>NC_092052.1:115112077-116312077 GCF_003086295.3 Arachis hypogaea | reverse complement strand
TTTAACTTTTAGAATTCTATATTGTCTATATATAGTTAGCCGGCTTAAACTCCGCGAGCCGTGGCTAGATATTTATACTATTATACTCTGATATTTTGTTATATTATATCTATTTTAAATACTGTTTTTGAGCTGTATCCTTCATTGGACTTCTAGAATATATTACTTCTTTCTATATTATATGTATAAGCTCTAGAACTGTCGTAACCTTTGATTAACCTTTGCTTTACGACGCGAGGTAAAGCTTAGGATAATTAGGGTGTTACAAATTTAGTTTATGAATTCTTGTTGTTTCCTTTAATCTATATTAATGCAATTTATGTTTTCATGTTTATGATTGCTTTCTTTAATTTGTTATTATTGTTTCCTCTTGCAATTGTTAGTCTTAGATTTTTCTATGCCTTATTAGTTTTCTATGTTTTTATTTTATGCCTTCCAAGAGTTTGATAAAATGCTTGGGTGGATTTTAATTTAGATTTTTATGTTCTTGACTTGGATTGATTATTTAGAGACTCTTGAATTATCAAAAGTCTTTTGTTGATTGGTGATTGAAGATTGCCGGTTAGCTTGAACTTCACCAAAGCTAGTCTCTCACTATGAGTTGACTTGGACTTATGAATTCAAGTTGATTGTATGCACTTGACCTTCCTCCATTGGTTAGAGGTTAAGTAAGTGAAGGCAATTCACATTTACCACCACAATTGACAATGATAATGAGGATAGGACTTCTAATTCTCAATCCTTGTTAAGAGCTTTCTTAGTTATTAGTTTAATTCCTCACCATTTTACTTTCTTATTCCTTATTTCAAAAACCCCAAAAATATACTTTCCCATAATCAATAGTAAACTACACTTCCCTACAATTCTTTGAAAGACAACCCGAAATTTGAATACTTCGGTTAATTTTATTGGGTTTGTATTTGTGACAAACAATCTAAACATTGATTGAGGTTTAATTGTCAGTTTAGAACTATACTTGCAATGCGATATTTTTATAAAAATCTTTACCGACATTTTTCCTCCGTCAAGGTGGAGTCTTCTTGCACGCATTAAGAAAGAAGCTAAGTGAAATTGGGATATTAAGATTAATTCCAAGAATGTTAGCAGGTAAATAATTGTGTGTAGCAATATTAAGAGAGTTCTTGGTCATGCACTGAACAATCAAAAAAATGATTCAATATATACTAGCTAAATTGTGTGTCCCAAAATGCTTTTAGGTAGTCCGCGAAAACGATCCTTTAGGAAGAGATGTTGAACTCTTTCGTCGGCATTATTACGCTCCAGGTCAAGTTGGTCCAGCCTCTAAGGGTATATTCCTGCTGACTGATCGAATAAGCCCCAACAAGGTGTCAATTGCACCTGCAGCCACAAGTTCTTCACAGCATTTCTGAGGTATATAAAATGTTTAATGATATTCTTTTATAATGGATACATGCTGAATTGTAAAGTGTATTGTATTGTCTTAGTATATTTTTATCACTTAATGCAAATCTAATCCTCCATTTGGATCACCTCTGTTGCTCAGGGTATCCTACCCGGTGTTAACTATAATCCTGTTAGGCATGGAACCAGTGCTCAAAATGCTTTTAATATTCTTAATGCACTTGGGATTGTTGCCTTTGCTTTTAGGGGACATAATCTCATCCTTGAAATTCAGGTACATATCATAATTATCTAGCATAGTTGAATCTGTGAATAATAATAATAATAATAATAATAATAATAATAATAATAATGATGATGATGGTGAGTCAAGAAGGAATGTTCAAGTTAATGGATGACTTTTATCCTTTTGCATGCATCACCATTGAAATGGTCCAGAAATGACGCTGAAGAAAATTTGGATTAGTAGTGTGAATACAATGAATATTGAATTGATGAATTGAAAGACTTGTTAGATAAGGACTTGTATATAGTTGCAATTAATTAGTGGCTTGGTGGGACTTGTATTGTATAGTTGTATGTATAGGATTTTCAGCATGCTGCAATATGGTTTCATCGTGACATTTGAACTGTTATGTGTATCCTGAAGCCTGAAAGGTTAGAGTTTGGTGATATCAATTATCAAAGTGCTGCCACATGACACGTGTCTTAATCACTTTCTCATATAATAATATATAATAAAGACATTAAAACTTATGTTTTTGTAATTTTTTTATAAAAATTTTTCAATTACAAACTAAACTTATTATTTCTTAATCCTGCAGATGTACTTAATATTATGATCTTATTATTTCTTATTATTTTAGCCAAATTCTAAATCTATCATGATCCTTTTTGTCTTGCTATAATGATCTTTTTTGTCAATATCTTAAAGCTAATTTGCACCGACAAATTGCATTTTCATATTATAAAATGTTGCAAAAGGCTGCAATTGAGGAGAAGGGTTGCTAGGAGGGAACTTAGAATGCTGAAAATAGTTTGAACTATTCTGTCTTATTTGTAATTTTATATAATTTGATCTTATCTCGAGATTAATAATTTGTGTAATTGCATTTAGACTGCAAAAGAAATAGGGTCCCTTAAGGAAGCAAAGGACAAACTAGAGAAGCGTGGAGAAGAACTTACATGACGTTTACAAATTGAGAAGCGTTTGAAGGTAATATAATCATGATAAATTTTTACATATCAATTTTAAGTATTTGATATAAATTTTCAGTGTTTCTTATACCATAAACTTATTTACTTTTTGACTAGTTACAAACTGATTTAGAAAAGGAAAAGGCACATGAAATTGCCAAGTTACAGGATGCTTTGCATGCAATGCAAATACAGGTAGATGAAGTAAATGCCAGAACAGTTAAAGAGTGTGAGACAGCACAAAAAGCCAATGAAGAAGCACCACCAGTTATTAAGGAGACTCTTGTTCTAGTTCACGACTTAGCAAAGATTAAAGAAGCACCACCAGATTCTTTCTCTTTTTCTCCTATTAAACTTGCAGCCCCAAATCGAAAGTCACTGGAACTAGACTTGATGTTGAGGTGAGCTTCACTTGTGAATTTGTTACTTGAGATAAAGAATACACTATATATAGATTATGTTGTCACTATTTTTTTATTTTTGTCAGAATTTGATACTTGAGAAACAGATGAGAAATGGAAAAATATAAGGAGGCAGAGAAGTTTGAGGCAGAGGATCAATTCATGACCCCACTGTTTGAATCAATGGATACAATAATGATGAATGGTTTCTGTACAGATGAAGTTCCAATTTTAGAACCTGATTAAGCAACATTATTGTATATTGACTTAATTAGAGGACAATGTTGATGTATCAATATACTTTGTTGATGTATGATTGTTACTTATTATTATAGTTGATGTATAAATACACTTTGTTTATATTTTGAATTATATTGACTTGCTTGTTTATAATACTTTTCTTTTAGTTTGATAATACGATGAATTTGTTTAGTTTTTGAAATATTATAAATAGTCAAATACAAATTAGATAAAAATTTGTATTTATTAAATTTATATTTATTTTGTATGAAAACAGGTTTATTTTGCAATGGAAAAATCTAAAAAAAAATTATTTTACCTTACTGACGAATTTACAGATGGATTTTCTGTCTGTATTCAGAGTTTGGAATGGTTTTTCAAGGTTCCAATTACCGACAAAAATTCTATTGCCAATTACCGATGAAAAATCCATCGAAAAATCTGTCTCTGATTACCGACAAAAAATCTGTCAAAAAATCTCTCTCTAGCTACAAATAAAAAACCCATTGAAAAGTTTGACGCTCGGGGAAATAGAGGGAAAAATTTACAGAGAAAAAATCTGTCGGCAACTGGTAAAAATCTGTCGGTAATTTACCGACGGAAAAATTTCTGACGAGGCTTTAACAGAGGGACAAATTCTGTCGGTAACAAAAAATTTGTCTGTAATATAGACTAAATCTGTCTGTTTTAAGCAATTTTCTATTTGTGATATGGTAGATCTGTTTACAAAGTCACTCCCAAAATTCTCCTTTGAAAAATTGGTACATTAGATTGGGATGTGCCGATTTCGATATATTAAATGATGTCGGTAAGAAGGGGAGACTGTACTCTTTTTTACTTGGTCAGGTTTTTTTCCATTGGATTTTTCTTGACAAGGTTTTTAATGAGGCAGCTCCCATCACAAAGGATATTGTACTTTTTTTTCTTCACTAAAAATTTTTTTTCCATTGAATTATATTGTTCCTTAATAAGGTTTTAATGAGATATATTCCTTAATGGTCATCCAAGGGGGAGCGTTACAATATGGATGACCACCAACTATTCCTCCAATTAAGTTTACTTGGATGGAACAAATAGTTAATGATAGACGTGCCATCTTTCCAAAGCTTGAAAAAGTTAAACTTACACAAGTATAAATAGGATACTTAATTAGAAGCAATATACACACAATCAATAAAATTCTCTCTCTCTCTTTTATACTGCTAAAGCACTCTTTTCTCTCTTTTATATACGCTACTATATATATATATATATATATATATATATATATATATATATATATATATATATATATATATATATATATATATATATATATAGGTAAACTATTGGTAATTAAATTATAGCCCAAAGTGGGTAATTGTATAATTTACTAAACTATTAAAATCCCAATTTTTGTTTCTTTCCCAAATCATGCTCCTAAAAAATGAATCCTTGCTTTTCAATTGATGATGTTATATCAAAGGCATGTTGTGGCTTTGCAGAATCAGCTAGCCAAGATCGTGAAGACTTCTTGTAAATGTTGATCCTTAGGAAGGAAATTCCAGCATGGTTTGAGCATCAGGAAGAAGATGACGAAGTATCAGTGTCATTCCCCCAGAATTGCCCTTCAATTGAAACCATCGCACTTGCTCTCTGTTTTCTAATTGAAATTGAAGAATATATTGACGCAGTACAGCCATTGGTGATCTGCAACAGTGAAGGCCCTGAGCTCACATATCATTCTCGAACAACAACTCTGCAGTGCCTGTAGCAGCTTCGGTACCTTGTTGTATGACACCTTTGAGTCCCCGTATATCTGCGCATTTGTATTTTTCTTCACCATCCAGACCTTTCTGTAGGAGAGTTTGAAGTGATAGTTTTGCCGAACTGCTCCTTGGAGGACAGGGATGCTGACGGATGGGTTAGACTGCATCAACGGCAGGATGACCTTGCAGATGAGGTTGCTGTCCAACCGTGATGGTTTTGGGACATGGTGGGTGCTAGACACATATGCACTCCACCAACCTTCCGCACCTCTCTAACGAAATTAAACATTCATAGTTGGAAACTATACTCGATATAGCAATAGTAAATGAGTAAATACGCCATAATTAAACTTGAGCTCACCAGTATCCGAGGTTCTGTCGGAGAGATACACTCATACACGGAGACTCTAAGGACATCCAGTTGCAGCTTAGCGACATTGCACGTAGTACATTAATCGGTATGATTCGACCACTCGATACTCAGTATTTCTGCGAATGCTGTAGTTCTTCACACCCGGCATTACTACATTTCTGCATTTGAATCTATGGCCGACCTGAAACTCTACCCTATCGTCTAGGTTGTATTCCTCTTCTCCTGTGTTGAAAAATGGAGATTTCTCATGCATGGCATCCAGATCCAATGTATGATAGTGACTTGGTATATCTGATAGCGTCGGAATCAGGTAAGGGGAGGCAAAACATAGCGCACCGCTGTCTCGGCCGGTGTCTCCGGTACAAACTCCTCCTCCTCATCATCTTCAGGGGAATCACTATCGTTACTGTCCACAACGTACTCTTCGTCGGAACCCACGTCCATATCTTCCACTAGACTGGCAACATGAATCGGTGTTGATGCGAGAGGTGGGAGGAGGAAAAACATAGCGCACTGCTACCTCGGCTGGCGTCTCTAGTACAAGCTCGTAATCATCATCATCTTCAGAGGAATCAATATCATTGCTGTCCGCAACATACTCTTCGTCGGAGTTTTCATCACCCATGTCTTCCACTGGACTGATAACGTGAATCGGTGGTGGTACGAGATGTGGATCATCCTGCATAAAGGTCGAGTAGACAGAACCACCGCCACCAACATCACCAACCTCGACGGGAAGCTCTATCACTTGTTCCGCTATGATTCTCCCATAGATGTCAAACATGAGTCGCACATGCTCGTTATCCTAGAGCTGAAACAGGCGAAACCGAAAAACTCCGTTACCCAACGGTGCTAGCAACCTATACCCTACCCTTCCAATCTCTTTTCTCCCTAAACCACCATAGTTGCTCAATATCAGATTTTTCAACTCGGATAACAAACTTATGCGCCGAGTGCACATCAGTAACGAATTCTCACACTCAAATATCACCCCATTGTCACTGTTTCTCATACGATAATGGGATACATACAGACAACCACATATCCACTACTGGATATTTTTGCCTATTTTTGGAAGAAAAACGGAGGAGAAGAAGATATAAAATGTATGTGGAGAATGTGAAGGGTTGTACATCCTTTTATAGTTATTGAAAATTTGTCTTACTATATTTTGTTTACACTTAATCGTTATAATTTAACACGTATCTTGTTTACACTGTAAATGAGATAAGTAATCCTACGTATTTTCGTAATAATTTTTAAAATTATTTATTTCAGTAAATAAAATATTTAATTTATTTAAGAGAAAATGATAAATTGATCCCTGACTTTTTGGTCTGTAGACATTTAAGTCCTTGAGGATTTAAAAATATATTTAAGTCACTGACCTCTTCAAAATCTGGAGATATTAATCTTGAGTTTAATTTGTCCCATTTTAAAATTTCTCTCACATGTTCATTCGTATCAACTAGGTCAGTACAACAGAAGTCACGATTGATTTTTTCGTTGAGTCTGATAGACCAAAGTGAACATGAAGGACCAATATATCCAAATTTTAAAAAAATCAGGAATTTAAATATATTTTTAAATTTTCAAAGACTTAAATGTCTACAGATCAAAAGGTCAAGAATCTGTTTCTCTTTATTTAAATAAAAAAATCCCATTTTAGTGTGTATGACATAAATTGGTTAAAGAAAATAAATTCTTTAATTTGAGTACACTCGTTAAAAAATATTTAGAACCGATATATTAGCCTAGTGCAGGTTCTGGAACAATCTACCAATAATAGTGTCATACTCTCTAGCTAGTCTCTTCCACTTCATAACTGAAAGAGCGAAGCGACCCAACGATCATAATTAGAAGTTATAATTATGAGTTTTTGCTTGAGCGCTACTTATTATCAAGTAATTGGACTCGTTTCTCTAATCTTACTTCCTTTACTCTTTCTTTTTAGGAGGTCAAAACTTAGCGGAGGTAGAAGAGAGCCACCCTTAGCGGCGGGTGCATGGCCCATAATAGGCCATCTCCCTCTCTTCGCAGCTTCAGAGCCAGCTCACAAAACTCTAGGCGCCATGGCAGACAAATATGGAACCCTTTTCACCATCAAGATCGGGTCCCAACGTGCTGTGGTCATCAACAACTGGAAAACCGCTAAGGAATGCTTCACCACCAACGACGTAGCCTTATCATCACGACCTAGTAACCTCATCGCTGTCGAACGCTTGGCATACAAAGGAGCCATGTTTCCCTTCGCACCTAATCACCTATACTGGCGCGATATGCGAAGGATTGCGAACCAGGAATTGCTCTCCAACAAGCGAGTGGAGCTCTTAGGCCCCGTTCGTGTCTCGGAAGTAGAAAGCAGTATAAAAGCGCTTTTCAAAAAGTGGGAGGAGGAGAAGAACGAGTCGGGGTATGTGGCGGTGGAGATGAAGAAGTGGTTTGGGGAGTTGATCATCAATATGATTCTCAGAGTCTTTTCGGGGAAGCGATACTTGGGTGCAGACAGCGGCGGTTCTGAGGAAGGACGGCGGTGTTTAAAAGCGTTGAGGGAATTTGTGCAGCAACTGGGGATGATATTATTGGGTGATGCGGTGCCTTGGCTTCGGTGGGTGGACTTGGGTGGGCACGAGAAAGCCATGAAAGAAACCGCTAAGGAATTGGACGCCATATGTGGGAAGTGGTTAGAAGAGCATCGAATGAAAAGGGTTTTAGAAGACGATGGGAGGAGTCAAGATTTCATTGACGTGATGCTTTCGGTTCTTGATGGTACTGATGAGCTTGCAGGATATGATGTCGATACCATCATCAAAGCTACGGTGCTGGTATGGATATTTATGCAGTTTTGATTCTAATAACTCATCGTCTTTATCTTTATTTACAGTAAATCCCACTTATCCACTTTAATCTTTGGACACATTATGATCAGTCATTTCATTAGTGCATTATAGTACATTTAAAAAATGTTGGATGAATAGGTGTAGGAAAATGTAAGAGAGCAATATTTGTAGCGTAAAACACAAGAAAATTGATTAGCATTAGTTTAAAATATAAGACAAACAAAAATGGGTGGCTAATAATTCGATATCGATGTCTTCGTCTAAAGATATTACGGAGAATAGTTGGATGGTTTAAAATATTTGATATATTATCTTTATAGATATTTTCATGAAAATAATCAATATGAATTACTTATAATTTTTTTATGTTAAGTGTATCGATAATTAAATTTTAATTAGGTAATATATTAAGTTAAGAATAAATATTTAAATTAGATTTTAAAAAATTTTAAATTTGACACTTTAATACTAAATTTTTTTTATTATTCTAGAGATAATACAGTCTTCTTTCGTTAGTCACTAACGTAGAACATTAACTGGTCACGTGTATGCGAGTTGGATAAATTAGTCATTAGGATAAAGTACAAAATAATCCTTGAAAAATTGAAAAAAATCTCAAAATAATTTCTGAAAAATTTTTAAAAATCCAAAATAATATATTGGAATATTTTTAATCTTTTTCAAAAATCGTCTTATAATAGTTTTATTAAATGGTACCTATTTATACTCTGGTCCAAAAGACATAGCCAGACCTGAAATGGATAGAAGCCCACTCAAGAGATCTAACTACTATACTTACCCGACCTCATAGAGATCGGACGTGACAACGGTAGTTCAGTTCTACTTATGTGAATAAGTAACTAACTCTTAAGATATCTTCCACTTATCTAAAAGAGAGATCTCAATAACTTCCCTAGAAAAAGGGAACCGTTATCCACCACTAAAGGTTGAACTACTTTAAAAAGGTAGTTATCTACTCTACTATAAATACACTGACACTTTCAGGTATATTCAGAACCCAATTTGCTAAATACTTGCTTTAAATCATTGCAAATTTAAACATCAAAATCCCTTGCAGGTACCACCCCTACCTCCTCACGAGAAAATTAGACGGCGGCACCTCAACACCAATAGAAGTCGGACACTGTCTCAAAAGGAGTCTGGACCTCACATTCAGGCCCGAAAGCAACCCAGTTTCAGGTAACCATCGGAACATTGGCGCCGTTGTTGGGGACCTGAAAGTTTACACCCAATCATGGCGGACAATTAGTTCGAAGATGGACACAAGACGTCTGATTCAGAACCAAAACCTCATAACGACGACTGAGCACTCATGATACCTCCACAGCATGATAGAACGAGTGGTCCTAACGGGGAGGGAACATCAGGAAATCCTCCATCGAGGAGAATCCATTCAGAGATACATTCACCAGAGAGTGAAGAGCTCCCGCATCAAACCGAGATCATGGGACTCGTACACGAGCATCATGGCCGATTAGAGTAACTTGAACAGGAGATCGACCGACAAAGAGAAGCGGAAAGAAATTTGCGAAAGGAGGTACGACGACAAAGAAAGCTAGAAGAAAAGCTTTGGAAACTAGATGCCGACCTTCGAAATTGGAGTAATTGTGCGGATCAGGAGGAAAGCTCTCTTGGAGGAGAAGATTCATTCCTTGAAGAGATCATGCGGGCTAGGGTTCCTAGGAACTTCAAAAGCCCCGTCATGGACCTCTATGACGGAATGATCGACCCGAGACAATACCTCAGTAATTTTAAAAGTCGGATGTATTTGACTAACGCGTCCAATGCAACTCACTGCAAAGCTTTTCTGACGACATTAACCAAAGCGGTGATGAAGTGGTTTCATAATTTACCACCTAGATCAGTAACTTGTTTCGACAACCTTGCAAGAAAGTTTCTCACCCGCTTTTTAATTCAAAAAGATAAAGTCAAACATGCTCCTAGCCTTCTAAGGGTCAAACAAGAAGTCGGAGAAACTCTTCGAGTTTATATGGAAAGATTAAACAAAAATTTGTTTGGAGATTCAAAATTTACACAAAGAAGCAGTAATAATGGATTTGGTTAATGACCTCATAGAAGGGTTGTTTTCTTAATCTATATTCAAGTGACATCCGACCTTTCTATATGAAGTACAAGAATGGGCGAAAACATACATTAACATGGAGAAAAATTTTCGACTTAGAGAGCCAATTCCAAGGCAAAACCCTTCCTATCAAGCTCGGGATAAAGATAAGAAAGCAAAGAAAAAAAGAGGAATATAGCTTAGAGAATCCGCGATGATATTATAACTACACTTCACTCCGAGTTTCTCGTGTCAATATCTATAGGAACATTTACCACACTGAAAAACTTCCACCTCCTCATCCTATTAAGCACAAAAAAGCTGGATGTTGGACGGTATATTGTGAGTATCACAAACTATATAGACATTCTATCAATGATTGCTATGATCTGAAAAATGTGATAGAGAAACTAACCAGAAAAGGTCGGTTAAAGAGGTACCTCGTCGAAAGGTTAGACGATCCAGGAAAAAGGAAGAGAGGTGATGAAGACGAGGGTCAACGAGATCGCCCACCACAAATCCCTGATAGGCACATACATATGATAAATGGAGGATTTGCAAGAGGGGGAATAACTAAGTCTTCTTGAAAAAGGCATCTCAAGGAAGTATACCAAGTCGGTGGAGATTGCGACGTTCTAGACTTGCCCACAATTTCATTCACTAAAGAAGACGCTCAAGGCGAGACATCTAGTTATAACGATCCTGTTGTGATTACTATGATACTCATTAACGCAAATGTAACGGCCTAACTTCTAGCATGTCATGATCGTACCAAAAGAAAGACGTTACTAACCAAATTCCTTTAACTTGTCGACGTATTTTTCTAGAAAGTTAAAACTTTTCCATCAAGTACAAATATATATTAATAGGCACATATTCACATAATTAATAATACATAATAGTTATTCATATAGAATTCAAATATAAAACCAATACCTCTGTAAAAAAATACAACACTTAAAACATCAAGGGCGAGGGAAAATAAACCCATAAGTTACTAGCCAAACAAGTCTTCTATTTGTCGATAGCTTTTCAATCAGTCATCCTGTCTGTACCTCTGAAAAGGGTTTTTAAAATTTTAGGGTGAGAACAAATCACACATTCTCAGTAGAGAATGTGAATGTTTGCAAAAATACAGAATAAAATATAAATAGTTAACTCATATTCTAAAAATATTTTTCTTTATCAAACCTTTCTTAAGTCTTAGAACAGTTTTAAAACCCTTTAAATTATGCTCCTAAACAATTTTCAGCCACTCTAACTATTCCTCAAACATATAAATCAAACCTCACAAGCTAACAACACAAGTAAGAAACCCAAATCAATACACAAATTGACTGCAACAGAGACAAACAACACAATCACAAGAATAAAATAAACAAACACAATCAAATGAAAATGTGCAAATAATATGATGAATGCCTTTCCTATGCAAACCATGAGCTCATGCGTCGGTTGTCTACTAGCAACCTGATGTTACCCAAGGCAAACTCCAAATATGGTTTTTCAACTGAATTAGCCAGCACCGATATCATATTGGTGGACCCATGTCAATCAGACACCAAAGCCACACAGGTTTACCCGTGTCAATCAGGCTAAAATCATAATCATATAATCGCTATAGCATATGTGCATTCAGTGAGATACAGGCTATCAGTTAGATATGCGTCCCCACGTTAGCAATTGGAACAAAGGCCCAATCAAACAACCAATTCTCATATATAATTATCAGTTTTCAATAATTTGTTTACCATTAACAGTTTTTCAATTATCTTTCTCAATCATTGTTTCTCATTCCTCTTTTTTTTTTCCTTTTTGTCATACCACCGCATCACCAAATAATCAATCATACCTCTGCATCACCACATAATCATTCACACCTCCGCATGACCATATAATCATTCACACCTCTGCATCACCGTATAATTTTATATATTTTTCTGTATCATCAGAAAGATACACTTTCTGCCATTTATCAATCATAACATCAAAACGTTTAGTTTATAAGTATTCAAACTCCTTTAACATTTGATCAAGGTAACATTCCTCTTTTTATTATTTAAAATCCTTTCTTATCCTTTTTAAGTATTCTTTCAAGCTACTTTCAAGCACTTTAAATTTAATTTTAACACTTTAAAAGAATACCCAGTTTTTTCAATTGTATAAACAATCAATAACCATCATCAAACAGGCCTTAATATTCATTTCCAGTTATTGAATATCAAACCTATCAATTAAGCATCTAAGACACAATTTACATAATTCATTTTAATTAAATTCTTATATTTTTATTAAATCCTTATATTTTTATAAAAATTCGGACATAACTTTTCCTAAAAATGGACTTAAGCCAACCTTACAGGTTCTTTCTTTTTTCATAATTCACCAATCTTTTAACAGCAGCTATCATAACAACATATTCCCAATAATCAATTTATCATCATTTATTTTAACAACTAATACTCTACCACCAATTACTAATCAAAATTTTTGGCAATTTCAAAGCAATCAGAAAACCAATAACAACCACAGCCTCAAACCAAAATCAATCTCATTAGTTAATCACTCGCAACAATGAAACCAGTCACAATCATAGGCATAATCCAAACTCAATTCATCAATCATCAAAACGACAATTTTTTAACAATTAACTCATCATATTTTAATTTAACAAATAACACTAAATTAATCACGATTTACAGCCACAATTCAATTAATTCTCATCAATTAGTCATACATAACATTTATAAATTATTTACAATTACTCAATAATAATTTTTGGGTATTTTTAAATTAAAAACTTTTAATTTTAAAACGAATCCTCTACCTCAGTTAACTGAGTTTGCATAGACTTATCGTGACAACTCCCTTTCCTTTTAATTCATGGCAGCAGTGGTAATTCCAACGCAACTGGAACAACAGTGGCAACAATCGAAACAGCAGCAGTGTCAACCCCATGACAGTAATGATGGTTGCAGCAGAACAGAGGATTCAAATTGAATAGTACTCAAAAGCAAACACAACCCTGGAAAATTCAAAACAAGGCATATACTAAAATCAAATCAGAACAAGTGTGGCAGTGACAATAAAACGTGTAAATGGACCATAATCAAAGAAAAGATCAAACCAAAATTAAAGTAATAGTTCCTTAATAGCATCAACACTATCATGTATGATAATTCCAGCAGCAAACAGAAAAAGCAGAGCAAGGATTAAAGCTTATAGTTTCAAGAATGGAGGAATTGAAACCGAAACAACGATTCCAATGACAGCTCTATCAATGAAAACATGGCATGACGACGATGGTTTTGACCCTAATTGATGACAGCGGTGGCAGCGACGGATTAGAATGGCATGAGAACAGACCTCGTTCTTCCCTTCTTTATTGCGCTTTTGCTTCTCTCTCTCTCCCGTACGCCTCTCTCTCTCTCGCATACCACTCTCCTTTACCCTAATTGGTGTCAATGGTGGTGAGGAAAGCTTCCACGGTAGCGATGAAGTGGGGCGGCATGTGGCAATCGTGGCTCTACTGGCACACTTTCCTTCTCCCTCGTGTGGAGTGGCAGCAGCGACGGCTAGGGCTCCGATTGACGACAGCATTGGTAGCAGGACACGGCAACGGTGGAACCTTCTTTCTTCCTCTCGTCGATCGCATCTTTTCTCTCTCGCGCTCCTCTGGTTTTTGTGGCGTCGTTCTCTCTCCCTTTTTCCTCTCCATGACAGTGAAGGCGGTGACGGTGACGGTGGTAGTGATACCCATCGTCGTTGCCTCCTTCTCTTCCCATCTCCTCTCTGTTTCGTTCTCCCTCCTTGGTTCCTCTCTTCTCTGATTTCTTTCTGTGTATTTGTCGCACATTTTTGTGTATGAGAGAATAGCTTAGAGTGAATCGTGTGTGTGAATATGGGAGGGATTAGTGTCGCGGGCGTGTGTGTAAGTGATTGGTGAGCAGATATACGTGTTAGATAATCACGATGTGTGTAAAAATTAGGAACTTAGGGATAGAGTTAGAATAAAATATGCGCTAATAATATAGAAATTTTACAAAATATTTGTGGCAAGATAATTATTTGATATTGAAATATAATAATGTAAAATTACTTTCGAAATGCATATAATTTTATTTATCAATATATCAATAAGTCCGGATAATTATTTCTAATTTAAGATCTAAAAAAGTAAACGAATTATCTTTTATAAAACACAATTTCAAGTTCAAAATAACAATTACTTCAAGTTTTAATTTCAATTATACTTAATATCTCATTTTAATAAAAATTACATATAAGCCCTAATTAATTCAAACTCAATTAATTATAAAATTAATTTAATTATCTTTAATAAATCAGTTTTTAAGAATAAAGACTTAAAATGAATAAATTATAACTTATAATATCAGTTACTTAAATTAAATTGCGTAATTCTTCATAAATTTCAATCACTGCAAATTTCAATTTTAACTACGCAAAATATTCATTTATAATAGGATTACATAAAAAATTTTATTAATTTAAAATCAACTTATCTCCTAATCAATTTAATTACTTTTAGTAAAATAATGTTCTTAGAATAAAATTCTCAACAAATTTAATAAATTATAAATAATTCATTATTTAATTTTCCAAAAACTTGGGTTGTTACAGCAAACCTCCACAATACTTTGGTAGATCAGGAGAATTCGGTCGATATATTATTCAAATCCGCTTTTGACAAGCTCGGATTAGAAAAAAAAAGAACTAAGAGCCTATCCCGAAAATCTTTTGGGTTAGGAGACACACCAATCTAATCTCTTGGTTTCATCTCCTTGCATACTACTTTTGGTAAGGCGTTGAAGTCCAGAACTTTCATTAGCCTACAATATATTGATAGGTCAGACAATATTAAACCGACTAGCTGTGTGTGGTCGTTTTCACTCCTTATCTTTGCATGAAATTCCCGACTTCAGAGAGAATTGCTACCATAAGAGGAGATCAGAGATTGGCATGAAAATGCTATAACGAGAGCTTGAATATATAGAGAAGCATAAAGGGTAAAGAAGTCAACACTATTGAACTCGGCGGTATCCAAGCACGAGAAAAACTACGACCACAACCTGGTGGAAAAATTTAAGAAGTTCAAATCAGAGACCAGGTTGAGAAAACAACAAGAGCCAACCTTGGTGAAGAATTAAAAGCAAACCTTGTTAAGCTCTTACAATAAAACTCCGATCTCTTCTCCTGGAAAGCCTTTGATATACACCCCAACCTTATGTATCACAAGCTCGCTGTTTATCCGGGCTCACGACCTATTCAACAAAAGCGATGGAAGCTTAACCCTAAAAGAAGTTGGGCTCATAAAAGAGGTACAATATCCTTTGTGGTTAGCTAATGTAGTCCTGGTGAAGAAATAGAATGGAAAATAGAGAATATGTATCGATTATACCATCTTCAATAAAGCTTGTCCCAAAGATCCATACCCTATTCCCAACATTGATGTCTTGGTAGACTCAGCCTTAGGATATAGATACTTATCATTTATGGATGCACACTTAAAATACAATCAAATCCTAATGTATAAATTGGACCAAAAGAAGACATCTTTCATCACTCTAAAAGCTAACTATTGTTACGTAATAATGCCTTTTGGATTAAAAAATGCTGGAGTCACGTATCAGTGACTAACGAACAAGGTGTTTTCATCTCACCTTGGACAATTGATGGAAGTATATGTGGACGATATGCTTGTCAAGACTAAGGAAGATGTCAACCTCATGTCCGACTTAGCTGAAGTATTCAACACGATAAAGAAGTACGGGATGAGACGAAAACCCTTGAAGTGCACCTTCGCAGTGAAAGCTAGGAAATTGTTAGGCTTTATGATCACCCAAAGGGGTATTGAAGCCAATCCAGACAAGTGTAAAGAAATACTTGAGATGAAAAGCCTAACTCATCTTAAGGTAGTCCAACAACTAAATGGAAGATTGGCAGCCTTATCTAGATTCTTGGCAGATCGGCCCTGAAATCTCTACCCCTATTCTCAATACTCAAGAAAGGATGCTAATTTGAATGGACTCGAGAATGTGAACAAGTTTTTCAAGGCTTCAAAAACTTTCAGAGTCAGCCACCAATACTCACCCGACCTGCTTCAGGGGAAGAGCTTGTGTTGTACTTAGTAGTTGCAAATAGGACCATAGCCTCAATCTTAGTCCGAGAAGCTGAGAACAGATAGCAACCAATTTATTTTGTTAGCAAGGTTCTACATGGGATAGAACTAAACTATCAAAAATAGAAAAGTTTGCATATGCCTTTGTGCTTACTTCTAGAAGGCTCTAACCTTACTTTCAAGCTTATATCATAAAACTCTGAACTAATCAACCTATGAAGCATATCCTCTAAAAGACAGACACTGCAGGTCGGATACTACAATGGGCCAACTATCTGAACTCGACTTAAAGTATGAAAGTCAGACAACAATAAAATCCTAATACCTTGCTGACTTTGTAGAGGAGTACACAAAAACTCAGGGAAGTCCTACAACCTGAAATTTATATGTGGATGGATCATCCAATAAAGTTGGAAGTGGAGCAGGAGTCATCCTGGAGAACTAAAAAGGAACTGGGATAGAACTTTCATTAAAATTCGAGTTTCTAGCTTCCAACAATCAAGCCGAGTACGAAGCCTTACTCGCTGGCTTGAGGCTAACCAAATAAGTCGGGGGAGTAAAGTTGATTGTGGTTAGTAATTCTCAAGTAATAACCTCTCAAGTTAATGGGACTTATAAGGCTAAAGATCCCAACATAAAGAAGTACTTAGAAGAAATACGGGAACAATTAGCTCAATTTTTGAAAACAGAAATTCGACATATAGCTTGGGAATCCAACATTTGAGTTGATGGCCTTTATTAATTATTTCACTAAGTAGATCGAGACCGAACCTTTAGCAACCATCATAGCTCAAAAAAGTCAAAAGTTCCTTTACAAGAACATTGTCACCCGGTTTGGAGTTCCACACTCCATTACCACGGACAATGAAACTCAGTTCACCGACTCAGCCTACAGAAGCTTGGTGGCAAGCCTCAAGACTAAGTACCAATTCGCATTGGTATAACACTCCCAAGCCAATAGACAACCAAAAGCTGCAAATAAAGTCATGTTGTCCGGGTTAAAATGCCGACTACAAGATGCAAAGGGAACATGGGCAGATGAGCTCCCTCAGGTCTTGTGGGTATATTGAACAACTCCCCAATCAATAAAGGGGGAATCTCCTTTCTGACTTGCTTACGGCATAGAAGCCATGATACCTATAGAAGTCAATGAAGAATCTCCAAGGGTTAGATTCTACAATGAAGTAGGAAACATCTGAGCTCAAAAGGAAGAACTTGATCTCCTCCCAGAAGTCTGAGAACAAGCTCGAATAAAAGCGGAAGCATTGAAACAAAGAATGGTCTTAAGGTACAACAAGAAAGTCATCAAAAGAAGCTTTTCAATAAATGACCTCATATTAATCCGAAATGACATCAGAGCATAGTAGTCAGGTGAAGAAAAGTTGGCTACAAACCGGAAAGGACCTTACAAGATCATTGAAGCCTTAGGAAAATATTACTACAAAGTGTCCGACTTAAGGAAAAACGAGCTCCCAAGGTCATGGCACGCATGTAACCTAAAAAGATACTACAGTTAAAAAGCGTACCTTGCTCCGTGGTGTACTCTTTTTTTCGACTTCATGGTTTTTTCCAGGAAGGGTTTTCCTAGAAGGGGGTGTTAACGAGACACCATAGTGAGGGTTAAAGGTTAATAGAAAACTCTTGGTAGCAACAAAACTTATGTAAATCATTTTTTCCTTATTAATGATAATTCATTTTTTTATAAAGTTTTCCATTCAAACGTACTAATTTAAGCTCGAAAAAACGTGAAAATCATTGCCCAACCTAGATAGTTGGCAAGATGAAGTGACGATGTACAAATTAGTGTAAGAAGTTATGTAAGTAGATTGTGGTCCGACCTTGTTACAACCTAAAAGAGTTAGGCCTAAAACGAAATGCAAAAGTAACTTGTTAAAACTGACTACTAAAGGTCGGAGCACAACTAATTAAGGGAAATGGTATGCACCTTACAAATGAAAGGTTCATAATAACGCCTGACCTATTTTTAGCTGACATCTTCTACAACTTAGCAAAAACAGCATCAAAAGTGACTTCATAAAAATTTTTACTAAGTCGCGAAAGGCTAAAGAAACAGATGTGCCAACTAATAAAAGATGATTAAAGAAACATTCATTTATATAGAAGCCACCATATATTCAAGTAAGGGAGAAAGGTTTTTTCTAGGCAAGAAAATAAAAGAGAAATTTTTCAAACTATAGCTATTACAAAATTAAGTTATTCATAAAGACACACATGTCAGGCCTTCCAATACTTTGAACCTAAAATTAAGGAGCAAGGATCTATTCGCTAGAGGTCATGTTAAAAGTGTCTTTGGGTTACGCAGAGGAGGTCGGGAGCATTTCTGGCTGAGAAGGAATAGTGTCATCGTCCACCTGAGGAGCTCCCTTGGATCGGACTTCCGAAGTTTTCGGGTTGAGCATAAGAGTGTCCTCCTCATCTTCTGGTGTAGGGACAATCTTCTCATCTACCACGATGTTGTCAGGACTAATGAGGCAGAAGTTCACCTCGGGAGCTATAACTTAGAATTGGGCCTTCAAATTTTCAACCAGCTCGTCCATTTCCTGAGCTATAGACTCCTCCAAATATGCATACCTCTCTTTTGACTTGGTAATCTCATCCACAAAATCTAGCTTCTCCCCAAAGACCCTGGTATAGCTCTTTTCAACTTTCTTCTTTAGGCCCTTCGCCATGGCACAAGTGGCTTCAGACTACTACGCCCTCTTTCGAGCCTTGGCAAGGTCAAAAACAAGGGCCTCCTTTTCATCCTCCAGCTCCTTTTGGACTCCCTCAAAGATGCCACTTTAGCTTGCAGGTCAGCCAAAGAGCGTCGAGTAGCACCTAGAGGAGTCTTCTCCAATTACCTCATCAAAGTAGAGCATACCTCGACCATACAAATTTCACCTCAGGTGAGTACCTGAAGAAGGTTCTTTACGGAAACATCATCCATGTTAATAAAGCTGTGTGGAAGGATGTGTTTTTTTACAAAATTCAATACCATCAAAGTCCGGTTCATAAATGCTTCCCGACTTAGAAGTCTTACGTTTTTTAGGATTAGGCTCGGGAAGAGGAGGCGCAGGGGAAATTTCTTGATTACCAGAGTTAGAATGAGGAGTGAGAGGAGGACGAGTTGGACAGGAGTAACTTTAAGGGAGACAGAGGCACTCGAGTCCGACTTGGATGGAGAAAGAAGGTTGTCTGACTCGCCGACTTCTTGTAACTGGATAGTACGAGCAACAACATTCTTCTTGGCAATCCAAAGAGTTTTCATAGCAGCCGACTTAGTCGCCATCTTTTCTGCATGATATCATAGTTGCGTTACGTCAAGCCAACAAAATAATCAACAAAATTTATCTACAAAGGTAAAAAGAAATGCTACCTAGCTTGGGCGATATTTGGATTGGATTTCCTAAAAAGTTTTTGGTATCCAGATAAGGAGCTCGGCCCCAACACTCTTGAAATAAGGAGACTACACTCTCCTTGACCTTATCCAAGTCATCCAAGCCGTACTTAAGAACTACAGAATTTTCCTCCCAATACAAGCTAAAAATGGGTTCATCCCTCTCATCTAGAAAGAAAGGTCGGACACCCTCAACAAATCGGATCTTAAAAAAGTAGCTTTTAAAGTCATAGAAAGAATCGTAAAAAATGACAAAGACCTTCCTTTCCTGAACAGCTCGGAAGGAGATCCAGTCCTGCTTCTTAGAACTAAAAAGCTTCCTCAGAACAAAAAGGTAAAAGAAAACTTTAAGAGAAGGAAGAACGTCGAGTTCATAGCATAGGAGTTGATAAATATTCAGAAAATCCCAAGAGTTGGGATGGAATTGGGAAGGAGCGACTTTCCAACGCCTAATGACCTCGGACTCAAATTCGGTAAAAAGAAGGCTAACCCCCAACCTTGTAAAAAAGCATTTATACACATATATGAAAATGACACTCCGACTTGTCAAGTCGAGAAAAACAAATCCTCTCTTCAGGATCAACAACTACGACCTCATATCTACGCTCATTCTCCCAGTTTTCACACAACCTATGATTCCTATGAAAGGTCTCAACATACTCATTATAAAAAATGGAAACGGAAGAAAGAACAGATACATCTACCTAAGTTAGATTAGATGGAACTTTAGACGACATGCTGAGAATTACTAAACGAGACATAAAAGCTACACCTATAATACAACAAAAGAAGATCATCACAATAAAGTCAGAAAGTCGGGTACAATATCCAAAGCATTTAGAAGATTACGTAAAATGTCGAACTATCCTCAACAAGGAAGAAGATGGCCATGCTTTTTAACCTCTTTTCTGAATCAAATAGACAAATTACATTGTAAAGATAAAGATGGCGTTGTACTCATACGGACTTCACCATTTGGGGGTAATACAGGAAAAATCCCACACTCATATTTACAACAATAATAACAAGAAAAGATTCACGTAAAGAAAGCAAATCCTTGATAATGACTTTTAAGATACAAAGAGGAACTCCCAAACATATTGCCAACCCTCTAGTGATAACGGTAAAAAAATTATTTCAAACGAAACAAATATGCCCAGAATACAAAAATCACAGTAAAGAAAGTTTAAAGGTTAAAGGGACCAACCTTGAAGGAATCCGAGGTGGAAAGAGTACGCGAAAGCAGGAAAAACATAAATGTTCCACACGAAGCAAAAATTCAGAGCAAAGAAATCTTGAAATTTTGAGGCAAAGAAAATGAAGAATCTGAAGAAAAGAGAGGGATGAAGAAGAACATTTCAGAAGAAGCAAAAAAGAAAAAAGAGAAAGATTTTGGGTATTTATAACACACTAAGGGCAAGGGAGTAATTCCACTCCCCCTCATTTATGGCGCATGATTGCCAAGATAACCATAGAGTAATATACGCAGAACTACGAAAATATAACGCCACAATTTTTAAAACACGTCGAGTACCTGACCTAGCTCTAGTGAAGGCGGTTTACCCGATCTGATGTTTACATCCACAAAGAGACTAGTCTAATCTACAAATGCTCGAGTCCAACCTTAAAAAACTCAAACTCAACCAGCGACACTATTCATATCCTGGCCCAAAAAATATAGCCAGGCCCAAAATGAGTAGAAGCTCGCTCAAGAGATCTAACTGCTACACCTACCCGACCTCATAGAGGTCGGGCGCGACAACGGCAGTTCAACTCTACTTATGTGAATAAGTAACTAACTCCTAAGATATCTTCCACTTATCTAGAAGGGAAATCTCAATAATTTTTCTAGAAAAAGGGAATAGTTATGCACCACTAAAGGTGGAACTACTATAAAATGGTGGTTATCTACTCTACTACAAATACACTGACACCCTCAGGTATATTTAGAATCCAATTTGCTAAAAACCTGCTTTAAACCCTTGCTAACTTAAGCATCGAAGTCCCTTATAGGTACCACCTGCCACCTCCTCACGAGAAACTCAGAGGGCGGCACCTCGACACCAGCAGAAGTCGGACGCTACCTCAAAAGTAGTCTAAACCTCACGTTCAGGCCCAAAAATAACCCAATTTCAGGTAACCCTCGGAACAGTACCTATAAAATATTATTAAAATATACAATAAATTAAAAATACAAAAAGTAATAAAATATATACTAAAAAATAATTTTATTTATTAATACTAAAATATTATAAAAAATAATATTATTTAATTATTAATCTATGATACCTATATCGAGATTATGTAGAAATCATAATAATGTTAATTGAATTTAAGAGGTTATTGAATTATAAAAATGATTATCATTTATATACCTAAACATATTAACACTAAACGAACTTAGAAAAATATTCCTTAGTAAAAAAAAATATTTTTTCTTGGTATAATAGCTAATTGTGGTAGCAAAAATAGCTTTAAGTATAAACCTATTTTGTGCAACATTACAACTACTGAATTCTAAAATTTTTTAAGAAATATAAATAAAATACTTGAATTTGTCAAGACATTTTTTTTCCAGTGTTACAAAGTATTAAGATTTTTACGTTGTGATTTTGTAAATAATCTACATTAACCTTATGATTGACCAAAATTTATAAATTTGACTTCATAGATGACATGATTTATATTGCGTGCAACTTTTAAAGTATTTTCTTTATAAGCATTTGTACAAATATTTTTAATTATTTATGTAAAAAATTTATGTTAAATGAGAGTACTCCTATCTCTTCAAATAACACTAGTATATTCTCTTCTTTATTATTAAAGAATGATCATAGAATATGATATTTAAAAATTAACTTAATATCTTGTATGATAAAAAATAAACGAGTTCATTTATTAAATTTTTATTTTACAAAATAGTGTCTTTTCAAAATTAATCTATAATTTATTTTAAAAGTACATAAAAGAATTTTGTATATAAATAATCAAATTTGAGCTAAATAGATAAAAAATTTTAAAAATTAAAATTTATTAATTTAGAAATAGTGATATATAAAATAATTCAAAAGGATAATTTTGAAATTTTTAAACAATGACTGCTTTGAGATATTTAAAATTTTTCGGGGACTATTTTATACTTCATCCTACGGACTGATTTATCTATATAGCCAGGGTGGAGCTTAGTTAAGACAAGGGGGGACCATGGCCCCCAAACTTTTGATAAAAAAAATTAGTAATACTTCTTCAAAAAATAGAAAATTAGTTCAATTGGTTCAAATATTTTACTATGACTTAAAATACCAAAGTTCAATCTTCATCTCTTGCTTTTATTGCATAGTAATTAATTTTAAATATTCAAAACATGTTGGATTTGGACTGAACTGAATGTATTCGCATTTCGCAACTCTCTATTCAATAAGCAACACTATCTCTACCTTTGAGTTCAAATATAAAAAACTAGGTATTTTTTATTTATGTAATTTAATATTATTTTATATTTTACTGTTTATTTAATTTAATTTTTTATATGATAAAAAATATTAGAATATTCAATAAGTATTGATATTATTGTATAAAAAATTCAATAAATATTATAAATTTTAATATTTGTAATTCTAACTTCTTTTTTACATATTTTAGAGGATATATATTCAAATTTTTATATAAAATAATCATGAAAAATTAAAGAATTGATGCATTTTTTAAGAAAAAAGCTAATATTCAAGAAGGAGAACATTTAACTTTTACAATATATATCAACACATGTAGATAGTTCTTCTACTTTAATGAATCACGAAAAAAGTGAAATACAACCTCTAAAAGTTCAAAGAGTTGCATTTGATGAGTTTGACCTTAATTTTTTTGGAACGAGACCCTGAAAAACGGATTTAAATTTGGCAATATCACCCAAATCAGAGAGATGAGGTTAGACGAGTTTATCTTAAATGAGATTCATATCAAAAGCATCTTGACAATTATTTTCTATCTGGCCCCCCAAAATTTTGTTTCAAGTTCCGCCATATTAAATATAGCACACATGAACATTTAATGGTCACATGTGCGAGTTAACATTTTATGTTAGCAGTTACCATTAGTGACTAACCGAGGGATTAGAGATTGTATTGTCTAACAGAAATAAACATTGGGAGCTATTTTGTGTATTTTAAAACTTGAAAGACTAAAATGTATGATTTTAAAAATTAAAGCACCGATCTAGATAATTACTCTAAAAATTATTAAGAACTTATTTGTTAAATATGCAAATAAGTTTTATTACATTGAGACTTCTAAAGTAATAAAAATTTATTAAGAGACTAAAATATCTAATCTAATAAAATTCGCTGAAGACCAATTTAAGTATATACTCTTAAATTAATTAGGTAATAATTAACTATTATACCAAATTAGGTAAGATAGATATAAATATATTCAGTTAAAAATATTAGGTAAATAAATTATTTAACCACGTTACAACTAAGTTTTTTATGTGTCTCTTCTTTCCTTTTCACCTAATTTTTATTGTGCAACAAACTATTGAATTAATTTAATTGAATTTGATTATCAAAATAATTTGGTCATGTAATATCACTATTAATTTAATTAGGTAAGAAAAATACTAAAGGGTCATAAGAATTATTGTTATATCTATTAGTTTGTCGTGAATATTTAAAAATGTAGGTTAAAAATATATTATTAAATTATTAGACTAAAAAAATTGAGTTAATGACTAAAAATAATGGTCAAAATTAATAAATTTTAATGACTAAAAAAATTGAATTAATAACTAAAAGTAATGACCAAAAATAATAATTTTTTTAATGATATTTGAACATATCTCATTAGGTAATAACTATTATAGGATGGATATAATATATTAAAATTAAATTTAGTGACTTTATTTTATGTCATTTTTTAACTAAATTTAAACCAAATTATTGAGCCAACCGATTTATTTCCATGTATCCAAAATTGTTTCTAAATCGCCAGTAAACTTGATTTTAGAGCATTTTTAATGGAGTGTTTTTAGAATATTATTTTTAATATTTTTAAGAAGTGAATTGATTTAGAATTAAAATTTACATTGAAGTTGATTGATAAAATGAAACCAATATCACATTAGAGATATAATATCACTTTTGATTATATAAAATTATGTTGATTATATAATTATAATCGTATAATTATGTTGATAAAATAATTAAAAATAATATAAAATTTTAATTGAATTAAGACTAAGCATGAAATAGGCAAATTTCACTTTTGATTTCAAATTATTATTTATAACAGATGGTCCTACAAATATTTATATCTAAAATGAAATTGGAATTGAAATTAGTATTGAAAATGCTCTTACATGTATTTGTCATTTTACATCAGTAAACCACCCCATTTATGTTGTTCCTAAAAAGTAAAATTGTGCATTATTGTAGATCTTAACTGCAGGAGCTGTTGACACAAACACAGTAAGCCTTACATGGATAATAACTTGTTTGCTAAATAACATTGTTTGTTTGGAAGAAGCACAAAAGGAGTTGGATAACCAAGTTGGGAAAGAAAGATTCGTAAATGAATCAGACATGAGTAACTTAGTTTACATTCAAGCTATAGTTAAAGAGACATTAAGATTACACCCTCCATCAACTCTTTCTGGACTCCGTGTGTTTACAGAGGATTGCACTATTGGCGGCTACTACATTCCAAAAGGAACACCACTAATGACAAATTTGTGGAAGATTCACAGAGATCCTAGCGTTTGGTTGGACCCATTTGACTTTAAGCCGGAGAGGTTCCTTTCCGGTAACCACAAAAATGTTGACGTGAGAGGTAATCACTTTGAGCTGATCCCATTTGGAAGTGGGAGAAGAATCTGCCCCGGGATATCTTTTGCCATGCCCATGATTCATCTAACTTTGGCTACTTTCTTGCAATCCTTTGAAATTTCAAAGCCATCTCATGAACCCATTGATATGACTGAAATCTTTGGCCTAACAAGCACCAAGGCTACTCCTCTTGACGTACTCATCAAACCACGTCTTTTTTCAAAGCTTTACGAAGACTTACACTGATTTAATTTTATATATTGTTAGGTATCTTGTCCAAATAATTTATGACTATATGTTGGCCGGGTCAGGCGATTGGATATCTATATGTATATGTAGACCTATCACCTATGGGGATTATATGTATTTTTGGTATAATAATACTTGAAGGAATGGACTCCATGCATGCATGAAAGATTATTGATTATATATTAGCATTTAAGAAAGGTAGGAACTGTACAAACTGTTCTAAAAGAATGTTAATGCATGATCAAAGTCCCATGTGAATTGTGAAAGCTTTGAACTTGGTTTTCAGTTTATTCCCCTGGTTTTCAGTTTATTCACCTTGGAGATCAACTATATATATATATATATATTAAAGCTTACAGTAACAAAATGTGAATAAATAATTCAGTTTATTTATTATTTTAAGATATTTAATTATGTTAATTTTTTGAAGGGATCGATGTAGACCTATATATTCTTCATGTAAGTTAGATATAGTGTTTGCCTCTTGTGCTGGTGTTAGTTATAAAAAGAAAATTTTCCAAACACACCTCACTACAACAATTTATAATTAATTGCAGCCGCTATTTCTTAGAGGAGTTTAAATAGAACTGCCATCGTTGTTGCCCCATTTTACCCATTCCAGCCGTATAAACAAAATCGTTTGAGGTAAGAAATCACCAGCAAATAAATTTTCATAGTAATCTTTGAGATTTACAGGATTATCCAATTTAGTCGAGGTTCTAATTTCACCATAATAATCCTCTAAATTTAGCTACGGGTATCATAGTGATCTCTAGAGTCATTTCTAGTACTGACTCATCAACTCGCAGAATGTTGACATGGTTATCCTTTGCTACACTAGAAGTTTTCAATAATTAGATGACATAACAAGATTGCAATTGAACCCAATTTAGTTCCTCTCCCATTAAAAATCGTAATTTATCTCTAATATTTCAGATTGCGTTCTTCTTCTTACTCTTCTCTTTCTTTTTTTTTTTAATCGAAACTCTCTGATCACCTGGAGTTATTACATGTTCCAAACCTCTCTCTATTTCTTCTGCATCCCATGTGAAGCATTGATTCAAGTTTGTATTGTAAGACTTGAAATCTCCCTCACTCAGCTTTGAAGTGTTTGAACCTTGAACTATGGACCCAACCACTGATCTTGATCACACACTCTTTCAGCTCATCCAATAAGAATAAGGTACTTACTTCCTTCAAACTTAACACATTTTCTATAAAGTTTCATTCTTTCTTTTTCGTTTGTGTTGAAAAATGCGACTTGGCAAGGTCCTTCGTAAAACCCTCATGCTTAGCGAATATTGTGCGATAAGTTCTGGTCTGCTTGCGAACATGTGTGGGTTCTATTTCGTAGAACATTGGAATCATAAAAACATGTTCATTCCTGTTCTTGCATTCCATGATCTCAACGAGCTCTCTCAAGCACCACCAAGAGGAAGCATAATTTTCGGAGAAGATAACAACAAACAATTTTGAGTTTCTAATGGCATCAACAAGTTCGTCCCAGACGACACGTCCTGTCTCCATGTTGTCATCGTCTCTGAATGTCTCGATTTGGCTTTCACGGAGAGCAACATGAAGATGGCTGAAGAATCCTTTACGTGTGTCCTTCCCTCTAAAACTGATGAAAATTTTGTATCGATGAGTGGCCGGTGCTTGAAAGAAGAAGAACCACCTGAAAGTGAGATGTCTCTATGATGGTAATGAATTGAGTGCCTTTGGCAAAAGGGGAGAAGATTCACACACTTAATAAAAAAAAAGTAAATATAAATACAAATACTTTTTTCTCATCTGACATATGTTGTATTATGTATGTATATAATTAAAAGCTACACATATTCAGATTAAGAAGGAAAAAAAAGTAAGAAAAATATAGCAATTTGAACATTAGGAATGATTTAGGATTTTATAATGAAAAAAACCAAATTGGGTTCAATTATAATCTTTTCATGTCATCTAACAGTTGGAAACCTCCAGCGTGTCAAAGGATAACCATATCAGCATTCTACTGACTACGCTAGCTGAATCAGCACCATGGAACTTCACTATGATAAAATTAGAATCTCAAAGAACAAATTGGATAATTCCGTGAATCTTAAAGACCAATATGATAAATCATTTTCACTCTATGGCAGTTCAAATTTTTTTCACAAATTCGCCCATTACCCGCCTTTATTGGCAATATTTGTCCGTGCGCTTCTCCCAAATTTTCACTCTACTGCTACTTGCCATTATCCCAATTTTTGTTCTTCCAAAACCTAGCTCCTCCATATTGCAACGAAAGAAATTCTTCACCCCGAATGAAAACTTACGATGAAATCGTCTCCATAACCCCACACATATATTAGTTCCTATCCATGGTAAGCTAATCATGTTACTCTTTGTTCTTTTCTCCTTTGATTTCATGCTTTTTTTGTTGTTGATAATCACTCATAATCTATTACTATAATCTCTAGTTGATTCACCTTCTTGTCCATCAGTTTGAAGGCACAAATTTCTTTTCTGAAAGTACAGAAGGTTACTCTCTCTCTCTCTCTTGATTTTCTTGTCTCTATTTTTCTTATATTTTGTTATTTTTCATACAATAATTTATGATGAACTTATAGGTACAAAATTAAATTCACAAATTAATCTTTCATAACTCATAGGCGATTAAAAATTGTTCTTGGATTGTAGCAAGGATTTTATTAACAAAAGGATAACATACATGAGTTTTCTTTGTATATGTTAATGTGGGGAGTGAGCAAGTTCTAGTAATAAAGGAGGTTTAGGTTCCTATTATGAGTAAGTTTGCATCTTATATTTTTGTTTGATTCTACAATAAGAGGCCTCTGTATTGAGCTTGATTTGGACAAAATTCTTTTTCGTACAGTAAATGTTCACCTGGGAGGTTGTTTGCACGTTGGAATTTTAGATGGGATAAATAGGAACTGAAGCATTTGTAGTATAAAAATCTAGTCTCTGAAATTTTATGGAATTGATAATTGCACATTGCTTTGTGTACAGGGAAGCAACTATACAATCAATAAGCTTCAAGGATAAAAATAATATAGATTGTCAGTGTAACAACGATCCAATTCTTAGTGTGTCATGATCACACTAGAAACTAAGCATTACTAACTTGCTTCTCTTAATTTTAATTATTATTTATTATATGATCTTGAATCGTTGTTAAAACATGATCATTTTGTCAGAATAACTCTCTTTTTTAAGGCATTTAATTTAGTAAGTAAAAACACATACATAGATAAAATCACAAGTAATAACAGATAAAGTAGTTATAACTTATAAGCAATCACACATATGTACATCTCATGTCAGTTAATAGTACTCAGTCATTCAACCTTTAGTAGCATATAGAACTCAGTTATTGTAAACTCTGAGTAATCAGCAAATAATTAACCTATAAATTCATTATTATTTAAAAAATAAAAAATTAAAATTTGATAAATTAGAAGAGTAGAAATATCTAAAATATAAATTTTTGCATTAATTTTAAAAATTTTGGCCTAAAATTGGACCGACAGACTGAATTGGTTGGACCGGACCCGTATTAGACCAAGACCCAACATATAAATACAAAAAACTCAGCTTTCTCTCTTTCATTTTTCCCACTTCACGCTGAACCTGAAGGAAGAAGGGTGAAGAAGAAAAACCTAAATATGCTAAATCCCAAAAATCACTTCCAACTTCAATTTCCTCTAACTTTTAATTTGGAGCTCCGATTGACGAGTTGTCAGTGGAAACGCGTTCATCTCGGAATCCTCTTCAATTCTAACTCAACAAAGTGGTAAGGGTTTCTAGTTTTTATGCTTAGTTCTTCCCTCTTTTGAATTTTGAGTTTTGGGTATGTACATTGAGAGATTTTAATGATTTTGGTGGTTTAGGTGCAATCTAACCTTGGATAATTATTAGGTTTTGTCCTAATTATCGTTAGATAAGGTAAGAAAACTCTAAACCTTGTGGTTTATGAATAATTGAAAACTCTAGTATTGATTTTGATATATTAAGTGGAATTAGATTGAGTTTATGTGGAATTAAAGTCAAATTGGTGAAGTGGTGTACTTAAATTAGAGCTTTTGGTGGCTGAAACTTATAGCACTTGATTTGGAACCTTGGAGGCTTGAATTGAGGTGTTTGAGCTTGAGAAGAAATTGGCCAAGGTATGGTTTTGGTTTCTCATAGTTAATATTTAATGTCACGTAAAAACTTAGACTAAAAGACTTTAAGATAAGAGTGAACTGAATGGATTGGGATTGAATTGTGTATTTGGGATATTTGGATTTTTCTCACCAAATTCATTCAACTCTTCTCCATCATACAAATCATAAATAGGAGGTTTAGAAAAGTCTACCTGCATATCACTTTCAAATTCATCCGGAGAAGGTTCTTCAAATTCAAAGGATTCATTCGCGGAAGCGAATTCTTCACTAATATGGATTGATGCATGATTTCCATCACCAAGGGAACTCAATTCTTGCTCCATTCCTTCCGATTCTTCATTTACAACTTGTCTTGGAGGAGGTTGCACACTATCCTCCTCAACAACACTTTTAAGCTTCTTGGAGGAATGCTCTAAAACTCTAGATTCCCATGGAGGTTCGGCATCTCCTAAATCTTCAACTACTTGCTCTTCTTCAATAACTTCGGCTTTCTCCACTTGTTCTAGTACAAAATCACACTCTTTGTTCTCCACCGGAGTTTCTAATCTCTCTTTCATACTCCGCTCTATATTAGATTCTCCACATGTGACCATGGGAGGGCTTTGAGTGTCTTGGGAAGCTAGATGGGTTACTACCCTTAAGCATTGGGTTACTACCCCTTGGAGAGTAGTATAAATCTCCCTGATAAACCACAATTTTATGGTTTATTTTGTATTAAATTTGGTAAATTTTATCAACTTTTCTCACATTTATTCACTAAAATTGCATGGTTTTGTGAATTTCTCCTAATTGTGCTTAATGATTGAAAATATGCTTTTTAGGCTTTTCAATTGCTAAATTTAATTCACTTTTCTCCCATTCGATGTCTTGATATGTTTGTTTGAGTGATTTAAGATTTTGAAGGCAAGAATAGCTTGAAAGAAATGGAAGAAAAGTATGCAAAGTGGAGAATTCATGAAGAAATGAAGATTTGCAGAATTCATGGCGACGCATATACGTGGCGCACGCGTACGCGTGGGAGGAAATCTGTCAGGTGACGTGTATACGTGGCCCACGCATACGCGTGGCGAGCAGCACGTGACCAACTTAAAGGCAATACGATGGGGGCGATTTCTAAGCTATCCAGGTCCAAATTCAACTCATTTATAATGCTATTGAACCCAAGGATTGAAGGGGAAATGAACCAAGTAGTCATAGTTAAGTTTTATCATGTTTTAGGTTATGATTGTAGAGAGAGAAGTTCTCTCTTCTCTCTAGAAATTAGGATTTTAGATTACTTCTTTTCATATATTTAGGTTTCAATTATTATTTTGATTTACTTTTCTTTACTATTTCTTGTTCTTACATCTTGGTTCTCTTAGTTTGTATTGTTAATTTTCTTTTTATGTCATTTTTATGTTTATGAGCACTCTTGTTGATTTTAATTTACATTAATGCAATTTATGTTTTATGTTTCTTATTGTCTAATTAAATTGTTATTATTGTTTTCTTGTATTTGATAGTTGTAGATTTTTATATTCCTTGTCATTTTACCATGCTTTTATTTTGTGCCTTTCAAGTGTTTGATAAAATGTTTGGTTGGATTTTAGTGTAGATATTTGTGGTCTTGGCTTGGGTTGGTAACTTGGGTGACCTTGAGTTACTAATGTCTAAGTGATTGATAATTTGTTTTCATTAACTCTAGTCTTTCACTAAATTAATTAGTGAGATGGTTAGGATTTATGGACTAGGATCCATTAAGCTCATTTGACTTTTCTCTAATTTTGGGGACGACAAAGTGGGAGTGATCCTTGTAATTATCATGTTGTGGTTAGTAACAAGGATAGTGAACCTTAACCATCAACCCTTGCCAAGATCTTCTTACCATTTGAGTTTCCTTTACTTTCTTGCCATTTACTTTCTTGTTCATCAATTTAAGACTCCAAAAATATTTTCTCATAACCAATAGCATACACACTTCTCTGCAATTTCTTGAGACACGACCCGAGGTTTGAATACTTCGATTTTTATTGGGTTTGACTTAAGTGACAATCAAAATTAAACTTTGATTGAGGGTTGATTGTTGGTTTGGATCTTTTTCTTCGACGAAATTATTTTTTGAAAATTTCTAGACCGACATTAATCCTTTATCACTCCCTTTGCTCTTGGAGATATGAAACGAGAATGTCATTCATTAATGTTTAAAGTGGAGGGGAGGGCTCATTGTTTAGGAGGGAAGGTTCACAATAGGAAGGTGGTTCAAATTGGTAAGAGTATTGAGGTAGTGTGTGTGAGAATGGTAGTTCTTGGGAGTAATTGTGTTGAAATTGTGGTGGCTCTAAGGATTTTCTTTTATAATGGTCACAAGGATGAGGTAAAGGTGATTGGTTGTATGAGGGGTATGGATCATAAGATGGTGTTTGGTAAAATGTGGCTTGTGAGAAAGGTTGAGAACTATGTTGTGGACTTAGTTCATAGGAGTATGTATTATAGGATGGAGTATGATCATTATCGGCCGGAGGAAATTGATATGGATACCAAGAAGTTTGTTCACGAGCATGCAATTCCTCCCTCGATTGATTTCCAATCCCATAGCACATATCATCATTAAAGCTTGTATTTCCTGCAACATAGTTGTAACTAAGCTCATAGTTGTAACACCCTAATATTCAAATCCTTATGCTCGAGTCATAAGTCAATGATATTACGGTGGTACGACTCTCAGGTGGATTTTTAATAAATAAATATAGGTAATTTCGAAAGGAGTATTAATCGAGAAGCCTGAAAAGAGTAGAAATAAAATCGCGAAGACGTATCTCTCACGTTTCGACAACAAAAGATAAACCGTGAAGCCGAAAACGATATACGGACAAGGCATAGAGGAGATTAAGAGATAGATAACAGATAGATATATATAACATAAGTAAATAGCTACTAGTCGCGACCCGCGAAGTTTAGGTCGGCTAGAGTACATTATGAAATTAGTTGACAACAGTATATCCTAATCTCTCCCGAAGAAAACATGAGAGCCTCTATAGGCAAATTCAAAGAGTTCAATACATAATATAAACTTTCCAAAACAAAGGTGGAGAGATTCTAATCAAAACACAAAGTAGAGGAAATAAAGATCTTCGCCGTCTCTCAGACGACCCACAACTCACTTCTGAGCATCTGGACCTGTATCTGAAAAACAAGAGATATATACGGAATGAGAACCCTGGGCCCATGGGTTCCCAGTACGGTAAAAGTGCCAAATAAATTCAATGTACTGCAACAAAAACTCACTAAGCATCCTAAACTTCTTCACCAATTATTCATCCTAGGTTCTCGCTAATCCATGAATAGGCAACTGTCATAAGGGAGTGCTAAATTCAATTCATGTTTCACATGTTTCCCAACTCGCTGACTCTTCCACGAATCAAACTTAGAATCATAAGCAAAACCATCACCAGTTGTTCTGCCTCAGCAGTTCTATATCAATACATCATCATGCAATCGCATCATCAATTCATCCCATCAAGAACAGCCCTCACACCCACCGACACCAGCATGAGGGGCCTCTCAGTTGTACAAACACAAGCAATACAGGCAGGTAATACACAAACATGATACAAGTAGAACAAGTAGCATATAGTCAGGTAACATGGCATATATGATGTAGAAATCCAAGACAAATGGCAAACCCAAACAATTCAAACATATGCAAATGATGAATGCCTGCCCTATGGCTGATGATATCATCTGTCGGTTATATAGCCAACCCGACATGTCCTGGTAGCTAACCATTGGACAGAAACACCCCTTGCTACTGCCCGCTCAACCCAGAGCCAGTGAAATAATCACTACTGCGGCTACTACCCAGGCGGGTGTCTAAAAGCTCAACCTGGAGCGAGTGGATTCACCACTACTGCCGCTACTACCCAGGCGTCGCAATCTCTGACCTGGAGCAAGTGGGACGAACCAAACCCTTGCTACTACCCAGGTATCTCAAGCATTGGCCCGGAGCAAGTGGGACGAACCACAACCCTTGCTACTGCCCAGGCATCTCAAACATATATTCATTCAATCTCAATTCATATTATCAACATTCATTGTTACCAAATCTCAAACATTAACTTGGAGCAAGTGGGACGAACCACAACCCTTGCTACTACCCAAGTATCACAAATAAACATTTATTCATAATCACCCTTCATTATTATCAATCCTCAGATAATGACCCGGAGCAAGCGGGACGAACCACGACCCTTGCTACTACCCAGGTATCACAAATACACATTTGTTCAAAACCACGATTAAACTCGTTTATCATAATCCTCCTTTCCCGTCTCATACCCGGAGCAAGTGGACAACGCCACTGCCTACTACCCGGGATTGCACATCACATTTCAATATTTTTTCATTATTATCCATTTAACATATTCATTCATTAATCATATATGCATTTATATTCAGCCATAAACAATAATGGCTTTGCCGTAACCCGGCAATAACTCAGCCATCCGGATCATGGTCCAATCAAGAACGGGCCATTTATCAATAAATATAGCCCTCCGGCTCATGGCATACACGGTACTTCCACCGTCATCCTCCATATCTCATATAATCATCTTTAATCATCATTGATCATAACTTTTCCCCTTGCTTCACTCGCAAGTTACCACATCCCCTAGATCATTGCTAGGCATATTAGAATGATTTAATACATAAGAGGTGAGATCGGATGCTTAGAAGTATGAGATTTAGCTTTTAAAACTCAAAAATCAACTTTGGCATGAAAACAGGGCCACGCGTACGCGCACTCCACGCGCACGCGTGGATGGCTACAAAACTCATCAACGCGCAAGCGTCATACGCGCGGACGCGCGGGTTGAAAAATAGCCAAACGACGCGCAAGCGTCAGCCACGCGTACGCGTGGGTGCTCTTGCGCTCCAGGCACAAAACTGGCATAACTCTGGCACAACTCTCGGGAAAATAGCTGGGCATTTGGTGCAGCGCATCGACGCGCCCGCGCACACCATGCGCACGCGTGGATAGTGCCTTCTTGAAGAACGACGCGTACGCGCCAAGTGCGCCTACGCGTGGAGGGTCATTCAGCTAAAAATTTTCTAAGTTAAAAGCTGCAGAATTTACAAATTCAACCCCCAATCTTCCGACGGACATAACTTTCTCATTTTAAATCATTTTTCACTCGTTCTTCAAACGGCATGGACATCCCGGATCCAATTTCATTTCTAAACAGATTTGGTACAAAACAGAGATCTGTAGTCCAAGTTATGTCCCGTCAAAGTATGCCCAAAAATCATGTTTTCATACAAAACCACTAGGTGCCATTTTCAAAACAAGCCATTTTCAACTCTTTTCAAAATCAACCAAAACATGCCAATTTCAACCCTTTTTGAAATCAATCAAAATGTACCAAAATCCACATCAAGCCATCCTCAACTCACACATTGACACTTTACCAAAAATTCCCAAAACCACATCTAACCATTTTAACACTTCTCAATCAAATGGCTAAAGGACAAACACAATATCATGTCATACATCCTTCCTCATCCCAATTTCCAATAATACCATTTCCAATCAACCATCATTATACGTAATCAATATCATACTCACTATCACGTGATTTCACCCACAAATCAACCTTAATCATTCCCCAAGCATATATCACAACATACATATCTCTAATGCATCATCATACCATCAAGGCATCAATAATCATAATCACATATATGATCACATAATATATCTCAACCGAACCAAACATACCTCGTCTACATAATTTCACCCAAAATTACCAAATTCCACACTTCAACTTCTCAAACCTTATTATTCAATAACCAACCTAATCATTCATATATTCATTATCTGAAATTCATCCAATCACTTGTGCCATCATACAATGCACACATCGACTTACCTTTCTTACCTCTTTCCGGCCTCCGGCCCAAAATTCACGGCCTCCGGCCCAATTTTCACAATTTAAATGCATAAACCACAAATCAATACTCATTACCCAGTACATCAAATTCTCAATACACCAAGCATACAAGGTCACACAATTCTCAACCCAATCATTAATTCACATTACATATCAACTATGCATATTAGCACCAACCATTTACACAATCCAAACTTAATCCTAGGGGCATCTAGCCTAGGAATTCTCATCACAACACGCGGTATTTAAATGAAACTTAAACCGTACCTCTTGTAGCCAAACCAATTGAGCCTCTTCCTTGGAATTCTTCACCAACCTTAGCTCCAAGCCTTACCAAAGCTCCTCAAGCAATACCAATCTCCCAATTGTGCACCAACATCACCAAATACACTAACATAACCAATGTCACATACATACATCAACCTAGGGCTCATAAAAATGACAAATCACAAGGGTTTGAGCACTTCTTACCTCAGCCCATATGAAGTAGGGATAGAACCCACTTAGAATCCATGTTGGACTATCCCTAAACACCCAAAATCACAAGATTTCAACACTAACTACCCAAAAACGTGTAACAGTGGGGAATTTCGAAAACTGGGCAGAGATGAATGAAATACTCACCACCAAACTTAGATAGAATTGTAGAGGATGATAAGAGCAACGCGTGGCCGTAAACGGCTCGTCAATCGGAGCTCCGTAGCTCAAGTTATGGTGGTTTGAAGATCAAAGAGAGTTAGGTTTTCTCTCTTCTCTTCTCTCTTCTCAAATCAGCGCCCCAACCCTTCTTTTTAGGGTAAAATGAGCTGAAATGCTCACAACTAATGTTTATATATGTTGGGTCTTGGGCCCACTTAGGCCCGGTTCACTTATTTTTGCCCATTGGTCCAATTTTGGGTCAAAACCTTTAAGATTAGCACTCTAAATCGCACTTTAAATATTTCTACCTTCCCTAATTATAATTCTTCATTTTTTAATCTTATTTACCCATAATCAATTTCCTCAGTTGTAGTACCAGACAGGTCTCAGCCGGTACTGCCGGTCAAAATTCCACTGCGCACTTTTACGCAGAAAACTATATTTTCCGACTCGGAAAAATTCACTGAATCCAAATATCATATTTAAATTATCAAATTCCGATTGCCAAATCTTCCAACCATATTCGCTCCTATTTAACTTATTATTTACTAAATTTCGATTAGACCGGGTATTACAATAGTCAAAAGGATGAGAATTCATAATGAAAAGAGAAAATAAAAACAAAAGTCAATAAGAAACAAAGAGACAAAATCCTAACTACTAACTCAATTAAGAAAACAAACAAAGAGAAAACTATTCACAATATTGACATATGTACAATAACCAATAACAAGCACACATTGCAAGTCCCCGGCAACAGCACCAAAAACTTGATGGAGGATTAATGTCGGTTAGGAATTTTCACAAAAATAATTCCGTTGCAAGTATAGTCTTAACTGAACAAATACTCCTCAATCAAAGTTTAATTTGTTTGTCACAAGTGCAAACCCCAATAAAAATAAACCAAAATATTTAAACATCGGGTCATCTCTCAACGAATTGTAGGAAAGTGTGCATATTATTGGTTATGGAGTGTATATTTTGGGGTTTTGGGTTTGATGAACAAGAAAGGTAAATAGCAAGAAAGTAAATAGTAATTAACTCAAATGGTAAAAAGGTCTTGGCAAGGGTTGATGGTTAAGGATCACTATCCTTGTTACTAACCACAATATGATAATTACAAGGATCACTCCCACTTTGTCATCCCCAAAATTAGAGGAAAGTCAAGTGAGCTTAATGGATCCTAGTCCATAAGTCCTAGCCACCTCACTAATTAATTTAGTGAAATACTGGAGTTAATGAAAACAAATTATCAATCACTTGGACATTAGTAACTCAAGGTCACCCAAGTATCCCACCAAAGCCAAGAGGAGGAAAATCTAACTCATAACTAAAAGAAATATTTCATCAAACACCTAGAATGAAATAAAAGCAAATATCATAAAATGCAATAATTAATAAAAACTATAACTAACATAAGTAATAAATCAATAATAGCAACTAATGTAAACATCAAAAGACATGAAAACATAAAATTGCATCAAAAGGAAATTGAAATTGAAAAGAGGGTTCATAAATTAAATTGACAAAATAAAGAAATTAACAAGAGAAGTAGATAAACTAAAGTGCTAGAACAAATAAAAGTAAAGGGAAGCTAAAATGAAGCAAAATTAAAATCTAGATCTAAGAAGAAATTGAACTAAGAACCTTAAAACCTAGAGAGATGGGAGAGCCTCTCTCTCTCAAATTCTACATCTATCTAAAACTCAAAACTAGTCTAATGTGTGTAATGTCCCATCCTCCTTCACTCCCAGCCTCTAATCTATAGACTGGGCTCGAAACTGGGCCAGAAATCAGCCTGAAATCGCCCCCAGTGTGTTTCCTTAAGTGAGGCACGTGACGCTTGTCACGCGTACACGTTAGCCATGCGTATGTGTCGTCTAACTTTGCACAAGTACATGCGTACGCATTAGTCACGCGTACGCATCAGCCACGCATACGCATCTGGACCAGCTTCTCAAATCTTTAATTCTTTGTGTTCCTTCCACTTTTGCATGCTTTCTTTCCATCCTCTAAGTCATTCCTGCCCTATGAACCCTGAAATTATTTGACAAACACATCACAACATTGAATGGTAATAAGAGAGGATTAAAAATTAGTAATTTTAAGGCCTAGGAAGCATGTTTTCACTTTTAAGCATAAATTAGGAAGGATTCACAAAACCAAGCAATTTATATGAATAAGTGTGAGAATAGTTGATGAAATTCACTCAATTCAATACAAAATAAACCATAAAATAGTGGTTTATCACTGAGAACCCCCGGTTCTCATTCCGTACATATGTTGTTATTTTTCAGAACATCGGGAGGCACTTTGTTGAGCATTCTGAAGAGTCTTGGAAGCAAAGAACTATTTTGGAGAATTAGTGCTTGTAGTTTGTTTATGTATATATATGTATATAGATTCTCCATATTTGGTACGCAAATCCTCCCTTTATACCGCCACACTCCTTCTCTGTCTTGTGTGACCTCCTCAGGTTTCTTCTGTTCAACTGCTTGTAACATTTTCCACATATCTTGATCATTCAGCTGAGCTTTCTGAATCTCAACCTTAAAATCACTAAAAACATGCAATTGATTCAAACACAGATTTCTAGCCACTTCTCTGACGCCCAAATTCAGATTCTCAAATGCTCTTAGTAACTCTTCTTCCTTAAGCATCTTCCACACAACACATAATGATTTCCAGCTCAGGGCATTTGGTCCATCAAATCATCGATTCTTGGCAACTGGTATTTGTTTTTCAGAGTGACTTTGTTCAATTTCCATTAATCTACGCACAAACGCATACTCTCATCCTTTTTCTTTACCAAAAACACTGGTGCTCCCCACAAAAAAAATACTTGGTCGGATGAAATTTTTACTCATCAATTCTTCCAGCTGAGCTTTGAGTTCAGCCAATTCCAACGACGACAGTCTATAAGGCACAATCGAGATTGGTCCTTCCCCAGGCACCAACTTAATCACAACCTCGGTTTCTCGAGAAGGAGGGAATTCAGGAATGTCTTCCAAGAATACTTCAGGAAATTTGTTCACAACCAGAATCTAATTCAAACTTTGCTCCTCACCCGATACATTTGCAGCTAACAATATAAAGCCTTGACATTCACTCCCACTACAGTTTACCACAACATAATTCAAATAGTATCCCTTCGCCACCACTGCTCCTTCTGACCTTTCTGACATGAATTGCAGCGACCATTCAGAACAATCAAGCCGAACGCGATTCTTTGATAACCAATCAAATCCTAGGATGAGATCAAGACCAGTTATCGACAAACAAATTAGATCATGGACAAAATTTTGTTGTTTAATTCGTAACGGAACTTGTTGATAGCCTAACCTAGTCACAACAGTTTCAGTGGTAGGGGTATGCACTTCTAAATCATAAGCCAACATAGTTATCTTTAATCCTAATTCACTAGTTTTGTCAAATGCTATAAAGGAGTGAGATGTTCTAGTATCAAATAAGGCAATTAAAGTTCTATCAGCAATTTCACAGTTACCTCATATTAGTATATTGGATCTCTCAGTGCTCTCAGCTGACATAGTGAATACCCTTCCTTGCTGCTGAGCTCTCTCGACGTCATATTGCTTCTTTTCTGGATAAGTCCAGGACATATGTCTGGTGCCACGACAGAAATAAAATAACCCTAAACCAGCTCTGCACGGAGTTCTCGAATGGTAACTTCCATACCTGTTGCAAGTCATTTCATTCTGGGGCTGCTTCCCGAACCTTCTCCCCTGATGGTTGTTGTTATTAGGCCTTCGAAAGTTATTCTGGCCCTAATTTTACTATAGGACATATACTCTACGCTTAAAGGCTCTACCTCTTGGTACAAATTTTCTTCCCTGGTTCTTTTGAAAAGGCACTCTGTGACTCCCTTTCTCTACTGCCGTTTTTCTCACACATTCCTCAGCTACTCGGCTCTTATTCATTAGTTCTGAGAAAATCCTAATCTCCATTGGTCCAACTGAGCTTAGAATGTCACTCTAGAGTCCTTCTTCGTATTTTATATGTTTCCACTCCTCAAAGTCTCTCGGAGCACCTTGGCAGATTTTGGAAAAACGACATTGTAAAGCTCGTTCTATTTCTTGGATCCAGTTATCGGCCTCTGTAAGGTTTATAGTCCCTCTAAAGGTAGGTGGGTGTATTTTCAGGAATGTTGCGAATGTCATCAGGCTATTCTCCCCATTACTGCCATTACCATTATTCATCTGATTACCTAGCACTTTAGTTGTCGCCTGCATAGCCGCAACTATGTTTTTCAGGGCAGCCATGAAGTTCACAGGGTTATTCCCCATCGTTTCAGGTTTAGTATTACTAGTTCTACCTCTTCCTCAGTCGCGACTGCGACCACAAGTTGCCATTTGGTCCCTGTTCACACCAAACAAGTGATATCAAGGTGATCAGTCTCAATATCTCAAATTTAGTGCTTCGAAGTCCCAAATGCATGCTCATGAACATTTATGTCACACATATCAATTAGATAACCTAATTTAGCATGTACACACACCCAGAGAATGCCCAGAAACATAGTCAATCCGTTCCTTAGGCTCTACAGGAATAAACTGCTCTGATACCATAATGTAACACCCTACCACACAGAGCTTTACACTTAAGCCATAAAACAGAGGTGGTGTGGTATTACGACCTCTAAAATAAAATATATACATAATAATAGTTGAAGGAATTTAATAATCGAGGAGCCTTGAAGAAAAGCTTAAGCAAAATCGTGAAAAGAAAAGCGCAACGCTCACGTAACAGAAACTTGCGTATGAAGAAAGTAAGGACATATATATATATATATATATATATATATATCAAGCTCCTGGCTCGACCTGCGAAGCCAAGGCCGGATGGAGAATATCACATACATATATATACATATGCATCCTAAAAGTACTCAAAATACATGACATAAACTCCTATATCTCCATGAAAGATCTAGGAGGAACAAAAATAAAGCATATTTAGAGGAGAAGTCTATACACATATCTATATACATAGCAAAATACAAAAGACAACATCCTATCTTTGCCTGCCAAAGGAAACTTCAGATGCCTCAAGGTGCCTCTCGACCTGCATCTGAAAATGACAACATATGTATGGAATGAGAACCAGGGGTTCTCAGCATGGTAATGGTGCCAACATACATAATATATAAGGTCTCGAAAAAGCCAGAGGCGATGCTAGAACTCCGACACTCAAATTTAAAACTTAGAGTTATAATTTAAAACCATAAACAAGGTAAGTTATCTAACGCACTTAGGTTCTAACCCAATTCTAACTTAACCCCTAAATTCTCTCTTTCCTCAAACCCTCTAAAACACCGGTGCAACTATCCTCGTCACTCATCTGTTGGATAAAGGGTATCTCAATTACACAGACAAACAATACAGACAAAGAAAACACGGATATATTTCAGTTACAGCAAACAGAACACATAACAATTAAGCATATATTATCAAGTAGGCAAATCCCAAATAATACAAATTCAAACAAAATAGATAAATGCATATGATGTATGGCTACCATGTGGCTGATGAGCCTCATCTGTCGGTTATATAGCTAAACCCGACATGTCCAGTAGCTAACCCTGGACAGTCCCTCCGTGCATGCATCCCCAAGAGTCTATGTATAGCTTTTACAATCAATCATCAAATTCAGCTCATTGGGGTAATTTCTGGGGAGTTAAAGTGCCTGCCCACATCTTGCGACGTAGGGTCAATAGAGTATCGAGTCTCAACCTAGAGCAAGTGGTGGCAAGCCACTGCATCTACTGAGAAAAACTCGTATCTCAGATAAAAAGAAGTGCAAAAGCCAAATAATCATTCAGATTTAACTGTTCATTATCATATTAGTCATCATTCATCATATATTCAGTGTTTCAGCACTTCTCAAACATATATCACCACTTCACGATATTTCTTCGCCACCAAGTCAACCCCCTCTCAAGGTTCTCCCCTCTCACTATGATTAGAAACTAAATTTTGGACCTTAGGAAGTAAATATAGAGGTTTAGAGGTTAGCGATAGGTTGAAATCACAAAAATTTATTTTTTTTTCCAAAAACAAGGGTTCCCCGTATGCATTCCATGTCTCGCATACGCAGGGGTGTCATTTGACGAACTCGCGTACGCGGCCATTGTCCGCGTATTCGAGACCCTTGACAGAGGAGATGTCTTGCGTTGCGTGGCACCTGCCCCCGTTTGTGAGCCTAAAAAACTCCCCTCTCGCGTACGCATGCACACGCCCGCATACATGAGACGTCTGGACAGAGCTGAACATCCGTGTCGCGTGTGTGTCTGTGTATGCGAGTCCTTCAAAAATGTTAAAAAGCTGCTAAGTCCTGTAGAATTCACTTTTGCATACCAAACTCTTGACGCGCATAACTTTTTTGTTAAAAATTATTTTTAGTTCGTTCTTCAAATAGCGTAAACTTTACGGACACAATTTTCTTTTAAAATAAATATGGAAACTTTTGGGAGTCTGGAAGCCAAGGTATGTCCCATCGAAGTTTGGTCAAAAATAAGTTTTTCAACAAAAGTTCCAAAACCTCTATTTTTACTAACTTCCATTCACAACCAATGATTTCACACTTTAAAAAAATAGTAAACATGCTCAATACCATTCTATGTTATTTTCATTACTTCCATACAAACCACTTTCTCAATTATATACCTTCCACAAAATCCAACAATCAAAACAACATAACTCATTCTCATCATAATACGTTATCATCATCAAACATCAACATCAACAATCAACAATATCATCATTCATTAACTCATTGTCAACATAATTTCATATTTCTATCAAGGTTACTAAACAATAACATACTTACACATTCCAACCTATATCCTATAGTCGTCTAGCCTAGCTTTTCACGAAACATTATATATTATCTACGAGAAACCAAAACCATATCTTGGCTGATTTCTCCCTAATGTCGAAGCACCTTAAATTTCTCTGTTTCACTAACGCTCAAGGTTCCAAACACGCGCAAAACAGAAAACCCAGTCTCCAAAGTCCACAATCAAGCTTTCTCACCACCAATTTTGGTTCTAACACATGTAATCTATTCTAATACCAAATAATATTACACAAAAATCAATTTAGGATTCATAGTTATTAATGATTCACAAGAGTTAGAGGTTTCTCATCTTACCTATAAAAATTGGGACAAGACTTGGCAAGCCCACTAAGTTAGCTTGATCCTAAACATCAAAATCAACAAAAGCTCAACACCATTGTTCAAGATTTTTGAAATTAAGAGAGATGAGCAGCTGGGTGAGAAATTGAGACTTATGTACCAAATTGTTCGGTGAATTTTGTAGAGCTCAATACGGTGACCGCGTGGCCGCAAATAGTGTGGCGATCGGAGTTCCGGCGGATTGAAAGTTTTGTGAGATTGAGATTTTGGGTAAGGGTTTTGAATGTTCTTCTTTCTCTCCCTTGGTGTTTTCAGCGTGAATTTCATTTTATGGAGGTGGGAAGAGCTGAAACTCTTAAGTGGTGATGAAGTGGGTTGGGCTTTGGGCCTTATGTGGATCTGGTTCAACCGGTTCGGCCCGTTTGGCACAATTTTTATCCAAAACCTTCAAAATTATTGCCGAAATTCGTATTTTTACTATTTTTACCACATTGGATTAATAAAATTTAATTTTCTAGTTTTTTATTAATAATTAATTTATTGACTAATTATTCACTAATTACGCAAGGTTTACACGACTTGTTGCTTAAGCTTTCCTTCAAGGATCCTCGATAATAACTTTCCTTTCAACTATACTATGTATATATTTTATTTTAGAAGTCGTAATACCACAGCACCTCTGTGTGGTAGGATGTTCTAGGTGAGACCTATAAATAAAGTATACTTGATACTAAATATAGTAATTTGGCCAATATATATAAAAATATGTTTGGATAAATTTTTCTCCACACGATTTTACCATCAAAAGTTTATTTACTTAAAGTAATATTTTATGGCTTTTGTTTTCAATTCTTATAGTTGAGAATTGATTGCAAAATTTATTTTCTCAAGTACTTTTTGTTATCTTTCTCATTTTTTACCGTCTTGGTGTTCAATAAAATATCATATTGTTGAGTTCACATCACTTGTGACATGTTTATCTATATGGGCATGAATGTTTAAATATTAATGGAGTTAAATCTTCACTTTTTATTCATGAGAAGATGGAACATGTGATAAGCGGATAAATATCGGTCAAGAATTACCAAAAAGAGTTTTTCAAATCAACGTAGCAAGTATAGTCTCAACCGACAAGATTTTCGTTAGTCAAAGTTAAAATGTGTGTCACAAATAAGATCAATAAACGGGAGTAGAATTCCGGGTCGTTTTCCCTAGGAGTTGACACAAGATGCAAATTATTGGCTAGGATTTCCTGAAAATTTTCGAAGTTGAGAACAAGAAAAATAAATAACTAGAAATTAGAGCAATAGATAACTAGCAAGAGTTGACAATTAATCAATATAAAAGGTCTTGGTTAGGGGTGAGAATCAAAATTTCTATCCTCATTGTCTGTCCCAAGTGTGATAGTAAATGCTCATTGCTCTCACTTAGTTATCCTCTAACAACTGAAGGAAAGTCAAGTGAACATAACTAACTTTAGCTCACAAGTCCTAGTCACTTCGTAGAGAAGAACTAGATTTAGTGAGGATCAAGGTAATTAGCAATTAACACTTAAGTATAACAATTCAAGTGGCTCCAATTACTCAAACCCAAACCAAGCAAAGAAATCTACTCCATGATCATGGGTGACATTTCCTCAAACACTTGGTGAGTAATAATAAAAATTAGGAAAATAACTCAATTCAAATTACCACTAACAAAAATCAACAATAACAAAACAAAAAATGACAATGGATATAGAAATAACTCAATGCATTAACAAAATTCAAGAGTAACAAGATCCAAATATGAATTCAAGATAACCAAATTGAAAAGAGTATTAAGGGAATTAAAGAAGAAAACTCAAAAGGAAAATACTAGAAATGAAGGTAGTAGAAGCTTTTCTCAAGATCCAATTGAAAGTAAACTAAGAAAACCAAAACTCTAGAGAGAAGTAGGAGTTTCTCTCACTAGAATTCAAAACTCAAAAACTAAGCTAAAGTGTAAGTGTCTTTGTCCCAGCTCCATTCCCAACGTATTGTCTTTATTCTAGGGATTGAAATTGGGCCAAAATTAGCCCAGAAATCGCTCCCAGCGTATTCCCTGTATTGCAGCACGTGACGCTCGTCACGCATACGAGTCGCTTGGAATTTGCACAAGGTCACGCATACGTATCAGTCATGCGTACGCGTCAATGGACGATGCTCCTGGTCATGCGCACGCTTCAGCCATGCGTACGCATCGATTCCAGTTTCTCAAATCTCCAAATTTTTGTGTTCCTTCCACTTTAGCATGCTTTCTCTTTATTCTCCATGCCATTCCTGCTCTATAAATCCTGTAATCACTCAACAAACACATCATAGCATCGAATGGTAATAAGAGTGAATTAAAAATTAGTAATTTTTAGGTCTATGAAGCATGTTTTCAATCATAGCACAAAAATAGGAAAGAATCTTAAAAACATGCAATTTACATGAATAAGTGAGGATAGTTAACAAAATCCACTCAATTCGATACAAATTAAGTCATAAAATAGTGGTTCATCAACATGATAATGACTTTTGTGACTTTTGCTTTTAATTCTTATGATTGAGAATTGATTACAAATTTTATTCTCTCAACTATACTTCTTCATCTTTATCATCTTTTTTATATGTACAATCTTTTTTTCTTTCACAATTACCCTTTATTTATTTGAGTACTTTTTTGTGACTTCCACTTCATCTTATTGTTATTTTTGTTTAATTTTATAAACCTGTTTGCCTTTTATTATTATAGTTTATAATTATTAGACATTATCAATTATGTGTATATATATCTAATATTATGTGTAATTTATTATAATATGTATATAATCTATTTAAGATAATATTTTATATAATATTAATATATTATAATTTAAAAGTATGTAATATAAAAATTGTTAAAATAATAATATTATAAAAATTTAATCTAATTTTTATATTTTTCGTAATTTCATATCTAAAAGCGATTTTGGACATTATTATTCAAACAATAGTCTATTAAATATAATTATTTTTAAATCAAAGTATGTAAGCATAAACCACATTGAAATAAATTTAATTTTAATCAAAATTTACAAAAAACTAAACTAAACACACAACAAATTATTTGTGTTTAATATACATAGCAGGGTAAAATGAAACATGAGATGACTTCGAATAGAAAATTAGTAAAATATAATAGATACATGTCAATAAAAAGTGACACGTACAGTAATTTTGTACAATTTAAGAGAGTGATCACTTATTTGTTATAAAAAGTTAATAAATAAATAATAACTAATTTTAAAGTAATGTAAATAATGATCGTTTAAATATTGATATTTGAGTGTAAAATATTTGTTAGCAATAAAGTAGACACCAAGTAATGAAAATCATAGATTTTATCTAAATTTGTTTATCAATTAGATTAGTTATAGTTAAATATAAGGTATGTTGAAATCTAAACGGAATTAATTATATGTTATGGGATAATTTATTTAACAATTTTAAATATAATTTAATTAGTTACTTTTGTTTTCTATTTTTTTATTTTTATACATTCTACAGAATTATTTGCTATCGATTGTTTGTAACAACTTCTCTTATTCTTGAGATTTCGATTGACTATAAATGAAGTGAGTTGAACAATTTGCTTTTTTTTTAGAAAAATAATAATTTTGAAAAATTTACATGTTTCTAATAAATTATTTGACGTTTGAAATAAAAAAAAATTGAATATATAGATAAATTTTTCTCTATTGTTCACCAATTTTAGTTATATAGTTATATCCTAATAAAAATTAAATCAATTTTATTATGTCAGCCGGTATGAAGAAGTTTGTAGAAAAATAGGTTCAATAATTATGTTCTAAGGATCAAATAAGTTATTTAAATAAGTATATTAAACAGTATTAGTTATTTCAGTTCTACATATACAGTGAATAATCAAAAGTTACAAAATAATCTAAAAAAATTAAGTTCATTAATACATTAAATAATCATGGATTTTAAATATTTGCTTGGTTAAGAATATATTTTCTATTACAATGCACCATGCACCGAGTATAATAAATATGTTATTTATTTTTCTATATAATATTGTGTTTTCAGCTTCCTACATTAAAATTATGTAAAAAATATATACTATAATATATATTTTAATTATTTTTGTATATATTTTGTTTTTAGAGTATTTCTTATAAAAAGTAGTTTAACCATATTTTGTCAAGCTGGCCTTAGGTTATTGTTTGTTAGTCGAATTTAGTAAATTTTCATATTGACTTTTTAATATCTCGAAACCATCACATAAACTGTCGTGTGTAATTAAATTGTTACTACAATTTTGTATTTGTTGGAATATTATAATTGTGTTGATTTTACACGCTTGATTCAACTAATAAGTATCACTAATGAATATATCAGAATTAACCACTTTTTTAGGTAAAGGTGCTACCCTTTATATCTTTCCATTTAATATAATTGGTGTTCAATGAGAATTCTTTGGTACTTACCTAACTAATACAATCACATCGATCACTAAACATGCAGACAATAGTAATGATGACTTTTTTTGTTTAGGAGATAAGGAAAAGATCTTTACTTCCTGTTTCATACATGTTACTTTTTTTTTTCCTTTGACATGACAAAGAAAAACGTAATCTTTTAATTATTAATGTATGACAATATTCAGCTTAATACAATAATTTATTAAGTATTCTGAATCTAAATTTCTTTAGATATGTTAGAACTTGGGTATTTCAAAATTTGCTTTATTCTTTGTGACATCTGAAAGAAATTGGATTCTAATATTTAAATTTAGTAACACATAAACTTTGGAATTTTTTTAGTTGAGGATTTGTTCCACAAACTGAGAATCTTTGTTAATTTTACTAATATCTTTTTTAATTCTTTTTGGTAATATTGGATCCTTGTAACATTGGATCTAAAATTTACCCAAAAAATTCTAATTTGCTATGAATAATTTACTATAAAATTCTATTATGATTTTGATGAAATAAATTTATTGAAAATTTTTTACATATACCTAAAATATCACTGTTACAGTAATTTTAATCATTATTTTTAATTAATAAATATTATGTATATTTTTTATACGTAACATCAGTGATAAAAATTATTAGAATAGCAATGTTTCAAGTATTTCAATTACATTTTTTAATTCTCTCAAGCTTATAAAGTTGAGGTGAAACTGTTTTTCATTCCCAGTGCAACTCATGTGTTTCAAACTCTGTATAAATAAAGAATGTTACAAATTTTCCTTCATTCATGGAACACAAGTATAATATGTATTTGGTAGTTTCCAACGAAGTCGTAGCATTGCTGCAAGTATGATGTTTATGCCAATGTGAAAAAATTTAAACAATTTTTCTTTTAAGTAAATCTCAAATCAACTAATCAAATGGAAAGCTTAATTAGTTGACAACTATTGGATATAGTTTACTAATTTTTTAGTATTATACCGTAATATTTTTGCTACTCCTATAAAAAAGTTAACGTTTTTTTTATAAGGAACATACTCTCGTTCCACCATTTTCAGATAACTTAGTTCAGAAAATAGAGTTATCGTTATCATCTAGTTGCTAGATGCATGTTGGATATGATTCATTGTTTTGAGTATTTGCAACAAGATAAAGATGAACATCCTGGACCAACAGCTAATGGCAATGTCCCAAAGCTTCAAAAATGATAAATATTTGGTGAAAAGTAAGGCTTAGTATAGAGAATGATACGATGTATGGGTGTTCTTCATAACGATTATGTTGATAACTTGTTTGGTACACAATACCATCCACTGAAACATAACTTAAATCCAAGTTACGTACATAGTTAGGGCATGTAATCCTGATATCCCAATTTCTTCTAAAACTGGTGTAGATAGTTAAAGTGTACGAAGGACTTTCGAGTTCTTGATTAAGAACATTTAAGATGGCATAATGAAAGCTGTTAGGATAGTAAATAAATACGTAAAGAGAAGTAGGAACACCATCGTTGTTGTTCGAAGGATCCGCTATTATTCGTGAAATTCAACTAGCATGATTCTAGGTTAGTAAGTAACTTGCACCCCCCATAGAACAATATCGGATACAAAAAATTCCATTAGCCAAATCAACAATTTAAAACCAACCATCAAAAGATAAGAAAAAAGGAAGTGTGAAAGGCGTGGCCTCACCTGTAGAAGCATTCATTTTCATGACTCAATCTATGGAATCGCTCCATGCAACTGAATGACCAAAATGAGCATGGAGATTGCAACCGTGGCAAAGTCACCTCTTGGTTAGCTCTATAAAGAACTTGTAAGATGCCAATTTCTGCCTCCAATAGCAGTATATGGACCGCAAATTTGAAATGGTAGGACCATCACAATGGAAAGTAATTTCATACATAACCTCGTCAGGAACTTGTGGAATAAAATTGATATTTGGTGGCATGTCACTCATGGTGTTGAATAAATGAGAACGACTAATACGAAGAAGGCACAAAGTGACTCACTGATATAGATTAAAGAAGGATTAAGTAAGGTTGGGTAGATAGATGTTCAACTATGTGTCTATTTATGGAGCTAGTTTTCATTAATGATGAATTCAAAACCATTTTTTTAGGTTCAGATTTGGTAACTTGTAATGAATAGGATATTTTCATATTTATTTAAAACCTACATATTTGTTTTTCTAAGAATTCGAAGATTGCTTTTACTGGTGCCATAAATATTGCAAAATTATACACCAGCTTTGTCAGTTTATTTGTCTTAATTTTTGGAAAAAGCAATCTAATTCAGAAATATCAATTTCGCATATGGAAAATATTAATAAAAGTAATCTAAAATGATACCATTAATGTAATTTTTGTACTCGCCATGGATGAAAAAATTCTACTTCTCCACTTCAAATAAGTGATCTTTTGTGACTGATTTATTTAGTTGGATAAGCATTAGCAAGCCAAAAAATATGGATCACGATTGCAAAAGTAGTATTATGGAGGATATAGAAAATCACATTAAAAAATATTTTTTGCATGCAATGACTTTACAGTTAATATTGTTAGTCATTAATAGCATTTAGTGACTTTTCTACATGCAATCTCTTATTGAAATGTACAATGACCGTTTTATTTTATTCATTGTATATAATAATACTAAACATTCAAGTAAAGAGAATGTCAAGGTAATTGACCATCAGAAGCAAATTAGAATATTAAATTTAATATAATTAATGATGGGAAAGAAAATGCAGCAGGCCAAATGTTATGTTCTTATCTGTGCTTATTAATTGTTGAACGGATAAGTTAGATTTGACAAATACTTTCTGGAAAAAGATTTGCAAAGTTAATTAATGCATTAGGCTTTGAAAACCACATTTTTAACTTTTCACAACTGAACAGAAAGACTAAAGTAACCAAAATATAAAAAGTTTAGTTTAATTTAATTGTAAGTAAAGGACAAATATGATCAGACAACAAAATATATGAACTTGGTATTCATTTACTATTATTTCTTATATAATACACATATATATAGTCCTAGAATATAAAAAAAAATAGTAATACCTATTTATCTAATATGAACAGTTAACTCTTGATTAAAAAAATTGATTAAAAGATTAAAATTTTGTATTTACATTTAAGCCAATCAGATTTTACTTTTTAAAAAACAGAACGTTTTACTGACAAATTATTCACTGTTATAACATAAAATATCTTGGATGTTTCATTAATTTTATTTTATCGATTCAGTTTGATTACTAACAGATAGTGTACAACACAATAAACTAATTTAACATACCAATTTAGCTCAAAACACATGTAAAAAAAAAACATGTATTTCATTAAAACATGAGAAATTGAAAGAAACTTTTACATTTCACCTTATTCTACTTATCAGAAAAATATATCCATTCACCTGAATACAATATGTTAATGTCATAATTTTTAAAATTATCTTATTTAACCTATAAAAAAGAAAGTAAACAATGTATATGTTGAACAACGCGAACAACAGTTTAAAAAATGAAGCTTAAATTAGTTATTAAAATCAGATTCTCAATTTATTAGAATAATTAATTTTTAAATTTAAATTATTAGGATTAGACAACGTAACCTCCTTCGTTACATCATGTTCTCATTCCATCTCAACCCTCATCCCCCTTCTCCAACTCACGTTTTTTCCTTCCACCACACTATGACGGAAACGGCGCCGTAGCTTCAACCACCGCAAGGTGCAGCACCACCGAACGTCGTCCACCATCTAGGCTTCCTCCTTGTGCGCCGCAGCCCTATACCACTTCGTGCCCGACACTCCTCCACCTCCCCAGTCAGTCAGACGTGCCTCCCCCTCTGACGCTCAGCCCAAGGCGCCTCCCATCCACCGCCCATCCACTACTGCTGCTATTTTCGCGCCACTCTTCACTTTTCTCCTACGAGATTAGAAAATATTGTACAGTTTTACTCTCTTAATAATTTCTTCTTCGTCCAATCCTTCTTCCTCGGTTGAAGGAGCAACAGCAGTATTGGCCATTGCGTGGTTTTCTACATCAATGGCCAGTTGAGTTAGTGATTGCATGGTTTTCACTTGAGTTACTGGAGAAGAACCTTCATCCTCACCGGTGGCCCCCGCCGGTAGTTGTCGAACCGTTGAAGGAGCAGCATCAATGTTAGTCGTTGTGTCATTTTCACCATGGCCTTTCAGTGAAGCTACTTCAATGGCCAATTCAGGATGGTCATTTTAGTCGTTATTTTAATTCTTATATGGATGGTTATTGGATTAGATTCGGTTTAGTTATATACAATTAAAATATGCTGGATGTTCCATTCACTAGGTATGCAAATGATTATTTTTATCCTTAAGTGGATGGTTATTTTCACTAGGGATGAGAGACACTGTTCGTTTCTGGTCTGGAGGAGAGCGACGCCGATGAAGGTCCTTGTTGACGAACCAGCAACGGTGAGAAGGATCCCGACAACAACGATTGGGGCTGGTTGGTGACCAAGAGACTGCGGCGACGGCAGAGGGTTTAGGGGAGAAGCTGGTGCTTTAGTAATTTAGGGTATAATGGATGGTTAAATTTTTTGAATTACTGAATAGGGTTTTTTGGTAGGGTAATTGGGGTGGAGTTTTTTTTTTTAACTTCATTGGGCCAAATTTCCAGCCTGTTGTTCACATTGTTCAGATTCTCCGTTGTCTACCTAGCAGAGCCAACAACAACAACAACAACAACAACAACAACAACAACAACAACAACAACAACAACAACAACAAAGCCTTGTCTCACTAAGTGGGGCGGCTACATGAATCAAACGACGCTTTTGAGCTCTATCATGTATTATGTCTACAGAGAGACCGTTTACATGTAGATCTCATTTGACCACCTCGTAGATGGTCTTCCTAGGTCTTTATCTGCTTTTCACTCCTTGTCCATCTTCCATCTCATCCACTCTCCTGACTAGGTGATCTTTCAGTCTTCTTCTCACATGTCCAAACCACCTGAGATGCAATTCTACCATCTTTTTCACAATAGGTGCTACTTAATTCTCTCTCTTATATCTTCGTTCCTTATTCTATCCAATCGCGTATGACCACTCATCCATCTCAGCATCTTCATCTCTACCACACTTAACTTATGTTCGTGCTCCCCGTTGGTGGCCCAACACTTTGTACCATAAAGCATAGCTGGTCTGATAGCAATGCGATAGAATTTACCTTTAAGTTTTAAAGGCACTTTTTTGTCACATATAAAATCAGACGCACTTTGCCATTTTGACCAACCTGCTTGAATCCTATGATTTACATCCTGTTCAATCTCTACATTATCCTGTATGATACACCCAAAATACTTAAAACTTTTAACTTTTCGTAGGATGTTTTCTCCAATCTTCACCTCTGTATTGGAGTTTTTCCTTCGGCAGCCGAACTTACATTCCATATATTTCATCTTGCTACAGCTTATGCACAAACCATACACTTCTAGAGCTTCTCTGCATAAATCCAACTTCTTATTTAGGTCTTCCCTTGACTCTCCCATAAGGACGATATTATCGGCAAAAAGCGTGCACCAGCAGGCTCTTGGATATGCTCTGTAAATACTTCCAAGACTAATATGAAAAGGTATGGACTTAAGAATGATCCCTGGTGTAATCCTATACCAATAGGAAATTCCTCTATCACACCACCTTGAGTCTTCACACTAGTTGTAGCCTCATCATATATGTCTTTAATTGTACGAATATATGTTATCCGTACTCTCTTTCTTTCCAAAACCTTCCATAATACCTCCCTTGGCACCCTATCGTACGCTTTTTCCAAATCAATAAACACCATATGTAGATCCCTTTTATTACTACGATACCTCTCTATCATCCTTCTTAACAGGTATATAGCTTCAGTGGTGGGTCTTCCTAGCATAAAAATAAATTGGTTTTTAGTTACTTGTGTCTCTTGTCTTAGCCTCCGTTCTATCACCCTTTCCCAAAACTTCATAGTATGGCTCATGAGTTTGATCCCTCTATTTCTACAACTTTGTATATCCCCTTATTCTTGTAGATAGGTACCAAGGTACTCTTTCTCCACTCATCTAGCTACTTCTTTGACCTTAAAATCTCATTAAAAAGCTTGGTTAAATAACTGATGCCTTTCTCTCAAAGGCCCTTCCAAACTTCAATCGAAATATTATCAGGTCCTACTGCCCTGCCATTTTTCATCTGCTTTAGAGCCTCTTTTACCTCGAAGTCTCAAATCTTTCGATAGTAGTCGAAGTTTTGATCCTCTTCCCTCGTGCATAACCGACCAAGGCTCGGAAGAGTCTTTTGTCCTTCATTAAATAACTCGTAGAAGTAACTCTTCCACTTTTCATTGATCTTCTCCTCTTGAGCCAAAACCTCTCCGTCTTTATCCTTTATGCACTTAACCTGATCCAAGTCTCTCGTTCTTCTTTCACGGCTCTTTGCGATTCTATATATATCTTTTTCTCTTTCTTTTGTACCTAAAGACTGGTAGAGACCTTCATATGCTCTTGCTCTTACTTTACTTACAGCCACTTTTGTCTCTTTCTTTGCCGCCTTATATTTTTTCTAATTATCTGCATTGTGGCACAAAGACCATTCCTTAAAGCACTCCCTTTTTGCCTTTATCTTTTCTTGTACATTCGCATTCCACCACCATGACTCCTTACCTCTTGGTCATATCCTTCTAGATTCACTAAAAATTTCTTTTGTTGTTCTTTTAATAACTTCTGCCATCTCCCTCCACATGTCCTCCACGCTTCCATCCGCATCCCACTTTGCCTCTTCTCCTACCCGTCTTAGGAAGCTTCTTTGTTCCTCACCTTTCACCTCGTCCATGCATTCTTCATATGATGTCTTTTTCTCAACTTTTGCTCAACACGAAAATTCATGACAAGCATCCTATGTTGTGTTATTAAACTCTCTCCTAGAATAATTTTACATTTAATGCAAAATTTCTGGTCGACTCTCCTCAACAAGAAGAAGTCGATTTGAGAGCTTGTCATACCACTCCTGTAAGTTATAAGATGTTTGTCTCTGTTTTTAAAATTTGTATTTGCGATGAGAAGGTCAAAGGTTAAGAAAAGTCCAAAATAATTTTACCCTCGGTATTGACTACCCCAAAACCATGGCCTCCGTGAATACTTCCATACCTAGTCACCTCTCTTCCAACATGGCCATTTAAATCTCTTCCTAAGAAAATCCTATCTCCCGATGGTATGTCTTGGACGAAATTCTCTAGATTCTCCCAAAACCTTATCTTGTATTGCTCGTCCAAAGCCACTTGCGATACATAGGCAATAATCACATGAAAAGTACCTCCTTCCACCACAATTTTGATAGAGATGATCTGATCTTCCACCCTCTTAACATCCACTATGTTCTTCTTCCACTGCTTATCCACGACAATACCTAGCCCATTCCTATTCTTCACCTTTTTTGTATACCAAAGTTTGAACCCGAAAGTATCCAACTCCCTAACCTTTCGCACTGACCCATTTTGTTTCTTGTAGGTACATGATGTTAATCTTCCTCCTTGTCATGGTATTTACCACCTCTATGAATTTTTCTGTTAGAGTGTCTATGTTCCATGTCCCAAATCTCAACCTTTTATTGCTCTGACCTTTACCTTTACCTTTTTCTTTATGAACTAGCTTATTTACCCTCGTCCGTTCATGAAAACGTGGAAACCCTTGCTCCTTTTAACACTACACCCGGGCACCGATGCATTGGCTCTTGCTTATTTGACACTGTACGCGAGCCATACAGCGTGTTGCTTCCAGGTAACGACCTAGCTTTAGCGCAATAACGTCTTTAATCCATGTCATGAATATTCAACTAAGTTTTTATGTTAGCTGTTGAAGGCCTAATACGACCCTCTTCCTTTATCCGGGCTTAGGACTGTCTATGTACCGCAGATATAGCATAGGCAGAGTTGTCTACCAAGCGAAGCCAATTATAAAAAATGTTAATAATGGCATTACAATTACTATGAACTATATTTTTTACGAATTCTAAATTCATTAAAATAGTGATTGTGTGAGTGTATTTTCTTTTTTTTTTTTATAAAAGTGAGTTAAAGTGTAGTGGAGAGTGTTATGTATTTTATTAGTGTTGAGTTTGAAGGTTTATGTTCTATGATGTATCTTATTTTTTGATTGAATTTTTGGTACTCATTGTTCATATAAATTTTTTAATATTTTTTATTGATATATATTTTTTATAATTTTTCTTTTTTTATTTGACTTTGTATAATTTTTACTGTATATGAATTAGTATGTACTTTGTTTACTATGGTTATTTTTTTATAATATAAATTATGTATTCTATTAGAAAGATCAAATTAACTAAAAAAAAAGTACTAAAATTCTTTAAGGCAAAAGAACTTAAATTTATGAGTTAGAATTTAGTATTCTTTTGATTAAGTACTCTTTTTTCAATACTCTTTTTTTAGAACACAGGAACACCAACTATTTCACCCAAATTATAAAATCAAGTTACTTGAAAAAGATGACTTTATTACCTAAGAGAAGGATTGAACTCGCCCTTCCTACAATGTTCACACCAATACCTATCCTTATTAATTTGAATTTTCCTGGGACAGGATTCACACGAAGCATAACACCAATCTCAAACACTATGCTCAATAGAAACTATAGTGCCAACCACCCAACATGTAGATTCCTAAAATTACAAAAACTTATCACTACATAACATATCGGTGTAAATATAACTTAAATAAGCTACACATAAACCATCTTTAAATTGCCAACACACCTCCCTCATGTTCAAAATTTCCTCAACTTAGAGTCTCAGTTGATTTCATCGGACACAGAAAGCGGTGGCCGACTTTGAATGTGAGTGATCCCTTGTGAGCATAGATCTCCTTCCTTCATCGGGCTGACTCATGCCAAATATTCCATGAAACAACATCGCAGTCACGTTACATTTAAACATACATCAAATAAGTAAATAACGTTTCCAGTTCATGACATGAATGTATTGCGTACCTATCTCTAAATATAACAACATCGAAGAAGTTAGGATTAATATAAATCCGAGACACATGAAAACTATTTTGAATATTAATTTCATTCAAATACAAATGAGGCTTGAACAACTGAGTCACCATCACCAAGGGCTGACCATAAGCTTTATCTAGCAGTTTTTTAACTTTGTCAACCAAGTTACCAAACAGGATACACTTCAACCGATTCTTCCTAAACACAACAGATAGCAACATAAAAGTGATTAAAAGGAAGTCAACAAAAATTCCATGTCACATATATTACATACAATATGAAAATAGTTTTATATAAGAAGTTGGAAATTATAATTTAGGTAGCAAACGTACTGCAGATCCTTCAAATAGACCGCCAGAAGTTTATACCCCCTTTCTGATTTTGTCACCATATTTATTACATCCTCTTTACCTACAACATGTCCAATACAGTCTGCACAACATTAAAAACATCTCATTCATAAGAAATGATAAAAAAACTAATTTTCTTACCCAGAATAAGTTGAAACCATAAAAAATAACTATTTAATATCTTTCAAAATACCTATGAGATGATTTTCATTTCTAGCAGGCATGGCCTGAACCTTTTCATAAGATACAAAACAAAAGGGAATAAAGGGAAACATCCCACTTGTTAGTAGTAACACTGACATCTTAATATAAAAGTTTAACTTGTACTTGTGACCACAAGTCATAACCCCTTTCCTCCAACCTACCACAATGAAATTCTTCATAGAATAAATCCTATGTTCCCGAATAAGAGTCTTGCGTACAGCGATATTTTGTTTTGGTATGCTACAATGAATTCGATCACCATTGCATAGCAACAAAAGAAAATAAAATGTAAATATATAGAGTTAATGCCGCATATATCTAATGACCCAATCCAGAAAATTTAGAATAATGACATCAGTAACATACCCGTTCATCTTGCAACACCATTTTCACACTGTAAACCTCAGCAAGGTTCTACTGGTTTTGCATCTCATACAGCCCCACAACTCCAACCGCCAGAGATTAAGACAACTTTATCGGATTCACTTCCGCAACTGCATCAACCCCATTATCTCGCATATTAGATGGAACTGGTTCAGCCATGACCATACAGGATGTATCAAAAAGACCAACTCTCTAACTGATTGTAGTGATCATGGACAAACAATAACCATCAATGTTGAAGAACTAATACCAACTTAATAATTTCCTTGATAGGTATTTATAGTAGCTGTTAGCAACACTATTAATTATTCAAATTACACATCCGTATCCATCAAATCAACCAAGATCGCGAAATATAAATTAAAATAATCTCACTTAACAAATTCGAGAGTTACTCGGGAATCTAAGCATTTGGTTCCTCAACGAAAGGTGATCCCTTGATGATGTTATCAGCCAATCAAATGCTACGACTGCTCATTCTGTGTTCCAAAATTAGGATTTCGGGATTAGGGATATATTGAGCTTGAATTACCAGAAGAAACTTTGTGAAAAACAATGCGACATCCTTCTTTTGGTGATAGCAAGATCCTTTGGCAATACCATCTCCGTTGTCCTGTCACAGCACGTAGAATACACCCGGGATTTGAACATCGTAACACGAAGAGGAAAGAAAGAAAAAGTTTGTGAGACACCTGTCACTCTCTCAGAAACCATCTAACAATGCTAAATAGTGTGTGATTTTACTATTTAGCTAGTTAACCATTATATATTTATGATAGACCGTAGCTAGGCCTAGCGCTACTGCTTCTAAACCTACTAAACTAGCATAAAAGGAACAAACAAACCTGTTTCTATCATTATTCCCCCTTGGACAACCACCTTGGCTTCAAGGTAGATCTCCAGAAAAGAGCTCCAATTGCTCCATTGCTTCTAGGATGGCTTCGTGCTCCAACTAATCCTCCTCCTTAGCCTCAGGTTCCATAACCAGTAATTTGAATTCTTTGTTCTTGCACACATGCTCTGCTGAGTATAGTTTATCGTAGAAAAGCATTCGCCTCGTGCCCATTTAGCTTTGTACTTCTCATTTCTAACATGCCCTTACTCACACTACACCCAAGAGCAATCCGTAGTACCATGTTATGATTCTCCACCTTTTGCGTCAACTCTATCAACTCATCCATGGTCTAGAACGAGAACAACCTACGTTCCTCACTCACTTCCAACTTCAATCCATTTAAGAACACTTCAATCAATAATTCTTGAGCTAAACCTCGCAGTGGGTGTGCGTGCAACACAAACTAGTCAATGTAGTCCCTCACGGTGCTGGTTTATCGCAGCTTCAGCAGCGATTGATAGGGACTCTACAACCTCTCAGGCTGGAAGTGACATAGTAACACCACGCGAAGGGATTGCCATTGCAGCCTCGGTGCACATGCTTTCCACCATCGAAACCACATGAACGCGCAGTCTTCTATAGCAAACGTTGCCACCACGAGCCATTCTTCTTCCACACCGTTTTGAGAAGGAAGAATTGCTCCATATGTTTGATCCAAGTCATTGCATCCTCACCACGAAAAATTGGGAGTTCCAGTTTTCTCAACTGCTTCAGTGTGGTTCTGTTTCCTTGCGAGCTGCCGATGGCCTCGTGCGATGCCGGAAAACTCCGGTCATGGCAGATCGAAGCGCTCTACTCCATAGAATCTATTCGCACATCGATCCTCTACAATATCTCCTGCAACACATGACACAGTTCTTCAAATCGGTCAAAATGCGATTCTACCGCATCCAATCCCCCTTCCATTTTGCACGATCGTGGTTGCACCATTCACCACAAGTACCAGGATTCGTGGGCTTCTGATACCATTTGATAGGATCTAGTAGAATTAGAAAATTTTATTGATGAACAATCCCTTGTTGTAATACATTGTTGGATCTAACCAACTCTAAAGAGAATTTTCTTATTCTGAACTAACAAACTGAACATAATTTTCTAACTGACTAAAAATTAATTAACCCCTAGTATTTATGGGCAGCAGTTAGGCTTAGTACTACTGCTCAACAAATAAACTTGTTTCCAACAATATACCACTTGAATAATTTAATATATGCAAATGGAGTGATAATCAAAGAGGGTCACTTAAGGTTGAAGATGTGTGGATGCGACGAGACTAAAGTTATTGTACGACGGAACAAAGATGACTAATCAATTAGTGAATCTGATGGTCTTTTAGACTTGATTTTGGGAGCTATGACTGAAAATTTCAAAAACTTTCTTATAACTTATGAGAAATAGTCTTTGATTTCAAAAGAGCCACATAAAAAAGTTGTCTATAGAGATATTATTCAAGTTTGCTCCTACCTAATTATTTAGCAATAAATAAATTGTTATTGAATTTCATTTCATTTTATAAACTACTGGTTCTTTTATATATCATTTCTTATGTATTTTGTCTTTTTCTTCTTATTTTTCTGTATCTCCTACTAACAATATATATGAGCATGTATTAAACTAGTTGGTGTATGTTTAGTAATAGTAATAGTAATTCTTTGTCCCGCTTGTGAATTAGATTCTTTGCATAGGGATATAGTAGCTCACTTCAAGCAATTCTGGTCTGTTTGGGAATTAATTAATTAAATAAGTAGTTGGTATATGTCTATATTAGGATTATTTAAGTTAATTACTTTTATATTTTTATTATATAAAATTTTTTAAAGTTGATGATGGAAAACAACAAAAACATATGTTACAAAATTTTGACAAGTGGAAAATAATATATCCAAATTATTTCATGACAATTATAATTAAAACTTTAATAGGAAGCAAAATTTAGCCTCATGTCCAAGAAGTTGGAGTCACCTTGGAACAATGGGCAATTTTTATTTATTATAGACTGAAGTTCAAAAACTCAGATAATTGCACAAGCACTAATACACAAAAATATGTGTATGACAAATTGCTAATTGGACATATATATATATATATATATACAGAAAATGTGTGGCAAAAACGTAGCTAATCGAAATTTATTGACAAGACATTTGCTATAGGGCTATACATGATTTATACATGATTTCACTAATCCAAAAATTAAACCTGTTTTTGGTTGGTAAAAAATATAATTTGATTAATTAATTAAATTGGTTTTATATGATAAAATTGGTTATTAATCGATTAGGAAATTTAAAAATTGGTTTTTAACCAGCTATAAAAATAAAAAATAATTTTAAAAAATAATCGGTTTTTTTTTTAAATGGTTTTTACATAAAAAAAATTAGATTTTTTAAAAATCAAAATTAAAAATCGGTTAACAAATTTGATCACAGGAATTGTATAAAATTTAGTTTTAGTTTTAGTTAACCAGTTAAAAATTGATTTTTAAAATTTAGTTTTAGTTAACCACTTTTTAATAATATAAATATAATTTTTAAAATTATTTTATTAAAATAGTTAATTAAAATGTAGTTATAATTTTTTAACCAGTTAACCACAATTTGATTATTTTTTTGTACATCCCTAATTTGCTAGGAAGACACGTGAATTTGTATGGAATCATTGATATTTATTACATTGATATATTGAATTAATATTTACTAGTATATCAATCCATGCAAATAAACCGTAGGAAACTGCAAACAAGCAAACTTTTACTAGAGCTGACATGTATCCAATTTGTCACAAAAAGAAAGATAGGTCTTTTATTAATTATGAGGCTAAAGAAAAAAGTGTAAGTCCTTTGACAATTTTTTGTGTTTAATATTTTTGTTTATTTACTTGTTTTTGTTTTGTTTTTCCTTGCAAATTACATACTTTTCTATACAAATCAGTGAGTATTGGTGTCTGGCGGTGTGAAAAATTTTAGATTTGATTTTGTGTGGAAAACTTTTCTAAGAAAAAGGGACTTGTCCACATCCGTTTGATTTTAGGTTTAATTACTCTGCTGGTCCCTATAGTTTCGCAAAATTTTCAATTAGGTCCCTATACTTTTTTTTTCTTTTAATCGAGTCCTTGCACCAATTTTTTTTTTAATTGGGTCCCTATACTTTTTTTTCCTTTTATTTAGGTCCCTGTACCAATTCTTTTTTTTTAGTTGAGTCCCTATAAAATTAAGCCAATTACTACTAAGAGGGACTTAATTGAAAAAAATTGGTGTAAAGACCCAATTAAAAAGAAAAAAAGTATAAGAACCTAATTTAAAATTTTACGAAACTATAGGGACCAACAGAATAATTAAACCTTGATTTTAATTAAATGCTTCACCTTTTAAAGATGACAACTCAATTATTATTCAAGTGCACCTAAATTGAGAAGGATCACTTATTAGTTTAGCTTACTCCCTTTAATCGCAACTTAAATCTTATCTCTGTTTTTCCTCTGTACGATACTCTCGGAAATGGATTCTCTCCATTTTTCTTATCACTTGAGAGAATAAAGTGTGATTTCTCACCTTTAATTCTATAAGTGTGACAAAAAATAAATAGGAGAGAGAGAACAATAAAGAATGAGATTAAATACTTGACACCATCTAATTTTTTTTTTCACTAAAAAGGATCCACTCTCCAATACTCCCAATGGTAGCTAGTTAGGTTGAAACGAGTTGTAATTTGCACGGAGATAGGTAATGTATTTGTTGATTTGCTTGTAATTTAAGTTAATTGTTCATGAAAAATGTTGTCTTTCCCAAATCCCAAGTAGATTTCAAAGCCTATCTATAGTTTAAAGTATTTTCTATTTTGTTCTTGTCTGTTTTTTTCTTTATACGATAAAGAGAAAGAGCCTTCTCAATTTTCCCAGCAAATCAGCTTTTGAAAGCTTATCTATAGTTTTGGATTAATGTATTGATGAAGCTTGAGTAATTAATTATGTTTGTTAAATTCTCGTGTATAGTTTTGGATCAACATAATCTCACTAGTGCAGCTAACTTAATAGTTAGGATAGTTCATTTTGTTATGTTAAATTACATAAAATGTCTATTGGGAATCCTTCCCAGAAGGTGAATTATGATTTATCGATTTATTTTCTTTCCGCATAATAGTTCATTTTGTTTATTGTTTTGTTCAAACTTTTTCTTCATTTCTTTCACTTAATTCCTATATGATTTTGGCAGTCTCTGGTTTAAACTCTTGAAGTTTATTCATGTTGCATCCTGTTTTGTTTGTTAATGATGATGAAATATCCTAATGATGATGCCTTTCTCAATTTTTTAACATAGGAATAATTAGCTTTGCTTCAAAGTGATGGAAGTATTCTTAATGATGACGCATTTGTGAAGTTATTTAAAAAAGAACATTTGGGTCGTGTTAAAAGTATGAAATTTGGTGTTTGTCTATCCCAAGGGATACAATCTACTTCTAACAATTTTGGAGAGGCATCTTCTTCGTGCAATCGTAACTTTGACAAGGTTAAAGTTCGCTCTATGAAAATAAAATTACAAAAGAGTAAAACAACAATTTTATTATTACAAGTCTAAGTGACATATTTCATGAAAATACTAAATAATGTGAATAATGGATATATCGGATGTTCATTTCACTAGGTGCGCGGATGGTTATTCTAATATTAAGATTTAGGTGGGTAATTTGGAGGTGTACTATATTTTAATTTGATTGGTGGTTGTTCATATTATTCAAGAAAATTATTGATTATCTAGGCATAACCCTTTTGAATAATCGCTGGAATAACAGCCGCAAGAGATGCCAGAAAATAATCGCCACTACACATCATTTGTGGAAGCTCAGAGTTCTTGCGCGGTTTTGTAACCGCACCAGAAAAAAAAAGTTTAGAAATGTTGTTGCGGTTCTTAATCACCGCAAAGGGTCTATGAAGCTACTTAAAATTATTGTGACGATTTTGTAACCGCTGCATATTCCTAGCACTATTTTTTTTTTGGTATTTTTGTTTTTTGTTTTTTACGTTCTTTTTTATATCTATATATAAATTATTATATATAAATTATTTTCTAATACTTTACTCTTAATATATATATATATATATACTTACTACAATATCAAAGATCTACATCTCAAAAATAGAAAAATCCAAAAAATAATATCAATATTACATTTCAAAATATAATATATATTTAGTAAGTTTTACGTAATTATAAAACCAACAAAGTCTAACCAACACAATAAGTCTTTAAGTGGCATATTTTCATTTGTAAATTCAAATAATACAATTCTAAAACTAAATTAAAAAAGAGGTTTGCTTCTAATATTTAACTAGATTGAACTAAAAAGTATTGAAATTAAATATTTATTATTGAAATAAAACAACAATTTTATTATTATAAGTCTAAGTGACATATTTGCAATATTTATTATTTGTGAGCCTCACTATCTTAATTTAATAGTGATTAATGGTGTACTTTTTTCTCTAAAGCAACACTATAACTTTAGAGGAGCCGAATCCAACAATTAATATATATTGATATCGGAAAATAATCTTACCAAGATTTTTTTATTTAATGTTAAAATAATATATATTGATATCAGAAAATTAATAGTAAAATATAAAAATAATTGTTAACAAAAATTTTGGTAAAATCATAATTTAATAATTAAAAAATTATTGAAGGGTATCTTAGAAAAAATAATTTAATTATTAAATTTTTTTAAAAAATATTTTGAGAAAATACAATTTAATCAATAAAAAATAATTTATTAAAGAGTATTTTGGTAAGCAAAATTTAATGACAAAAAATAAAATTTTTACTAAAGGGTATTTTTGTAAAAAATAATTTATTTTTCTTGAAAAATAGATAAATTTAACATTAGTTACCATAAAAAATTTAAAATGGATTAAAGATGAGATTTTTTTAAAAAGTTATAAGGAAGGAGAATATACATTTTACAAAGAGACGAGAGAAGAGTATCATTTTAGCATCTCTCAAGAGAGAGAAGTGAAATTTTCTCTTTTTTAAAGACTGATTAATCTTTTTTTTTTAATTATTGGGACAAATGTATTCTTATAAAATTAAAAAAAATTAAAATCAAATAATCAGATTAATCCTCTTCTTCCATCTTTATCTGCCGCCACCGCACACCACCACCTCTTCTTCTTCCATCTGATGCCCGCGACCACGTCCTCGGCAACAGCAATGCCATCAATGACGGCTTCTACAGTAGCGTTGACTTGGACTTCTTCACCCGCTCCGACCTCTCATGGGACCTAAAGCTCGTCAACAAGTCCTACAAATGGGTTGAGCGCTAAGTCGTTTTCCGCCCACACCTCTTCACCTGGCAAATTGCCGTTCACGACGATTTGTTGGAGGCAGGGGTCTCACCATACAATGGCTTCACTCTCAATCACGTTAAGAGAACCAAGATTGGGGGATCCACCTTCCCCGCGAGCGGCACGAGGCGTAGTAGCTCTGCCAATCTCCTCCGATAAGCAAGAACGTCCAACATGAAGGTGGAGATGAGGGGATCTACACAAACGCAGAGCACGTACTGCTAGCTTCTTGCGTTTTCTAGAATTTTTGCTATTGGCGTTTTGTACCATGACTTGACGGAAAAGTACGACCACGCAATGGTACACGACGAGGAGAGGTGATCCTAATAAGGAGAAGAAGGTGAAGATGAACAATGAACTCCAATATTTTTATGTTAGTGATATTTGATTTTAATTTTTTTTATTACAAAATGATATTTTTGTTACTTATTATTTAGTTTCTTAACAAAAATATTTAAAGGGATGTGTGTTTATTAATAAATAATGGTAATCGGCCTCTTTTCTCTTTGATACAAACTTTCATATATATATATACACATTCTAATCAACAAATCACAGCAAATCTTTTCCTAATATAACCGCTTGATTTGTTATCCTAATTTATTCCTACCAAAAATATATATGATAGATTGTTATATACATAAGTAACTAAACCTTCTAATTGACATTTCTATATATAACTTATGTTGACCGTTGTTACCCTCCCCCCCCCCCAAGTTGGCGCGTGTAAATTTTGAATGCCCAACTTGACTAAGAGTTTTCCAAACTGTTTCGTCCTGAGAGCCTTGGCGAAAATATCAGCTAGTTGGAGATGAGTAGAAACGTAAGAAGGTAATAGTCGATTGTGTATAATTTCATCCCGGACAAAATGACAATCGACTTCGATGTGCTTGGTACGTTCGTGGAAGACTGGATTTTTAGCAATGTGAAGCGCCACTTGATGGTCGCAGTGCAAGCAAATGGGAGCAGAATGCGACACGTGCAGCGAGGACAGTATATCCTTTATCCATATTAATTCTCTGGTTGTCTTGGCCATTGAGCGGTACTCAACTTCAGCAGAAGAGGCGGAGACCGTTTGTTGTTTCTGTGTTTTCCACGAGATAGGGGCGGTACCGAATTGAATGAACCACCCTGTAAGAGATCGGCGCATTAGTGGACAGCCAGCCCAATCAGAATCACACCAGCCATAGAGTTGCAAATCATTTTCTTTAGGTAGAAGTATGCCCTACCCCGGATGTCCCTTCAGATACCGAACAACCCGTAAAGCGGCCTGCCAATGTTCAGTACGTGGGTTCTGCATAAACTGGGACAAAACATGAACACTATAGGTGAGGTCAGGTCTGGTGAAGCACAAATATATGAGTATTCCAATGAGGCGGCGATACATGCTAGGATCAGAGATAACAGGGCCAGCAGCAGATGCCAACCGGTGATTTTCCTCACACGGAGTAGCTGCGGGCTTAGCAGCCAGCAAACCTGCTTCAGTAATGATGTCCAAGGCGTATTTTCGCTGGCACAGAAAAATTTCCTTGGAAGATCGGGCAACTTCAACCCCCAAAAAATATTTCAGGCGCCCTAAGTCTTTCATGTGAAAGCACTTGTGCAAGTACTGTTTGAATTTGTTAATTGCATCACCATTATTTCCTGCAATCACAAGGTCATCAACATACACCAAAACAACCAGGTGGACATCATTTTTACAGAGACTAAACAAGGAATGGTCTTTTTGTGACTGCTGAAAACCAAATCGAGTAAGGGCAGAGGATAATTTTGCAAACCAACAACGCGGAGCTTGTCGCAAGCCATAGATGGATTTTTGAAGTTTACACACTAAGCTTGGCTGAGACACTTGGAACCCGGGTGGGAGCTTCTTGTACACATCTTCATCAAGGTCGCCATGCAGAAAGGCATTATGGACATCCATTTGGTGAAGTTCCCAATCCCGGGCTACTGCAACGGCAAGAGTTGTTCGAATGGTCACCATCTTTGCCACCGGAGAGAACGTTTCATTGTAATCTAGTCCTTCCACTTGTTGATTTCCTAAGATGACCAACCGTGCTTTGAATCGCTCGATTGACCCATTAGAATTGTATTTAATTCGATAAACCCACTTACAACCATAAGCTTTCTTTCCTGGAGGAAGAGGTATGAGCTTCCACGTGTTGTTAACTTCCAGTGCTTGAATTTCTTTGGACATGGCATCTCACCATCGCAAATCTATGACAGCTTGGGAGAAGGATCGAGGTTCTTGCTCGGCTTGTAATGAAGCAAGAAAAATGCGGTGTTGATCAGAGAAATTGTTACAATTCACAAAGTTTTGTATAGGATAGGACACACCTGAGGAAGTTGATGAAGTCGGATTCTGGATGGAGGGGCTCTTTTGGACAGTGGCAGTGGTGACAAAGTTGCGCAGCTTGATGGAGGGCATTTTCACACGGTGTCCACGGCCAAGGGGGGCTTCGGTTGCGGCTGGTGGCAAATCAGAGATCGGCACCGTTTCCTCGGCGCTGATTTTGGAGGGGATGACGACGTCCTCGTCTGGGTCGTCTCGGAGCTCATGTCCCCCCTGTCTTGGATGTCAGGAGCAGTGGGTGAATGTTCTAGAGTCTCATTTTGATTTGGAGGAATGGGCTCAGCTATGGGGGAAGTGAAAATTGACCTAATTGGAGTGTCCTCTTCAAAAACATGCTCCAGCATTGGGGGATCAATTTGGTCAACTCTTGAGTTTGCTCTTTGGGCTTCATGAAAGGGAAACACACCTTCAATGAAATGGACATCACGAGAGACAAGAAAAACTTTCTTTTCCAAATCAAACAGCTTCCATCCTTTTTGCCCAAATGGATACCTGACAAACACACATTTCCTACTTCGACTGTCAAATTTGTCATTTTTCCTACTTTGGTTATGAGCATAACACAAAGAACTAAAAACTTGCAGGTGTTCATAACTGGGAGCTCTTCCATGAATAATTTCATATGGAGATTTTCCTTTCAACACTAAGGACGGTGTGAGATTGATTAGGTGCCCGACAGTTAAAACACATTCTCCCCAAAACTCAATAAGGAGATTACCTTGGAATCGCAAGGACCGGATGATGATTGGATTTTTGACGGTTTAGAATTCACAAATGAATCCTTGTTGCAAGTATAGTTTCTAAACCAACATCAATCCTTTCATACAAAAAATTATTTGTCACTAAAACAAACCCCTAAATTTATAAACCGAAGTATTAGAACCTCGGGTCGTCTCCCTAGGAATTGCAACAAAGTATTCTTATTATTGGTTATGAGTTATGTTTGGGGTTTTTTTTATATAATAAATGAGAAAGATAAATGGTAAGAAAGTAAACTACAACTAATAAAGCTCTTGGCAATATATGAGAACTAGAAGTCCCATCCTAGTTATCCTCCTCAATTGTGACCACAAATTGTCCATTGCTACCACTTAGTTAACCTCTAACCATGGAGCAAAGTCAAGTGGATGAATCAACTTGATTCCACAAGTCCTAGCCAACTCCCAAGGGAAAGACTAGCTTTAGTAGTATCCAAATCAATTAGCAACTTCTAATTATCAATCAACAAAGGAATTAGATAACTCAAGCGTCACTAATTACTCTACCAAAGCCAAGAGGAACCAAATCTAACCAATAACTAGAAGAAGCATTTCATCAAACATATAAAAGGCAATAAAAGTAAACAACATGAAGTACAAGAATTAGAGAGAGATCTAACTAGAATAACCAGAGATCAACAATAGAAAAAGAAAAATAATTATGAAACAACAAAGAACTTACCAATTGCATTGAAGAATAAATGTAGATCTACAACAAAGTATAGGAACAACACAAAGGGAATTACAACAAAAGAATAAAGGAGTAATGATTACAAAAACAAAAAATTGAGAAGCGAAAGTAGAAGAAAGCATGAATTGAAATCTAGATCTAAGAACTAAACCTAAACCTAATCCTAATTCTAGAGAGAAGAGAGAGCTTCTCTCTCTAGAAACTACTCTCAACTAATCCTCATGAGTGTAAAAGATGCTAAGTGCCTATTCTCTTCAATCCTTGGTCCTTTAAATTCATCTTGGCGCCAAAGTTGGTTGTAAATTGGGCCCCACAGCTCTCAGAAATCGCTGGGCACGTTTTCTATTAAAAAAACCACGTGCATCCACCAGCGCGTACGCGTACAGTGCACGTGCGCGTCCCTTGAGGTTTTCGCGATCCACGTGTGCGCGTACCGTGCGCGTGCACGTGGATGAAGATATCCAAATCTTTGGCTTTTCATGTGTTCTCCACTTTGCATGCTTTCTTCTTTACTCCTTTGATTCATTCCTAGCCTTTTCAACCTAAAATCACTTAACAAACAAATCAAGGCATCTAGTGGAATCAAAGGTTAATTAAATTTAGCTAATTAAAGACCTAGAAAGCATGTTTTCACACTTAAGCACAAACTGGGAGACAATCATAAAACTATGCTATTTCATTGAATAAATGTGGATAAAAGGTCATAAAACCCCCTAAAATCATGCACAAGATAAACCCTACAAAGGGGGTTTATCAACCTCCCCACACTTAAACCAAGCATGTCCTCATGCTTAAACCAAGAAGGAAGTAAAGGGTATCAACATTTATTCAATGCAAACTAATCTAAATGCAATCTACCTATATGCAACTATCTACATGAATGCAATTGCTTGGTCAAAATAAATCAATTCCCAAGAATACATATATGCACAAGGGCTAAGGGTATTAACAACCATGCCAAACCACAATTGAATTGAGCTATTAAATATTTTTACAAACTTGCATGAAAAGAGACGATCATAGGTGAAAGCATGTAATTGAGCAATCGAACCCTCACCGGATGTGTTTGCACTCTATTCGCTCAAGTGTTTAGGGTTGATTCACTCGATTCTCTCCTAATCATGTTTTCCAAGATTTGTTTTTCATCTAACAATCAACATTTATTTCATGCATGCATACAATTATCATGAGGTCTTTTCTTTAGGTTGTAATGGGGCTAGGGTCAAGGTAGGATGCATATTTGGTTAAGTGAGCTTGAAATTCGAATCTTTGAGGAGCTTAGACTTCCCACCTAACCTATATAGCAACCTATACAATTCTAAACAAACCTAACTACCCATTCTTCACTTTTTCATATACTCATGCATTTCTTTTTTTCATTTCAACTCATATGCATTGATTCTTATTGAGCTTCACTTTGGGGCATTTTGTCCCCTTTTTATTTCTTTCTTTTTCTTTTTCTTTTCTTTCTAATTTTTTTTCTTTTCATATGTTTTTCCATACTCTTCTTTTTTTTTCTTTTTTCTTTTTCTTTTGTTTTTTTCCTCTCATTTTCTTTCTTTCAAACTATATACAAGAACATCAATGCATAAGGTCTATACATTTAATCAATACATAAGTATGTACCCAATTCCCAATATTTGCAACAAAAATACAAAACTACCCTTTTCTCAACCAATGTCCCAAGATTTTCCACACTTGAATGTTACACCACACACTAGCCTAAGCTAATCAAAGATCCAAATAAGGACTTTTATTGTTTTCCACTTTGAGGCTTGTAATGTGCTAAATTAAGAACAAGTGGGTTAATTGTAGGCTCAAATTGGCTAACAATGGAAGATAAAAGGTAAGGCTATTTGGGCGAGTGAGCTAAATAAAATGATGGCCTCAATCATATAAATGCATGAATACAAGTAATAATGGACATAAAGAATCAAACAAATCAAAGATTACAATCATAGAAAGAGAATAATGCACACAAGAAGGAAGATAAGTAGTTATAAGATGAAACCACACAATTAGGCTCAAATCTCACTTGCTTGTGTTCTTAGCTCAAAAACATGATCCACAAGATATATAATTCAAGCAAGTTCTATGAAAAGTTTTCACTCAAATCAATTGGTGTGCCCTATAGATAGGAATCTTAAAAAATTTTACTATTTTGACTAAGCTTATTATGTATATATATGCAAAAATAAGAAAATGCAAATAAAAATCCTAAAAACCTAGAATGGAATGCAAAAGTGTTGAGATTAGAAACTTGTCACCCAAAATCGCCGACCGGTCGGACGACCTTCCCACACTTAAAAGTTTGCACCATCCTCGGTGCACTCAAAGATGAGCAAGGGGGTATGGCGACTTTCCGAGTTGTACCTTCAGCTAGTAGGTCAAACCGGTTGCTGCGTGTTCTTTGTCTTGCTTCCGTTTTTGCTTGTGGTGCATCAATCATGAAAAACAAAAATATAACACCATAAGATGAGAAAACAAAAGCAAGAAAGCATACATTGTTGGAATGAGGTACTAATAACTAGGATTGAGTGAGTGAATTAGTGTGACATTAATGACAAATAAGTGTGTGAATTCTAAATTGCACGCAGTTTAGAACACACATTAGCATAAAAGCTATGTCACTAAAGAAGCATGCACTTTACTCAATCTAGCATGCTTGCGATGCTTTAAGTAAGCTTGTAAGGTAAAACAAGCATTAAGGAAGCATGAGAGCACTCAAGCTAAAAGCGTATGGATGCATATGATCATGGAATACAATGCATTGAAGTAAATGCACAACATCCATCAAGAGATTGCCTAATCGAGGAAAAGGATTAAAATTACATGTTGGCCAAATTATGCAATTCAAGAAGAGTTACAAGCTCGAAGGCAATTCTCATCACTTGGTATTCTTAAAAGGTAAGCATGAAAAACTCAAAACCAAGTAGCAAAATATAACCTCAACAATAAAATCCAACAAAGATTATAAACATAATGACGTTAAGATAACATCCCTTTTAATACTCAACAGCAATTAATGGTAAACAAGAATAACAATCCAACACTTACAATGAAAAAGAGAAAATGAAACGAAAACTAACTAAAATTAACTAATCAACTAACTAACTAATTAGTTAACTAAAATAAATGGTTATCAATGGTGTTTGGGAGTGTTGGATGAGGGGTAGAAGAAGGGAAGAAGAAAGGAGAAGGAAAGAAATGGAAAGAGGAGAAGAAAAGAGATCTGTTGAAGGAAGGACATCCGCGCATACGCGCGCATGGCGCGCGCGCGCATGGCTTATTTCGAGAGTGGTGCGTACGCGTCATGTGCGCGTATGCTGGTACGCCAAATTGTGATACCTTGCAACGGTGATAAAAACTTGGTGCGCGCGAATGTGATCTCAACACTTCTTCACAACTCCGTGTAACTAACCAGCAGGTGCACTGGGTCGTCCAAGTAATAAACCTTACGTGAGTAAGGGTCGATCCCACGGAGATTGTCGGTCTGAAGCAAGCTATGGTCATCTTGTAAATCTCAGTCAGGCGGATTCAAATGGTTATGAGGTTTTGATAATTAAAATATAAATAAAATATAAAATAAGATAGAAATACTTATGTAATTCATTTGTGGGAATTTCAGATAAGCGTATAAAGATGCTTTGTTGCTTCTGAACCTCTGCTTTCCTATTGCCTTCTTCCAATCATGCGTTACCTCCTTCCATGGCAAGCTGTATGATCCTCTCGGATGAAAACAAATCCATATGCACTGTCACCGCACGGCTAATCATCTGTCGGTTCCCGCAAGCGTCGGAATAGGACCATTGTCCTTTTGCGCACTGTCACTTGCGCCCCACATTTGTAGGTTTGAAGCTCGTCACAGTCATCCCTTCCCAGATCCTACTCGGAATACCACAGACAAGGTTTAGACTTTTCAGATCTCAGGAATGCTTCCAATGGTTCTAGCCTATACCACGAAGGTTTTAATCTCATATTCAGATACTCTGTTGTCAGGAGAGATGATGTGAATCATTGATCAGGGACCCAAAGAATATACTCTGGCTGTCGTTCAATGACTACGTTGAACATCATGTAGACCGCTTTGTGGTTGTCAGGCACGCGGATCTTGGCTAAGCGAGTAATAAAGATTGGGTGATTGTCACGGGTCACCCCTTCATTCTGACTTAACTAAATTAAGAATAAGAGTATATCTTGGAGAAGAAGTAGGTGTGAATTGAAGGAAAAATAATAGTAATTGCATTAATTCATGAAGAACAGCAGAGCTCCACACCTTAATCTATGGGGTGTAGAAACTCCACCGTAGAAAATACATAAGTGAAAGGTCTAGGCGTGGCCGTGAGGCCAGCCTCCAAATGTGTACAATAGTCTATGATAGAATAATATGGTCGAAGACGTAAAATAAATTTCTAAAAGTAGTTTTTATACTAGACTAGTTACTAGGATTTACAGAAAATAAGTAACTAAGTGCAGATAGTGCAGAAATCCACTTTCGGGGCCCACTTGGTGTGTGCTTGGGCTGAGCATTGAAGCTTTTTCGTGTTTAGGCTGTTCCTGGAGTTAAACGCCAGCTTTGGTGCCATTTTGGGCGTTTAACTCCAATTCTGGTGCCAATTTGGGCGTTTTACACCATAATTTTTAGGCTGACTTTGAACGCCAGTTTGGGCCATCAAATCTCGAGCAAAGTATGGACTATTATATGTTTTTGGAAAGCCAGAATGTCTACTTTCCAACGAAATTTAGAGTGCACCAATTGGGCTTTTGTAGCTCCACAAAATCCACTTCGAGTGCAGGGAGGTCAGAATCCAACAACATCTGTAGTCCTTTTTCAACCTCTGAATCAAATTTTTGCTCAGGTCCCTCAATTTCAGCCAAAAAATACCTTAAATCACAGAAAAACACACAAAATCATAGTAAAGTCTAGAAATGTAATTTTTGCATAAAAACTAATAAAAATATAATAAAAATTAACTAAAACATACAAAAAACTATGTAAAAACAATGCCAAAAAGGGTATAAATTATCCACTCATCACAACACCAAACTTAAATTGTTGCTTGTTCCCAAGCAACTGAAAATAAAATAGGATAAAAATAAGAGAATATACAATAAATTCTAAATTTATCAATGAAAATTAGTTTCAATTAGATGAGCGGGACTTGTAGCCTTTTTGCTTCTGAACAGTTTTGGCATCTCACTTTATCCTTTGAAGTTCAAGAATGATTGGCATCTATAGGAACTCAGAATTCAGATAGTGTTATTGATTCTCCTAGTTCAGTATGTTGATCCTTGAACACAGCTACTTTATGAGTCTTGGCCGTGACCCTAAGCATTTTGTTTTCCAGTATTACCACCTGATACATAAATGTCACAGACACATAACTGGGTGAACCTTTTCAGATTGTGACTCAGCTTTGTTAGAGTCCCCAGTTAGAGGTGTCCAGAGCTCTTAAGCACACTCTTTTTTTGCTTTGGACCACGACTTTAACCGCTCAGTCTCAAGCTTTTCACTTGACACCTTCATGCCACAAGCACATGGTTAGGGACAGCTTGGTTTAACCGCTTAGGCCAGGATTTTATTCCTGTGGGCCCTCCTATCCTCTGATGCTCAAAGTCTTGGATCCTTTTTCTACCCTTACCTTTTAGTTTAAAGGGTTACTGGCTTTTTCTTCTTGCTTTTTCTTTTTCTTTCTTATTTTTTTTCGTTTATTATTATATATTTTTTTCGCAAGCTTTGTATTCACTGCTTTTTCTTACTTCAAGAATCAATTTTATGATTTTTTAGATTATCAATAACATTTCTCCATTTTCATTATTCTTTCAAGAGCCAACAATTTTAACATTCATAAACAACAAATTCAAAAATATGCATTGTTCAAGCATTCATTCAGAAAACAAAAGGTATTGCCACCACATCAAAATAATTTAACTAATTTCAAGATAGAATTCAAAATCATGCATTTCTAGTTCTTTTGCAATTAAAAATATTTTTCATTTAAAAAGGGTGAAGGATTCATAGGACATTCATAGCTTTAAGACATAGACACTAGACACTAATGATCATGTAATAAAGACACAAACATAGACAAAACATAAAGCATAATTTTTGAAAAATAGAAAAAATAAAAAACAAGGAAATTAAAGAACGGGTCCACCTTAGTGATGGCGGCTAGTTCTTCCTCTTGAAGATCTTATGGAGTGCTTGAGCTCCTCTATGTCTCTTCCTTGTCTTTGTTGCTCCTCCCTCATGGCTCTTTGGTCTTCTCTAATTTCATGGAGGAGGATGGAATGCTCTTGGTGCTCCATCCTTAGTTGTCCCATGTTGGAACTCAGTTCTCCTAAGGAGGTGTTAATTTTCTCCCAATAGTTTTGTGGAAGAAAGTGCATCCCTTGAGGCATCTCAGAGATTTCATGATGAGGAATTTCCTCATGCTCTTGTTGAGGTCCATGAGTGGGCTCTCTTGTTTGCTCCATCCTCTTCTTAGTGATGGGATTGTCCTCATCAATGAGGATGTCTTCCTCTATGACAATTCCAGCTGAATTGCATAGGTGACAAATGAGATGAGAGAAGGCTAACCTTGCCAAAGTGGAGGGCTTGTCCGCCACCTTGTAGAGTTCTAGGGATATGATCTCATGAACTTCTACTTCCTCTCTAATCATGATACTATGGATCATGATGGCCCGGTCTATTGTAACTTCAGACCGGTTGCTAGTAGGAATGATAGAGCATTGGATGAACTCCAACCATCCTCTAGCCACGGGTTTGAGGTCAAGCCTTCTTAGTTGAACCGGCTTGCCTCTTGAGTCTCTCTTTCATTGAGCGCCTTCCACACAAATTCCCTAAGGACTTGATCCAACCTTTGATCAAAGTTGACCCTTCTAGTGAAAAGGTGAGGATCTCCTTGCATCATAGGCAAGTTGAATGCCAACCTCACATTTTTCGGACTGAAATCCAAGTAATTTCCCCGAACCATTATGAGCCAATTCTTTGGGTTCAGGTTCACACTTTGGTCATGGTTCTTAGTGATCCATGCATTAGCATAGAAATCTTGAACCATTAAGATCCCGACTTGTTGAATGGGGTTGGTGAGAATTTTCCAACCTCTTCTTCGAATCTCATGTCGGATCTTCGGATATTCACTCTTTTTGAGCTTGAAGGGGATCTCGGGGATCACCTTTTTCTTGGCCACAACTTCATAGAAGTGGTCTTGATGGACCTTTGAGATGAATCTCTCCATCTCCCATGACTCGGAGGTGGAAGCAATTGCCTTCCCTTTCCTCTTTCTAGAGGTTTCTCCGGCCTTAGGTGCCATTAGTGGTTATGTAAAATAAAAAGCTTTAGCTTTTCCCACACCAATCTTATAATTGTTGCTCGTCCTCGAGCAAAAGAAGAACAGAAAGGAGTAGAAGAAGAAGAAATGGAGGAGATGGAGGGTAGTGAAGGTTTCGGCCAAGGGGGTAGTAGTGTGTATGTTGTGTAAATTTGGAGGTAGTGAGGAGGGGTATTTATAGGATAGGAGAGAGGGGGGTTCGGTCAAGAAGGGGGGGTTTAGGAGGGAAATGGTTTGAATTTGAATGGTGAGGTAGGTGGGGTTTTATGATGGATGGATGTGAGTGGTGAAGAGAGTATGGAGAAGAGGGTAAGATTTGATAGGTGAATGGTGTTTGGGGAAGAGGTGTTGAGGTGATTAGTCAAGGGTGTATGGGGAAGAGTGTTATGGAAATGTGTGAAGGAGAGAGAAGAAGTGGGGTAGGTGGGGATCCTGTGGGATCCACAGATCCTGAGGTGTCAAGGAATTTAAGTCCCTGCACCATTCTGGCATTCAAACGTCCATTCTGCACCAAATCTGGCGTTTAACGCTAGCTCTGCTACCTTTCCTGGCGTTAAACGCCAGTCTGCTGCCCATTTCTGGCGTTAAACACCACTCTGCTGCCCGTTTCTGGCATTAAATGCCAGCCAGATGCCCATTTCTGGCGTTTAACGCCAGCCAGATGCCAAACAGCCTTTTCTGGCATTAAACGCCCAGAGTGCTGCCCATTCTGGCGTTTAACGCCCAGAATGCTGCCAGGCTGGGCGTTAAACGCCCATTCTGCTATCCTTACTGGCGTTTAAACTCCAGTAAGCTTGTCCTCCAGTGTGTGCTATTTTTTATGCTATTTTTCATTTTGTTTTTTATTTTTCAGTTATTTTTGTGACTTCACATGATCATCAACCTAAAGAAAACATAAAATAGCAATGAAAAATAAATAAATATAATTAAATAGCATTGGGTTTCCTCCCAATAAGTGCTTCTTTAATGTCAATAGCTTGACAGTGAGCTCTTAGAGAGCTTCACAGAGACTCAGAGCTTGATGATGGCCTCCCAACACCAAACTTAGAAGTTGAGTGTGGGGACTCTGTTTGACTTTGTATTGAGAGAAGATTTTCATGCTTCCTCTCTATGGTTACAGAAGAAGATCCTTAAGCCTTAAACACAAGGTAGTCCTCATTCAATTGCAGGACTAACTCTCCTCTGTCCACATTAATCACAGCTCTTGCTGTGGCTAGGAAGGGTTTTCCAAGGATGATGGAATCATCTTCATCCTTCCCAGTGTCTAGGATTATGAAGTCGGCAGGGATGTAATAGCCTTCAACCTTCACTAAGACATCCTCTACAAGTCCATAAGCCTGTTTCCTTAAATTGTCTGCCATCTCTAGTGAGATTTTAGCAGCTTGTACCTCAAAGATCCCTAGTTTCTCCATTACAGAGAGGGGCATGAGGTTTATCCCTGACCCCAGGTCACACAGAGCCTTCTCAAAGGTCATGGTGCCTATGGTATAAGGTATTAAGAACTTTCCAGGATCCTGTTTCTTCTGAGGTAAATTCATTTGAACCAGATCATTCAGTTCATTGATGAGCAATGGAGGTTCATCCTCCCAAGACTTATTACCAAATAACTTGGAATTCAGCTTCATGATTGCTCCTAGATATTGAGCAACTTGCTCCTCAATAATATCTTCATCCTCTTCTGAGGAAGAATATTCATCAGAGTTCATGAATGGCAATAGTAAGTTCAGTAGAATCTCTAAGGTCTCTGTATGAGCCTCAGATTCCTTTGGTTCCTCATTAGGGAACTCCTTGGAGGCTAGTGGACGTCCATTGAGGTCTTCCTCACTGGAATTCACTGCCTTTTCCTCCTTTATAGGTTCGGCCGTGTGGGGTATATTGATGGCCTTGCACTCTCTCTTTGGATTCTCTTCTGTATTGCTTGGGAGAGTACTAGGAGGGAGTTCAGTAACTCTTTTACTCAGCTGACCCACTTGTGCCTCCAAATTTCTAATGGAGGACCTTGCTTCAGTCATGAAGCTTTGAGTGGTCTTAGATAGATTAGAGATTATGGTTGCCAAGTCAGAGAGGCTCTGCTTAGAATTCTCTGTCTGTTGCTGAGAAGATGATGGAAAAGGTTTGCTATTGCCAAACCTATTTCTCCCACCATTATTATTATTGAAGCCTTTATTAGGCTTCTGTTGATCCTTCCATGAGAGATTAAGATGATTCCTCCATGAAGGATTGTAAGTGTTTCCATAGAATTCTCCCATGTAATTTACTTCTTCCATTCCAGGATTCTCAGGGTCATAAGCTTCTTCTTCAGAGGAAGCTTCCTTAGTACTACCTGATGCAGCTTGCATTCCAGACAGACTCTGAGAAATCATATTGACTTGCTGAGTCAATATTTTGTTCTGAGCCAATATGGCATTCAGAGTATCAATCTCAAGAATTCCTTTCTTCTGAGTTGTCCCATTATTCACAGGATTCCTTTCAGAAGTGTATATGAACTGGTTATTTGCAACCATTTCAATGAGTTCCTAGGCTTCTACAGGCGTCTTCTTCAGATGAAGAGATCCTCCAGCAGAGTGATCCAATGACATCTTGGACAATTCAGACAGACCATCATAGAATATACATATGATGCTCCATTCTGAAAACATGTCAGAAGGACACCTTCTGATCAATTGCTTGTATCTTTCCCAAGCTTCATAGAGGGATTCACCTTCCTTCTGTCTGAAGGTTTGGACTTCCACTCTAAGCTTACTCAACTTTTGAGGTGGAAAGAATTTGGCCAAGAAAGCATTGACCAACTTTTCCCAAGAGTTCAGGCTTTCTTTAGGTTGTGAGTCCAACCATGTCCTAGCTTTGTCTCTTACAGCAAAGGGGAAAAACATAAGTCTGTAGACCTCAGGATTAACCCCATTGGTCTTAACAGTGTCACAGATTTACAAGAATTCAGCCAAGAACTGATGAGGATCTTCCAATGGAAGTCCATGAAACTTGCAATTCTGCTGTATTAGAGAAACTAATTGAGGCTTAAGCTCAAAGTTGTTTGCTCCAATTACAGGAATTGAGATGCTCCTTCCACAGAAGTCAGAAGAGGGTGCAATAAAGTCACCAAGCATCTTCCTCACATCTCCACCATTGTTATTGGGTTCGGCCATCTCTTCTTCTTTTTCGAAAATTTATGTTAGGTCCTCTCCAGAGTGTTGTGCTTTAGCTTCTCTTAGCTTCCTCTTTAGAGTCCTTTCAGGTTCCGGATCAGCTTCAACAAGAATGTTCTTATCCTTGCTCCTGCTCATATAAAAAAAAAAAGAGAATAGAAAAGAATAGGAATCCTCTATGTCACAGTATAGAGATTCCTTTATGTGAGTAGAAGAAGAGAAGAGTAGAAGAGTGAGAAGAGAAAAATTCGAACACAGAGAGGGAGAGAAGGTTCGAATTTTAAGAAGAAAAGTGTTAGTGATTAAATAAATAAATAGAAAGAGATGAGAGAGAGAGAGAGAGAGAGTTTTCGAAAATTAATTAAAATAAAATAAAAATATTTTTATTTTTATTTTAAATATTAGTTAGTATTCGAAAATTAAGAGAAGAAATAAAAATAAATTAAAATTTAAAATAATTAGTTAATTAAAAAGGAATTTCGAAAAAGTGGTGAGGAGTTTCGAAAATTAGAGAGAGAAAAGTAGTTAGGTAGTTTTGAAAGAGATAAGAAATAGTAAACTTTTTAAATTCAAACAAAAAGTCAAGTAGTTAATTGAAAACGATTTGAAAATCAATTTTGAAAAGATAGGAAATTAGAAAAAGATTTTAAAATTAAGTTTGAAAAAAAGATATGATTGAAAGATATTTTGAAAAAGATTTGAATTGGAAATTAAAAAGATTTTATTTTTGAAATTAAAGTTGATTACTTGTCTAACAAGAAACTAAAAGATATGATTCTAGAATTTAAAAATTGAACCTTTCTTAATAGGCAAGTAACAACTTGAAATTTTTGAATCAAAACATTAAATGTTAGTAATAAATTCGAAAATATGAAGTAAAATAAGAAAAAAATTTTGAAAATCAATTTTAAAATTTTCAAAAATATTAAGCAGAAAAATGAAAAAGATTTAATTTTTGAAAAAGATAGGATTTTTAAATTGAAAATTTTGACTTGACTCATAAGAAACAACTAAATTTTAAAACTTTTTGACTAAATCAATTAAAAATTTTCGAAATTTATGAGAAGAATAAGGGAAAGATATTATTTTTGATTTTTTGAATTTTAATGAGGAAAGAGAAAAATATAAAAATGACACAAAACATGAAAATTTAAGATCAAAACAAAAATGCATGCATGAACACTTTGAATGTCAAGATGAACACCAAGAACACATTTTTGAAAATTTTTTAAGAAAAAAAAACATGCAAGACACCAAACTTAAAAATTTTTAAAACTTTAGACAATAAGAATTCAAAGATGCATATGAAAAACAAGAAAAGACACAAAACAAGAAGAACACAAGATCAAACAAAGACAATCATCAAGAACAACTTGAAGATCATGAAGAACACATGCATGAATTTTTCGAAAATTTAAAGAGAGATTAAAAAGATGCAATTGACACCAAACTTAAAATTTGACACTAGACTCAAACAAAAAACATAAAATTTTTTGTTTTTATGATTTTATTATTTTCTTTTTGGATTTTTCGAAAATAAATTGGAAAAAGAAGATAAAGAAATTCAAAATTTTTAATAAGAATTCCAGGAATCATGCAATGTTAGTCTAAAGCTTCGATCCAAAATTTTAGATATGGCTAAATAGCCAGCCAAGCTTTATATGAAAGCTTCGGTCCAAAAGATTAGACATGGCCAATGGCCAGCCAAGCTTCAGCATACAAATCAGACATACAACAGCCAATTTGATGGGAATCAAAAGGCTCCTGTAATGATAAGTGGAAGCCTCGGTCCAAAAAAATTAGACATGACTTAACAGCGAGCCAGGCTTCAACAGATCATGATGAAACTCTCGGATTCATTCTTAAAAATTATGAAGAACATAGAATAATTTTTTTTTGAATTTTTCGAAAATAAAATTAAAAAGCTTAAACATAAAATAAAAGTACCTAAGCTGAGCAACAAGATGAACTGTCAGTTGTCCAAACTCGAACAATCCCCGGCAACGGCACCAAAAACTTGGTACGCGAAATTGTGATCCCTTGCAACGGCGCTAAAAACTTGGTGCGCGCGAATGTGATCTCAACACTTCTTCACAACTCCGTGTAACTAACTAGCAAATGCACTAGGTCGTCAAAGTAATAAACCTTATGTGAGTAAGGGTCGATCCCACGGAGATTGTCGGTCTGAAGCAAGCTATGGTCATCTTGTAAATCTCAGTCAGGCGGATTCAAATGGTTATGAGGTTTTGATAATTAAAATATAAATAAAATATAAAATAAGATAGAAATACTTATGTAATTCATTGGTGGGAATTTCAGATAAGCGTATAGAGATGCTTTGTTGCTTCTGAACCTCTGCTTTCCTATTGCCTTCTTCCAATCATGCGTTACCTCCTTCCATGGCAAGCTGTATGATCCTCTCGGATGAAAACAAATCCATATGCACTGTCACCGCACGGCTAATCATCTGTCGGTTCCCGCAAGCGTCGGAATAGGACCATTGTCCTTTTGCGCACTGTCACTTACGCCCCACATTCGCAGGTTTGAAGCTCGTCACAGTCATCCCTTCCCAGATCCTACTCGGAATACCACAGACAAGGTTTAGACTTTTCGGATCTCAGGAATGCTGCTAATGGTTCTAGCTTATACCACGAAGGTTTTAATCTCAGATTCAGATGCTCTGTTGTCAGGAGAGACGATGTGAATCATTGATCAGGGACCCAAGAGAATATACTCTGGCTGTAGTCTAATGACTACGTTGAACATCATGTAGACCGCTTTATGGTTGTCAGGCACGCGGATCCTGGCTAAGCGAGTAATGAAGATTGGGTGATTGTCACGGGTCACCCCTTCATTCTGACTTAACTGAATTAAGAACAAGAGTATATCTTGGAGAAGAAGTAGGCGTGAATTGAAGGAAAAATAATAGTAATTGCATTAATTCATGAAGAACAGCAGAGCTCCACACCTTAATCTATGGGGTGTAGAAACTCCACCATAGAAAATACATAAGTGAAAGGTCTAGGCATGGCCGTGAGGCTAGCCTCCAAATGTGTACAATGGTCTATGATAGAATAATATGGTCGAAGACGTAAAATAAATTTCTAAAAGTAGTTTTTATACTAGACTAGCTACTAGGGTTTACAGAAAATAAGTAACTAAGTGCAGATAGTGCAGAAATCCACTTCTGGGGCCCACTTGGTGTGTGCTTGGGCTGAGCATTGAAGCTTTTTCATGCTTAGACTGTTCCTGGAGTTAAACACCAGCTTTGGTGCCAGTTTGGGTGTTTTACGCCAGAATTTTTAGGCTGACATTGAATGCCAGTTTGAGCCATCAAATCTCAGACAAAGTATAAACTATTATATATTGCTGGAAAGCCCAGGATGTCTACTTTCCAACGCAATTGAGAGCATGCCAATTGGGCTTTTTTAGCTCCAGAAAATTTACTTCGAGTGCAGGGAGGTCAGAATCCAACAGCATCTGCAGTCCTTTTTCAGCCTCTGAATCAGATTTTTGCTCAGGTCCCTCAATTTCAGCCAGAAAATACCTGAAATCACAGAAAAATACACAAAATCATAGTAAAGTCCATAAATGTGATTTTTTCATAAAAACTAATAAAAATATAATAAAAATTAACTAAAACATACTAAAAACTATGTAAAAACAATGCCAAAAAGGGTATAAATTATCCGCTCATCATACGCGCAAGTAGGTTTGTGCGAAAGGCACAATGCTAGTGCAACGTTCGTACAACTCTCAGGTTTTTGGCTCGAGGTGGAATTTCTCAATCCACCCGTACGCGTACATGGCGAGTGCGCGCGGGTAGGCGAAAATGCTTGATGCATGCGTACGCGCGCAGTGTGCATACGCGCGGATGGTGCTCTATTTCTTCAAAATTTTTCTATGTTTTTGCACCAATCCAAGTATTCCAAACCTCCAAACAGCTACCAAAACACCATAAAACCTTATTTAACATACTAAACTACCAATTAGACTCAACAAACTCAACAAAACATGAAATTAAGCCAATTCTATTAGTATGTACAAAAGAGAAAAAAATAAAAAGAATTTACCATGGTGGGGTGTCTCCCACCTAGCACTTTTGTTTATTGTCCTTAAGTTGGACTTATGGGGATCTCCTCATCAAGGTGGCTTGTGCTTAAAGCTATCCTTGAACATCCACCAATGCTTGAGTCTCCAATAAGCTCCATTCTTCAAAGTCAATAACTTCAAGTCTTGATGGAGTTTCTCACAAGCTATGAGCTCCCAAAGGTGATCCTCATGTATTCCCGGATCCCATATCTTGTTTTCACACCCATCCTTGAATTGATCATCATTAATCCATCCGGGTGGCAAGTAGGGTGAATTCTCAATAAAGTGACCAACAATCCTCCTAGACCCATCTAGTTGAGCACTACTCCAACCTTTATATCTCATGTTTGATGCATCAACCATAATGAGCCTTGATTTTCAACGCCAACCACAAAACCTTTTTCGCTTACGCTTCATCCCACAAAGTTTCCTAAGTTGGCCATTGATAAACCCCAATTTGTGGTTTATCTTGTACTTAATTTGGGAGATTTTATCACCTTTTCCCACATGTATTCAATGGAATAGCATGGTTTTGTAATTCTCCCTAGATTTGTGCTTAAGTATGAAAACATGCTTTTTAGGCCTTAAAATAGCTAAATTTAACTCACTTTAATTCCATTCGATGCCTTGACATGTTTGTTGAGTGATTTTAGGTTCATAAGGCAAGTATTGAATGGAAGAAGTGAGGAGAAAAGCATGCAAAGTGGGAGAACTCATGAAGAAATGAAGGAACCGTAAAGCTATCAAGCCTGACCTCTTCGCACTCAATCGACCATAACTTGAGCTACAGAGGTTCAAATGAGGCGGTTCTAGTTGAGTTGGAAAGCTAACATTCGGGGCTTCAAAATGATATAAAATTTGCCATAGTTTCCTGATGTCTAGGGATGCGCATGCACACTGTATGCGTGCGCACCGATGGAGCAGCGTGGGTACACTTTGGGCAACTCGTTGGGGGCGATTTCTAGCTCATTTTGGGTCCAATCCAACTCATTTCTGATGCTATTGAACCCAAGGATTGAAGGGAGAATGAAACAAGTAGTCATAGTTTATTTTTCATCATGTTTTAGGGTATAATTCTAGAGAGAGAATATCTCCCTTCTCTCTAGAATTTAGGGTAGTTTAGGTTAATCTCTCTCAATTTTCTCTTTCAATTCTTGTTTTGATTTAGTTTTTCCTTCTAATTTCTTGTTATTACATCTTTGTTCTCCTAGTTTTACTTGTTAATTTCTCATTTTGCTCTCTTTTATGTGTATGAACTATTGTTGAATTTTGATTTCTTTGAATGCAATCTTATGTTTCTAAGTCTCTTTTATGTTATCTCCATTGTTATTGTTGATTTCTTGTTGATGATAGTTATGGATCTTGTTAATTTTTACATTTGGTGATGTTTACTTTTCTTGCACTCTAGGTATTTGTTAAAATGCTTCCACTAGTTTTTTAGTAGTTTTCTTGACTCTTGGCCTAGGCTAAGGAAATTGAGTGACCTTGAGTCATTGGGTCTCATTGAATTGGTGATTTGAGAACCCTTGGTGGTCAATTTGATATCCATTGACACTAACCCACTACTACTCTAATTAGTAGATAGGTTGGGACTTATGGGTTGATGTTGATCAAGCCATTTGATATACTTCAAGTATAGAAGTAAACTTAATGAACTTGGTTCCTCATAATTATCAATATATGGTTTGTAGACAAGGATGGTGATCTCAATTACCTATGTCTAGCCAAGAGTTCTTTTCATTTCTTTTATTAACTCTTGTTATTTTACATTTCTTGTTCCTTATTACAAAAATCCCAAAACATTCCTTCATAGCCAATAATAAAGCATTTCATTGCAATTCTTTGTGAGACGACCCGGAGTTTAAATACTTCGGTTAATTCTTATTTGGGGTTTGTTATTTGTGACAACCAAATTTAATTTGATTTGAGAATTGAGTATTAGTTTGGACTATACTAACAACGGAATTATTTTGTGGAATTCCGAACCGGTATAAATTCATGTATCAGCCATCCGTTTCAAGCAAACCATATTCAAGTGGGATAATAAAGCTAATAGAAATGAATTTCACCCACTCAAATGAAGGAGTAGATGGCAACCTAGGCAAAGGCGATTCCAAAGATCTTGACAAAGCGTATTCAATTTCCATCCTCCTTTTTCTAAGGACTTCCACCTATTCACAAGATTCTTCAAATGTAATCCTTTGTTCAACAATTCTATCTAAGCCCTTTCCCTTACTCAAATCATAAATGGGAGGGTGAGAAAATTTTACTTCCATAACGCTTTCAAATCCAACGGGAGAAGGTTCTTCATGCTCAAAGGATTCTTCACCACTAAGCTTTGATGTTTGGTCTTCATCACCAAGGGGACTCAATTCTTGCTCTATCCCATCCAAGTCTTCATATGGAATATGCCTTGGAAGTTGTGCACATTCTTCCTTAGCGTCGAATTCAATCTTCTTGGAGGGATTTCCTTCAACTTTATGTTCCCAAGGAGGTTCCGCATCTCCTAAGTCTTCAACCATCTCTTCCTCTTCTTCAACAATTGTAGCTTCCTCCAATTGTTCCAATATAAAGTAACTTCTCTCATTCTCCACCAATCTCTCCTTTATGTTATGCTCTTCATTTGATTCTCCATATGTGGCCATGGGAGTTTCTTGAGTATTTAAGCATTGGGATGCTAACCGGCTTACCACCTCGTCCAAGGCGGCCGTGAATTGTTGCACATCCCTTTTCATCTCCTCTTGTCCTTGAACAAGAACATCAAGGATGTCATCCATTGGAGGTTAGGGTGGATGGAAGGGTTCATCAATTTGGGGGAAGGATTCATAGTAGGAAGGTGGTTCTTCTTGGTAAAGTTATGGTGGTTCAATATTTTTTCACTTTTTCCACTTGTTGCACAACGCGCTCCATGGTTGCTTGAAGTTGATCCAATGTTTCCTTGAGACAATCCCTTGACTCTTGTTCCTCTTGGATAATATGATTGGGATCATACGGCTCTTGGATCGATGGACATGAGTATTCTTCATGGGAGGTTGATAAACCACTATTTTATGGTTTATCTTGTACTCAATTGAGTGGTTTTTTATTAACTCTTTACCCACTTATTCATACTATTTGCATGGTTTTATGTTTCCTTCCTAATTATGTGCTTTGATTGAAAACATGCTTTTTTGATCTTATATTTGCTTATTATTAATCCTCTCTTATTACCATTAGATGCCTTGATATGTGTGTTAAGTGTTTTCAGATATTATAAGGCAGGAATGGCTTGGAGGATGGGAAGAAAGCATGCAAAAGTGGAAGGAATGCAAGAAGTTGGAGAAATTGCTAAGCTGTCCAGCCTGACCTCTCTGCAATCAAACGGCTATAACTTTAGCTACAGAGATCCAAACGACGCGGTTCTAGTTGCGTTGAAAAGCTAACGTCTGGGGCTTCGATTTGATATATAATATGCTATAGTTCCCCTGACGCTAGGCGACGCGACCGCGTGATCCATGCGGCCGCGTCGCAGTGATGGAAATCCAGCGTGGCAAAATTTGCAACCAGCGAATTCTGGGCTATTTCTGACCCAGTTTGCGGCCCAGAAAATACAGATTAGAGGCTCAAATAATTCACAATTTTAGGAGTAGATGTAGTTTTTAGAGAGAGAGGTTCTCTCCTCTCTCTTAGGATTAGGATTTAGGATTTCTCTTAGTTTTAGGAGTGACTCTCAATCCCAGGTTCAATGTTCTTTTATTGCTTTTCTCAATTTTGTTTATGACTCTCTATGTTTAGATTGATTTTCTATTTAATATATTTCTTGAGGTATTTCAGACTTATGATTGCTCCTTTTTATTATATAAATAATTTGGATTTTTCTCTTTTGGCTTTAGTTGAGACATTGGTAACTCTTGAGTTATCAAACTCATTGTTGATTGAAAATTGGAATTAATTTGTCCACTTAACTTACCTTTATAGTTAGAGGTTAATAAGGTGGGGGAAGAATCCAATTCTCATCACAATTGATAAGGATAACTAGGATAGGACCTCCAGTTCTCCATACCTTGCCAAGAGTTTATTTTATAGTTATTTATTTTGTTTTTATTATCATTCAGCATACTGCTTCCTTACTTCCAAAACCCCCAATTTACAATCTTCATAACCAATAATAAGAACATACTTCCCTGCAATTCCTTGAGAAGATGACGCGAGGTTCGAATACTCAGTTATCAATTTCAAAGGGGTTTGTTACTTGTAACAACCAAAAACGTTTGTGCGAAGGGATTTTTGTCGGTTTAGAGACTATATCTACAACGCGACTGTTTTTATGACATTCTTTACTGACAAAAATCCCAATGTCAGAGGTTGTTGTGGAAAGTAGTATTCATCTTGTGGTTGAAATTTTTCACACATTGGAGGTGGTTCATCTTGGTAATAATATGGAAGGAGTGGTTCTTGAAAGTGTTGATGTTGGAAGGGTGGTTCAATATTTGGCTCATATGGTTGTTGGGATGGTGGGTATGGATTAGGGTCATATGAAGGTGGTTGGTAAGAAGGGGCTTGTGAGTATGGTTGAGAGTTATGTTGAGGATGTGGCTCATAGGCATATGGTGGTGGTTCTTGAAAGTCACAAGGGGATTCACCATAGCCATTGGATTGATATGCATCATAGAATGACTCTTGTTCATAGTGCATTGGTGGAGGTTGTTGCCATGAAGATTAATCAGATGCATATGGCTCCTCTCACCTTTGATTATCCCATCCTTGATACACATTCTCATTGTAGCTCCAATTACCTACAACATAGTGAGAACCAAACTCATAGCCAAAGTGAGAATTCATAGTGAAAAGTGAAAATAAGAAACAAAAGCTATCAAGAAATAATGAAACAAAGTCCTAAAATTAGCAAAAACTAACAAGCAATCCAAAAATCAAGATATTCACAATATTCACATATATACAATAACCAATAACATAACACCATTGCAACTCCCCGGCAACGGTGCCATTTTGATGATTGGATTTTTAACGATTTAGAATTCACAAATGAATCTTCGTTGCAAGTATAGTTTCTAAACCAACATCAATCCTTTCATACAAAAGATTGTTTGTCACTAAAACAAACCCCTAAATTTATAAACTGAAGTATTAGAACCTCAGGTCGTCTCCCTAGAAATTGCAACAAAGTGTTCTTATTATTGGTTATGAGTTATGTTTGGGGTTTTTTTTTATAAGAAACGAGAAAGATAAATGGCAAGAAAGTACACTACAACTAATAAAGCTCTTGGCAAGATATGAGAACTATAAGTCCCATCCTAGTTATCCTCCTCAATTGTGACCACAAATTGTCCATTGCTACCACTTGGTTAACCTCTAACCATGGAGGAAAGTTAAGTGGATGAATCAACTTGATTCCACAAGTCCTAGCCAACTCCCAAGGGAAAGACTAGCTTTAGTGGTATACAAATCAATTAGCAACTTCTAATTATCAATCAACAAAGGAATTAGATAACTCAAGCGTTACTAATTACTCTACCAAAGCCAAGAGGAACCAAATCTAACTAATAACTAGAAGAAGCATTTCATCAAACATATAAAAGGCAATAAAAGTAAACAACATGAAGTGCAAGAATTAGAGAGAGATCTAACTAGAATAACAAGAGATCAACAATAGAAAAAGGAAAACAATTATAAAATAACAAAGAACTTACCAATTGCATTGAAGAATAAATGTAGATCTACAACAAAGTATAGGAACAACACAAAGAGAATTACAACAAAAGAATAAAAGAGTAATGATTGCAACAACAAAGAATTGAGAAGCAAAAGTAGAAGAAAGCATTAATTGAAATCTAGATCTAAGAACTAAACCTAAACCTAATCCTAATTCTAGAGAGAAGAGAGAGCTTCTCTCTCTCTAGAAACTACTCTCAACTAATCATCATGACTGTAAAAGATGTTAAGTGTTTATTCCCTTCAATCCTTGGTCCTTTAAATGCATCTTGGCGCCAAAGTTGGTTGCAAATTGGGCCCCACAGCTCTCAGAAATTGCTGGGCACGTTTTCTATTAAAAAACCACGTGCGCCCACCGGCGCGTACGCGTACAGTGCGCGTGTGCGTCCCTTGAGGTTTTCGCGATCCACGCATGCGCGTACTGTGCGCGTGCGCGTGGATGAAGATATCCAAATCTTTGGCTTTTTCATGTGTTCTCCACTTTGCATGCTTTCCTTTTCACTCCTTTGATTCATTCCTAGCCTTTTCAACCTGAAATCACTTAACAAACAAATCAAGGCATCTAGTGGAATCAAAGGTGAATTAAATTTAGCTAATTAAAGACCTAGAAAGCATGTTTTCACACTTAAGCACAAATTGAGAGACAATCATGAAACCATGCTATTTTATTGAATAAATGTGGGTAAAAGGTCATAAAACCCCCTAAAATCAAGCACAAGATAAACCCTACAAAGAGGGTTTATCACCGGCAACATTTAGAATATTCCCGTGCTTACGCTCTACTCTTCCATTTTCTCGTGGAGTTCCGACACACGAAGTTTGATGAATCACTCCTTGTTGCATAAAGTACTACTTTAAACACATGAACTCTGTTCCATTATCGGATCGCACCATTTTGACGCATTTATTGTATTGTTTTTCAACCAAAACAAAGAAATTTTTCAATGTAACAGACACTTCCGTCTTTTCTTTTAACAAATATATTCAAACGGCTCGTGAGCAATCATCCACAATGGTTAAGAAATATGAGGCTCCACATGACGACGGAGTTTTATAAGGCCCCCACAAGTCACAATGAATCAAATAAAAAATACTCGAAGCATGACTATCACTTAATGAAAACTTATTTCTTGTTTGTTTGGATTTTTCACAAATTTCACAAATTTTATTCACCTCTTCGCTAGTACATTTGTCACTCACATTGGGGATCATTTGCACAATTTTAAATGATGGATGTCCCAATCTCTTATGCCACAGAGTCAATTTATTTTCAGCTTTGACATGACTTGCTTGAGCCTTGTGCACACCACAATACCAATAGAGCCCATCCTTCCGTTCACCCGCTTTAATCATCTTCCTCGAAGTGCGGTCCTGCATAATACACAGTTTGTCAGTGAATTGTACAACACAGTTTTCTTCATCAGTCAATTGTGAAACAGAAAGCAAGTTGCATTTTAATTTTAGTACATAAAGGATATTTTTCAACTGAAGTCCTTCGTCAAGAACCACAGTTCCTTGTTTGCAAGCAAGCACTTGCTCACCATCAAGCAACCCCACTGGACATCTTGGAATGGTCCTTTTTTCACACAAATTTTTTAAGGTACCTGTCATGTGGTTAGAAGCACCACTATCGATGATCCACAAATCCCAAATTCTCTTACCAGTCATTTTCTCAGATTCAGCTGATTTTTGTTTGCTGATCATATCAACCAATACCTTCCATTGCTCACTAGTTAAACATGTCATGTCAAGATTCTTTTCTTCTAGGTTATTCACACGACTTCCACTTCCTCCAGTGCACGCCACATTAGCACGCGTTTGAGCCCCTCGGTTGCGCATTCCTTGTCTTCCTGATTCTCTGCCAGTGCCTCTTCCTTCGTGCCTTGGCCGGTCACCCCACCATTCTAGGTAACCCACTATTTGAAAACACTCTTTCACATCATGCCCATTTTTGCCGCACTTGAAACACGTCACGACCTTTTCTCCATGTTCACCTTCCCTTCTAGCATTGTTGCCGACATGCGCCGCAAGTCCCACAACCAGTCCCCTTTCATCTGCCGACTTGGTGATTGTCTTTACCCTTTCCTCTTGAATTAACATCGCGTACACACGATTAAGCGAATGTAAGGGATCGGTTGCAAGGATACTCGACCTCACAGTAGCATAGCTGACATCATCAAGGCCCATGAGGAGTTGGTGAACCTTTTCTTCTTCCCTCCGCTTCTCAAGTTAAGAGCCAATTGAACACTTGCACGCACCATAGGTGCATTTGGGAATCTGGTCACAATTTGTAAGTTCATCCCAAAGTATTTTCAACTTTCCATAGTACGCAGCCATGAACGCACCTTCTTGCTTACACCTTGTCAAATCTGCTTTCAACTGCTGTATTCGAGGTCCATTCACAACAGAGAAGCGTTCTTTGATGTCCTCCCACAGCGTCTTCGCATTCTCTGCATAAGCCACGGTAGTCTGCAAGCTTGGCTCGATCGTATTCAAAATCCACAAAACAATCATGGATTGGACCGTCCACCAATCTTCAAGTTCAGGTGCATCCTTTCCTGGTTCTGTGTGAGTCCCGTCAATGAATTCCCACTTTCTCCGAACTCGAAGAGAAATCTTCACAGCCCTCGCCCATTCGTCATAATTTTCCCCACGCAATTGCACCTGCGTGATTATGTTTTCTGGGTTATCACTCGCGTTGAGGTCGTACGGTGAGTGAGTCTTCTTCTCGTCTCCTCCTGAGGAGTGTGGTTTGTCTCCGACGATGGTCTTCTCTAACTCTGCCGCCATAGTTTCTCAGGTCGTCCTCTATTTTATGTGTTTCTCAAGTTAGGCTCTGATGCCATAATAAATAATGGTAATCGGCTTCTTTTCTCTTTGATACAAACTTTCACATATATATATATATATATATATATATATATATATATATATATATATATATATATTCTAATCAACAAATCACAACAAATATTTTCCTAATATAACCGCTTAATTTATTATCCTAATTTATTCCTACCAAAAATATATATGACAAATTATTATATACATAAATAACCAAACCTTCTAATTGACATTTCTATATATAACTTATGTTGACCGTTGTTATTTATCTTTTTATAATTATTTATAAGAATATTTTAATAAATATGGTGATATAATATTTTTTTAAAAATAAAAATTAAATATTAATCAAGATAATATAATTTATGTGATTTTTTTTATTCGTTTAAATTTATATCGTATCAATACATATTAATTAATCATCGTACCCGACGAAGCAAACACCCAAAAAAAAATATAGTATAGATTAGCTGCAACACATGACGCACGCGCATCTAATAATTATTTTCCAAATGCATATACACAATAGTATGCACTTATCTTTTTGAATAATTACGGAATCCACTTTGAGAAAAAGTTGAACTAATTACGAATAAAGAATATTAAAAAATTAATAAAATTTATTATTTTTATCAATAATTAATTATTAATATTTAAAAATATAAATTAAAAATATAATATTAAATTATTAAATTAAATAAAATACTAATAAAATATAATAAATTTTGTTAATTCTTGAGTGTTTGTTATTAAAAATAGTTAAGTTATGAAATAATAATATGTAAGCGTCAATCCAATCTTTTTTTTTTTATTAGTCTTTAATATAAATGATTATCCAACCTAAAAATATATGATAAAAAACCAATACCAAAACTAAATATTTTTCTAAAAAACATAAATCATCCAGAAGCTAATGCTTAAATTCAAATCTAAAACCCAACATTAGGAGTCTACATACAAAGTCTAGAACTTAATTTTTTTTTTTAAGATCATGAAAAGAATAATCTTCGACGTATATTTAACCCAGCCATTTCAAGGAAATTAAAAACGACGTGATTTATTTTTGGTAGACATAAATATTTATTGGATGGCAATGTTCTATCTGATAGATAGCTAACTAGTTAGAGTCTTAGAAGGAGTGGTTAAGTTAGTTAGTTGGTTACTAAGTTTGGTGTGTTAGAAGGTTAGATAGATTATTATTTAGAGATTGATTAAATAATATATAAATTAATATTAAATTTAAAGTTTTTATATTAAAAATATTTTACAAAATATTTACTTAATAATTTATATATAATTTCATATAATTATATATTTTACTAAAATGTAATACAAAATGAAATATAGTTTATTATTTTAAAAATTTAAATTTATTTATTTTTATAAAAGACATAAATTTTTTATATTAGAATTTTATAAAATTATATTTTCATTTATTACTTTTATTTTTATATTTGCTTTCGTTGTTATACTTTATCTTTTCATATAGTATTGATTTGCAAGTAATTAAAGAAAAAAGTTAAAAAAATGAATGAGAATAAAAAATATCATAAATATAATATAAAATTAAGAATTAACTTTATACTCATGATATTTTTGAATATACTTAGTAAGAAGATATGTCAAATTTAAACTTACTTGTGTTAGAAAAAATGACTGAAAATAAAAAATACAAAAAATATAATATAAATTATGAATTAACTTTATAATCATGATATATTTGAATATATCTAATAAAAAATTATGTTAAATTTGAACTTACATGAAAAATTTTTGTCACCGAGAGGTTAAGAAATGAAATGTAGTAGTACGAATTTTATGTAGTTTATATAAGTAGACTAAATAGTAGGAGTGTTTAAGATCCGGCTCGACTAAAATCCGTCCCAGACCCAAAGCATATTTTGCCGGATTCGAATTTCTTATTTTTGCCCCATACCATTTTCGGGTCGGATTTGAGTTATGCTTCGGGTCACCTGGTCTGGCATGAAGTTAGTTTTTATTATAGTAAAAATATATATTTTAGAGTGAAATGAGTAGTATCATATTATACTTCTATACTTCAATTAATATTTTTTATATTATACGGTATCGTTTTTGCTTTAAAATAATTTATTTTGCTACAAATATGATATAATATTTGTTAAATTTAATTTTAAAAGTGAAGTTTTATTACTTTAGTATATAAAATTTACAAATTTATATATACTAATTTTATATCAGACCAATCTGATTTAATTTAATTCGGTTTATTTCAGATCACTTTCAAATCGGGTCAATGTTCTTTTAGAGTCGGGGGTCCGGGTCTAATTAAATCCAGTTAGTTCAACTATGAACACTCTTACCAAATAATATAGTAGTAAGAGTCTTAATATATATAAGTTATAAAATTTCAATATTTGTAACTGAAAATTTTTATAATTATTATTATGTCACTTTTAACGTATATTTATTATATTTAATTAATACTTTATATTTCAATTGAATAATAATAAACCTAATCTCGACAATAGAAAAATTGAACACACTCGATATGAAGGAAGAAATAATCTCAGCAAAGCTGTATGTGTATGATTTGAATTAAGCTCAAATTAGTTGCTTTTTCCTTGAACAAATTATCATATACAGAGTTTGATATCCTCTTCAATATATGTAGGAATCCTTTTATTTTTTACGTAAACTAGCTGTTGCACTCTTTAAGACTGTAACCATTAGTATTGAAAAAGAAAATCTTTCTTCTGTTACTTGATATCATGGTGCAACAGCTTCTTATCATAGCATTATCTGATTTTGCTAAAGTGTATATTAATCATATTGGTTAATCACTACAAGAAAATTTGTCTTTGGTCACGCTTTAAAAGTGTGCTGAAAATTGAAAACGGCATGGTCATATAAACTGGCTACGCTTTTTGAGTAATTACCACGCTTTTCAAAAGATCACCAGTTTGGTCATGATCAATTTTCTATGGCCACACTTTTTGGAATCAGTTGGCTAATTTTTTGGTCACATTTTTTTTGTAAAAAACATGGCCTTTGATATAGATTTATTGTCACGTTCTTAAAGCATAGTCATTGTCTTCAACCTATCGCGACGCTTTCAGCCCATCTCTATGGCCTGGCTTCCGCGCGCAGGCATCATCTATAGCTAAATCATGAGATCTAATTAAATCATCTATTCCTGTAAGATTCGAAATTTCAAACGGTAACAGTAAAGGACCTATAATTTAAATGAGATAGATAGATCCACAATCATATATATAATTGAAACATGCTAAACATTATTAACTACCCAGGACAGACACTCACACTTCATTGTTTTATTGTTAGATTGTATTTGCACGTCATATAATAATAATAAACTAAGAAGAGTAGGTTGACACCGAACATTATTGACAAAGAACAAGTTGCTTTAATATATTCCGGTTGATAAATATTAGAGTATTATTACTTATTAGAATTTATTATATTTGATTATTGTTAGTTATCAATGTTAAAAGTATAAAATAAAGATAATTACTCAAATGAAGATAATAAAAATATTTTTTTATAAAGATATTTTGTTTAAAAGTGTGACTTATTTATTTAACCATATATATTTTAAATAAAGACAATATTTTTATAAATATCAAAATGTAACCCTACAATTTATTATTCAAAAATAAAAAAAAATATTTTTACATGAAGATAATTATAAAATTTTTATTGTAATATTTACCTAAAATAAATTATATTATTAAATTACTAAACTAAAAAAATTAAATTAATAAATAAATAATGATAAAAAAACAATAAATTTTAATATCTCACCATTTTTCATTTCAATTTGGGAAAATACAGTGTTTATATGTATAATTGTATATCAAGAAGCTCATACATTATGATGCACCAATTAACATAGAGCGTAATCATCATAAAGGAGAGTAATATCTTCAATTTCGAACCAACACCATGGACTTCGAAAACCTCCTCTCCCAACCAGCCATATTCACCATGGCTCTGCTATTCTTCTCTCTCTTTGCTCTTTCATTTCAATCAAAAAGGCACATCCACAAAGCCGGAGCAAGAAAAGCACCACCAGAAGCTGGTGGAGCATGGCCGCTAATTGGACACCTCCACCTCTTAGGTGGCCAACAGCCACCGCACGTCACCTTGGGCAACATGGCCGACAAATATGGACCCATCTTCACCATACGCATAGGCCGCAAGAATTTATTAGTCGTGAGCAACAGCGAGATAGCTAAAGAGTGCTTCACTGTGAACGACAAAGCTTTCGCTGGCCGCCCTAAAATGATAGCCTATGAAATTCTAGGTTACGACTATGCCATATTTTCGTTCAAATCCTATGGCCCCAGTTGGCGTAACCTCCGCAAGATGGCCATCTTGGAAGTCCTCTCCGGCCACAAGATACATATGAACAGTCACGTGATGTTATCGGAGGTGAAAACCGCAATGAACGATAGTTACAATAATAGCAACAACAAGAGTATGGCGGTTACGGAGATGGATAAATGGTTTGGCGAGATTAGCCTAAACGTGATGTTCAGGTTGGTGGTGGGAAAGCGTTTCACCGGTCACAGTGAAGAGAACGAACGAATCCGGAAAGCGCTGAGGGATTTCTTTGATCTCGGTGCGTCGTTTGTGGTTGCTGATTCAATTCCGTGGTTGAGATGGTTGGATTTGGATGGGGGAGAGAAGGCCATGAAGAAAACGGCGAAAGAGTTGGATGAATTTGTTCAGAACTGGTTAGAAGAACACAGACTTAGCAGAAATCATGGCGCAGAGCGTGATTACATGGACAAGCTTATTTCCAGTTTCGATCAAGGCTTCGGCGGTCACGACGTTGATACTCTAATCAAAGCTGCATGTCTGGTAGGCTGATCATGGTTTGGTTAAATTAACCTGTTTTTAGATTAGTCAAAAATATAATTTGATTAATTAATCAAATTGGTTTTATGTGATAAAATTAGTTATTAATTGATTAAAAAATTTAAAAATTAGTTTTTAGTGAATTATAAAAATAAAAATCAATTTTAAAAAATAATCAATTTTTTAAAAAAATTGATTTTTTTTACATAAAAAAATTAGATTTAAAAAAAATAAAAAATTTGTGTTTAACTGATTAAAAATTGATTTTATTAATAATAATCAGTGGCTAAGAAAATGGGGGTTGAATCTTAGTACCTTTTTGCTGAGTATTACTTTTTGCCTTTAAAAAATAGCTTCAGGAGATTTTTCTGCTTTTTGTCTCATAACCGTCAAGAGACATTTTCATTTTGCCTCGTAACCAGTCAGGAGATGTTTTTCGATTTTGTCTCCTATGCAACAGAAACTGAAATGGAGTAGAAGAGAAAGAGAGAATCACACCAAGAAGTATCCTGGTTCAGCTGCTAAGTACAATGCAGCCTACATCCAGTCTCCATCACAATAGTGACGGAATTGCACTATAATCATCCGATTACACACACCAATTCTCCCTAGGAACTACCCTTCCTAATCGGGACAAGTCCAGAATCTATACCCAAAACTGAACTTGACTTGGTCACCTACCAAGCTTTCAACTGCTAAGTGCTAACCCAACTTGTAAGGGGATTTCCACAGAATCATGATACACAACACATAGATATACAAAGGACCTCTAGGACACCCATGGCTTTTTCTTTAATTTTGTACCCTCTGCCTTTTACCTCTCATTGGTTTTTTCTTACAAACCTCACACTATTTGCCTTTTTCACTATGAGACTCAGACAGACAAAACTAAAAAAAAAAGAATACAGAATGAAACACATTGAAGGAGAAGAACTTCTGTTAGCTTGGGTAGCTATGAGAACTCTGTGCTTACTCTCCTTACTTTAAGCCTTGGCCGTTCACCTTTATTATAGAAGGGGAAGCTTCCAAGGTTGAAACCGGTTGAACCAAGCCACCTTCTTCTTCTTCAACCATCAAAACTGGTTCGGACAGAGAGAAGAGAGAGGGAACCAAAAGCAAAATCAACATGCAATTACCTCTCTCTCATCCCTTCTCATCAAGCTTCATCAATCTGAGCCTTCCATCTTGACTTGGTCCCCAAGAAGGATTTCTGACCCTTGATGAACTCTTGATCCTTGACAGCTCCATCTGTTCCATTTTTGCTTCTTTCTCCACATAGCCTCTGTAGCTACTTTCTGTGATGGATGAACAAAAGTGGAAACGCGCCTCACCTTAGAAATCTTCTTCTCTGATTGAATCGTATTGCTTTTACTTTAGGCATGGAGATCTTGAAGCTTCTTTACCACATCTTGCCTTTAGTGGAAAAAAATCCTAGCCACGTCATACTGTAGATCTTCTTTTTGCAAGGGTCATCATCACCTTAGCTGCTTGCTTCTTCCTAGCTTCTCTGCTTCTACCTCTGATAGCTTCTTCCATCTTCTTTTCCTGATGGAAGTGACACACGAAAACAAGAGAGAGAAGAGAGAAAAGAAAAAGAAAACTTTGGAAGTAATGAGTGAAATTAAAATAAATTAAAATCAATTAAAACCCACTTCCCATCCTTTATGCATAGTAACGTGTGAAGCATTGAAAGCTATCAAATCAATATAAACTTTCTCTTTCCTGTTACCAATGCAATTAAACCAAGTTAATTGAATTTGAATTCCACCAAAAAAGAGAGTAGGTAGTCGAACCACTTCTCTTTCCTTTCTTTTTCTTTTTAAATTTCGGACCATGATGATGTTGGTTTTTCAATACAATGGTTTTGGGCTGCTCCATAATTTCTTGGTCCAATCAACATAAGAATAATTCAGTCACAATGTTAAAAAAAAAAATTTCTTTGTACCAAAGGCTAAATATTTTGTCAATATTTTGGGCTTTTTGTTGCTTATGCCCAATGATCAAAATTCTACATACAAAACAGAAATTATTAATGAAATAATTTTGAAGCTAAAATCAAATTAACAATTCCTAATAATAATTTTTAACAATGTTTGATCATCATAATAATTTGAAGTTTCCAAACTCAACAATCTCCCCCTTAATGACAAACATTATTAAAAATAAATTGAAAAAGGTTAAGGATTAAGAGAACTCCCTTGAGAATTTTGAATCCTCCCCCTTTTCATTTGTCACATAGCTCTTCCTTAATGTATGCAATTTTCCAGTGGAGGCATTACCTGTAACATGCTTAAAACAAGCTTAATACAGTTTCAAAATAAAGTATAATGTATTCAACATAAGGAACATTAATAAAATGTTAAATAACTTAATTTTTGAGCAGATGTATAATGATAATCAAAACTTGATTTGTTATCTTTTAGATAGCTTTCTGCTCACTAAGATAAACATAAAGTATGCCTGAGTACTTTCTGAGTACATTGCAACAAATAACTAAGACTCAACATATTTTGTATCAAGATGTTCAAAATATTTCCTGCCAAACATTTCATTCAAGCAAAAATATCCAGCATCATAAAAAAAATAAAAAAAAATTGGCAGGCAATAATCATTAGAAAACCGATATCAGAGTAGAGTATCATTAGATCAGTCCCTTTTCTACTTTCCTCCCCCTTTTATCATCAAGAGGGAAACCTGCAAAATAGTTAGAAAACCAGCATGATGAATATACAAAATATTTGATTAACAAAACAAAGGAGTTCAAAGTAGACGAGTACAGTTATCCAACAGTTCACAAGACACTAAAATAAAAGAACAATTAAAAGAACAGAGTTCAAAGGTGTGAGTAGCAAAGAGCACATCAAGCATCAGAGAGATTGATATCTGAGCCAAGGGAATCATCTTCTTCATCCGAATCAGCCATGTCTTTTTCCAGGCTTTTGAGCAACAAATTGATTCTCTCATTTCACTTAGTCCAGGCTTTTTCATTTTCATATGCTTGTTTTCTGGCCTCTTTGAAATATTTGATCATCAGATTGGACATATGAGAGAACTCATTCAACACATCTTTGACAGATTCGGATATTTTGAAAGATTTAGAGGGATGATATTCAATTTCGCTATCAAATTCCATTGAGCTTTTTCCCTTTTTATTTTTCATGGATTCAGGAACTCCACCACCCTTTATGGTAGAACCCTATTTTCTACAGGCTCATTGATTAGATCAACATGAAAATATTCAAAGATGCATGTCAGAAAAATTCTATAAGGTAATTTAGCCTTCTTATCGCTGCGAACACAGTCCCACATGTGTCGCACCATGATATATGCAAAAGAGATAGATGCAGAATTAAGAATGGCAAATAAAACCAAAGTATCACAGACTGTTACTCTTTGATAGGAACCGCTCTGGGACATCAAAATGTGGTTGATGATGCATGAAGTAGCGCTCTCACAGGGCCGAGAGCTTTGTGTGTTAGAGTAGTTTCATCAAGAGCTGAAAAATTCTCACAAACCCGAGACAAAGCAGTCTGAAGAGAAATCCCAACCTGGGAGTCCCATTTGCCGGATATATATGCTCTTGCACCTTCATCTTCATACCCTAAGGCAGCACTAACAGCCTCTCTGTTCAAAGTCAGATGCACCTTTTTGACATAAGAATGTAAAGCTCCATCATGGTACATCATGTTTGCATAAAACTCGCGAATCAGATTTGGGTAGACCGACTTGCGAATCTTAAACAGAGGAGTCCATTTGAGGTTATCAAAGAGTGTAGAAAAATCAATACCCTTGTCAGACAGATTCTCCAGATTGACAACATATGAGGCACACAAATGGCGGTTCACTAAAACTTGAGAATGAAACTCAAATGCAACACAAGATGTGAACCGAGCAGGATCAAAGTGAGAATGATTCTTACTGAACTTATTTTTAAAGTCTAGTGAGTCCAAGTTTGGTGGCTCTTGAGTGTTGTGGAGGATGTAGCGCTTCGGACGCTGAGAAGGAGCAGTTCGGCCAGAAGGATGGGGAGTTGAGCACCAAGGAGGGGAAGGTGGAGGTGAGGACAGAGACTCTTCTTCTTCCTCAGGCATTGGCCCCTTTTCTTTTGCATCTTTCTTGCGTGAAGAGGTTCTTTGAGCAATTACCTTCCTTCTCATGGAGCCGGTTGAGTGAGAAGAGGGAGAAGAAGATGAGTGTATATGAATATGGGTGTGAGTTTGAGGAGCATATGAAGGTTTTTTGGCAGAGGGGGTTCGGTTGCTTTTTCTAGGAGCCAACTTCTTTTTCATGATGAAAAAGGATGAAGAAGAGAGTGAGAAGATGAAGAGATGGTCGAATAAATTGGAAGGTGGGAAGGGGTTATATCTACATTAAATGCTGAGTGGAGAGAGGATCATTTAAAATAATGGACATTAATGAAGCGGTTATCAATCAAGGAAAATTTAAAATTAAAAAGTAACTGAAAGATCTTTTCCTTGAAACATGGGAGAGAATAAGGGAGAAGATTTGATTTGACATGAACTCCCTCTATAAAGATATGATGTGATAGCCTCCCAAAAATTATTTTAATGAAAATATGATGAAAAAACTAAAAATGGGCCAGAGTCATGGAGCGGGTCCAAAAGAGTATGGTTGGGCTCAAGTTTAGTGACACCCAGGATCAGTCTCCCCCTGCTTCATGGCTTATTTAGCATAAACCCAGATTTGTCTCCTTACTTCCTATGAGACAAAAACAAACAAAATCATTAAAATCACAAATTTTTAATAGAATTCAACTCTAACATTCCCAAATTGTTCCTTAATGAACAGAACCTATCTTCACACAAAGGTTTTGTGAAAATATCAGCCAGTTGCTTTTCGGATTTCACTCATGGCTTTTTCTTTAATTTTGTACCTCTGCCTTTTACCTCTCACTGCCTTTTTCTTACAAACCTCACATTGTTTGCCTTTTTTACCATGAGACTCAGACAGACAAAACTAAAGAAAAGAATACAAAATGAAACACATTGAAGGAAAAGAACTTCTGTTAGCTTGGGTAGCTATGAGAACTCTGTGCTTACTCTCCTTGCTTCAAGCTTTGGCCGTTCACCCTTATTATAGAAGGGGAAGCTTCCAAGGTTGAAACTGGTTGAACCAAGCCACCTTCTTCTTCTTCAACCATCAAAACCGGTTCGGACAGAGAGAAAAGAGAGGGAACCGAAAGCAAAATCAACATGCAATTACCTCTCTCTCATCCCTTCTCATCAAGCTTCATCAATCTGAGCCTTCCATCTTGACTTGGTCTCCAAGAAGGATTTCTGACCCTTGATGAACTCTTGATCCTTAACAGCTCCATCTGTTCCATTTTTGCTTCTTCCTCCACATAGCTTCTGTAGCTACCTTCTGTGATGGATGAACAAAAGTGGAAACGAGTCTCACCTCAGAGATCTTCTTCTTTGACCGAATCGGATTATTTTTACTTTAGGCATAGGGATCTTGAAGCTTCTTCACCACATCTTACTTTTAGTGGGAAAAAGCCATGCCACGCCATACTGTAGATCTTCTTTTTGCAAAGGCCATCATTACCTTGGCCGCTTGCTTCTTCCTAGCTTTTTTGCTTCTACCTTTGATAGCTTCTTCCATCTTCTTTTCCTGATGGAAGTGACACACGAAAACAAGAGAGAGAAGAAAAAGAAAACTTTGGAAGTAATGAATGAAATTAAAATTAATTAAAATCAATTAAAACCCACTTCCCATCCTTTATGCATAGTAACGTGTGAGGCATTGAAAGCTATCAAATCAATGTAAACTTTCTCTTTCCTGTTACTAATGCAATTAAACCAAGTTAATTGAATTTGAATTCCACCAAAAGAGAGAGTAGGTAACCAAACCACTTCTCTTTCCTTTCTTTTGCTTTTTAAATTCGGACCATGATGATGCTGGTTTTTCAACACAATGGTTTTGGACTGCTCCATAATTTCCTGGCCTAATCAACATAAGAATAATTCAGCCACAATGTTAAAAAAAATATTTTTGTACCGAAGGCCAAATGTTTTCTCAATATTTTGGGCTTTTTGTTGCTTATGCCCAATGATCAAAATTCTACATACAAAACAGAAATTATTAATGAAATAATTTTGAAGCTAAAATCAAATTAACAATTCCTAATAATAATTTTTAACAATATTTGATCATCATAATAATTTGAAGTTTTCCAAACTCAACATATTTTAATCGGTTAAAAATCGATTTTTATAAAAAACTCGATTAACCAATTTAAAAATAAGAATTGTATAAAATTTACTTTTGATTTTGGTTAATCGGTTAAAAACTAATTTTTAAAATTTGATTTTAATTAACTACTTTTTAATAATATGGATATAATTTTTAAAATTATTTTATTAAATTGGTTAACCAAAATATAATTATAATTTTTTAATCGGTAAACCACAATTTGATTATTTTATGAACACCCCTAATGCCTGGTACCTACCTATTTCCTTTGGGAGCTACTTAGATAAAGATGTCAAAAATGTCTTTTTATAAAGATATTTTTTAAAAATTAAAATTTAACATATATAATCAATTAAATTGTATTATTTTTATTAAAATTAGACTAGATAAATCAGTTTAGCAAAAAAATTAATAAATTAAATTTTAAACTAGTATAAATTGTATTTTATATATATATATATATATATATATATATATATATATATATATATATATTTGAAAACTTTAAATTCTAACCCTATAACCATAGAGAAGAAAAGGGCTAGAATTTATAATTCTCAAAATTAATATATATATAATAAGAGTATTTTAGTCATTTTATATAATAGGGGTATTGTAGTAATTTTTTATGAAAAAATAATATTAATTTAGACAGATTCAAAATTTGATTCACTATTTTTCGGTGAAATTAATTTGTCTGACCTAATTTTAACAAAAATAATATAATTTAAATGATTATATATGTTAAATTTTAATTATTAAAAAAATATCTTTAAAAAAAGGCGTTTTCTATGTCTTTATACATCGATCTATCTATCTTAGTGATGATCATGCACATAATAACATGCTTCTTTGTAATTTCTTTGCAGACATTAATTTTGGGTGGTACAGACACCACGACAGGGACACTTGGTTGGGCTCTTGCTTTACTTTTGAATAATCGCCAAGTTCTAAATAAAGCTGTTCATGAATTAGACAGACATATAGGAACTAATAGAATGGTGATAGAAACGGATCTAAACAGTCTTGTGTATCTTCAAGCCATTGTCAAAGAAACATTCCGCTTGTACCCGCCGGCGGTGCTCAGTTTGCCTCACGAATCCATGGATGATTGTGTGGTGGGTGGATACCATATCCCTGCTGGCACACAACTTTGGACTAATATTTCAAAAATGCAACGAGATCCTGCTTTATATCCTGATCCATTAGAGTTTCGACCGGAGAGATTTCTGACAACTCACAAAGACATTGAACTTAAGGGTCAGCACTTTGAATTGATTCCATTTGGTGCAGGAAGAAGAATGTGTCCTGGAATGTCATTTGGTCTTCAAATGGTGCAGTTAACACTTGCTAATGTGCTGCATGGGTTTGATATTGCAACAGCCGATGGAAAACCAGTTGATATGGTTGAACATGCTGGGATAACCAATGTCAAAGCCAATCCGCTCAAAGTAATTCTTACACCACGTCTCTCTACCCAAGCTTATGTTTAAGATCGAAGGAAAGCACGCACAACACAATTTATGAGAAAAATACTACTTCATTTGCTGTTTTCTGTTAAATATTGTCAGTTATAAAATTATTAATAACAGTGACTACCCATATAAAAGTATCATCGTATAAAATTGATAATTTAATCAAATATATTAAACTATCTAGCTAATATATAATTCTCATGTATTATCTTTATAGGAAGACTATTTCATGTGTAAAGTCACCATTAATAATAATAATAATAATAATATGTTGAATCCTGTGGCATCTCTAATACAGAGTCCTAAAAGTTTAACGCACAGCATATTATTGTTATTAATATTATTATTATTGTTATCATTGTTAGAACATATTCTAATTTGATGTCAACCTAAAGAGTTTAATTTGTGCGTCTTGTAAAATACATGACAAAACCACCTCTTTAAAACAAAAGACAAAACCACATAAAGCAAGTTTTCATCGAATCTGAGTCATCAAAACCAACTTCACTGCTACCGACGGTGCCTCATGCCTCCTTACTCTAACTTGTTCTTTTGTGACTTTGACTGTGATAGCATTCGTTCTTTCTTTAATTTGTCCGATTAAATCTCACTAGAACCTTTAATTTGTTGGATTCATATCACCCTCCATGGCTAACCTATCTTCTTACTTCTTCCAAATTTTATCATTTTAAAGGAATTAGTAAAGAAAAAAATTAATTATCACATAATTTGTAATTAATAATAATTTTTTTTATATAAACTGTAACTAATCTACTTCTTTTTTGGAACAGGCTAATATTGCCACACCCTAGTAAGTTTTTTTTTTTTTTTTTTTTTGGTCAGGACACACCCTTCTAAGTTGTAAGTTTCACCTTTTTGTCGTACTCATGACACAAGTTATTTTTGGGCTAAAGGTTCAACTTTATTTTTTTCGGCGTGCTATAACTAAGCCAGACGACCTGAAGCCAAAATTTGGGTCATGGAGCCCACCATGAAGTCTGAGGCCTTGAAAAAATTATTTTAAGGCGCACTCTCAATTGTTTATTGTTAATGGAATCCGATTCTGCTTAAATGATGTGAAACCCCCGCTCACAAAAAAAAAAAAAATTATGTGAAACCAGAGACTTGCAGAAACCAAGGGAGAATTATGGGTATCTGTGGCACTCTGATTCTTGATTGCACCTCGAATGGCATCCCACCGCCCCATGTCCCCCCTGCATTTCATTTTTATATTTCCCTTTTTCTCAAAAGATAAAATCAACCATGTAATTCCCAAAAGAAGGTGCCACATCACACATGCCACCCCCACCCCTACCATCTATATAAGTAACCAAACACTTCTAAAGCCCAAAATATTATAGCTCGCGATCTGAATCAGTTTCCGTACTACTACTACTACGCTACTTAGAGAAACAACGAGAGAAAACAAGAAATGTCTTCCAACGACAATAAAGTTGAAGTGAGTAAGGGCAGAGAGGAAGATGAAGCAGAATTCGAGAAGGAAGAGTCGGTGCCCACTGTGACAAGCAAATTGTTCTTGAAACCCAGTGAGAACCAGAAGCCTGGGAATATGGATAAAGAAGTGGTTCTGCGGCGAATTCGTCACCGGAGAAGGGTCAACAAGGTCCGAGCCGCTGTGGGCTCCTTTTTCAGCTCACCTTTCTCCACCGACCACCATAGAAAGTGGCTCGACGATCCATTTGCCGCCTTGTAATTTGTAGTTTCCAACCCAACAATCTTTCTAAGTTTGTATATTAGCTTCGGGGATTAATTAGCTTCTTTCTCTACTTAGTTTCTGTTAGTTCCTTCCCCGCGGAATTCAAGTTGGATATATTGTATTTGTACTTTTTTACAAGGCTCAAAAATATGTTTTTTTTTTAAAGATACTTACATGTAATATTATTATGAGATGTATTAATGAATTGTTATTCTTTAATTTTTTTAATAAATCAGAATAAAATTAGTTTTTTATAACAACAACAGTAAATTTAATAGTTATCAGATCCGGTCTATCTAGCCTCGATCTGGCCAATTTGGCCAATTTACATGGTTCGGATTGGATCATTTATTTTTTGGGTTTTTTTCATTTTCAGAAACGATGTGGTTTGGCAACACTGAATTCTCACCTTCGTCTCTCAACGCACTAGACTGAAGATGGAGCACTCTCATCCCTGTCACTGTAGCTCACTGGTCACTGATGTGGCACCCAAACTCCCTTCATCTTTCGGCTCCGGTCTCTGTCACTGTCTCTGGTATTGCCATCAAGCTCGTCGTCGTTCTCTCAGATCGGGTCTCTCTCACGGTCTCGCGCGCCTTTCTTGCCCTCGTTGTCGCCGGCGACAGAAGCAGCAGGTCCCAGCGCTTCCTCCTCGCCGTCAGCTTCCTTTGCACAACCAGAAGTTGGTCCCAATTAGGTGAGTTTCAACAAATTTTCCTTTTTTTTCTTTTCTGTTTTGTTGCTGTCTTTGATTTTGTTGCTGCAAATATCAATGAATTAGTTTCTTTGTTGTTGAAAATAATCATCGACATGAATTTGTTACTGATTATGAACCTTGAATAATTTGTTGATGAAAATTCACTGAGTTAGTTTTTTTTTTGCTGAAAAATCATTGAGATGAATTTGTTATTGATAACATTAGCTGAATTTTGAATTTGTTGCTGTTCAACTCAAATAATTACTTAACTAAATCATTTTGTTGCTGAAAATCATCATTGAGTTAAATTTGTTAGTGATTGTACTTTGAATTTGTTATTTAAATTTTGGATTTTAATTAGTAGTGAATTGAGGATGATAGAATATTTTCAAGGAATCAATTAAATCTATTTATTTCACTCAGACAAGATATCTTTTATCGTTCAATGTGTTGTTTATCCAATTCCTAGTTATTAACTTATAGTTTTCTAAAATGACAATCTACCTTCTAGAATTTGTTACTGCACAAGCATGATTTAGGATAATAAACTTGCTTATTTGTTTGGTTAGAATAGGCCTCTTTTGTATTCATCTAATTAGAATATTGTTGTTGATTTTGGGTATAATATGCGTAAATTCTTTCTGAAGATATCTAGCTCTCAGTATCATGGCATTCTGTCCTGCTTCCCTTTTGTAATTTTGTAATTATATCAATAGCATCTCAACATGTAATAGATGTTGGCATCGAAGTAAGTTTTCCCTTATATCTGATGTGTCCATATATGTGTGTGTTTGGATTACGGTTTGTAAACTGAGGTTTGTATAAAATTGATTTTGTAGAATTAATTTTGATCAAAAGTGAGTTAGTATTAACGTGGTTTATGTTTGGTAATTCTTATTCAAAATGGATTATAGTAAACTAAATATTGTTTGGATTACATTATTCAAAATCACTTTTAGATAAAAAATTACAAAAAAGGACATGAATTTAAATAATTATTTTATGTTATCTTATAATTTTATTTTAAATATTTAAATAAATTTTAATATTTTTGTAGTACTCTCAATATTTTTTAGTACTCTAATAGAATTAATAGAATTATAATACAGAATAAAAAAAATATTCCATACAAAAAAGAAATAACAATAACAGTAAAAGAACTTATATAAAAAAACAGAAATTTTATAAAAAATAATAATATATATAAGAGAGTATTAGAAAAAAGTACTATAAAAAAAATAAACATATGAATAATGAAGGACATAATTGGTACATAGAACCTAAAGTTCAATCTAAAAACGGAAAAGCTAGAATTTTTAGCTTTTGGTAAACCTGGGTTGAAAGCAGAAATCACTTCTGCATTTACAGCATAAAAATATTGCCAAACATAAAGATGAAGCTTTCAAGAAACTCAAACGAGCTTCTCTCTTCTCCAACGCAAATCCAAACACACCCTATGTAGTTGGAAAGCCTTTGATATCTTAGTTTTGCCCTTTTGCTGAATAACGGTTGGTATTTAAGTATTGTCAATTTGAATTCACAAGGGTCCTTTTTTATTTTTAATGATATGCTTATTCATTGAAGAACAAATGCACAATGTTGCTTGTAGGGTATTGTAAGGTTAATTTATTTGTAAACTGAACTATTGCTGCTGTTAAGATTTTGAATGTATTGAAATTTAAAGGATTTGTAGTTTACAAACTTCCTATTTGAACTGCTATTGCTATTGCTTAGTCAAAACTGTGCTTGACATGCAGATGCTACAGGTAGGAGCAAGGTTCGAATTGGTCATTGAATCGCTTTAACTACTAGTTTACTGATTTACTGGTCCAACCAGTTCAACTATGGTCCAACCGAAATAACCATTTTATAATAAAATAATAAATAAAATATAAATAAACATACCAAAATATAATTATATTCTAACATAAATCTTAAAATGTTACCCAAATTAAAAATATTATATCACCAAAGTGTTATAATCTCATCTAAATACAAACTAAATAAATATCCAAATATCAAAGACATTAAAATTTGTTATTAATCATCAAAATCAAAAGAGAATAGCCATATTCAAAAACCTTCAACTACTTCTACTTTGTTGGATCACACACTCTCAATGGTGATTCATTCATTTCTCTCAAACATCTCTTTTAATTTTATTAGGAGCAATTCTTTAATTAAATAATCAAAGCACAAACAGAAAAGGCAAAAAATTATGCTGCACAAAGCATGAGAATGCAAAAACAGCATGAGAAACAGTAGCACAACAAATAAACATCAAATTTTCAAATTAATGCAAGGCAGAAAATATCATCAGTCATGAGCAAAATATACTGCAAGATCCTCAAAGGAGCATTTCCAAAATCCAAATGTGGCGACTTTAGCTCCCTACCCCTACAAGCTCCATCTGCTCCACCACTACTACCAATCAAGAATAATAAGAACAAAATCAGCAGTGAACAAAAATCAACAATCAGAACTATCAAGAACAAACACCAATAATCAGCAACAACAATAAACACAATACTAGATAATTAAATAAAAAAATACAACATCTGAATAGCAAGAATAGTTCCATAATTACTGTAAAAAAATAATATAAATTACTCATAACAGAGAACCTAAGAAAATCATTACTCATAACAAGAACAGTTCAATAATGTTCATTACTCATCACCAGTAATAGAACTCACTCTGCAATTAAATCATTGATAATGAACGAACAAACTAAATTATATTGATTCAAAAAATCTAAGAAAATTCAAAACAGAGATCCGCAAGAAATTACTTACAAAAAAAATAATTAAAAAATAAAGATTCAGGATTTCAGAGCAGCGATTGAGGGAGAAGGAGCAAGAACACCAAGGACGAGCATATCGCAAATCGCAAGGAGCGAGAGTTCCATGGAGCAGAAATTACTTTCTGTGACATTTTATGTGATCTCCTTGCTGCTACAACACCACCACACACAAATCGTAACATGATAGAACAAATCGAAATCAGAAAAATAAAAAACTAAAAGAAAAAAAAAAAGAAAATCTTTGAAGCAAAGGGATGCAGAGAAACTGGAAGCAGATGAAGAAGAGTGAAGCGAACCATGGTGGTGACGAAGAGAGTCGTTTCGGATTCGAAAGGAAGACTAGCGACTGACTGTTGGAGAGGGGTTGGACTGTTGGACTGTTGTGCCTAAGCGTGACGGACGGTGGTGCCTGAGCCCAACGGGCGGTGTTAAGTGAGGCGAGTGTACAAAGGGGTTGGAGGCGACCGGTTGGACATGGAGAGACGACTGGACCACAGGGACGAAGACAATGAGAAGAATGGCAGCGACGATGGAAGCTAGGGTTGAGCACAACGGATGCGGCGGTGGTAGAGGCTAGGGCTTTCATTTTTCTTTGGGGACCGGGAGAAGGAAGGAGAAGGGAGAAAGGGCTCTAGGGCTTGGGGGGGCACGCACATGCTTTCAGAATGTTTTCTAAGCGAAACGGCGTCATTTCATTTGAACCGGCTGGGTTATGGTTAGGTCTGACTAGCCGGTTCTTGGCCAGTTTAGTAGTTTGTAGCCGATTTTTGAGTTAGAGGTTTTACCTAAAAACCGAACTTTAAAAGCTGCCGTTTTAGGTTTGGACCGGTCCGACCGATCGGTCAGGTCTGATTTTCAAAACATTGGATGGAGTATTGCTTTGATGTGTTGATATTTCATATAACGACGTGCACTTTTGAAAAACAAAATATAAATATAAATAAATTATAATTTATTTTATTAATTAGAGCTCTTTATTTTTAGAAACTATTTTACTAAGAATAATTAAATTAATTTTATAATTATTAAATTTTAAATTAATTATGATTTATATATAATTTTTTTATTATAATGAGGGATTTTGAGAAAGGATAAATTATTATTATTATTATTATTATTATTATTATTATTATTACCCACTTTAATTAAAATAAAATTTAGTTAATATTATTATTAAGTTCAAAATTTGTCAGTATGAACAAATATCGGTACTTTTTGATGAACTTAGTTTTGCTAAAGTTTTATCGTATATCTTTTATCACTACGTTATTAATGTCATTTATATTAATAACTCATATATATTAATATTTGTGTTTTAATATATTCAATTTTTAGGGTTATCCGTTTAAAATATTTATGTTTTAAAGCGCTAAGTCAGCATTCTTATAACATGACACGTGGCCTCTTATGACACCTCATCATCATCACTTCATTCCCTTCTTCTCATTCAATGAACCAAGGAAACCAAGGAAAGAAAGAAAAGAAACAAAGAGCCGTGAGTGAGAGAGAGTGAGAGAGAACAAGAAGCCATGGCACCGTAAATTTTCGGCGTTCGATTTCTTGAGTTCCGTAACTTCAATAAAAAAATCTAATCTGATTAAAATATTCGTATCTTCCTCTTATTTACGTTAACGTCACTTTTATTCTGGAGAAGTCGTCGGAGGGAGTCGCTGAACCTTCCATGCTTATCTGCTATTTGTTCTACTTCTTGTACTTACATTCTATATGTGTTTTCTTTGATTGTCTTGTATATCTTTGCAACTGAGAGATCTCACGTCTAGCGAAGGAGTGATGAGGATAGTTCCACTGGATTTTAGAGGGTTGGAGGAGAATGAGAACTGAGGTGTTGAGTTATTACTGATTAAAAACTAAGTACCTTAGATAGTTTACCTTGTTTCTGGTTTAAATTATAATTCTAAGTTTTGAATCCAAGTGTCGAAGTTCTAGGATTACCTCTAGCTTTTCCGAGACCTTATATAATCTATGTGGGCACCTCTACCATGATGAAAACATTCGGTTCTCATTCCATACATGTTGTTGCTTTTCAGATGCAGGACGTGACGCGCCTCGCTAAATGTGCTGGATTTACTTTCTAGTCGGCCTTGCCTTCGCAGGTCGAGTCTAGAGCTTGAGTATACTTATCCGTTGGAGCTCTATGTATTTATGTCCTTTACTTTTCTGTATAAGCTTTCTATCTTATTCTTCTTCGTGAACGGTGCATATTCTGTTTAGTTTTGATCGTACGCTCTTTCTTTCAAGGCTCCTAGATAAATTATCCTTGTTATATATGTATATATTTTATTTTTAGGGATCGTAGCGCCTCATCACCTTTGATTTACGACCTAGGCGTAAGTCTCTGTGTGGTAAGGTGTCACAAATGTGTTCAAAGGTAAAGTTAGCTTAAATTTCTTCCATCATGTATCAATTTTCGAGGAGAAAAATTTTTTTAAAGTGGGTAGAATATAACAAACCGCATTTTTGAAAAAAATATAAATATAAATAAATTTTAATTTATTTTATTAATTGGAGTTCTTTATTTTTAGAAATTAATTTACTAAGAATAATTAAATTAATTTTATAATTATTAAAGTTTAAATTATATATATATATATATAATTTTTTTATTATAATGAGATATTTCGAGAAAGGATAAAATTATAATAATAATAATAATAATAATAATAATAATAATAATAATAATATTATTATTATTATTATTATCACCTGCTTTGATTAAAATAAAGTTTAGTTAATATTATTATTAAATTCAAAATTTGTCGGTATAAGTAAATATCGATACTTTTCTATAAATTTAGCTTTGTTAATATTTTATCGTATATCTTTTATCATTATGTTACTAATGTCATTTACATTAATAACTTATATATATTATTACTTGTGTTTTAATATATCCAATTTTCATAGTTATCCGTTTAAAATATGTATGTTTTAAAGTGCTGACAGCACTCTCATAACATAACACGCGGCCCTGATGATACCTCATCATCATCACTTCATTCCTTCTTCTCATTCAACAAACCAATAAAACCAAGGGAAGGAAAGAAAAAAAAAAAACAAAGAGCCGTGAGTGAGAACGAGAAGCCATGGCACCGTAAACTTTCGACGTTCGATTTTTTGAGCTTTGTAACTCCAATAAAAAATTTAATTTGATTAAAATGTTTGTATCTTCCTCCTCTTCACATTGACGTCATTTTTGTTCAGGAAAAGTTGTCAGAGGGAGCCGCTGAACCTTCCATAACCACAACCGTGAGGAGCGTCGCCGTCGAGCTACTGTTGTTGCTAGATAAGAGAAATAAGATTTTTAGATGCGTTTGATTTTATGGGTTAGACTATTTGAGTTAAGGGCGCTTTACTTAAACTTATTTTAATTTCAAGAATTGTTACAAGTCGATATTAATGTGAAAAGTATAATTTTGTAATTTCGTAAGTCTTATGGATTGAATTGAGTTGTTTTGGATGAATAAAATTGTTTGATTGATTGATTGATCGAATGAGAAAGTTGAATGTTCTGAAATAGTTGGCTGATGTTATTAAATTGATTTTTTCTTGAATTACTGGAAGAGATTTAATCTTGGAATTTAGTTTAATTTTGGAAATGATTTGATTTTAGAAAAGATTCAAAACTGGAATTTGGTTTGATTAATGAAAATAATTTGATATTTTGAAAAGGTTGAGAAGGGTTTGAAGAATGTTTGGGTGGGACCTGAAAATGGTGGCAGAATCCGAGTTTTAGAGGAGATGCTGCCGAAATTTTTATAAAAATTAGAGATTTGATTTGAAATGTTATTTAAAAAAAAGTTTGGATTCAAGAATTATATTACTTGATTTCAAATTATTAAGAAAAGAAATGAAGTATGATTTGGAGCTTTATTTATTAAGAAAAGTGTTATGTTTTGAATTTGATTTATTTAAGAAAAGAATTATGTTTTAAGTCTTTGGAAAATTTTGATAAAGTGATGATTATGAATTGAGTTTGATTATGATTTTGAATATTATTGAAATGTGATTGGCAAGGACGGTGGTCTTATCCCGCTTGCATACTTGAGATTAAAATGTGAGTATGGTTGATGTTGTGAGGACGGTGGTTTTGTCCTGCTCACGGATTTGGCGAGTTGAGGATGAGGGATTCTCTCTCTTGTCATGGTATGGATGTGGGGAAGGTAGAAAGGGACTCTCCTTCGTATTGTTTTTCCCCACATCTTGCTCTGGTTGTAAGGTGAAAAGGCACACTCCTTCAACGTGAAAATGCACTCTCCTTCGTAATTCCTCCAGGAGAAGGTGGAAAGACACTTTTCTTCATTTGTGTTCCTCTTGGGGATTCGCAACCTAGAGACAATATCCGGGTTAGCTACCGAATGTGTCGGGCTCTGGTGATTTAACCGACATGTGAGCTTACGGCCAGTAGGACAGGCATTCATCATACTATATTTGTTTGCTTTCTCTGGGTGTGCTTAAGTGCTGATAATTTCTGTCTAATTGTTATCTGTTTTATTTGCTGTAATTGATCTCTGATTGTGTCTATCTTGCATTATTTGTGCCTGTGATTGATTCTGTTTTAGGTTTGAGTTTTGATAGTGATTTGATTTGATTTGGGCTGGAGGCCGAGTTGATTGATTTGGGCCGGAGGCTAAGTTGATCTAATTTGGGTCAGAGGCTGTGATTGGTTGGATTAGTGGTAAGTTTTTATTAAAATGGTTTCTTAGTAAGCGGTGAAATGTATGAAATATTTTTTTGCGTGAAATTTTTATTAAAAAAAATATGAGTTTTAAATTTGGATAATGAACTGACGATCAATGCGATTGAAAATGGTTTTATTTAAAATATCTTCTTATAACAATTTTTAAAAAACCCTCTACTGAAAATCAGCGAGGACGATGTTCTCACCCCGTACAGACTTCTCTTTTCAGGACAGACGAGGAAGCTTGCGGAGTTATTGTTAAGTTCTTAGATATGCGGTTTCTATTTGTATACATATGTTATAGATTTTCTCTCGTCTTTATTATTATATTCTTGTAAGAGGGATAGGAGTCGTGACTATAATGACATGTATATAAATAATATTTATAAGTTACTTGTGTAAGAAGTTTTGTATATATGTATATGCATGTTTGTATTAGTGAAACGAGCTTTCAGTTTTTCAAAGAAAACAATGATACGGTTTTGAGTCATAGGTTCTTATTTTATTATTAAATATATGAAGTCATCATAATAATTCTTGCTATCAGAGTAGCGCAGCCGGAAGCGTGATATTCTGATAGTAAGAGTGTTACATTTCATAAATCACGCATGCAAACTGCATCAACCAGTAAAAGGAAATATATCCTAGTTATATGGCATCTCTTTTAACATATGCAATTTAAGTATATTAGAGGCAAATTGCAAAAACTATAAACAAAACTATTACGGAAGACTTAAATTTAGTCATTTCTCTGTACTCTATGCCCAGTTTATGATGGACTGATAGTCCTTGGATGACATCTTTTGATCCACGTAGTTGGAAAAGACTTACTCGTTATTCTATTTTATAGTCTAGTGGTTCAAATGTAGCACTAGTATCTGTAGCATTATTGTCAGCCTCTGGAAGCTGCAATACTGAATTTGGTGACCCATAGCCATTCGATGAAGTAGAACCAATAGATAACTCGTCTTTTTGATGTTGTATAAAGCTCTCTTGTCTAATTCCATCATCAGCTGGAAAACATACATTAGATCTCTCTGCTAAATTTTGAAAAGTGACATTTCTACCTTGTTGAGATAAATTTAGTGGCTCCAAACAGCTTTTGGAAACCTTCTGTGTCTCAATAGCAGATCCAGCCATTTATGAATCAGCTTGCATTTTAAGATCATCTTCTTTTAAACCTGAGGGTTCCTATGCCTGAGAAATATGTTGTTCATCATGTTGACAAGCTTTTGGTTGGAGTTGAAAAGTAATATCATCACCATTAGTGTCGCATCTTGAATCATCACCATTCGTGTCGTATCCTGGCGTGCCATCAGCTTTAGGAGCATCCAACTGACCAATATAATTAGTAGCCCAAGAATTTTCACCAGAAATAAGCTTTTCATTGCCTTCAATATGTTAACCTCTTCACCCAAGGTGAGATGAAATTGAGGGGTTTATAACTTTAATATTTATTCATATTCTTCATCCTTCATGAGGTAGTTGCTTAAGATACTTATTTTGCTGTTTTCATTATTACATGTATAATGCATTCTCTTTTCCTATGTTGAGCAATGCTGCAAATTACTAAATAAAAATTTGTTTGTTTCGTCAAATTGTGGTGTTATGGACAACACAAATAATTTCTTCTTGCATCAAATTACTAAAAACAATGTCGATGAAATCCACGAAGAACAGAGGCGAGGGAGAGAAGAACCACCTTGAAGGTCTGAATGCAACCGTCAAGCGACGAAGAGAGCAGTACGACCACCGACCTGAGAAGAGAAGAGCGCGGCCGAACGTCGCCAAAGAAGATAATTGACTATGAGGAGCATTCGGATTAACAAGGTTGTTGTTGTTGGGATCTATAGTGAGCTCTTCAACTTCCTTTTCAAAATTATCTCTGAGACTCTCATGGGCTTTGTAAGCTCTATCTTGTTGTAAATGCCGCCTCAAGGTCCTCTCAATTTTAGGATCAAAGTCTAGAAGAGGTTCTTTATCCCTATTCCTGCTCATAAACAACAGAAAATGAATAAAAGGTGGGAATCTCTACGTCAGATTGTAGAGAATTCCCATTAAGGTATCCTATGTAAAATAAATAAAATAAAATAACTGAATAGATTAACAGAAAATTCAAACTAATGAGTATAAAAGGCTATAAAATTCAAATTCAATAAGTAAATTAACTAGAAAAAAAATAAAACAACTAAGGGGACACCAAACTTAATTTCAAAAATTAAGAGAAAATTTCAAATAAAATAAATATTTTTTTCGAAAATTAAAGGAAAAAATGAGTAAAATTTAAAAACTAAAAACACCTGATGTAAGCAATCAAACAACGATTAGTTGTCAATTACAGTCAATCCCCGGTAACGGCACCAAAAATTTGGTGCAGAATTCAAAGTCCGCAAACTAACCAACAAGTGTACCGGGTTGTACCAAGTAATACCTTAAGTGAGTAAGGGTCGATCCCATGAGGATTGATGGACTGAGCAACAATAGTCGAATGAATCACTTAGTTAGGCAAGCAAAAAGTGGTGTTTTGGGGTTCAAAAGCATTAAAACAGTAATTCAGAGAAATTGGTGTGAAAAGTATGTGAGAAGATAGTTAAGATTTCGGAGTTGTTTATTCTTCCAGATTAAGTTTTCTTACCAACTATTTTAATCATGCAAGATTCATTTCATGTCAAACTATAATTGACTAAACCTTAATCCCTTAGTGATCTAGTCTCTTCTAACCTAATCAAACGCCAATTCTTTGGTCACTTAATGTAGATTAGAGGGTTAGGTTCAATTCTAGTTTATTAGTTACAAAAACCCTAATTACCCAAATATAAGAGGATTATATGTCATGTATCCCGTTAAGTCCAAGTAATTAGCAATTTAGAAGGAATTTACTTTCAAGCTAGTAGTCAGGTGAGATAATTTTTCCAAGAATCAACAAGAATTCATGTAGAATAAGAGTTATTTTCTAATACACTCAATTTCATAAGATGAAGAACGAAAGTAATTCTTGAAATTAAACCAGTACATTAATTAAAACAGAGTGGTAATAGTATCAATCCATGAAAATAAACAGAGCTCCTAATCTTAACCAAGGAAGTTTAGTTTCTCATGACTTAGAGAGAAAACTAGGGTTCAGAAGTGTGAAAGTGTAGAATGAGATCCGAGAGAAGAGATGATAGCCCGAAGGGCTAAATCTTTTTTTCTTTTATATCTAACCTAATTTTATTTGAAAATAAAATAGAATAATAAATTCTAAACCTAAAAGATTGTTTTTGAAATAATAGTAATGATAAGAAAGTAAAATAAAATAATCATTAACTAAATCTTCAGCCATGAAGCCCTTCTTTATGATCCAAATCCGCACTACTGTCGGTAAACGCCAGTTCAGCGTTTAGCACCCCTGGGGCAGTGAGGTTTCTGTCTTCCTAGAACTAAATGCCAGGCTCGGCATTTAGCGCCCCATGAGGCAATGGCTTGGGTGCTGGTTACGAGGCACCTGGCGGTAAACGCTGAGTCGTGGCATTTAGTGCCGTGATGCCGAAGGAATAGTATAGACTATTATATATCGTTAGAAAGATCTGAAAGTTGGCTTTCTAATGCTACTAGAATTGCGTCAATTGGACTTCTATAGTTCAAGTTATGCTCGTTGGAATGAGAGGAGGTCAGGGTTAATAACATTCACTTTGTTCCTTTTTCTTCTGCACAAATTCTGTCAAACTCATCCGAATCTTTGCTGAAATTAATAAAACCACAATGCGCCTCAAAGTAGCATACAAATGAGTAGATTGGGGATTGAGAGATCTAGAAAGTATGTTAAGGGAAAGGGAAAAAAGAGAAACATGGAGTGTAGAAATGAAATGTTTAGTATTAGGGTTTCTGATAAATGAACATAGCGATTAATATATTTTTTAATTATACATTTATTTTAAAATCAAATAAAGATAATCATATTATAATTTAGAGTTAAATACTAATGAAAAATATAATGATAGTAGAATGAAGATGGTAGTGTGGGTAGCTTCATAACTTGGTATATATATTTATAATAAAATTTAAAACTTATAATTTTAAATAAAGTATTTTTTAATTCAAAATTTACATTCAAATATATATTTTTATTTATTAGTTTTTAGAAATTATGAAAAAAAGCTCAATTCAATTATAATGTATTAATTCTATCTGTCATCGTAAAATTCTATAATCAAATTCAATTTTACAAGGTTAATAACAAAGAAAAGATTTACACTATCTAACAACAATATCAAATTTAAATCCTTATTAAAAAATAACAAAATTAACTTAAAAACATTTATAAATAATTATGATAACGAAGAAATAATAATAATATATTTCATGTTCATATAAAATGAGCTATACTTTACATATGTTCCAAATTCCAAAAAATTAATTTTTATAAATATTATAAAAATTAATCTTACTTAATAATTATTATATTAAAAGTTTTTTTAATAATTAAATATCTCTAATAGTCTTTTAGAGTAATTTTTTTTAGACTAAATCTTACAAAAAATTTGAATTTAGTGATAGAAATGGACAGAAGCTCTAATTTCAGTCATGCATAGAGAAATAAAAATCTTAAATAATTATACTTTGAATATATATTGGTGTCATTAAAATATAATGTAGAGGATGCTAATAAATTAAAAATCTTTAATTTTAGAAACCAGAAGCAAACCTATTACTATTTTTTAAAAGAATATCATATAATAAAATCTTGTATTTTTATTTTTGTTTTTATTTTTATTTTTTACATATATTAATCTTTTTGTAAAAAAAAAACAAATATATTTTTAGATTAATTTTTTATTTATTTCTTTCTTTTAAACATATTTTTTCTCTAATTTTCTATCATACTCAAGAGACAAATATATCATTGGAGCATTGATAAAATGATCTTTCTAAATTGGTATCTATCATAGACCAACAAAAAATAGTCGCATCCTACGATCACACCGATCCTTTTAGAGTGTGGATCTTCTCCGATCCGGTGATAATGCGGATCGGATAATATCCGCCGTTGTCTTCATCAGCGCTTATGTTAGAAAAGGTAAATTATATATTTGATTTGCTTGCAAAGAGAGAAAACAAATTAATGTAGCTAAATATACATATTGTATATCTTTTTGAAAAAATCTTCATGTAATTACTCTTAGCAAGACAGAGACTACATATGCTAGAACTTTTTTGTTTTCTCATTTTCTTACTTGGACTTTATTTTACGTCATAAAAAATATTTTAATTTCTTTTTAGTAGTATATTAACTTCACATTAATATATAAGTTCAAATTATAGTTCAAAATCCATCTCCATCATCATGGCTTTAACTTATCAAAGTGTTAACGAACCAAGTTTGAGTTGACTAATGCTCTGTCTTAACTCAGTTACAAATCTATAAACAAATCAAATTCATGATGTCACTATATTAATTCAACAATAGTTTATCATAATTTTATTTTAGTACTTGATTAAATTCACATTAATTGCTAGTATTTTATTTTAGACTTGCTCCTGATTAAATTTTATTTTCATTGGTTGTTGTTCCAAAAATAATTCTAATGAATATACTCTAATTAAGCGAATTAATTTATTAAACATACATAATTTTTAAATTAAATTTTGAGAATAGAATAATATTTTAAATTTTATTAATGCATAAAAATCTCGTGATTAATTTATTTTAGATTGTTATACTGATATTTTGTTTCCTAATGTATTGGATATAATTTTATTTTGATATTTTTTATTATAGAATTAATCAATAATTTTTTAATCTTAAAAAATATTATACTTATATTAAAATAAAATTTTCACTTGTAGTCAGATATTGGTCATTTTTATAAGAAAATTATATATATCTTACATTCACATATAAAAATATTAAAATTGATGATATAATTAGAAAAAAGAAAAGAAAAATTTGACATTAAAGAAAAAAATTTCATTCTTAAAGATTGGCCATCATTCAAGGAAAAAGAAGTAATTGAGGATTTCAATTAACAATTCATGATTTAAGCAAAACAACACATAATTGATATATATACTAGCAAGATTAGATCATTAATTTTTTTAATTTTTAGTTATGAAAAAGTATAGTATTAATGTTTGGTACAATTTTTAAAATTAAATTATAATTTTCTAAAAAGTTATTTAAGTGCTTATGGAGAAGTTAAAAAAATGACTTTTCTTATAATAAAAAAGTTTTCATCACTCTTCTCTTAAAATAAGCATTTCTAGTACTAAAAAATCAAATACAAAATAACTTATTTATAAGCTACTTTTAATATAAGTATTTATTGTTTAAGCTCTTATTTAAAAAAAAAATTAATTAAGTTGTTTATCTAAAATAGATCTAATATATTAGATAAAAAATTATTCTTACATTAAAAAAGAGTGAATTTTCTTATTAAAAAAAAAGTTTGGTTGGTTTAAATTATTAAACTAAAATATTTCTCCTATAAAATTTTATATTTAAAAATATTATAATTTAGAATAAATTAAAATATACCTTTTATTCTTAAAGTGTTCAAAATTTTTTAAAATTACTGCTAATGTTTAATTTGAATCAATTTTGTCTTTAATGTTTGACATAATTTTACTTTTATCCCTATTGATAATATCTTGACAGTCAACATCTAGTCAAAAAATTATAATTTCACAATCTTACTGTATAATGACCCACATTTTTTAAAATCTAAATATAAATAAGTTATAATTTATTTTATTAATTGAAGTTTTTTATTTTTAAAAATTATTTTATTAAAAATAATTAAATTAATTTTATAACTATTTGAGTTCAATTAAATTCAGATTCTTATATATATTTTTATTATGATAAAATATTTTACATACTTAAAACCATAATTTTAGTATTTTATAAATAATGAAAATTAATATATATATATATTAATTTGAGTAATTTTAAAAATAAAGTTTAGTTAATAATTTATTATCGAGCTAGATATCCGTCGATGAGTAAATATCGGTACTCTTCGGTGAACTTAGCTTTGCTAATGCTTCACCATATATCTTTTATCATTATGTTGCTAATGTCATTTATATTAGTAACTCATATATATTATTACTTGTGTTTTAATATATCCGATTTTCATAATTATCCATTAAGATATTTATAACTTGAATCGCTGACTCAGCAATTTGGTTTCGTGACACCCAACCACCTCCTACGTGTCACCAAACCATTAAAAATCATCCTCATCATTATTAATCACCATCATCAGCATCTCATTTCTTCCTTTAACGTTACAAGAAGAAAGAAAAAAAAAGAGAGAGAGAGAGGGAACGTAAAATCCATGGAACCCGAGAGCTTCCGACTTCGATTTCTTACGATTTGTAACTCCAATAAAAAATCTAATCTGATAAAAGTGTTCGTATCCTCCTCCTCTACACATTGGCATCACTTTTATTTGGTAGAAGTCGACGGTGACGTAACTCCCCTTCCCCTTGAGTTCGGCGAATTGGTGTTCTAGGAGGTACAGGCGATTTCTGACGTTTTCTTCTTGAGCAACTCGGTCAGAAAGCTTCTCCAGAGTTTTTTTTATTTTGATTTCGTACAAAGGTAGGGTTTGATAATTTTATAATAATTAAATGTGAATTGGATGAGTGAATGTTGGTTTGATTGATTACTGTTTGAGTTTGATTAAGTTTATGTTGAATTATTGTTGTTCGCTTGAGATTTGGGTCGGCTATGTATGAACAGTCACCTGGGGTGTTTTGGTAAATTTGGGGCTATTGTGGTGTGGTATTTTGAGATAAATTTGGTAAGGTTTGATGGCTAAGAGAAAAGATTAAAAGTTACGAAGAATCAGTAATAAAAAAACTCGAGAACGGATTATAGCACAAATAATATTTTAAGAGAAAAAGGTTAAGAGTTTCGGTTTTGATATAAAATAAAGATTAGTAATTAAATTTTATTTTTGGAGGGTAATATTGTATTTGGATATAAAAAATCGAGGTACTATTTGTAATTATATAAGTTTTCGGGTATTTTGGATAATAAATAAAATATAAGAATAAAAATGAGTATTTTGTAAAAGTTTAGGGTTACTTTTATAAATATTGAGATAAGTGAGGTTTCAAATATAATTTTATAAAAATATTGGGTTAAAAATGAAATATATAAAAGTTTGAAGTTTAAAACGTAGATAATATGAGTTTAAGAATAAAAGCTTTACGAAACTAAGTTTTTTAAAGAAAAGCTATAAATATTATTTATTTACCATTTAAATTATCTTATTTATATTATTGTTATCATTTTATTAAGAATATTTAAGTCAGAGAAGAGCAAACAGAACAACTCTTAAAAGCTTTAGAGGATGCAGTTGATTTAAGAACTTTATGATTCTTTTTCATAAGATATTAAAGAAAAGCGAGGGAAGATTGTGAAGTTGAATTATGATAAATAATTAAAAGAATGAAGAAACGAAGAGGGAAAGAAAAGAAGAAAATAAAAGAGAAAGATGAGAAAGAAAAGAAAAGAAAAAGAACAAAAAGAGAATGATGTATTAAGTAAAATACTCTTTCCCACAGAAGAGCAGAGAGCAGTGACAAAAGATTTTAATAAACGTCTGCCACAGTAGAGTAGATAGAAAAGAAGGTATTAATTAAAGGGGTCTCTACCGCAGTAGAGTAGAGAGCAAAGATTGAAAAGAAATTGAGTGCTGTTTGGGCCTTAGTGCTAAGTGTCTAGTGGGGACGGCGATACGTAACGCTCACTTGATACTATAGGGACGGCTCAGTGAGGACGGCAATGCGTAACGCTCACTGGAGACCGAAAGGAAGGTTCTCCCATGAGGACGGAGATGCGTAACGCTCATGGAGGGGACGTTGGCTGAGATAAGGACGGCGGTACAAAACGCTTATCTCAAGACCAGTGTCGGGAATCAGGCAACAAACCGACACATGAGCTCATGGCCTGTATAGGACTAGACATGCATCATACTTTTTTGCGCATATTTGTTTGTAATTGTGTTTCTATGATTTTGTGTGCTTGGGAATGGATTCTATGTTTTGTAATTGCTGAGTTGGATTATATTTTTTGACTGTTGTTATTGACTGTGAACATAATGAAACGAACTAAACTTCTAACCCCGACCCTACTAAGAACTCTCCAGTTCTTATCCCTTATTTTCACCCCTTTTAGCTACAAGTGCGAAGGTTTAGTGCAGAGCTACAGGAGCATAGAAGAGTATGTTTACAAGTTGAGTTGTTAGACTTTATTTTTCTCTCGTCGTTTATTATTTTGTTTTTAGAGGGGTAGGACTTGTATTTGAAGATCTTGAAATAAGTATATGTATATAATGCTATGTGAATATGTGTGTGTGTATGTGTGTGTGTGTGATTAAATGGTCTAAAGTACAAACTCTTCGTTTCCTCGTGTGTGATTAAATGGTCTAAAGTACAAACTCTTCGTTTTCTTGGCATTCCATTTCATATTCGCGAAAGCTCAATATTAAATAAAGATATTATAAAATAAAAAGGTTTAGAGATAAGTAACGCCTGAACTTTTAGTACGATCATGAGGTATTAAAAGTTAGGGCGTTACATTTACTCTTATAAAAAATCTAACTTAAAGGCCTAAAGTATCTAATACCATTCTCACGATAATAACCCCATCAATAATAAAACACCACCTAATTTCCATCGTAATAAATCCATTCTCATCACTTTCCTCTCACCCGTTATTATTGTGACCTTGCCGCCACTACCTCCTACACTATCGCCCTCATCACTACCTCTCATCTTTCCTTCCAACTGCCACCTAAAGCGAGGTCGAAGGTGACTCCATCATCCATGCCTCTACGAACACTCCTCTCTCATTGTCACTACCGCTGTCACTATCGTGCGTGGCCTGTTTTCGTCCCTTTTTCTTTTTGTGCCGTTATTTTACATCTGAACGCAATTCAGAGGCACCAGATTCCATCATTTTTAACACTCCAAATCTATTTTCAACCTCTGTTCAATGCTTTTGTACTAACCCTTATCATTTTTTATGTTCCATTTAAAGATGAGAATAAATACAAAGGATAATCGCAACCTAAACCGAAATACTAACAGGCTTCTTTTCTTAGTTATCTTAAAGCAATTTTGCGACCTTAGTTAATTAGCAGCCTTACCCTACCATGTGATGTTGAACAAAAGATTCAACATCCGATTGTGTCAAGATTGTTACGTGTCATTGACTTAGGGTGTCACCAAATGCTAAATGCGCACCAGCTGTATAAGTACTACCTTTAATTTTAAATTTTAGTTGTCTATTTTTTTCCTCACTTTTTTTAATATTGTTTATACCCTGGGTCGAGCTCTCCGATCCGGGTTGTTTGGCGACAAGTCGACCGACCTCTTCAAGTTAGGACTATCCGACCTCTTCTTAAAGAGTTCGGCCAAGTCACCAGGAAAAGCCCAAATAAGGGCCCAAACAGAGGAACACGACCCAAATCCAAAGGCAGCTCAAAGCCTAGAGAGATAAGGGTGGTTCCCTTGAAGATAAGATGACTTCACTCAAAGATAAGATAAGATAACTATCTTATCTCCAGAAAGGTCACTCCACGCCATTATAAATACACTAGAGCACCCAGGTATAACTCATACTCTGATTCTACTAAAAAACCTGCTTAATACCCTTGCTAACTTAAGCATCGGAGTCCCTTGCAGATACCCTCACCCTCTGGTGACGAAGGATCAGCATCACCGACAAGTCCAACAAGTCAGACACAGCGGCTCTGGCCACCACCCACACGTCGGATATATCAGCACCGACCGGCACAGAAGATCTCGTCCGAGATCGACCACAACTCTGATTTGGAAAACCGAATGCCACATAAGAATGCAGAGGTTACACCGGATGATACTTCTCAACCTAACAAAGACAAGAACTCCCTAAGCACGGGAGCCATGGAGGCACTTCAGGATCGCCTGAAACAACTCGAAAAAGAGGTTGAGTATCAACGGGAAGCCGAAAGAGACTTACGAAGAGAAGCTAGGCGACGTCGCGAGTTAGAGAACAAGCTCCTAAAACTCGAAGCTGATCTCAAGGCCAAAACTACTCGATCTAGCCACGAAGATAGCTCCCGTAAGGACCAAGACCCATTCACCAAAGAGATCATGAAGACCAAAATTCCAAAGGACTTCAAACTTCTCGACATGACTCTATACGATGGCACAGCAGATCCCAACCATCATCTTAGCAATTTCAGAAGTCGAATGTACCTCACTGATGCTTCAGATGCAGTCCGCTGCAAAGCCTTCCCGACTACTTTAACAAAAACAGCAATTAGATGGTTCGACAACCTGCCCCCTAAGTCCATCTCAAGCTTCGACGATTTAGCCAAAAAGTTTCTAGCCAGATTCTCCATCCAGAAAGACAAAACTAAGCATGCCCCAAGTCTATTAGGAATCAAGCAAGGTGATCGGGAAAGTCTCCACAGTTACATGGAAAGATTCAACAAAGCATGTCTGGACATACAAAGTCTGCCAACTGAAGTCGCCATTATGGGTCTCATTAATGGTTTACGAGAGGGACCTTTTAGTCACTCAATATCGAAAAACATCCCACATCCCTGAATGAAGTGCAAGAACGAGCAGAGAAATACATCAACATGGAGGAAAACCCTCGACTAGGAAAGACCTCAAAATCAGGATTCTCCTATTCCTCCCAAGATAAGGACAAAGAGTCCAAGAAAAAAGAATATCAGCATGGAGAAAAGATCAACAAATACCACAATTACACCCCTCTTCGGGTGTCTCTTGTAGATGTCTATCGAGAAGTATGCTATACTAAAAAGATACCCCCAGCTCGCCCGCTCAAAAGCAAAAAGGGAGGAGGAAATCGGACTGAATATTGTGAATACCACTGAATCTATGGACATTCCACCAACGAATGTTTCGACTTGAAGAATGTCATAGAAAAACTGGTAAGAGAGGGAAAACTAGATCGGTACTTAGCCAGCCGAGCAGACGAACCAAGAAAAAGAAGAAGGGACGAAGATGTCGGATGAACTGAACGACCACCTCGTACTCCAGAGAGACATGTCCACATGATACACGGAGGATTTGTGGGAGGAGGAATCTCTAAATCATCTCGCAAAAGACACCTTAAAGAATTTTATCATGTTGAGGGAGGAGAAAAAGCACCCGACATCCCCACTATCACTTTCACTTTCACTAAAGAGGACGCAGCTGGCATCATTTCGGGACGTGACGATCCCATGGTCATCACTATCATATTGGCCAATGCTAATCTCCATCACACACTGGTAGACCAGGGAAGCTCGGCTGACATCTTGTTCAAAACCGCCTTCGACAAACTTGGCCTGGAAGAAAAAGAACTCAGAGCATATCCAAACAACCTATTCGGGATGGGAGACACTCCAATCCAACCTCTTGGATATATCTCACTACACACAACCTTTGGAAAAGGAAACTGGTCAAGGACACTCAACATAGACTACATCATGGTCGACGTGAGTTCAGCCTACAATGCCCTAATAGGTCGGACAACGTTAAATCAGCTCGACGCAGTAGTCTCGACCCCACACGAAGTTCCCAACCACAGAAGGAATAGCTATGATAAAAGCAGATCAGAAGATGGCGCGCCACTGTTACAACGAAAGTCTAAACCTTACAGGCAGAGGAGAAGAAATCCACACCATCGAACTCGGAGGAGTTCGGGGGCGGGAAGAACTTCGTCCACAACCCGAAGGCGAAATAGAAAAAATCCAGATCGGAGATGTCCCAAACAAAACAACCAATATTGGCACAATCCTAAAAGGAAACGTAAAGGAGTCACTCATACAATTCTTAAGAGACAATGCCGACCTCTTTGCATGGAAGGCCGCAGACATGCCAGGTATAGACCCTAAGTTAATGTGCCACAAGTTGGCAGTTTACCCAGGATCTCGGCCAGTACAGCAGAGACGTAGAAAGCTCAGACCAGAACGATCCCAAGCTGTGGAAGAGCAAGTACAAGCTCTACTGGAGGCAGGATTTATAAGAGAAGTTAAGTACCCACTATGGCTAGCTAACGTCGTCTTGGTGAAAAAATCAAATGGGAAGTGGCGGATGTGCACCGACTACACCGATCTCAACAAAGCCTGCCCAAAAGATCCTTATCCATTCCCAAGTATCGACACTCTGGTGGATGTCTCCTCCCGATGTACCCACCTAGCCAAGAAAAAAACCTCATTTTTAACCCAGAAAGCAAACTACTGCTACATCGTCATGCCATTCGGACTCAAAAATGCAGGAACCACTTATCAAAGATTAATGAATAAGGTCTTCACAGACTACATCGGGAAAGTCATGGAAGTCTACATAGACGACATGTTAATAAAGACACAAAGTGAAGAGTCGTTACTGTCCGACCTCACCCAAGTGTTCGACACTATAAGAAGGCATGGCATGCGACTTAACCCTGCAAAATGCACCTTCGCAGTAGAAGCTGGAAAATTCTTGGGTTTTATGCTCACACAAAGAGGAATCGAGGCAAATCCGGATAAATGCCGGGCTATACTCGACATGAAGAGTTCGAGCTGTGTCAAAGAAGTACAACAAATCAATGGAAGATTGGCAGCCTTGTCCAGATTTCTAGCTGGATCGGCAATAAGATCTCTCCCCTTCTATGCCACTCTAAGGAAGGGAAAGAGGTTTGAATGGACAACAGAGTGCGAGCAGGCCTTCCAGGATTTCAAAAGGTTCCTGGGACAACCACCTATTCTAACTCGACCACGGGAAGGAGAACCACTTGTATTATACCTCGCAGTAGGAAATCGGGCAATAGCCTCAGCACTGGTCCGAGAAGATGACAGTGGACAACAACCTATATACTTCATCAGCAAAGCATTACAAGGGTCCAAATTGTACTATCAAAAGATAGAAAAATTCGCCTATGCTCTCATACTAACATCTTGACGACTTCGCCCATATTTCCAAGCCCACATTATTAGAGTTCGGACCAACCAGCCCATAAAAAGCATTCTGCAGAAAATAGACTTAGCAGGAAGAATCTTACAATGGGCAGTCGAGTTGTCCGACTTCGACCTTTAATATGAAGCTCGAACAACCATCAAATCACAGTATCTGGTCAACTTCATTGCAGAGTTTACGGACACCCCGGTAATCCCTACAGAATGGAATCTCTACATAGATGGTTCCTCAAACACAACCGGAAGTGGCACAGGCGTGATAATAGAAAGCGATCAGGGAACACAAATCGAACTTTCCCTCAAATTCGGGTACCCTACTTCAAATAACCAGGCCGAATATGAGGCACTACTAGTTGGTTTGAAGCTGGCTAAGGAGGTTGGAGCTTAAAAACTTATCATCTTTAGTGACTCACAAGTAGTCACCTCACAAATAGCAAGGAGTTACCAAGCCAAGGACCCCACCATGAAAAAGTACTTAGACAAACCAAGGAACAGCTCGGACAACTAGGGAAATATGAAGTCCGCCACATACCCCGGGAACAGAATGTTCGAGCTTATGCACTCTCAAAACTAGTCAGTACCAAACCAGGGGGCAACAATAGAAGCCTCATCCAAGAGATGCTGCAAAACCTATCAATCTTGGAAGAAGAAAAGGTCCTAGCCATAACAGGTCTGGATCAAGGATGGATGACTCCCATAATTAATTACCTCAAAACAGAAACACTCCCTACAAATAAGAAGGAGGCAAAGAGATTAAAACGGAAAGCAAATTACTACACCATCATAAATAATACTCTATACAGGAGAGGGGTTTCAACACACTATTAAAATGTGTGCTGACTTCCAACACAAAAGAAGTTTTAGAAGAAGTACACAGTGGAATCTGTGGCAACCATCTAGGAGCACAAGCCCTCACCAAAAAAGTACTCCGGGCCGGATTCTATTGGCCAACTTTGCAAAAAGAAGCAATGGAATTTGTAAAGACATGTTCATCATGTCAGAAGCATGCTAATTTTTATATCGCCCCACCAGAGGAGCTCATCAGTGTAACCTCACCCTGGCCATTTGCAAAATGGAGCCTCGACCTCCTTGGGCCGTTCCCTCAGGGATCAGGACAGGTCAAGTTCCTCATCGTTGGGGTAGATTATTTTACAAAATGGATTGAGGCAGAGCCCCTAGCCAACGCCACTGCTCAAAGAAGTCGAAAATTCCTATATAGAAACATTGTCATAAGGTTTGGGGTCCCATACTCCATCACCACAGATAATGGCACTCAATTCACAGATGCAGGCTTTAGAAAATTAGTGGCCGACTTGAAAATAAAGCACCAATTTACATCCGTAGAACATCCCCAGGCTAATGGACAGGCAGAAGCTGCCAATAAAGTTATATTAGCCGGACTAAAATAGAGATTACAGGATGCAAAGGGAGCCTGGGCTGAAGAGCTCCCACAAGTCCTATGGGCATATTGGACAACTCCACACTCCACCACAAAGGAATCACCTTTCCGATTAGCTTACGGAATGGAGGCAATGATCCCAGTGGAGGTCAAAGAAGGATCACCCAGAATAATCCACTACAATGAAGAGGCCAATTCCCTACTTCAAAAGGAGGAACTCGACCTACTTCTAGAAATTCGAGAAAGAGCTCGGATTAAGGAAGAGACATTAAAACGTCGGATGGCCTCAAGATATAACTGAAAAGTAGTACAGCGAGGCTTTGCCAAAAACGATCTCGTCTTAATCCGAAATGATATCAGAACAAGTCGACCTGGAGAAGGAAAGCTGGCAGCAAACTGGAAAGGACCTTACCAGTCATAGAAGTGCTCGGAAAGGGATACTACAAGCTGACCAAACTCGAAGGGCGAGAGCTTCCAAGGTCATGGCACGCCTGCAACTTAAGAAGGTATTACAGTTAGGAGGTAACAAAAGATCTTAGGATGAGGTGCACTCTTTTTCCTAAAAAAAAGTTTTTTAACGAGGCACCAAGCCAAGATCCATTAACTACCTGACTTAGAGGGGTAAAATGTCCACATGTATATATTTGCATTTTTCTTATTTTGAATAAAGTTTTTAGATTTTCTACAAATCCTCTTATCAAGATGCATTAATTTGAAAGGCAAAAAATTTATCGCCTGATTATAAAGCTACAGTCGGCAGAAAGTGAAAATCAAATTCACTGTCGATCACGATAAAGACCAACAAAGATGAAAATCAAATTCATCAAAAGGTCGACCAAACGGGGATCAAACCCAATTTCTACGAAATCGGCAAGGATGAACAGGCGACAAAAACAGAATAATGCAAGAAGTTATCGAAAGTGATCCATAGAAAGGACCTGACGAGGTCTTAATAAAAATGGGTTGCTAAAAATAACTTAAAGACCGGCCGACGTAAAGAAGTCGGACCAGTTGACCACAATAACCAAAGTTATAAAAAGTAAATCCCTGGAAAGAGGCCTGGCCAGCCCTAAAAAAGAGGATTACTAGAAATAACTTAGAAGGGACCGACGTGATGAAGTCGGCCCAAAAACAAAAAGTTATAAAAAGTAATCCATAAAAGAGACCTGACCAAGGTCCAAGAAAAATAGATTACTAGAAATAACTTAGAAGGGACCGACGTGATGAAGTCGGCCCAAAAACAAAAAGTTATGAAAAGTAATCCATAAAAGAGACCTGACCAAGGTCCAAGAAAAATGGATTACTAGAAATAACTCAGAAGAGACTAGCACGACGAACTCGGCCCGACCAAGATACCAAAAGTTATAAAAAAGATAAATCCATAGAAGAGACCTAACAAAGGTCCAAACAAAATGGATTACTAGAAATAACTTCAGGCCGAAATGAAGAAGTCGGCCGACAAAAGGCATACAATTTGGACCCAGAAATCCACGACCTCAAAAGAATCAAGCTACAAGTATGAAAGTACGAAGGCAATCAAAAGAGGCCGGACAACAAGGCTCCAACACTCCCAAGAACCTAGAAAGTGTCAGATAGGTGCAGACAAGCATATCACAAAAGAAACAAGGTTATAATAATAACAAGACTCAGGAGGCCACCTGAAGTCGACCCCAAAAGCCAAAGAAACTACCTTGTTTTTCCAAAAATAAACTTGCTAACAAAAAAGCAACTAAAAGTATCCAGCAGTCAGAAACCACAAATTACAAAATAAAAAGAGTTCAAAGCCTACAGGCCGGGCTATATACAAAACATCCGAAATAATTATAGAGGACCCAAGGACTCCCCAGTAGCAGCATCCTGAGGTGAAGGAGGACGAGTCTGGAGGGGTAACACATCCACCGTCCCATCATCCCGATTCAGAATCTGGACGTCAGGATCAGACTCAGGTCAACAGACTTCAGCTGCCAGAGTTGAGGAAGGCCGAGCAACAGAGACTTTGGCAGCAGGCACAGGAGGAGGCTCGACGTCGTCATCATCATCAGGGTCATCTGGGACAATCTTACCATCTTTTACAATGTTGTCCAAGCTGAAAAGAGTAAGATCAAGATCGGCCGCAAGAACTCGAACTTGTTCCTTTAAATTCTCATAAGCAGCATTTACACGACCCACAAGATGACCTTGAAGCTCAGCATAGTCAGCTCAGACAGACTCCAAATTCTCCCTGAGACCCATCATCTCCTTGTAAGTTGTAACATAGCTCTCCTTATGCTTCAACGCTATGTCCTCGGACAACTTTGCAGAAGCCGCCAAGGCAATAGCCCAAGTCTTCTCACCCTCCAACTCGTTCTCCAATCCGGGCGCTTTTACCTCGAGCTCCTCCTTCAAACCCTTAATCTGGTCAAACTCTGACTTGGCCTCCTCCATAAAAGCCTTTGTTGCATGGATAGGAAGATCTTGGGCGGTTCGATATAGAGCTGCCCCTATATGTGCCATCTTGATGCTGCTCCGAGTAATAAAATCCAAATGTCGAAGAAGAGAGACATCGTCAGTAGGAATAAGACCATAAGGAGCAATCTGCTGGTCAACAAACCCAACGGCATCAAAATCAGGAGCATCTAGATTGAAGGGCTCAGCAGTCTGAGGTCTTTTCGAAGGAGGAACGGCAGAAGGAGAAGAGGTAGCAGCAGAAGCCTGGAGAGGGTTGATCACATGAACTCGAGGGGTAGGAATCATCATCCTCGGTCCAGGAGAGCTCGGCACGGGTTGTTTAAGAGGAACACGAGAAAACCCTTCCCCAGCCACCTTGGCCGAGATGTTTTGGGCCGCTGTAGCCTTCCTCACATTTTTAAAGGCTTTCATAGAGTCATTATTCTTAGCCATCTCTGAAAAAAGAAAATCAACCAAAAAAGCAAGTCACAAACTGGGAAGAAAGGAAGCAAAGTAAAACAGAGCAAACATAAGTCAATCAAATACCCAACGCGGTTCGGACAAGGGAGGGGTCCCCCAGAAATCTCTTGGTATCGAGATGGGGAGGTTCCCCCCAGATATCTTCCAAAACGTTCACAAAAGCCTGCTCAACCTCGTCAAGCATCTCCCACGTGTATCGAGACACCACAACATTCTTTTGCCAACACATGGGGAAGGTGATGAGCGGATAATTTATACGCTTTTTGACATTGTTTTTAGTATGTTTTTAGTAGGATCTAGTTACTTTTAGGGATGTTTTTAATAGATTTTGTGTTAAATTCACATTTCTGGACTTTACTATGAGTTTGTGTGTTTTTCTGTGATTTCAGGTATTTTCTGGCTGAAATTGAGGGACTTGAGCAGAAATCAGATTCAGAGGTTGAAAAAGGACTGCTGATGCTGTTGGATTCTGACCTCCCTACACTCAAAGTGGATTTTCTGGAGCTACAGAACTCGAAATGGCGCGCTTCCAATTGCGTTGGAAAGTAGACATCCAGGGCTTTCCAGCAATATATAATAGTCCATACTTTGGCCAAGAATAGATGACGTAAACTGGCGTTCAATACCAGCTTTCTACCCAAATCTGGCGTCCAGCGCCAGAAAAGGATCCAAAACCAGAGTTGAACGCCCAAACTGGCACAAAAACTGGCGTTCAACTCCACAAATGGCCTCTGCACGTGCAACACTTAAGCTCAGCCCAAACACACACCAAGTGGGCCCCGGAAGTGGATTTATACATCAAATACTTACTCATGTAAACCCTAGTAGCTAGTTTATTATAAATAGGACCTCTTACTATTGTATTAGGCATCTTTGAACGCATTGTTCTTAGACCATGGGGGCTGGCCACACAGCCATACCTGGACCTTTCACTTATGTATTTTCAACGGTAGAGTTTCTACACTCCATAGATTAAGGTGTGGAGCTCTGCTGTTCCTCAAAGATTAATGCAAAGTACTTCTGTTTTCTATTCAATTCATCTTATTTCGCTTCTAAGATATCCATTCGCACCCAAGAACGTGATGAAGGTGATGATTATGTGTGACGCTCATCATCCTTCTCCCTTATGAACGCGTGCCTGACAAACACTTCTGTTCTACATGAAATAAGCTAGAATGAATATCTCTTAGATCTCCTAACCAGAATCTTCATGGCGTAAGCTAGAATGATGGCGGCATTCAAGAGAATCCGGAAAGTCTAAACCTTGTCTGTGGTATTCCGAGTAGGATTCAATGATTGAATGACTGTGACGAGCTCCTAACTCGCGATTGCAGGGCGTTAGTGACAGACGCAAAAGGATAGTAAATCCTATTCCAGCATGATCGAGAACCGACAGATGAATAGCCGTGCCGTGACAGGGTGCGTGAGCATATTATTCACTGAGAGGATAAGATGAAGCCATTGACAAGGGTGATGCCTCCAGACGATTAGCCGTGCCGTGACAGGGCATTGGATCATTTTCCCGAGAGATGACCGAAAGTAGCCATTGACAGTGGTGATGTATCACATAAAGCCAGCCATGGAAAGGAGTAAGACTGACTGGATGAAGATAGCAGGAAAGCAGAGGTTCAGAGGAACGAAAGCATCTCCATTCGCTTATCTGAAATTCCTATCAATGAATTACATAAGTGTCTCTATCCCTATTTTATTAATTAATATTCGAAAACACCATTATCACTTTATATTTGCCTGACTGAGATTTACAAGGTGATCATAGCTTGCTTCATACCAACAATCCCCGTGGGATTCGACCCTTACTCACGTAAGGTATTACTTGGACGACCCAGTGCACTTGCTGGTTAGTTGTATCGAAGTTGTGACAATTATGAATTAAGATCAGAGCACCAAGCTTTGGAGCCATTACCAAGATTTGTTCGAGCCTGGAGATCACAATTTCGTGCACCAAGTTTTTGGCACCGTTGCCGGGGATTGTTTGAGTTTGGACAACTGACGGTTCATCTTGTTGCTCAGATTAGGTAATTTTCTTTTTGTTTTCTTTTCAAAAAATTTTCAAAAATATTTCCAAAATTTTCTCATCTGTTTTCGAAAAAAAAAAAAGTTTTTAAAAATAAATTATTCTATGGCTTCAGAATTTTTAAGAATGCATTCTAGTGTTTCATGAAGCATGATGGAAGCCTGGCTGGCTGTAAAGCCATGTCTCAATCCTTATACACAAGAGAAGAGCTTCTTTATCTTTCTTAGCCAATTGGCTGTTGAATGTAAGGAATGTCAGGCGTGTCATGTCTGAGTTACATACTAAAGCTTGGCTGGCTATTAAGCCATGCCTGACCCTTTGATTGGAGCTTTAGAGCATAAGATTCCTGGAATTCATATTAAAAATTTTGGAATCCTTATTTTCTTTTTCAAAAGATTTTTTTCAAAATATAAAATAAAAATCCAAAAAAATTTTTAGAAAATCACAAAAATAAAAAATTATTTCATGTTTCCTTGTTTGAGTCTTGATGTTTTGTTATAAGTTTGGTGTCAATTGCATATGCATCTTGCATTTTTCGAAAATTTCATGCATTCATAGTGTTCTTCATGATCTTCAAGATGTTCTTGGTAAGTCTTCTTGTTTGATCTTGATGATTTTTTGTTTTGTGTCTTTTCATGTTTATCATATGCATTCTTGAATTCTTAGTGTCTAAGCATTAAAGAATTCTAAGTTTGGTGTCTTGCATGTTTTCTTTGCATTAAAAATTCTTCAAAAATGTGTCTATAATGTTCATCTTGACATTCATAGTGTTCTTGGTGTTCATCTTGACATTCATAGCATTCTTGCATGCATTCATTGTTTTGATCTAAAAAAATTTCATGCATTGCATAATTTTCATGTTTTTCATAAAAATTTCAAAAATCAAAAAAATATATCTTTCCCTTTTTTCTCTCATCAAATTCAAAAATTTGAGTTGACTTTTTCAAAAAATTTTAAAATCAAGTTGTTTCTTATGAGTCAAATCAAATTTTCAATTTGAAAATCTTATCTTTTTCAAAATCTTTTTCAAAAATCAAATCTTTTTCAAAATTCTTGGTTATTTTCAAAAATTCCAAAAATAATTTTCAAAAATCTCTTTCTTATTTTATATCATAATTTTCGAAAATAACATAATCAATTAATGTTTTGATTCAAAAATTTGAAGTTGTTACTTACTTGTTAAGAAAGATTCAAACTTTAAGTTCTAGAATCATATCTTGTGATTTCTTATGAATCAAGTCATTAATTGAGATTTTAAAAATCATATCTTTTCAAAAATATCTTCTTATCTTATCTTTTTCAAAAAAAAAATATATCTTTTCAAAATATCTTTCCTAACCTCCTAACTACTTATCTTTTCAAAATTGGTTTTCAAAATTTGTTTCAACTAACTAACTAACTTTTTGTTTGTTTCTTAACATTTTCAAAACCACCTAACTAACTCTCTCTTTCTAATTTTCAAAAATATCTCCCCCTTTTTCAAAAATTTCTTTTTAATTAACTAATTATTTTTATTTTTATTTTTGATTTCAAAAAATTTTTCGAAAAAAAATTACTAAACATTTTTCAAAAACCATTTTCAAAAATCACTAACTCCTTTTCAAAAATAATTTTTGAAAATTCCCTCATTCTCTTTCATCTTATTCTAATTATTTATTCATCTACTAACATCTCTTCCTCACATCATCACCAAATTCGAACCCCCTCCTCTATCTGTGTTCGAATTTCTTCTCCTTCTTTTCTACTAACAATAAGGAACCTCTTTACTATGACATAGAGGATTCCTCTTCTTTTCTTTTTCTCTCCTCTTTCTTATGAGCAGGGACAGAGAAAAAGGCATTCTTGTTGAAGCTGATCCAGAACCTGAAAGGACTCTGAAAAGAAAATTAAGAGAAGCTAAATTACAACAATCCAGAGACAACTTGATTGAAAATTTCGAACAAGTAAAGGAGATGGCAGCCGAACCCAACAACAATGCAAGGAGAATGCTTGGTGACTTTACTGCACCTAATTCCAATTTACATGGAAGAAGCATCTACATTCCTGCCATTGGAGCAAACAACTTTGAGCTGAAACCTCAGTTAGTTTCTCTGATGCAGCAGAACTGCAAGTTTCATGGACTTCCATCTGAAGATCTTTTTCAGTTCTTAACTGAATTCTTGCAGATATGTGATACTGTTAAGACTAATGGAGTAGATCCTGAAGTCTACAGGCTCATGCTTTTCCCTTTTGCTGTAAGAGACAGAGCTAGATTATGGTTGGATTCTCAACCCAAAGATAGCCTGAACTCTTGGGATAAGCTGGTCACGGCTTTCTTAGCCAAGTACTTTCCTCCTCAAAAGCTGAGCAAGCTTAGAGCGGATGTTCAAACCTTCAGACAGAAAGAAGGTGAATCCCTCTATGAAGCTTGGGAAAGATACAAACAGTTGACCAAAAAGTGTCCTTCTGACATGCTTTCAGAATGGACCATCCTGGATATATTCTATGATGGTTTATCTGAGTTATCAAAGATGTCATTGGATACCTCTGCAGGTGGATCCATTCACCTAAAGAAAACGCCTGCAGAAGCTCAAGAACTCATTGACATGGTTGCTAATAACCAGTTCATGTACACTTCTGAAAGGAATCCTGTGAGTAATGGGACGCCTATGAAGAAGGGAGTTCTTGAAGTTGATACTCTGAACAGAATAAATTATTGACTCAGCAAGTCAATATGATCTCTCAGAGTCTGCATGGAATGCAAGCTGCATCCAACAGTACTCAAGAGGCATCTTCTGAAGAAGAAGCCTATGATCCTGAGAACCCTGCAATAGCAGAGGTAAATTACTTAGGTGAACCTTATGGAAACACCTATAACTCAACATGGAGAAATCATCCAAATTTCTCATGGAAGGATCAAAAGCCCCAACAAGGCTTTAATAATGGTGGAAGAAACAGGTTTAGCAATAGCAAGCCTTTTCCATCATCAACTCAGCAACAGACAGAGAACTCTGAACAAAATGCTTCTAATTTAGCAAATCTAGTCTCTGATCTATCTAAGGCCACTGTAAGTTTCATGAATGAAACAAGGTCTTCCATTAGAAATCTGGAAGCACAAGTAGGCCAGCTGAGTAAAAGGATCACTGAAATCCCTCCTAGTACTCTCCCAAGCAATACAGAAGAGAACCCAAAAGGAGAGTGCAAGGCCATTGACATAAGCGCCATGGCCGAACCTGTAAGGAGAGGAGAGGACGTGAATCCCAAGGAGGAAGACCTCCTGGGACGTCCAGTGATCAATAAGGAGCTTCCCTCTGGGGAACCAAAGGACTCTGAGGCTCATCTAGAGACCATAGAGATTCCATTGAACCTCCTTATGCCCTTCATGAGCTATGCTGAGTATTCCTCTTCTGAAAAGAATGAGGATGTTACTGAAGAGCAAACTGCCAAGTTTCTTGGTGCAATCATGAAGCTGAATGCCAAACTATTTGGCATTGATACTTGGGAAGTTGAACCTCCCTTGTTCATCAATGAACTAAGTGATCTGGATCAACTGACATTGCCTCAGAAGAGACAGGATCCTGGAAAGTTCATAATACCTTGTACCATAGGCACCATGATCTTTAAGGCTCTGTGTGACCTTGGTTCAGGAATAAACCTCATGCCCCTCTCTGTAATAGAGAAACTGGGAATCTATGGGGTGCAAGCTGCTAAAATCTCATTAGAGATGGCAGACAGCTCAAGAAAACAGGCTTATGGACAAGTAGAAGATGTATTAGTAAAGGTTGAGGGCCTTTACATACCTACTGATTTTATAGTCCTGGATACTGGAAAGGAAGAGGATGAATCCATCATCCTAGGAAGACCTTTCCTGGCCACAGCAAGAGCTGTGATTGATGTTGACAGAGGTGAAATAGTCCTTCAATAGAATGAGAACTCCCTTGTGTTTAAAACTCAAGGATCTCCCTCTGCAACCATGGAGAGGAAGCAGAAAAAGCTTCTCTCAAAGCAGAGTCAACCAGAGCCCCCACAGTCAAACCCTAAGTTTGGTGTTGGAGAGTCTCAACAAAGCTCTGCACATCTGTGAGGCTCCATGAGAGCCCACTGTCAAGCTATTGACATTAAAGAAGCGCTTGTTGGGAGGCAACCCAATGTTTATCTAATTCTTATTTTTATTGTTTTTCATGTTTTCTTAGGTTCATGATCATGTGGAGTCACAAAATAAACAAAAAATTCAAAAAAGGAATCAAAAACAGCAGAAGAAAAATCACACCCTGGAGGAGCATCTGTCTGGCGTTCAAACGCCAGAACAGAGCATAGTTCTGGCGCTGAACGCCCAGAATGGGAGCATCCTGGCGCTGAACGCCCAGAACAAGCATGGTTCTGGCGTTCAACGCCAGAAATGGCAGCAAATGGGTGTTGAACGCCCAAAATGGGCACCAACCTGGCGCTGAACGCCCAGAGTTGTGTGCAAGGGCATTTTGCATGCCTAAATTGGTGCAGGGATGTAAATGCCTTGACACCTCAAGATCTGTGGACCTCACAGGATCACCTCAGGATCTGTGGACCCCACAGGATCCCCACCTACCTTCACTCACTCTCTTCTCTCTTCTCAATCATCCTTTATTCCCAATAAACACTCATCCCTTCTGTCTTCCATTTACCACTCACACCCATACACCTACTTACCTTTAAAATTCAACATCTCTCTCTCACCCAATCCCACCCATATGGCCGAATACACACAGCCATCCATCTCCTCCATATCTTCTTCTTCTTCTATTCTTTCTTCTTTTGCTCGAGGGCGAGCAATATTCTAAGTTTGGTGTGGTAAAAGCAGAGCTTTTTTGTTTTTTTCCATAACCATTGATGGCACCTAAGGCCAGAGAAACCTCTAGAAAGAGGAAAGGGAAGACAAAAGCTTCCATCAAGGGTCTATAGCTCAGTGGTAGAACATTTGACTGCAAATCAAGAGATCCCTGAGATACCTCAGAGGATACATTTTCTTCCACACAATTATTGGAAGCAACTAAGGGTGGAACATCAAGAGCACTCCATCATCCTTCATGAAATCAGAGAAGATCTAAAAGCAATGAAGGAGGAGCAACAAAGACAAGGAAGAGACATAGAAGAGCTCAAGGACATCATTGGTTCCTCAAGAAGGAAACGCCACCATCACTAAGGTGGATTCATTCCTTGTTCTTGCTTTCTCTGTTTTTCGTTTTCTATGTTATGTGCTTATCTATGTTTGTGCCTTCATTACATGATCATTAGTAGTTAGTAACTTTGTCTTAAAGATAAGAATGTCCTATGAATCCATCACCTCTCTTAAATAAAAAATATTTTAATTCAAAAGAACAAGAAGTACATGAGTTTTGAATTTATCCTTGAGCTTAGCTTAATTATATTGATGTGGTGACAATGCTTCTTGTTTTCTGAATGTATACTTGAACAGTGCATATGTCTTTTGAAGTTGTTGTTTAAGAATGTTAAATATGTTGGCTCTTGAAAGAATGATGACTAGGAGACATGTTATTTGATAATATGAAAAATCATAAAAATGATTCTTGAAGCAAGAAAAAGCAGCAAAGAACAAAGCTTGCAGAAAAAAAAAATAGGCGAAAAAAAAAATAATAGAAAGAAAAAGAAAAAGCAAGCAGAAAAAGCCAAAGCTCTTAAAACCAAGAGGCAAGAGCAAAAAGCCAATAACCCTTAAAACCAAAAGGCAAGGGCAATAAAAAGGATCCCAAGGCTTTGAGCATCAGTGGATAGGAGGACCTAAAGGAATAAAATCCTGGTCTAAGCGGCTAAACCAAGCTGTCCCTAACCATGTGCTTGTGGCGTGTAGGTGTCAAGTGAAAACTTGAGACTGAGCGGTTAAAGTCAAGGTCCAAAGCAAAAAAAAAAAAGAGTGTGCTTAAGAACCCTGGACACCTCTAATTGGGGACTTTAGCAAAGCTGAGTCACAATCTGAAAAGGTTCACCCAATTATGTGTCTGTGGCATTTATGTATCCGGTGGTAATACTGGAAAACAAAGTGCTTAGGGCCACGGCCAAGACTCATAAAGAAGTTGTGTTCAAGAATCATCATACTGAACTAGGAGAGTCAATAACACTATTCGAAATCTGAAGTTCCTATAGATGCCAATCATTCTAAACCTCAATGGATAAAGTGAGATGCCAAAACTATTCAAGAGGCAAAAAGCTATAAGTCCCGCTCATTTGATTGAAGCTATGTTTCATCGATAATTTGGAATTTATAGTATATTCTATTCTTTTTATCCTATTTTGATTTTCAGTTGCTTGGGGACAAGCAACAATTTAAGTTTGGTGTTGTGATGAGCGGATAATTTATACGCTTTTTGACATTGTTTTTAGTATGTTTTTAGTAGGATCTAGTTACTTTTAGGGATGTTTTTAATAGATTTTGTGTTAAATTCACATTTCTGGACTTTACTATGAGTTTGTGTGTTTTTTTGTGATTTCAGGTATTTTCTGGCTGAAATTGAGGGACTTGAGCAGAAATCAGATTCAGAGGTTGAAAAAGGACTGCTGATGCTGTTGGATTCTGACCTCCCTACACTCAAAGTGGATTTTCTGGAGCTACAGAACTCGAAATGGCGCGCTTCCAATTGCGTTGGAAAGTAGACATCCAGGGCTTTCCAGCAATATATAATAGTCCATACTTTGGCCAAGAATAGACGACGTAAACTGGCGTTCAATGCCAGCTTTCTACCCAAATCTGGCGTCCAGCGCCAGAAAAGGATCCAAAACCAGAGTTGAACGCCCAAACTGGCACAAAAACTGGCGTTCAACTCCACAAATGGCCTCTACACGTACAACACTTAAGCTCAGCCCAAACACACACCAAGTGGGCCCCGGAAGTGGATTTATACATCAAATACTTACTCATGTAAACCCTAGTAGCTAGTTTATTATAAATAGGACCTCTTACTATTGTATTAGGCATCTTTGAACGCATTGTTCTTAGACCATGGGGGCTGGCCACAAGGCCATGCCTGGACCTTTCACTTATGTATTTTCAACGGTAGAGTTTCTACACTCCATAGATTAAGGTGTGGAGCTCTGCTATTCCTCAAAGATTAATGCAAAGTACTTCTGTTTTCTATTCAATTCATCTTATTTCGCTTCTAAGATATCCATTCGCACCCAAGAACGTGATGAAGGTGATGATTATGTGTGACGCTCATCATCCTTCTCCCTTATGAACGCGTGCCTGACAAACACTTCTGTTCTACATGAAATAAGCTAGAATGAATATCTCTTAGATCTCCTAACCAGAATCTTCGTGGCGTAAGCTAGAATGATGGCAGCATTCAAGAGAATCCGGAAAGTCTAAACCTTGTCTGTGGTATTCCGAGTAGGATTCAATGATTGAATGACTGTGACGAGCTCCTAACTCGCGATTGCAGGGCATTAGTGACAGACGCAAAAGGATAGTAAATCCTATTCCAGCATGATCGAGAACCGACAGATGAATAGCCGTGCCGTGACAGGGTGCGTGAGCATATTATTCACTGAGAGGATAAGATGAAGCCATTGACAAGGGTGATGCCTCCAGACGATTAGCCGTGCCGTGACAGGGCATTGGATCATTTTCCCGAGAGATGACCGAAAGTAGCCATTGACAGTGGTGATGTATCACATAAAGCCAGCCATGGAAATGAGTAAGACTGACTGGATGAAGATAGCAGGAAAGCAGAGGTTCAGAGGAACGAAAGCATCTCCATTCGCTTATCTGAAATTCCTATCAATGAATTACATAAGTGTCTCTATCCCTATTTTATTAATTAATATTCGAAAACACCATTATCACTTTATATCTGCCTGACTGAGATTTACAAGGTGATCATAGCTTGCTTCATACCAACAATCCCCGTGGGATTCGACCCTTACTCACGTAAGGTATTACTTGGACGACCCAGTGCACTTGCTGGTTAGTTGTATCGAAGTTGTGACAATTATGAATTAAGATCAGAGCACCAAGCTTTGGAGCCATTACCAAGATTTGTTCGAGCCTGGAGATCACAATTTCGTGCACCAGAAGGCAGGTTCATTCTTTGATTCCAAGAAAAATGGTCGAACTCCTTCAACAGCTTGGACCTTAAAAAAGTAGTTCTTAAAATCCCTAAAGGCTCGTCATACATAGCAAACACTTTGTGTCCCTGGGCAGATCGAAAGGAAATCCAAGAAGCTTTCTTTTTTGAGGAAATCCCGGGCTTCGTCAAAACAAAAAGATAAAGAAAAAGAGTTTGAGAAGGTGTGACACCCAACTCTTGGCAAAGCAACTGAAAAATCTTGATAAAACCGCAGGAGTTCAGATGGAGCTGGGATGGAGCTACGTTACACGACCACAAAAAGTCGGTCTTAAAGGAAGTAAAAGGAAAAGTAATGTCAAGCTGGCTGAAAAAATAGTCATAAGCGTAAAAGAAGGGACGTTCCCCCTGGGTCAGAGCAGGAAAGCAAACCTTTTCATTAGAATCAGGCGCTACCAATTCATAGTTCTTTTCCTGATCTCTATTCCTACAGATTCGATGATGTTTTCTAAGCTCTGCACAGAATTCAGAATTAACTACAGAGACACACATCAAGACGAGGGAGTCCAGCCAATCAGACATGCCCTCGGAGACTTTGGAGGAGGTCTCGACAATATTTTTACGAGAAGACATGGTCAACTAATCCTACAGCAAAGAAAAAAGAGAGGAATTACTAAATAAATAGCTTAGACAAAACAGATATAACTCGATCTAAGGCACACATAACAAAAGGAAATCCCAGGACACAACCCACTGGTCCAGGGGCATCCTTTGGAGGCAATAATAGAGCGACAGAGCAAGTTCTACAAAGTTATCTCAGCAAGAAAAATAAACCTTCTTTCAATCAAAATGTCGAGAAGAAAATTACAAATCAAATAAGTCATCAAAAATAGCCACCCTTCAAACTACAGTTTTAGTCTATCAGCAAAAGGAACTACCAACAGCAAATTTTTGCCAAGTGGAAATCATCAAAGACGCAACTTTTTTTCAGAATCAAACAAGCTATTACCCCAAGAAGCTCCAAAATAAAAAAATACAAAAACAGATAACAACATGCAAAGCCCTAAAAGCTTCAACCATCAGGAAAGGCGAAAAGGTTCATACAAAAAGATGAAAGAAAATTCCAGAACACACATTACAACAACAATAAGACACATCAAAAGTAGAAAGATCCAAACTGTCTCCAAGATCAGGCAAATGTAAAGAAAGTGACTAAAAAGGAAGAGAAAGTACTAACTTGTAAAGAGGAAGAAGAGACGAGTGTGAGGAAAAGGTTCGAAGGAAACAGCGGCAACAAAGCACCCTTGCGTCGAAGCGAACAGAAGGAAAGAAGCACCTCAAAGCAAAAATGACGGAATGCAAAGGGATGAGAGAAACAAAAGCAAAGCAAAAGCGAAATATTCGGGAGCAAAAGAAACTGAAAAGAAGGATTCGAAAATACAAGAGAAAAGAGGGAAACGGCAAAGGAGAAATTAATGAGCATTTAAAAATCTCGCATGTTCCCAAGACAAGAGTGCAATTGCAAAAGCGCGCACTTTCAAACTAAAAGAAGCGAAGGAAAACGCTTCATATTCAAAAAGCTTCAGCAGAATCGACCAAAGTGCTCGAGCTCGGCTTTACCAGAAAAGGATTGAAGACCTAAAGACTAAAGGACTCGACCTCAAAAGGAAGGTCGTACTCGAGCAAGGGCACTGTTCATACCCTGGGTCGAGCTCTGCGACTCGGGTTGTTTGGCGACAAGTCGACCGACCTCTTCAGGTTAGGACTATCCGACCACTTCTTAAAGAGCTCGACCAAGTCACCAGGAAAAGCCCAAATAAGGGCCCAAACAGAGGAATACGACCCAAATCCAAAGGCAGCCCAAAGCCTAGAGAGATAAGGGCGGTTCCCTTGAAGATAAGATGACTTCACTCAAAGATAAGATAAGATAACTATCTTATCTATCTTATCTCCATAAAGGTCACTCTACGCCATTATAAATACACTGGAGCACCCAGGTATAACTCATACTCTGATTCTACTAAAAAATCTGCTTAATACCCTTGCTAACTTAAGCATCGGAGTTCCTTGCAGGTACCCCCACCCTCTGGTGACGAAGGATCAGCATCACCGACAAGTCCAACAAGTCGGACACAGCGGCTCCGGCCACCACCCACACATCGGATACATCAGCACCGACTGGCACAGAAGATCTCGTCCGAGATCGACCTACAGTTTCAGGTAACCCCCGGAACAAATACATTTATATATTAATGTCTAAAATGGCTAAAGATTGTGTATCAACTATCAAGGACTTAAGGATAGCTAAGCACAACTGATGGCAAAACTATAATTTTCACTTCCTTTAAGTTACTTACAATTGCATTTAACATAAAGAATTGAGTCCATTATTGGCCAATGGATGAAAATGTTGATGCAATCAAATTTTAAAGAAAACATTGACCATATAAAGCTAATATAGCATAATTCCATTTACGAAGTTAGCCGATAAATTCAAATTTATGAACATGTGGCGTTTGTAAACCCTGTAAAATAAATTAATTTTTAGTTAAAGAAATTAGAAATGTGAATTTTATAGTTTAATAAGGTAGAGCTAATTAAAATAAGAAGTTTGACAATAATTTTAAAGAATTTGGCCCAAAATTAGATCGAACGGGACGAATTGGGTGAACTGGACCCGTAATGGGCCCAAGGCCCAACCCACACTCCACTTGACCAAATGAGTTCAGCTCATTTTTTTCCCATTCCTGACTGTTTCACCTTGGAAGAACATAAGGGAAGAGAGGAGAAGGTTCCAAAATCCTTGGTTCCACTTCAAATCACCATATCTTGCTACTCTGAGCTCCGATCGCCACATCGTTTGCGGCCACGCATCCACGGCATCGAACTCTACAAAGTTCGGTGCATAATTTGGTAAGGAACTTCCATTTTTATTCTCAACCTCACCTTCCCCAAAATTTTCAAAAATTTTATAAGTGGGTGTTGAGATTTTGGTCCTCTTATGTTATAGGATCCGATTAGTTTGAGAAAAATATTCAATCTTGCTTCATTGGTGCTTGAGTAAGGTGAGGATCCTAGAACGCTAGCTAATTCATTCATTAAGTATATTGGGTATTGAATTTTGGGTATGTATATGTGATAAAATGTGTTATGTGTATATATATATATATATATATATATATATATATATATATATATATATATATATATATATATATATATATATATATATATATATGATATGAAGCAATTGGAAATGTTGGAAGCTTAATTGGAAGCTTGAAGTTGGTACTAGTTGCTGAATTTCAGTGTTGAGGGCTTTCAAACTTATCTAAGTGGGTTGTCTTGGATTATACGAGAAAATTGGCCAAGGTATGATTTTGGTTTCTCGTATTTAATATATAATGTCTCGTGAAAATTTAGGCTAAGTGACTATAGGATAGGTGTGAATACATGAGTATGTTAATTTTTTAGTACTTTATGATAATTGTTGATATGGATTGAGAATTTGTTGGTGATTATTGCTTATGATAGAAATAGAATGATAAATGATGGTTTAATGACGATTGATAAGTTGGTAATAATGAATATGTATAGATGATGGATTTTTTATGATTTATTGGTATCATTGTGAAGTTTATGCATGGGAATTTTGTAAAAGTGGGGTATGGTGGGTGATGGAAGGGTGTAGTGCTGTGTTAATGTGATATGTTATGCTGTGGTGATGACTATATGTATAGAATGTTGAAATTGATTTTTATTTTTTTTAATGAAAATAGAGGTTTGAGAACTTTGTGTAAGTTTGATTTTTGGCCGAACTTCGGCGACCCATAACTTGGCTTCTGGACCCCCAAATTATTTTAAACTTGTTTCATATGAAAATTGAATCCGTGAAGTTTACGTCTTTCAAAGAACGGATGAAAATATTTTAAAACAAAAACATTATGCGTGTCGGAAGTTTGGAGTGCAAAACTGAAAATTCTGCAGCATTCAACATTTTTGCCAATCCGCAGATCTTGTGTGTGCGACCACTGCACGCGACGCGACCAACCCTTTCGGGTTTGGCATCTCGTGTACGTGAGCAGGGTGCTTGCGTATGCAAGAAGTGGTTTTTGAGGGGTTACATAGGCCTCACCTGTACGCGAGCAAGGTGCGCATATGCGAGCATCGAAAAATGCACGCCCATGCGTACACGTGACCCAGGCGTACGCGTGACCCCTGTTTTCAGCAAAAATAAATTTTGTGTTTTAAAACCTAATTTCAAACATCTAAACCTCTATTTTCATTCTTTTAGCCCTAGATCTTAATAGTATGCCTAGTAATGAGATGAAGCTAGGAAAATGTGATAACTTGGGGGTGAAGTAAGGTTGAAAAATGATGATGTATGAAAAGTGTAAAGAAGTGAAGGATATGTGATGTCATGGCTATGATGAATGATTGTACAATGATTATGAATGTTTATGTGGCTTATGCACTCAATTTATCTGAGATACGAGTTTTCCTGGGTAAAGTACCGTGGCTTGCCACCAAGTGTTCCAGGTCGAGATTCAATACTATGTTGACCCTACGTCTTAAGGGTGACCAGACACGTATAAATTCTCGGGAAGGATACCCCCAATGAGCAGATTTTATATATAAGAAAAAGCTATGCATAGACTCTTGGGGATGCGCGATGGGGGACAGTAAGGGGTTTAGTAGCCGGACTTGTCGGGTTGGCTTGATAACCGACATATGAGACTCATCAGCCATAGGACAGGCATGCATCATATGAATATTGTTTGAATTTCTTGTTGTGCATTAATTGGAAATGCCTAAGTCAATTTAATATGTTAATTGTTGTATTTGCTATCTGCAGTACTTGTATTCTACCTGTGTTTGTCATTGTCTGCTTATTTGTTTGTGCAGTTTCACCAGTGTCAAAGGATTGGAGGAAAGGAGGAGGATTGAGGGTTTAGGTTTAAGGAATTGGCTAAGTTAGGAATCCTTAGAAAACCACCTTGATTTGTGGTTTCTATTTTAATTCTTTAAGCTTTATAATCTGAGTGTCGGCGTTCTAAGATTGCCTCTGTCTTTCTCGGAACCTTACATCTTATGTATGCGGCACCATTACCATGCTGAGAACCTCCGGTTCTCATTCCATATAGATATTTGTATTTTTCAGATGCAAGTCAAGAGGCACCTCGCTAGGCCTCTGGAGTTCTGCATTGAAGTGGATCTTTGGGACTTTATTTTGTGTACTATTTGTATATGATATATTTATAGGATTCTCCCAACAACTTGTTTTACTTTTGTACCTCTTAGAGGTGTATGGAGAACTAGGGTTTTATATATGTATTATGGGTTATGGGTGGTTATATATATATATATATATATATATATATATATATATATATATGTATGTATGTAAATATTCTCCGGCCAGCCTTAGCTTCGTAGGCTGAGTTAGGAGCTTGTTATTGTGTACTCTTGACCCTCTAATCTTGTTTTCTGTATATATATGTTTATGAACCTTAGCATTCTTCGTACGCAACTTAACCTTATTCCTGAGCATTGCGTTTTTAATTTTGCGATTTTTGCTTTACCTATACTTCAAGGCTCCTCGTATACTACGTTCTTTCAATTATATATATATATATATATTATCTTAGAGGTCGTAATATCACACCACTTCGGTTTTACGACTTAAGCGTAAAGCTCTGTGTGCTAGGGTGTTACATTATGATATCATAGCAGTTCATTCCTGTAGAGCCTGAGGGACGGAGTGACTATGCTTCTGTGCATTCTCTATGTGTGTGTCTATGTGCTATTAGGATATCTAACTGATATATATGGCATAAACATTCATGAGAATGCATTTGGGACTTTGAAGCACTAGACTTGTGATATTGAGACTGATCAACTTGATATCACTTGTTTGGTGTGTATAGGAACCAGATGGCGTGATGCACGAAAACTTGTCTCTCAACAAATTTCCTTCAGCAAGTATACCGAATTGTCGTCAAGTAAAAACTCACAGTAAAGTGAGGTCGAATCCCACAGGGATTGATTGGTCAAGCAACTTTAATTGGAAGAATGTTCTAGTTGAGCTAAGCAGAAAGTGAGTTGAGAATTGCATGAAATTAAATGGCAGGAAACTAAATAGCAGAAAATAAATGACGGGAAGTAAATTGCAGAATCTTAAATGGGGAAGGGAAGTTTAGCATGAAAGTAAATGGCATAAAGTAAAGAGAATGGGTAAGATCAGAAATGGGAAATTCATTGGGCTTAGGAGATGTTGCATTCTCCGGATCAAGTTCATTTTTATCTCTTCCTCAATCAATGCATTCATTGATCTCCTTGGCAATCTTAAGTTATTGAATTCCAATTCTTTGGTAATTCAATCTCTCAAATCAGATCAATAGCCAATTCCTTGGTCTAATTGCTCATGAGAAGAGATGAAATGTGGTCACTGATTATACCACATGTATTTCCAAATCAAAGTATTGGGAGAATTATATGTCACCATATCCGCCCAAACCCCAATTTGGTCCAACATGAGAAAATATTTCTAGCATGATCTCTTCATCCCTTTTCCAAGGTTCAGAAGAGATCCAAGTATAAATAGCTTCTTTTCCAAGATAACTACTCAATTGGATGAAGATTGAAAGCTTTCTAGTAAAATCAAGAGAAAAGAAAGAAGAAGAATAATGAAAACTATTATTGATCCATCAAATTACAACAGAGCTCCCTAACCCAATGAAAGAGGTTTAGTTATTCATAGCTCTGGGAAATGAAAGCAAAGATAGAGAGTACATTCTGAAAGTTAAACTAGAAGTGCAAAGAAAGTAAAATACAGAGAGTAATTCTAATAATGCCAAAAGCTCCTTTTCTAGTTCAAAGCTCTCCCTATTTATACTACTCTTCTGATCTTCTAGTTGATTCTTCAAGTCTTGAATATGGGCCTTTGGATCTTGAGTTGAAGCAGTTATCTTTTTCAGTGGGCTCAGCTTTACTTGCAGAGAAAGTGTGAAGTAGGCAGGGACTTTAGCTTAGGGCGTTAGTGGTGTTAACGTTAAGTGAAAATGTGGGGTTGAGAACGTTAGTGACAATCACCTTTTTCACTAACGTTCCTAATCCAAAGTGGTCCACATTAACTTCAACGTTAGTGGTACTAATGTGACCACTAACGTTGACCCTTGGCTCTTCGCAAACGTTACTGGGGTTTACCTTTTTCAATAACGTTAAGAGTACCCCTTTCTCCCTATGTTAGAGTTCACGTTAGAATAGTTAACGTGGCCTTTAACGTAGGCTTGCCAAATCTTCGAGAGCGTTAGTGACACTTACCTTTGTCACTAACGCTTCAGAACGCCCCTACTTCCCACGTTAGAGTTCACGTTAACTAGGTTAACGTGACTTCTAACGTGGTATTGATAGCCATCTCCAACGTTAGTGACAAAGGTGAGTGTCACTAACGTTGGCTCATCATCCCTCTTCTCCACGTTAGCTTCCACGTTAATGTAATTAACGTGGCAACTAACGTGGCTCATAGTGGCTCAATCCAACGTTAGTGACAAAGGTGAGTGTCACTAACGTTGGTGATTCTTGCTCCCTCCACGTTAGAGTCCACGTTAACTAGGTTAACGTGGCTTTTAACATAGCCAATATGGGCTTAGTCCAACGTTAGTGACAAAGGTGAGTGTCACTAACGTTGGCATCATCTTCTTCTTCCACGTTAGAACTCACGTTAACTAAGTTAACGTGGCTCTTAACGTGGCCAATTGCCCCTTTTGGAACGTTAGTGGCACTTACTTTTACCACTAACGTTGGAGTTCTACTTCTCTTCCACGTTAACATAGTTAACATGGCAACTAACGTGGGCTATGATGGCTCACGAAGGCGTTATTGGCAATCACTTTTCTCATTAACGTTGCAAGCTAGCCTTCATTCCACGTTAGTGGTCACGTTAGCTAGACTAACGTGGCTGCTAACGTGGTTCTTCCTTGCTTCCTTTATCCTGAAATCAAGCAATAAAGTGCATCAAAGCTCTGATCCAAGTTATGAGACATGCATCATTCAATTTGTCCTTTAATTCATGCATAATTCTCATGAAATCATGTAAAATTCACAATGTTTGCTTGAATCAAGATGTAAGTGATTATTTACCCAAAACTTGCTTATTTCCTAAGAAAATGCATGAAACTACCTTAAAACCATAAAGAAAAGGTCAGTGAAACTGGCCAAAATGCCCTGGCATCATGGCGCCTCGTGGATGCGGTCGCGGGCGAGGTAGAGGTAGATTAGGCAATACAAGTCTTGAACTGGTAGGGAATAACCCTGCAGAATTTATGGCTGCCCTGGAAAACATGGTCATGGCTATACAGGCGACAGCCAAGGCACTAGGTAATCAGATGAACAATGGGAACAATAGGAATAACGGTGAAGAGGGTCACAATTCATAATTTTTAGTTTTAGATATAGTTTTTAGAGAGAGAGGTTCTCTCCTCTCTCTTAGGATTTAGTTTTAGGATTTAGGATTATTTCTTCTTCATCACAGGTTCAAGGTTCCTCTTATTTATTTTCTACTTTTATTATATACTTTTAATTATTATTTATCTTTTCAATTTGGCTTATGCTACATTCATGTTATGATTTTCTTAATTAATATTATTTGAGGTATTTCAAATTTGAGATTGCTTTGCTTTATTTATATTGATGCTTTTAATTTAATTTAGATATTTTCTCCCTTTTGGCTTGGGTTAAGTAATTGGTAACGCTTGAGCTGTCAAATAAAACAGTGGTTGAAATTGGGAGTTGCTCCAATAACTAAGGTTATAGTAAACTCTCGTTGCAAATATAGTTACTAAACCAAGCAATCAACCTTTTTTATAAATGTTTTGGTTGTCACAAGTAACAAACCCCTTTAAAATTGATAACCGAAGTATTTAAACCTCGGGTCGTCTTCTCAAGGAACTGCAGGGAAGCATGTTCTTATTATTGGTTATGAAGATTGTAAATCAGGGTTTTGAAGATGAGGAACAAGTAATTTAAATTGTAATTAAAATAAGTAAAAGACTGTAAAATAAAAAAATAACTGTAAAACACACTTTTGGCAAGGTATGAGAAATTGAAAGTCCTATCCTAGTTATCCTTATCAATGATGATGAAAATTGAATCTTAATTCCACTTAGTTAACCTTTACTAGAGCAAGGGAAGGACAAGTGACTAATTAGTTTGATCTTCAAATCCTAGTTAATTCCTAGAAAAAGATTGGGATTATTGAAGTTCAATTCAATTAGCAAAGATAACAATTATCGATCACGTTGAGTTTGATAACTCCTGAGTTACTGATTTCTTAATCAAGACCAAAAGGGAAAAAGTAAATCTATTGGAATAAAAATGTCTTCAGATTGGAAGCAATAGTAACATAAATAAAAGAGAGCAATAATAAACTGAAATACCTCAAATAACATTAATTCAAAGAATAATCTGTAACATAGAAGAATTCATAAACTAAATTGAGAAGATAAATAAAAAGGAATGTTGAACCTGATAAAAAGACATAATCTTGAAAGAAAAAGAAATCCTAATTCTAAATCCTAAAAGAGAGAGGAGAGAACCTCTCCCTCAAAACTACATCTAATTCATGAATACTAACTAATTGGAGACTCTCCTTTGAATGGATGCATTCTCCCACTTCATAACCTCTGATCTGTGCCTTCTAGACTTGGATTTGGGCCAAAAAGGGCTTTAGAAATCGCTGGGAGCATTTTCTGTACTTTCTGGTGCATGGCCTCTGTCACACGTCCGCGTGGGTCACGCGGTCACGTCATTTGGAGTTTTTCTTGTCATGCGGTCGCTTCAGTCATGCGTCCGCATCATATGCGTTTCACTTATGGTACGTGATCGCGTCAATCACGCGGTCGCGTCACTGCTATTTCGCATTGGCATGCGGCCGCGTCGTCCATGTGATCGCGTCACTGCCAGTTTCTTCAAAAACTCCGTTTTATGCTTTCCTTCCAATTTTGTATGTTTCCTTTCCATCCTTTAAGTCATTCCTGCCTTAGAAGATCTGAAATTACTCAACACACGAATCACGGCATCGAATGGTAATAAAGGGAAATTAAAATTATTATTTTTAAAGCATAGGAAACATGTTTTTCACATACATCACATAATAAGGAAGGAAAAGTAAAACCATGCAATTTACATGAATAAGTGAGTGAAGGATTGAATAAATCACTTAAATTAGGCACAAAGTATATCATAAAATATGGGTTTATCAACCTCCCCACACTTAAACAATAGCATGTCCTCATGCTAAATCCAAGACAAAGAGTAAGGTAAGGTTAAAGTGGTGGAATCTCATGCAATGCAATCTATTCTAAATGCAACTACCTAAATGAATCATGCAATTCTAATTTGTTATTCCCTTGTGTATAAAGCTTACATGTAGTTGAATTAATTCACATTCTCAAGGAATCTTATATATATATATATATATATATATATATATATATATATATATATATATATATATATATATATATATATATATATATATATAGCGAAACCTTAGATAGTGATAAAGTACCTTTACAATTAAGATGGGAGAGAAAAACATTTTATAATTTTGCAAGACAATTAATAATTTAAGCAGAGATATATGTTGATGAGCTATTGAACCCTCACTGAATTGTGTTTACTCTCTAGTCACTCAGTGTTTATTGGGTTAATCACTCTATTCTTCTTTTTATCCTTACTTTCTATAACTTTGTTCTTCATCTAACCAATCAACAATTATAGAATATAGGCATACAAAAATCATGAGGTCTTTAGTTAAGGTTGTAATGGGGCCAATGTAAAGGTAATGGTATATGTATAAGGCTAAGTGAGCTAATTAAGTGAATCCTTGATTAGTTTAAGATCTCACCTAACATACATATTTTGTAAAGCAAAGCTTCCTTACCTATTTTTCCATATTTTTCTCACTTTTTATGTTACATGCTCATATTTTAATTTTTATTTATTTTTATCCCATGTGCATCGCTTTTTGCATTTGGGAAATTCTTTTGCATCCCCTTTATTCAAATACTGAAAAATAAGTATTTTTTTAAAATGCACATGGTAATTAAATTATTTTGATTTCACATGAGCATGTTTCCCAAAACTTTTAAAAATAAAAATTTTTATTCTTTTTAACTTTCTACCCTTTTGTTTCTATCATCCATGTTCCCATAAGGTTCCCACACTTACACAATACAATTTCTATCTTAAGCTAACCAAGGATTTAACTTGGAATTTTTATTTTGTTTTTCTGCTTAAGGCTAGTAATGTGGTTATAAAACAAGAGGGGATTTAAAGGCTCGAGGGGGCTAACAAGGGTGATGTAAAAGGTAGGCTGATTTGGGAATAGTGAGCTAGAATCAAACAATGGCCTCAATCACTTTCTTGGTATGTATCTATATTCTATAATCGGACATATAGATTAAAACAAAGTAAAGAACACCAGAATAAATAAGAAGGGCGGAACACACAGGAACAAAATATTATGGTTTAAATGTAACCATGCAATTAAGCTCAAAACTCACAGGCTGTGTGTTCTCTAACTCGAAAATCATATATCAGTTATATATGTCAAGCAAGTAAAAATTAAGAGTTCCCATTATTCTCAATGTAAATCTTAAGGTGGCTTTAAAGTTCTAGTGTTTCTCCTTGACGAAATGTTGTTAACTAACTAACATGTAATGCTATATATACAAGGTGTGGGTTGTTTTTATTCTGTTAAAGTCTCTAGTTTACTTCTTTTTTATATTTTTAATTTAAACTAAGTTATCTTATGCTAAAAAGGGTAAACTATACTAATTAATCCACATTTTCTATAACTAATAAGTTAGAATTGCAACTAAACTAAATGGCTAAAATATGAACTAAAGTGCAACATGCAGAAATATAGTAAAAATACATGAAAATAGCAATGTATAAGTACTGAGAAAATAAAAATAAAAATAAAGAGAAAATTACAGAAAAATAATAAAGTAAAAAGAGTCTGTAGTGGTTCACCAAAAAATATACGCCAAAGATGGCGACCTCCCCACACTTAATATGAAGCATCGTCCCTGATGCTCACTCAAGCAGGGTGTGAAGGGGTGTCCTCACTGGAAGGATGGGTAGCTGGAGCCTCTGTGGTGGTGGTCTGAGGATCTGCCTGGTGCAGAGGAGGTGATGACTGAATAGGAACCTCTGGGTCTGCAGCCTGAATATGCTGCGGGGCCTCCTGCTGGGGCGCAGCCTGCTCCGTGCCTGCCTGCGCAACCTCTCTCTGTGGATGGGTCTCCGCCTCGTGATCATCCGTCTCCTCCTCAGATGGCTCTGATGGGGTGTCAGGCTCGGAGGGGATGTCGCTGCCAGAACGGAAGATCAGCTTCAGGTGCACATAGCGTCGCTTGCTGTGACGCTCAGATCTCTCGTATCATCGCCGGTTGCGGTGCTCCATCTGGTCTAGCTACTGAAATAGGCGGTGCACTACGTGATAAACTAGCTCTGAGGCAGGTGGAGGTGCAGTGGTGGTAGCAGGGGTGGCTGTAGAGGAAGAGGGGCCGGCAGATGGTGTGGCTGTCTCATTAGTAGGAGTGAGGAATGGAGGTCTGTAGCCCAAAGCCAGAAAATTCCTGCTGTGAGGGATAATTTTCTTGCATTCTGCAGCAGGTGGCTTCTCATCAACATCCTCCCAAGGCACGTCAGCTCGACGGCCAAGCTGTGTAATCAGATATGGAAAGGGGAGAGTGCCTCGGACGTGGACCCGGACCATGTAGTACCGAATGAAGCGTGGCAGGTACAGGTCCTTACCCTCCATCACACACCATAGGAGGGTGATCATAGCGGCAGGTAGCTCCGTCTCGTGAGTACTCGGCATAATAAAGTTGCTTAGGATCTGATGCCATAGCCGAGCCTCATCGTTCAAGTATGCCCGCTTGATTCCCTTAGGCATGGTGGTGTTCTGACCCATGACCCATGGAACAGTCGGGTCAAGGGCTATCCTTGCCTTGATGGCATCCCAGTCAAACTTCAGGAAGCGCATGTCCTCCTCAGCCTTTTGATAACCATCTGGCTTATCGGATTTAGGGAGGAGCTTCAGAACATCCTCTATAGCCTCTTCAGTGACCAGTATCTGCTTCCCTCTTAGGTGTACTGCATCTAGGGAAGTTTTGAAGTAATTGCAGTAAAATTCCCTTACCCAAGATGCATTGACCTCAGTCAGGTTTCTCTCCAGGAAGAACCAGCCTCTTTGTTTGATCTGATCAGAGGTGCATTGCTGGAGTTCTTCTGAGATCTTCAGAGTCCTCTCCAGGTACAGGTTCCTGGAGGTTGCAAATACCAGATACTTCAGCTCGCAGTATCAGTTTGCAAACTTAATGGGATCAGTAGCAGGGAGTAGCTGGTCAGCCTTCTCCTGCGGGGTAAAGTGTTTCTCCCGCTAGGAGTCATCATGCATGATGTCCAGGATGGACATGGAGGATTCTCCTCTTTTCCGTTTGCCAGTTGTTGCCTTTCCCTTTCCTTTTCTTTGGGTGTCAGACATCCTGAAAAACAGAAAATCAGGATATAATAAAAACAGGAAAAACAAGTATGCAAATCACAAAATAAGCTTATAGTGGCAAAGGAGCAGTGGAGTAATGAAAATGAGTTAAGTAAATGTGCATTAAGGATTGAATAGGAGTTAAAAGTTCGAGAAGAAAAATTAACAATCCAAAATGTATTAGAAATCATGTTAATTAGGAAAAATTATCATCATGCCTTGGTTAGAAGGTTAAAAAGAATAGTGAAAAACTAGAAGAGATGTTTTGAAAGGTTAGGTTGGTTAGGAATGAAAAAAGAGTTTAGGAAGTTAAAAATAGTGAATTAGTAAAAAGTGGGTTAGAGTAAGTGGCATGATGATCATTTTCTAAGTAACAAGCATTCTCAATTAGAAGCTACAGTTAACTCATATCCAAACAAGGGAATCAGGTTGATGATGAATCAAAAATTGGAAGCTAAACATCAAAAATGCATATCATGAACCAGGAAATCAAAAAGAATAAGAAAGCTTGCCCTGGTATTCATGAATTGGGTTGGTAAAAGCAGAGTTCAAAGTGCCAAAACCAAGACATGAATGGAAACAAAACAGTTTACAGAAAATTGGGCAGCATTTCGGCTAAAATTGGATGTTTCCGGAAAATAAACAGTAAGCAGGATAGTTCATATAAATTAAAACAAACTGCAATTAGATATAATTAGCGTGAACAAGAAAGAACATTTGCAATAGCAGCATGAATAGTAAGAACAGCATATGAACAATACTAACATCACAGCCACAGCAGAATTACGAAAATTATAAAACAAGAAGCACGAACAACGTAATTAATCAGGCCTAAATCCACTAACCACATCCTAGGCTACCTAACCACCTAGAATCCACTACAACATGCATATCTAACTAGCCTAATTATGAACATAAACAGAAAAATATGTAATTAATTGGGAATTGAAAGAAGGGTGGCGTTCGGCGGAACCTGGTAGGCGGATGAATGAAAGTGGGGCAGAGAGATGGCTGGGGAATGGTGGTGGTGGCGGCTGACGCGGTGGTTGAGGGTGGCGCGGCGGTGTTGTCTGTTCGGAGGCAGGGGGTTCGGGTGGGGTTATGGGGGTAGGGTAGGGGGTAATGGTGAAGAGGGGGTTGGATGAGAAGGGGTTTGCGGCGGTGACGGCGCGGTGGGCGGTGGTTGTCCGCGGTGGTGGCAGCGGTGTTTAAGGGAAGAAGAGAGAGAGAAAGAGAAGAAAGAGAGGGAAGGAAGAAAGGGGTGGCGCAGCGGCAGTGGGGTCTGGGTGGTCGACGGTAGGGCAGTGGTCGGTGGTGGTAGCTGGAAGTGGGTGGTGGTGGTTGCAGAGAAGAGAGGAAGGAGAAGGGGGTTGGAGGGGCGCGAATGGGTAGGGTTTCACGTGGCTAAGGGGGTTATCGAATTTGAATCCACGCGATCGCGTGAGTGATGCGATTGCATGGAATGGGTAAAAGGATGAATGACGCAGTCGCGTGAGGCATGTGACCGCGTCGCTGAAAATTGTGCTAACCGCGCAATTCCAGCGTCGTTTCAGCGCAACTCTCTGTCTCCTTTGGGGTGTTGTGCAATCCACGCGACACGATCGCATCGCTCAAGCTGTCGCGTGGGATTGGAGTTGTGCAAGTGACGCGATCGCGTCATGGACGCGACCGCTTGGATCGTTTTGTGCGAAATGCACAACAGCCGCACGATTCCAGCCCAACTTTCTGGGCGTTGGATCCTTACGCCGATTTCCAGGTCACGCGGCCGCGCGAATGACGCGGACGCGTGGGGGTTATTTTTTGCAACTGACGCGATCACATGAGTGATGCGGTCGCGTCGCACGCCTACTTGATGAGCGGATAATTTATACGCTTTTTGACATTGTTTTTAGTATGTTTTTAGTAGGATCTAGTTACTTTTAGGGATGTTTTCATTAGTTTTTATGTTAAATTCACATTTCTGGACTTTACTATGTGTTTGTGTGTTTTTCTGTGATTTCAGGTATTTTCTGGCTAAAATTGAGGGACTTGAGCAAAAATCAGATTCAGAGGTTGAAGAAGGACTGCTGATGCTGTTGGATTCTGACCTCCCTGCACTCAAAGTGGATTTTCTGGAGCTACAGAACTCAAAATGGAGCGCTTCCAATTGCGTTGGAAAATAGATATCCAGAGCTTTTCAGCAATGTATAATAATCCATACTTTGCCCAAGTTTAGACGACGCAAACTGGCGTTCAACGCCAGCTCTCTGCCCAATTCTGGCGTCCAGCGCCAGAAACAAGTTGCAAAGTGGAGTTCAACGCCCAAACTGGCACCAAAACTGGCGTTCAACTCCAGGAATGACCTCTACACGTGTAACACTTAAGCTCAGCCCAAGCACACACCAAGTGGACCCCGGAAGTGGATTTATGCATCAATTACTTACTTCTGTAAACCCTAGTGACTAGTTTATTATAAATAGAGCTTTTTATCATTGTATTCACAGTCTTGGTTACTCCAGTTCCCCTTTGGGGCCGAGACCAATGAACTCCATTATCACTTATGTATTTTCAACGGTAGTGTTTCTACACTCCATAGATTAAGGTGTGGAGCTCTGCTGTTCCTCAAAGATTAATGCAAAGTACTACTGTTTTCTATTCAATTCATCTTATTTCGCTTCTAAGATATTCATTCGCACTTCAACCTGAATGTGATGAACGTGACAATCATCATCATTCCTTATGAACGCGTTCCTGACAAACACTTCCATTCTACATTAGATTGAATGAGTATCTCTTAGATCTCTTAATCGGAATCTTCGTGGTGTAAGCTAGAATGATGGCGGTATTCAAGAGAATCCGGAAGGTCTAAACCTTGTCTGTGGTATTCCGAGTAGGATTCAATGATTGAATGACTGTGACGAGCTTCAAACTCGCGATTGCTGGGCGTAGTGACAGACGCAAAAGGATAGTAAATCCTATTCCAGCATGATCGAGAACCGACAGATGAATAGCCGTGCCGTGACAGGGTGCGTTGACCACTTTCAGTGAGAGGATAGGATGTGACCATTGACAAGGGTGATGCCTCCAGACGATTAGCCGTGCTGTGATAGGGCATTTAGATCATTTTCCCGAGAGAAGACCGAAAGTAGCCATTGACAATGGTGATGCATTACATAAAGCCAGTCATGGAAAGGAGTAAGACTGATTGGATGAAGATAGCAGGAAAGCAGAGGTTCAGAGGAACGAAAGCATCTCTATGCGCTTATCTGAAATTATCACCAATGATTTACATAAGTATTTCTATCTCTATTTTATTAATTATTTTCGAAAACTCCATTACTATTTTATATCCGCCTGACTGAGATTTACAAGGTGACCATAGCTTGCTTCATACCAACAATCTCCGTGGGATTCGACCCTTACTCACGTAAGGTATTACTTGGACGACCCAGTGCACTTGCTGGTTAGTTGTGCGAAGTTGTGAACCATGGTATTAGCATCATGTTTTTGGCGCCATTGCCAGGGAAAGAAAGAGCAATGAATTTTACATAATCAAAGTGTAATCACAATTTCTGCGCACCAAGTTTTTGGCGCCGTTGCCGGAGATTGTTCGAGTTTGGACAACTGACGGTTCATCTTGTTGCTCAGATTAGGTAATTTTCTTTTTGTTTTGTTTTCAAAAATTTTTTTTCAAAAATCTTTCAAAAATTTCTTCCTTGTTTTCGAAAAAAATTTTAAAATAAAAATGTTTTCAAAAAATATTTTTCTTCAGAATTTTTAAGAATGAATTCTAGAGTTTCATGAAGCATGATGAAGCATGCTGGCTGTAAAGCCATGTCTAAATTCATTTGGACTGAGGCTTCTAATTTGTTATCAAGAGCAAGCTAGTTGTTGCTAATCCACCTGCTGATGTTCCTGATTTACATACTAAAGCTTGGCTGGCTATTAAGCCATGCCTAACCCTTTGATTGGAGCTTTAGACTAAAAAGCATAAGATTCCTGGAATTCATATTAAAAATTTTGGAATCCTTATTTTTATTTTTCATAATAATTTTCGAAAAAAAATACAAAAAAATTATAAAATCATAAAAATCAAAAATATTTTTCATGTTTCTTGTTTAAGTCTTGAATCATGTTATAAGTTTGGTGTCAATTGCATGTGCATCTTGCATTTTTCGAAAATTCATGCATTCATAGTATTCTTTATGATCTTCAAGTTGTTCTTGGTAAGTCTTCTTGTTTGATCTTTGTATTTGCATGTTTTGTGTCTTTTCTTGTTTTTCATATGCATTCTTGAATTCTTAGTGTCTAAGCATTAAAGAATTCTAAGTTTGGTGTCTTGCATGTTTTCTTTGCATTAAAAATTTTTCAAAAATATGTTCTTGGTGTTCATCATGATCTTCATAGTGTTCTTGGTGTTCATCTTGACATTCATAGCATTCTTGCATGCATCACATGTTTTGATCTAAAAAGTTCATGCATTGCATCTTTTTAGTGTTTTTCTCTCTCATCATAAAAATTCAAAAATAAAAAAAAAATATTTTCCCCTTTTTCTCTCTCAAAATTTCAAAAATTAGATTTGACTTTTTCAAAAATTTTTTAAAAAAAATCTAGTTGTTTTCATGAGTCAAATCAAATTTTCAATTTAAAATCTTATCTTTTTCAAAAATCAAATCTTTTTCATTTTTCTTAGTTATTTTCGAAAATTACAAAAATATTTTTCAAAAATCTTTTCTTAATTTTATCTCATAATTTTCGAAAATAACATCATCAATTAATGTTTTGATTCAAAAATTTCAAGTTTGTTACTTGCTTGTTAAAAAAGATTCAAACTTTGAGTTCTAGAATCATATCTTGTGATTTCTTGTGAATCAAGTCATTAATTGTGACTTTAAAAATCAAATCTTTTTCAAAAACTAATTTCAATCATATCTTTTCAAAATATCTTTTTATCTTATCTTTTTCAAAATTTGATTTTAAAATATCCTTTCTAACTTCTCATCTTCTTATCTTTTCAAAATTGATTTTCAAATTGGTTCCAACTAACTAACTAACTTTTTGTTTGTTTCTCATCTTTTTCAAAACTACCTAACTAACTCTCTCTCTCTAATTTTCGAAAATATCTTCCCTCTTTTTCAAAAATTCTTTTTAATTAACTAATTATTTTAATTTTTATTTTAATTTTCGAAAAAAAAATCACTAACCTTTTTCAAAAACTATTTTCGAAAATCACTAACTATTTTTCAAAAACAATTTTCGAAAATTCCATCTCTCTCTTTTCTTCTCTTTTTCTTCCACTCACCTAAAGGGAACCTCTATACTTGGGTAAAAAGGATCCCTATTATTATTATTTTTCTGTGCCCTCTTCTTTGTCATATGAGCAGGAGCAAGGACAAGAATATTCTTGTTGAAGCAGATCCAGATCCTGAAAGGACTCTGAAGAGAAAACTAAGAGAAGCTAAATTACAACAATCCAGCAAGCACCTTTCAGAAATTTTCGAACAAGAAGAGGAGATGGCAGCCGAAAATAATAATGCAAGGAGGATGCTTGGTGACTTTACTGCACCTAATTCCAATTTACATGGAAGAAGTATCTCCATTCCTACCATTGGAGCAAACAATTTTGAGCTGAAACCTCAGCTAGTTTCTCTAATGCAGCAAAACTGCAAGTTTCATGGACTTCCATCTGAAGATCCTTTTCAGTTCATAACTGAATTCTTACAGATCTGTGATACTGTTAAGACTAATGGAGTAGATCCTGAAGTCTACAGGCTCATGCTTTTCCCTTTTGCTGTAAGAGACAGAGCTAGAGTGTGGTTGGACTCTCAACCCAAAGACAGCCTGAACTCTTGGGATAAGCTGGTCACGGATTTCTTAGCCAAGTTCTTTCCTCCTCAAAAGCTGAGCAAGCTTAGAGCTGATGTTCAAACCTTCAGACAAAAAGAAGGTGAATCCCTCTATGAAGCTTGGGAAAGATACAAGCAGCTGACCAAAAAGTGTCCTTCTGACATGCTTTCAGAATGGACCATCCTGGATATATTCTATGATGGTTTATTTGAGCTCTTAAAGATGTCATTGGATACTTCTGCAGGTGGATCCATTCACCTAAAGAAAACGCCTGCAGAAGTTCAAGAACTCATTGACATGGTTGCTAATAACTAGTTCATGTACACTTCTGAGAGGAATCCTGTGAGTAATGGGACGCCTATGAAGAAGGGAGTTCTTGAAGTTGATACTCTGAATGCCATATTGGCTTAGAACAAAATATTGACTCAGCAAGTCAATATGATTTCTCAGAGTCTGAATGGAATGCAAGCTGCATCCAACAGTACTCAAGAGGCTTCTTATGCAGAAGAAGCTTATGATCCTGAGAACCCTGCAATAGCAGAGGTAAATTACGTAGGTGAACCTTATGGAAACACCTATAATCCATCATGGAGAAATCATCCAAATCTCTCATGGAAGGATCAAAGGCCTCAACAAGGCTTTAATAATGGTGGAAGAAAAAGGTTTAGCAATAGCAAGCCTTTTCCATCATCCACTCAGCAACAGACAGAGAATTCTGAGCAGAATCCATCTAGCTTAGCAAATTTAGTTTCTGATCTATCTAAGGCCACTGTGAGTTTCATGAATGAAACAAAGTCTTCCATTAGAAATTTGGAAGCACAAGTGGACCAGCTGAGTAAAAGGATCACTGAAATCCCTCCTAGTACTCTCCCAAGCAATACAGAAGAGAATCCAAAAGGAGAGTGCAAGGCCATTGACATAAGCACCATGGCCAAACCTGTAAGGGAAGGAGAGGACGTGAATCCCAAGGAGGAAGACCTCCTGGGACGTCCAGTGATCAATAAGGAGCTTCCCTCTGAGGAACCAAAGGACTCTGAGGCTCATCTAGAGACCATAGAGATTCCATTGAACCTCCTTATGCCATTCATGAGCTCTGATGAGTATTCCTCTTCTGAAGAGAATGAGGATGGTACTGAAGAGCAAGCTGCCAAGTTTCTTGGTGCAATCATGAAGCTAAATGCCAAATTATTTGGCATTGATACTTGGGAAGATGAACCTCCCTTGTTCATCAATGAACTAAGTGATCTGGATCAACTGACATTGCCTCAGAAGAGACAGGATCCTGGAAAGTTCATAATACCTTGTACTATAGGCACCATGATCTTTAAGGCTCTGTGTGACCTTGGTTCAGGAATAAACCTCATGCCCCTCTCTGTAATAGAGAAACTGGGAATCTATGGGGTGCAAGCTGCTAAAATCTCATTAGAGATGGCAGACAATTCAAGAAAACAGGCTTATGGACAAGTAGAGGACGTGTTAGTAAAGGTTCAAGGCCTTTACATCCCTGCTGATTTCATAGTCTTAGATACTGGAAAGGAAGAGGATGAATCCATCATCCTAGGAAGACCTTTCCTAGCCACAGCAAGAGCTGTGATTGATGTGGACAGAAGAGAATTAATCCTTCAATTGAATAAGGACAACCTTGTGTTTACAACTCAAGGATCTCTCTCTGCATCCATAGGGAGGAAGCAGAAAAAGCTTCTCTCAAAGCAGAGTCAAACAAAGCCCCCACAGTCAAACTCTAAGTTTGGTGTTGGGAGGCCACAACCAAACTCTAAGTTTGGTGTCAAACCCCCATATCCAAACTCTAAGTTTGGTGTTGGGAGGTTTCAATAAAGCTCTGCACATCTGTGAGGCTCTATGAGAGCCCACTGTCAAGCTATTGATATTAAAGAAGCGCTTGTTGGGAGGCAACCCAATTTTTATTTATCTAACTCTATTTTTTCTTAGTTATATGTCTTTATAGGTTCATGATCATGTGGAGTCACAAAATAAATATAAAAATTGAAAACAGAATCAAAAACAGCAGAAGAAAAATCACACCCTGGAGGAAGCATCTGCCTGGCGTTCAATGCCAGAACAGAGCATGGTTCTGGCGCTGAACGCCCAAAATGGGCAGTATCTGGGCGCTGAACGCCCAGAAGGGGCATCATCTGGGCGCTGAACGCCAGAATTGCACCCTGGAGAGGAGCTGGCGCTGAACGGCCAGAACAAGCATGGTTCTGGCGTTCAACGCCAGAAATGGCCAGTAAATGGGCGTTGAATGCCCAAAATGGGCACCAACCTGGCGCTGAACGCCCAGAATTGCGTGCAAAGGCATTTTGCATGCCTAATTTGGTGCAAGGGTGTAAATCCTTGAACACCTCAGGATCTGTGGACCCCACAGGATCATCTCAGGATCTGTGGACCCCACAGGATCACCTCAGGATCTGTGGACCCCACAGGATCACCTCAGGATCTGTGGACCTCACAGGATCCCCACCTACCTCACCCTCTCTCTCCATTCATGATCATCCCTTCTGTTTTCCATTTATCACTCACATCCATACACCCACCTACCTTCAAAATTCAACATCTTTTCCCCACCCAATCCCACCCATATGGCCGAATACACACATCCCTCTATCTCCTCCATATCTTCTTCTTCTTCTTCTTCTATTCTTTCTTCTTTTGCTCGAGGGCGAGCAACATTCTAAGTTTGGTGTGGTAAAAGCATAGCTTTTTTGTTTTTCCATAACCATTAATGGCATCTAAGGCCAAAGGCCAGAGAAACCTCAAGAAAGAGGAAAGGGAAGACAATTGCTTCCACCTCTGAGCCATGGGAGATGGAAAGATTCATCTCACAAGCCCATCACTAAGAAAAGGATGGAGCAAACAAGAGAGCACATTCATGGATCTCAACAGGCACATGAAGAAGCTCATCATCAAAAAATCCCTGAGATACCTCAAGGGATGCACTTTCCTCCACAGAATTTTTGGGAGCAAATCAACACCTCCCTAGGAGAATTAAGTTCCAACATGGGACAACTAAGGGTGGAACATCAAGAGCACTCCATCATCCTTCATGAAATCAGAGAAGATCAAAAAGCAATGAGGGAGGAGCAACAAAGACAAGGAAGAGACATAGAAGAGCTCAAGGACATCATTGGTTCCTCAAGAAGGAAACGCCACCATCACTAAGGTGGATTCATTCCTTGTTCTTATTTCTTCTATTTTTCGTTTTCTATGTTATGTGCTTATCTATGTTTGTGTCTTCATTACATGATCATTAGTAGTTAGTAACTATGTCTTAAAGTTATGAATGTCCTATGAATCCATCACCTCTCTTAAATGAAAAATGTTTTAATTCAAAAGAACAAGAAGTACATGAGTTTCGAATTTATCCTTGAACTTAGCTTAATTATATTGATGTGGTGACAATGCTTCTTGTTTTCTGAATGTATGCTTGAACAGTGCATATGTCTTTTAAAGTTGTTGTTTAAGAATGTTAAATATGTTGGCTCTTGAAAGAATGATGACAAGGAGACATGTTATCTGATAATCTGAAAAATCATAAAAATGATTCTTGAAGCAAGAAAAAGCAGCAAAGAACAAAGCTTGCAGAAAAAAAAAATAGAAAAAGCAAGTAAAAAAAGCCAAAAGCTCTTAAAACCAAGAGGCAAGAGCAAAAGCCAATAACCCTTAAAACCAAAAGGCAAGGGCAAATAAAAAGGATCCCAAGGCTTTGAGCATCAGTGGATAGGAGGACCTAAAGGAATAAAATCCTGGTCTAAGCGGCTAAACCAAGCTGTCCCTAACCATGTGCTTGTGGCGTGTAGGTGTCAAGTGAAAACTTGAGACTGAGCGATTAAAGTCAAGGTCCAAAGCAAAAGAAGAGTGTGCTTAAGAACCCTGGACACCTCTAATTGGGGACTTTAGCAAAGCTGACTCACAATCTGAAAAGGTTCACCCAATTATGTGTCTGTGGCATTTATGTATCCGGTGGTAATACTGGAAAACAAAGTGCTTAGGGCCACGGCCAAGACTCATAAAATAGCTGTGTTCAAGAATCATCATACTGAACTAGGAGAGTCAATAACACTATCTAAACTCTGAGTTCCTATAGATGCCAATCATTTTGAACTTTAATGGATAAAGTGAGATGCCAAAACTATTCAAGAGGCAAAAAGCTATAAGTCCTGCTCATATGATTGAAGCTCCGTTTCATTGATAGTTTGGAATTTATAGTATATTCTCTTCTTTTTATCCTATTTGATTTTCAGTTGCTTGGGGACAAGCAACAATTTAAGTTTGGTGTTGTGATGAGCGGATAATTTATACGCTTTTTGACATTGTTTTTAGTATGTTTTTAGTAGGATCTAGTTACTTTTAGGGATGTTTTCATTAGTTTTTATGTTAAATTCACATTTCTGGACTTTACTATGTGTTTGTGTGTTTTTCTGTGATTTCAGGCATTTTCTGGCTGAAATTGAGGGACTTGAGCAAAAATCAGATTCAGAGGTTGAAGAAGGACTGCTGATGCTGTTGGATTCTGACCTCCCTGAACTCAAAGTGGATTTTCTGGAGCTACAGAACTCAAACTGGCGCGCTTCCAATTGCGTTGGAAAGTAGACATCCATAGCTTTCCAGCAATATATAATAGTCCATACTTTGCCCAAGTTTAGATGATGCAAACTGGCGTTCAACGCCAGCTCTCTGCCCAATTCTGGCGTCCAGCGCCAGACACAAGTTGCAAAGTGGAGTTCAACGCCCAAACTGGCACCAAAACTGGTGTTCAACTCCAGGAATGACCTCTACACGTGTAACACTCAAGTTCAGCCCAAGCACACACCAAGTGGGCCCCAGAAGTGGATTTATGCATCAATTACTTACTTTTGTAAACCCTAGTGACTAGTTTATTATAAATAGAGCTTTTTATCATTGTATTCACAGTCTTGGTTACTCCGGTTCCCCCCTGGGGCCGAGACCAATGAACTCCATTATCACTTATGTATTTTCAACGGTAGAGTTTCTACACTCCATAGATTAAGGTGTGGAGCTCTGCTGTTCCTCAAAGATTAATGCAAAGTACTACTGTTTTCTATTCAATTCATCTTATTTCGCTTCTAAGATATTCATTCGCACTTCAACCTGAATATGATGAACGTGACAATCATCATTATTCCTTATGAAAGCGTGCCTGACAACCACTTCCGTTCTACATTAGATTGAATGAGTATCTCTTAGATCTCTTAATCAGAATCTTCGTGGTGTAAGCTAGAATGATGGCGGCATTCAAGAGAATCCGGAAGGTCTAAACCTTGTCTGTGGTATTTCGTGTAGGATTCAATGATTGAATGACTGTGACGAGCTTCAAACTCGCGATTGCTGGGCGTAGTGACAGACGCAAAAGGATAGTAAATCCTATTCCAGCATGATCGAGAACCGACAGATGAATAGCCGTGCCGTGACAGGGTGCGTTGACCACTTTCACTGAGAGGATAGGATGTGACCATTGACAAGGGTGATGCCTCCAGACGATTAGCCGTGCCGTGACAGGGCATTTGGATCATTTTCCCGAGAGAAGACCGAAAGTAGCCATTGACAATGGTGATGCATTACATAAAGCCAGCCATGGAAAGGAGTAAGACTGATTGGATGAAGATAGCAGGAAAGCAGAGGTTCAGAGGAACGAAAGCATCTCTATGCGCTTATCTGAAATTATCACCAATGATTTACATAAGTATTTCTATCTCTATTTTATTAATTATTTTCGAAAACCCCATTACTATTTTATATCCGCCTGACTGAGATTTACAAGGTGACCATAGCTTGCTTCATACCAACAATTTCCGTGGGATTCGACCCTTACTCACGTAAGGTATTACTTGGACGACCCAGTGCACTTGCTGGTTAGTTGTGCAAAATTGTGAACCATGGTATTGGCATCATGTTTTTGGCGCCATTGCCAGGGAAAGAAAGAGCAATGAATTTTACATAATCAAAGTGTAATCACAATTTCTGCGCACCACTACTCTCTCTTTTTTTTTTTATGCAAGTATGCAATTATGCAGTATGCAATGCGAATGAATAATATTCAGGTTCAATTGAAAAGGAAAACAAAAATAAATAACACGAAATAAAACTGAAAAAGAAATGACCATACCATGGTGGGTTGTCTCCCACCTAGCACTTTTAGTTAAAGTCCTTAAGTTGGACATTGGATGAGCTTCCTGTTATGGCGGCTTGCGCTTAAATTCGTCCAGAAATCTCCACCAATGTTTAGAATGCCAACAGCCTCCGGGATCCCAAACTAGGCATGTAAAGCTTCTGAGTATCTTCAAGCAAATTGTCAGGCTCCCGGGGTGACGAATGTCAGAATAGATTCCAGGATCCCAAACTTTGCTTTTAAATCTGCCTTCGTCTTGATCTATATTTTTCCATCCGGGCTGTTTAGAAAGTAGATTTTCACCAAGATGACCAAACGTTTTCCGAGATCCATTCGATTGATCATGATGCCAATCCGTTCACTTCGAATTGAAGCGTGGAACCTTATTGAACCTTGTGCACCAGCTCTGAGTGCGAGCCATTTCCCTCTTACTCTTAAAGCCGCAGAGAGCTCTAAGCTGGCCATCTGTTTCAAGCAAACCATATTCGAGTGGGAAAATAAAGCTAAAGGTTAAGGATTGTACCCACTTGAAGCTTGTATTGGGTGGTAATGGCCTTGGGATAGGTGTTTCTAGTGGTTCTGTAAGTTCTACTCCCTTGTGATCTTCGGTGAATTTCTTCACTTCCTTGCAGACTTCTTCAATTGCATCCATGTCCTGATCAAAGCCTTCTATGTCTTCCTCGTCACTTAAGTCATAAACAGGAGGTTAAGAGAAATCTACCTCCGCATCATCTTCGTATTCACTTGGGGAAGATTCTTCGATCTCAGAGAATTCACTTGCTGATGCAAGTTCATTACTGGGAGAACTTGACTTGAGATTATCATCATCAAGGAAACTTGCTTCTTGGATTATTCCATCTAGTTCTTCATAAAAGACTTGCTTTGGGAGTTGTGCACTATCCTCCTTACCATCAATTGTAACGTTTTTGATAGAATTCTCCATAACTCTGGATTCCCATGGAAGTTCAGCGTATCCTAAGTCTTCAACCAACTCTTCTTCGTTTACAATGACAGCTTCCTCTACTTGTTCCAGTACGAAGTCATGCCCTGTTCTGTCCACTGGAGTTTCTAGTATCTCCTTCATGCTACGCTCTTCTTTAGATTGTCCACATGGGGCTGTGGGAGGTCCTTGAATGTTCGAACGTCTAGAAGATAATTGACTTACAGCTTGCTCCAGTTGATGAAGGGTTGTTTGAAGTTGATCTACTGTTTCCTTGAGGCGAACCTCTGATTCTCGGAGTGATGAATTTGGACGTGGTACATGGGAAAGTGGTGGTGTTTGGGAGTAATTGGATTGGAATTGGGAAAAATGAGGATCATATGGTAGTGAATGGTGAAAAGGAGCTTGTGAGTGTGCTGGTTCGAAGTTACGTTGAGAGGATGGTCTATAAGCACAGGGTGGGGCTTGTTGGTAACTACAAGGTTGTCCACCATGCCTATTGGCTTGGTATGCATTGTAGAATGGTCTTTGTCCATGATATCTTGGAGGGTGTTGTTGCCTAAAGGGTTGATCATATCCTCTTGGCTCCATCCATCTTTCATTGCTCTGACCTTGATGCATGTTCCTATTATAACTTTCACTCCTTTCAACAATATTAGAACCAAATTCAAAGCGAGGGGGGTGAGAATTCATAGTAGCTAATAAAAATAAAAGGAGAAAATAAGAATAAATAAACAAGTAAAAGAGAAATATTTACAATAACCAATAATAAGGCACACGATTGTAGTTCCCCGGCAACGGCGCCATTTTGAAAGAACTGGAAGGATTGATGGTTTAGAAGTTATAGTAAACTCTCGTTGCAAATATAGTTACTAAACCAAGCAATCAACCTTTCTTACAAATGTTTTGGTTGTCACAAGTAACAAACCCCTTTAAAATTGATAACCGAAGTATTTAAACCTCGGGTCGTCTTCTCAAGGAACTGCAGGGAAGCATGTTCTTATTATTGGTTATGAAGATTGTAAATCGGGGTTTTGAAGATGAGGAACAAGTAATTTAAATTGCAATTAAAATAAGTAAAAGACTGTAAAATAAAAAAATAACTGTAAAACACACTTTTGGCAAGGTATGAGAAATTGAAAGTCCTATCCTAGTTATCCTTATCAATGATGATGAAAATTGAATCTTAATTCCACTTAGTTAACCTTTACTAGAGCAAGGGAAGGTCAAGTGACTAATTAGTTTGATCTTCAAATCCTAGTTAATTCCTAGAAAAAGATTGGGATTATTGAAGTTCAATTCAACTAGCAAAGATAACAATTATCGATCACGTTGAGTTTGATAACTCCTGAGTTACTGATTTCTTAATCAAGACCAAAAGGGAAAACGTAAATCTATTGGAATAAAAATGTCTTCAGATTGGAAGCAACAGTAACATAAATAAAAGAGAGCAATAATAAACTGAAATACCTCAAATAACATTAATTCAAAGAATAATCTGTAACATAGAAGAATTCATAAACTAAATTGAGAAGATAAATAAAAAGGAATGTTGAACCTGATAAAAAGAGATAATCCTGAAAGCAAAAGAAATCCTAATTCTAAATCCTAAAAGAGAGAGGAGAGAACCTCTCCCTCAAAACTACATCTAATTCATAAATACTAACTAATTGGAGACTCTCCTTTAAATGGATGCATTTCCCCACTTCATAACCTTTGATCTGTGCCTTCTGGACTTGGATTTGGGCCAAAAAGGGCTTCAGAAATCGCTGGGAGCATTTTCTGTATTTTCTGGTGCGTGGCCTCTGTCACGCGTCCGCGTGGGTCACACGGTCGCGTCATTTGGAGTTTTCCTTGTCACGCGGTCGCTTCAGTCATGTGTCCGCGTCATATGCGTTTCGCTTATGGCGCGCGATCCCGTCAATCACGCGGTCGCGTCACTGCTATTTCGCGTTGGCATGTGGCCGCGTCGTCCATGCGATCGCGTCACTGCCAGTTTCTTCAAAAACTCCGTTTTATGCTTTCCTTCCAATTTTGTATGTTTCCTTTCCATCCTTTAAGTCATTCCTGCCTTAGAAGATCTGAAATTACTCAACACACGAATCACGGCATCAAATGGTAATAAAGAAAAATTAAAATTATTATTTTTAAAGCATAGGAAACATGTTTTTCACATACATCACATAATAAGGAAGGGAAAGTAAAATCATGCAATTTACATGAATAAGTGAGTGAAGAATTGAATAAATCACTTAAATTAGGCACAAAGTATATCATAAAATATGGGTTTATCAAGGGTCCAATGACGCTTGCCTCTTTTCTGAAGGTGCGCCCTCCGACCTTCAGGAGGACCTCAAACCCTACTGAAGCGAATAACTGGCTTTAGGCAATGGAGCGGGCAATGAAGGCTCAATAGGTTCCTGAGGAACAGTTGGTCAAGTTCGAGACCTATCAGCTGCATGGTGAAGCCCAGTATTGGTGGCAAAGAACACGATGTATCCTGCAACCAGATGGTGCTGTGGTACCGTGGGAAGTGTTCTGAACAGAGTTCTATAGAAAGTACTTTCCCAGTTCAGTCAAGAATGCCAAGGAGCATGAGTTGCTCCAATTAAAACAAGGCCAGATGATTGTTACTGAGTATATTAACAAGTTCGAAGAACTGTGCCGATTTTCTCATATTTGTCAAGGCGCTCCAGAGGATTTTTTTGAATGGAAGTGCATCAAATATGAGGGAGGACTCTGGAGTGATATTCTGATATCCATTGGACTGATGGAAATTAGAGTATTCTCTAAGCTTGTAAACAAAAGCCGGGTGGCTGAGGAGTGTCTGAGGAAGGCAGTAGTGGAGAGAGGAAGTCAGAAGATGCCATTTCAAAGGGCTCAAGGAAGGAACTTTGCACCAAGGGACAGAAATTTCAAGCGTGGAGGTTTTGTTCTACAGTATATTTTGGGTCAGAATAACTTCAAAAGGTTGAATAACAATGCCAATCAAAGAAGAAGGTATGGGAAGCAGCCACAGACTAATCTAAGTTGTCAGAGGTGCGAAAAGTATCATCCTGGAGTCCCGTGCAGATTGGGATCAGGGGTATGCTACTTTTGTGGACAACCCGGGCACCTGGCCTAGAATTGTCCAGAGAAGAAAAAGTTTGAGACCGGTAGAGTACAGCAACCGGGAAGAGTGTCACTACTTCTGCAGCAGGTGTTGAGGGATCTGAGAGACTAATTAGAGGTAACTGTAAAGTAGCCGGTAAACTTTTAACTGCTTTTTTTTATTCGAGAGCGACGCATTCATTTATAGCAATTGAAAAGGCTAGTGAACTAGAATTGAAGATTGTGGTCTCGGGTTATGATCTGAAGGTACATAATGCCACTTCTGAAGCCATTGTGACTAGGTTAGGCAGTTCACAAGTGTCATTCCGATTTAAACAGCGTGATTCTTTTCATGACTTGATTTGTCTGCTGATGACTAGTCTTGATCTCATATTGGGATTGGATTGGTTGTCTAAAAACCGTGTTTTCCTAAACTGTTCTGAAAGGACGCTACATTTTATGTCAAAAGGGTCAGAAGGGCCGATTGTGGCAATGGACTATTAATTGAACTCCGTTGTTGTGAACTGCAGTGGGTGTGAATGTGAGGGTGTAGTTTTGTTGGCGGCAAATTTGTCGGGTGAGGAACAAAGCTTAGAGCAAATTCCGGTTGTATGTGAATTTTCTGAAGTGTTTCCGGACAACATACCTAAATTCCCTCCTGCTCAAGAAATTGAGTTTGCGATTGAGTTGGTACCTGGAGCCGGGCCAATCTCAATTGCTCCTTATCGAATGTCACTACTGGAATTAATTGAACTTAAATCTCAGTTAGAAGAACTAATGAGTAAAAGTTTCATCCGGCCGAGTGTTTCTCCGGGGGAGCGTTAGTGTTACTGGTAAAGAAGAAGGATGAGAGCATGCGCTTATGTATTGAATATCGGCAGCTAAACAAGGTTACCGTGAAGAATAAGTATCCGTTACCAAGGATCGACGACCTAATGGACCAACTTCAGGGAGCCGGAGTATTTTCCAAGATTAACTTACAATCCGGTTATCACCAAATAAGGGTGAGGGACGAAGACATCCCTAAGAATGCTTTCAAAACTCGTTATGGTCATTACGAGTACACTGTAATGTCTTTTGGGTTGACGAACGCTCCTGCGGTATTCATGGACTACATGAATCGAATTTCTGTCTGTTTCTGGATAAGTTTGTAGTCGTCTTCATTGATGACATACTAATTTATTCTAAAAATAATGAAGAGCATTCAGATCACTTGCAAACCGTGCTATAAATCTTGAAGGAAAGAAAATTGTATGCTAAACTATCTAAATGTGAATTCTGGAAGAGTGAGATGAAGTTTCTTGGCTATGTGGTAAGTCAACAAGGGATTGCTGTGGACCCTACTAAAGTTGAGGCAGTAATGGACTGGGGGCGACCAACTTCTGTAACGGAGATTAGGAGTTTTCTTGGTTTGGCGGGTTATTACCGAAGGTTCATCAAAGGATTTTCACAACTCGCCTTGCCTTTAACCAAACTGACCAGGAAGGATGCGCCATTTTTCTAAACTTCTGAGTGTGAAGAGAGTTTTCAAGTATTGAAGTAGAAGTTGACCACTACACCATTATTGGTATTGTTTGAGCCGAGTAAACCATTTGAGGTGTACTGTGATGCATCCTTGAAGGGTCTAGGGTGCATGTTAATGCTGCACTGTAATGTCGTGGCATACGCCTCACGGCAGTTAAGGCTGCACGAGATGAATTATCCGATTCATGACTTAGAGCTTGTTGTCGTTGTGTTTGCTCTAAAGGTTTGGAGGCATTACCTCTTTGGCGTCAAGTTTCAAGTTTTCTCCAAGAGCTTGAAGTACCTTTTTTAGCAAAAAGAGTTGAATATGTGTCCGAGGAGGTGGATGGAGCTTCTAAAGGATTATGACTTTGAGTTGAATTACCACCCTGGAAAAGCAAATGTTGTGGCAGACGCTTTGAGTCGAAAGTCCCTATGCACTGCCTGGATGATGCTATGAGAGGAAGAATTGCTAAAGGCATTCGAAGGTCTGAAAAAGGGAGATAGAGAGGAGTCAGGTACTCTATGTTTAAGCCAATTGCAAATTTCAAGTGATTTTAAGTTCAAGATCGAAAAAGCTCAACAAGACAAGAAGAAATTACAGAAGGTGTGGCCGGCAATTGAGCAAGGGAAGCGGTAGAGAGTATCATGGGACGATGACAGAATATGGAGATTCAAGGGTAGGATCTGTGTGCCGATTGTTGGAACCTTACGGCAGGATATCTTAAAGGAAGCGCACAAAAACGGGTTTTCTATCCATCCGAGAAGCACTAAGATGTACCAAGATCTGAAAGCTATGTTCTGGTTGCCGGGAATGAAAAATGACATAGCGTTGCATGTATCTAAGTGCCTGACTTATTAGAAAGTCAAAATTGAGCATCAAAGACCATCAGAAACCCTTCAACCCTTAGCAATTCCGCAGTGGAAATGGGAGAGCATCGCAATGGACTTTGTGTCAGGATTACCAAGAACTCGAGCTGGATATGATGCTGTTTGGGTGATTGTGGATCAACCGACAAAGTCGGCTCACTTTCTCCCTATTCGGATGAGTTGCACGTTGGAGGAGCTAGCACGCTTGTACATTAAAGATATTGTGAGGTTGCATGGCGTGCCTTCCACCATTATATCCAACAGAGATCCTCGTTTCACCTCAAGATTCTGAGGAGCTTTTCAACGGGCATTTGGGACTCAGTTAAGCTTAAGTACTGTGTATCACCCTCAGACAGAGGGTCATTCGGAGAGAACAATTTAAATCCTAGAGGATATGATGAGGGCATGTGTTCTGGACCAGCCGGCAAGCTGGGATCGATATATGCCGCTAGTGGAGTTTGCATATAACAATAGCTACCATGCGAGCATCGGAATTGCACCGTATGAAGCTCTGTATGGGAGAAAGTGTCAATCTCCGATATGCTGGTATGAGGCTGGAGAGAAAAGCTTGTTAGGGCCCGAAATGATAACTGAAACCACTAAGCAGATAAGGAAAATTTGAAGCCAAATGCTTGTCGCTCAGAGCCGTCAGAAGAGCTATGCTGATCAAAGGCGGAAGCCTTTAGAATTTGAAGAAGGAGAGCATGTGTTTCTGAAGCTTACTCCAACAACCGGAGTGGGTAGAGCAATCAAAACAAAAAAAACTGAATCTCCATTATATCGGACCATTGAAATTCTGAAGAGGATTGGGCCGGTAGCTTATAGGATTGCCTTACCTCCGCATCTTTTGAACCTGCATGACGTGTTTAACGTGTTGCAACTTCGGAAGTATACTCCCGATGCAAGTCATGTTCTGGAATCGAAATCGGTTTAAGTAAGAGAAGATCTGACGCTTCCAGTAATTCTGGTTAGGATTGACGACACCAGCATCAAACGATTACGCGAAAAGGAAGTATCATTGGTGAAAGTAGCTTGGCGTCAGGCTCGTATCAAAAAACATACTTGGGAACTCGAATCGGATATGCGGAAGGACTACCCACACTTCTTTTTAGGTAACTAAATCTAAATTTTGAGGGCAAAATTCTTAATTAGGTGGGTAGGATGTAAATCCCGTAAAATTAGCGAATAATTAATCAATAAATTAATTTTTAGTAAAAAAATTAGAAATGTGAATTTTATAGATTAATAAGGTAGAGCTAATTACAATAAGAATTTTGAAACTAATTTTAAAGAATTTGGCCCAAGATTGGGCCGAATAGGCCAAACCGGGCGAATTGGGCCCATATTGGGCCCAAAGCCCAACCCACACTCCACTTAACCAAATGAGCTCAGCTCAGTTCTTCCCTATTCCTGGCTGTTTCACGTTGGAAGAACACAAGGAAAGAGAGGGGAAGGTTCCAAAACCCTTGGTTCCAAAACCTTTGGTTCCACTTCAAATCACTATATCTTGCTACTTCGAGATTCGATCGCCGCACCGTTTGCGGTCACGCATCCGCGGCGTCGAGCTTTACAAAGCCCGGTGTATAATTTGGTAAGGAACTTCCATTTTTGTTCTCAGCCTCACCTTCACCAAATTTTTTGAAAATTTTATAAGTGGGTGTTGAGATTTTAGTCCTTTTATGTTATAGGATCCAATTAGCTTGAGAAAAACGTTCAATCTTGCTTATTGGTACTTGAGTAAGGTGAGAGTCCTAGAACCCTAGCTAATTCATTGATTAAGTGTGTTGGGTATTGAATTTTGGGTATGTATATGTGATCAAATGTGTTAGGTGTGTATATATATGTGATATGAAGCAATTGGAAATGTTGGAAGCTTAATTGGAAGCTTGGAGTTGGTACTAGTTGCTGAATTTTCGTGTTGAGGGCTTGCAAACTTGTCTAAGTGGGTTGTCTTGGATTATACGAGGAAATCCAAGGTATGGTTTTGGTTTCTCGTATTTAATATATAATGTCTCGTGAAAACTTAGGCTAGGTGACCATAGGATAGGTGTGAATGCATGAGTATGTTAATTGTTTAGTACCTTGATGATAATTGTTGATATGGATTGAGCATTTGTTAGTGATTATTGCTTATGATGGAAATAGAATGATAAATGATGGTTTAATGATGATTGATAAGTTGGTAATAATTAATATGTATAGATGATAGATTGTTGATTATTTGTTGGTATAATTGTTAAGTTTATGTATGGGAGTTTTGTAAAAGTGAGGTATGGTGGGTGATGGAAGGGTGTAGTGTTGCGTTAATGTGATATGGTATGCTGTGATGCTGACTATATGTATAGAATGTTGAAATTAAGTTTGATTTTTTTTTAATGAAAATAGAGGTTTGAGGACTTTGTGTAAGTTTACGCCGTTCGTAGAACGGATGAAAAATATTTTAAAACAAAAAAGTTATTCGCGTCGAAAGATTGGAGTGCAAAACTGAAAATTCTGCAGCATTCAACATTTTTGCCAATCTGCAGATCTTGCATACATGACCACTGCACGCGACGCGACCAACCCTTTCGGGTTTGGCATCTCGTGTACGCGAGCAGGGTACTTGCGTACGCGAGCAGGGTACTTGCGTACGCAAGCAGTGGTTTTTGAGGGGTTGCGTACGCGACCACCTGACGTGACGCGACCAACCTTTTCGGGTTGGGCATCTCGCGTACGCGAGCAAGGTGCTTGCGTACGCAAGAATGGAAAAATGCACGCCCACGCGTACGCGTGACTCTTGTTTTCAGCAAAAATGAATTTTGTATTTTAAAACCTAATTTCGAACTTCTAAACCTCTATTTTCATTATTTTAGCCCTAGATCTTAATAGTATGCCTAGTAATAAGATGAAGCTAGGAAAAGGTGGTAAGTTGGTGGTGAAGTAAGGTTGAAAAATGATGAATTATGTATGAAAAGTGTAAAGAAGTGAAGTATATGTGATGCCATGAGTATGATGAATGATTGTACAATGATTATGAATGATTATGAATGCTTATGCACTCAATTTATCTGAGATACGAGTTTTCCTGAGTAAAGTACCGTGGCTTGCCACCACGTGTTCCAGGTCGAGACTCGATACTCTGTTGACCCTACGTCGTAAGGGTGACCGGGCACATATAAATTCTCAAGAAGGATATCCACAATGAGCATATTCTATATAAGAGAAAAAGCTATGCATAGACTCTTTGGGGGGACAGTCCAGGGTTTAGCAGCCAGACTTGTCGGGTTGGCTTGATAACCGACAGATGAAAGTCATCAGCCATAGGACAGGCATACATCATATGAATATTGTTTGAATTGCTTGTTGTGCATTAATTAGGAATGCCTAAGTGAATTTACTATGTTAATTGTTGTATTTGCTATCTGCAGTACTTGTATTCTACCTGTGTTTGCCATTGTCTGCTTATTTGTTTGTACGGTTTCACCGGTGTCGGAGGTTAGGAGGAAAGGAGGAGGATTGAGGGTTTAGGTTAAGGAATTGGTTAAGTTAGGAATCCTTAGAAAACCACCTTGATTTATGGTTTCTGTTTTAGTTCTTTAATCTTTATAATCTGAGTGTCGGCGTTCTAGGATTGCCTCTGGCTTTTCTGGGACCTTATATCTTATATATGCGGCACCATTACCATGCTGAGAACCTCCAATTCTTATTCTATATGGATATTTGTGTTTTTCAGATGCAGGTCGAGAGGCACCTCGCTAGGCGTCTGGAGTTCTGCAGTGAAGTGAATCTTTGGGACTTTATTTTGTGTACTACTTCTATATGACTATATGTATAAAATTCTCCCAACAACTTGTTTTACTTTTGTACCTCTTAGAGGTGTATGGAGACCTAGGATTTTATATATGTATTCTAGGTTATGGGTTTGATATATATATGTATGTAAATATTCTCCGGCCAGCCTTGGCTTTGCAAGCTGAGTTAGGAGCTTGTTATTTTGTAATCTTGACCCTCTAATCTTGTTTTCTGTATATATATATATATATTTCTTCGTACGCAAGTTAACCTTATTCCTGAGCATTGCGCTTTTAATTTTGCAATTTTTGCGTTACCTATTCTTCAAGGCTCCTCGTATACTACGTTCTTTCAATTATTATACGTATATATATTTTATCTTGGAGGTCGTAATACCACACCACCTCAGTTTTACGACTTAAGCATAAAGCTCTGTGTGGTAGGGTGTTACAGCATTTATTAATCAATTGCTTATTGCTTATCACACTAAGCCAGAAGATTATATGTAGCTGATGATCGAGATGTCTTAATCGTTTACAATGATCTTATAATCGCATTTGGTACAAGTAATTAGACTATACTAAAACATACAAAGTGTAGAAGCTAAGAATAAAAGAGGGGTTAAAATTTTTTAAGACAAGAGTGTATTTCTACACAAACTAACACAATCAAATAAGAGGTTGATACAATGAAATCCCTTGATGAACTTCCTTTTGTTACTTTTTGTATAGAAAGAAAAAGACCTAGATTAGAGAAACATATATAGGAAGTTTGAAGTATCTCATCTTCAGCTTACACACATAGTATAATGTTGCTCAGAACATCAATTCAACTAGAAAAATTCATGCGGAAGAACGATAATGTTACCAAGATGATCCGATCATGCTGACTACTGAGACTCATTTTTAAACCTGATCAAACCTCATTTTTTCTATTATAACCTGATCAAACCCAGAAAAAACATTATCCATCATAACTTTTAAACCACAACAGACACTATAAGAATAAAAAAGAGGCAATATAGTCAATGCAATTAGCCACTTGCCACTCAATCATTTAAAATATATTCAATCATCATGCCCTATGATCACTTGCTGTAAACTGATTTTTCTCAACTTCAATTATATCCATAGTTCAAATCTATCTAAAAATTCAGGTGCTAACCAATCTCAAATGTTTTAACCAATAAATCATATGTATTTTAGCTAATATTTGTAATAGCCAAAGACATGTAACAAATAGTAAATCATTGAAAAAAATGAACAACTATGCAAATCTATCGTGCTCTAAGCATAACTAAGCATGATATTAAACAATAAATCATAAAAAAAAAGGAGAAATAATAATTTCTGGCAGAGATTTTCCTTTAACATTCATTTTCATGTACTAAGTAATTATTCAAAAAGACAACAACAAATTCATGATTCAATCACTAACAAATTCAACTCTATAAGATTTTCAACAACAAAAATATTTAACTAAGTAATTATTTGAGCAAGACAGCAACAAATTTAAGGTTCACAGATGATAATCAATAAAAAATTTATCTTAGTGATGATTTTAATTAACAAAAAAATTAGTTCAACAAATTATTCAAGGTTAATAAATTTATGTCAATGATGATTTTCAGCTAAAAAAATAGTTCAGTGATATTTTCAATAACAAATTAAAATAAAAGTGCAGTGATTTAAATTTCAGCTACCTTTAAATTTTAAATTTAATTTTAGTCAGTTTATTTAAACAATATTCTCCAATTTTAGTGACGGCCACCACTCTATAATTCCATCGAGCTTAGGCTTCTAATCTATCTAGTCCATACTACAATTTAAAGCAAGCTAATCACAATTTAAATTATTTAAAACATATAGGTTTATCATTTAAAATCTGGTTAATAATTAGCTAATTAATTAATTAGTATTTTGGCATTCAAACAACTTTCTGATGTAAAGGAATCATGAAATGAGAATAATAAAAACTCTTCAAATATATCTCTTTTAAAAAGTAAATTGTCAATCAAATTTGTTAAACTTTTTTATTCTTTTCATTTCTCTTATCAATCAAAGTTGTTAACACCTTAACACCCTCTTAAAGAGATGCATTGCAACATTGGTACTTGATAGTATTAAGTGAATGATGTGTTGGCTTTCAAGTGTATGAATACATTTGTACTATAATGCAAGAAACATAGGACAAAAAAATAAAAATTAAATAACATTACCAAATAAGAGATCAGTTTTTGGTTGCGAAGGAATATGACGGCGGGAAGAAAGTTGACGGCGAGATTCAAAACAAGAAGACGACAATGACGATCAGTCTTGGGATCGACTACTTCTGCTGTCGGCGATGATGAGCACGAGAAGGCGCGCAATTAAGTGCGAGACGGTGATGACTGATGACACGAAGAGTGACGAGGATCTTGAATGCAAGACTGGAGACGAGAGAGGAAGAGAGCTTGAGATCACGAGAGCTAGTGAACAAAGAGATGAGAGAGCTCGAGTTTCAGTGAGAAAATGAGAGGAAGGAGACGCTGAGGGCTATGATTTTTTGTCGGATTAGATTGAGAGATTAGTGATAGATTGAACTTGGGCTAGTGCAAAGGCCTAGGTATAGGGTTTTTTTTTTTCACGGACCTAATTGTATTTTTAAATATTTTAGAAATTTAAATGTCCAAAAAAAATCAAAAATATATTTATCTTTTTCTCAAAAAAATTAAATATGATTCGGTTTAGATTATGTAGACCAATCAAATTGAACCGGATCTGATAATTATAATGTGGACAATTAGATTTAGGGCTTGTTTGGATGAACTTCTAAGAAAAGATCTTTTTTCGAGTTATCTTTTTTTAAAAGATCTTATGGAAAAGTAAAAGTAATTTTATGTTTGGGTATCTCATGCAAAAAGATCTTTTTATCTATCAATTATGTTTGGATATAACAATATATAAAAGTACTTTTTATTTATTTATTACATAAAAAACATCTTTTTTTAAGGAAAAAGATCTTTTAAAAAAAGATGTAAATTATAACTTCTCAAAAAAGATGTTTTTCTGATTTTTCTAGTGCTTTTACTTTTACTACTCGAAATTTGCCAGACACGCTAAAAAATAAAAAAAGATATTTTTTCATTGAAAAAAGATCTTTTTTTATCAAAATAATGGCGCCCAAACAAACACTTATTGTTGTTGCTAAAATAAACTGATTTTGTTCTGATTTATTAAAGAATAAATTATTAATTATTAACTGATTTAATAAATACATCTAATAATAATGTGATACATGTAAACGTCTTTAAATAAAAGATATTTTTTAACGTATTTATCAAAGTAGTTTTTTTTTTTTTTTACAAACCTTAATATATTATTATGTTTCAATTATTATTAATTAAAATGTATTGGGCTTCAATTTATCATATAGTTATCGGCATCTTATCTTGTTCTTTGTTGCGTCATGTGGTACTTATAAAAAATACTTTATTTTTTAATTATCCTTTTATTTTATTATTATTTTGTTTTTGGTTGACTTTTTTGTGGATTATCTAAAAAACAAAGTTCTAAATTCTAATTGTAATATCGTTTTTTCTTGGACTTAGTCTGAAATTTCAACGTCATTGGATAAAAATATATCAACCTACAATCAGCAAGGGCCCAAATCATTGATTCAGAAGGTACAAGTCCTACTATAGTTGGGCTTATTTCTTTGATTTTGGCCTTATGTTCACAAAAATCTGCTATATAAAAATCTGTTTGAATTAAAAATTTAAAATAGAGAGAAAGAAGGGATTTTTTTTTAAATTTTTTTTAATTATTTTATTTATGAAAATCGGTATTTTGTAGAGTTATTATCGATTTACATTATCTTACTTATCTCGTTTATAGTGTGTAAACGAACTAATTAAGGTGTATCTCATTTATACTGAGTTTATCTCATTTACAATATAAACGAGATGTGTCCATAATCAACGCTATTTTATATAAGCAACTTGTTTACAACGTGAAAAGTGTCACTTTCATTCACTTTTACATTTTTTTTCTCCTTTTTGGACCTTTTTTTCTTAATATTACCGACACGCGTAGATGTTTGACATAATGATATCAATTGTTTGAACGCAACGTGGCATATCGTTGGAGCGATCGACTTTTAGATTAATATTGTTATTTTTCTCTTTTAAATAATATGCATATAGTTATGGTACTTTTATAGATTTAATACTGCTATATATATGACTAAAATAGATGTTGCGTTAGTACATTGTTTAGGTTAATTGGCAATTTAGCTTTTATTTGGTGGTGGAATATATTGTTAGTAACTTGCTTTTATGGATATTAGTTAGATTCTCTTTAAAAAAACTTGTTAAATGTTTGATATTTATGGATTTATTTAATTTAATCAGGAAGAATAATAAATTTTAAGATGTAAAATAATTGTTTATTATATTTTTTATTTTTTATTTTTTATTTTTTATTTCAAATTTTATATTCTTAATTTTGATTTTAAATATTTCATGTATTAAATTAAATTTTTATTGAAATATTTTTTTATTTTAATAGAGGCCTCACTTGTTACTTCCTAGACGAGTTAGCCACACCCTTGCACCATCGGACGTCATTCTTCCATACTTGAGGGAGGCTGGGTTTGTCGACATGTGGCAGCTCAAGGACTTTGTCTTTGACAATACCCTGATTGCTGCTTTTGTGGAGCACTTCCACACTTTCCAGTTGCCTTGGGGTGAATGCACCATCATTTTACAGGACATTATATACCACCTTGGGTTACGCACCAATGAAGAGCTAGTTGACGGCTGTTTGCAGGACTTTCAGACATGGTACCAACACCCCACTTGGAAATGGGTAAAAGAGCTCCTAGGTGCTAGGCCTCCGCACTTTCAGCAGCCGAGGGAGCAGAGGAATGAGTTGTTTTTCATCAAGCTGACGTGACTGAGGCAGAGGGTGCAGCATGTACCATCTAGCTCAGATCCTGTCACCCTCCGACAATACATGAGGTGTTATATTCTGTTACTAATCGGGAGTTACCTGAAAACAGATAAGTCAAATAATCCGGTGTTACATTCTATTACACGTATCTCGTTTACACTATAAACGAGATAAGACATAAGAAGGTAGATGTGTATATTTCATTTACAGTGTAAACGAGATATGTGAAGATAAATGACATTTACAATGTAAACAAGATACGTTTCGACAAATTTTCAACAGCTATAAAAGGATGTGTAACCCTTTGTATTATCCACCAACATTTCACTTCTTCTTCTCTTCCGTTTTTCTTCCAAAAAATAAGCCAAAATGTCTAGTAGTAGTGGATATGTGATTGTAAGTGTGTATTCCAATTTCCATATGAGAGAATCTCATTTTGTTGCGTACCTGGCAAGTAAGTTTTTTGTCAGAGCTGAAAAGTCTAATATTGGGTAGCATTGGTGGTAGTGGGAGAAAAAAGATCGGAAGAATGGGGTATTGGTTGCTAGCACCGTAGAAAATAGAGTTTTTTAGTTTCATCTGTTTTGACTCCATGGAGTCGAGCATGTGTGCCTCATGTTTGACATCCATAGGAGAATCATGGTGGAACAAGTGATGGAACTTTCTGTAGAGGTAGGCGATGTCTATGGCGGTGGATTTAGCCAGTCGGATTTTGTGCAGGACGACCCTCCTCTCGTACCACCACTGCTACACTTTACTAGTCCAGTGGAAAACATGGACATTGATGGTGAGGACTCCGACGAGGAGTATGTTGCAAATAGCAACGACAGTAGTTCTTCTGAAGATGATGATGAAGAGAAATTTGTACCAGAGACGCCGGTCAAGCCATCAATTCGGTATTTTCTGCCCTCCCCGCACCCAATTCTGACCTTATCAGTTGTATTCAGTCACTATCATACATTAGATCTGGACGGGATGCATGAGAAAACTCCATTTTCCAACACGGGTGAAGACGATTACAACTTAGACAGTGGTGTAGAGTTTTGTGTTGGCCACAAGTTCAAAAGTAGATATGCAGTAATGCAGGGTGTGAAGAATTACAATATTCGCAGAAGTGCTGAGTACCGAGTTGTGGAGTCAGATCGATTAAAGTACCATGTGCATTGCTGGCAATATGCAGCAGGCTGCCCTTGGAGTCTCCTTGTTCCCCTCCGACAGAATCTTTGATATTGATGAGTTCAGGTTTAACCGTGGTGTATTTTCTCATTTATAATTATTATATTTGAATTAAATGCCAACCATGTATGTGTTATGTCGTTAGGGAGGTGCGTAAGGTTGGAGGAGCACACATGTGTTTAGCACCCATCAGGTCCCAAGACTATAGACAGTTGGATAGCAACCTCATCTGCCGTGTCATTCTGCCATTGATACAATCCAGCCCATCCATCAGCATCCCCGTTCTACAAGGTGCAGTTAGGCAAAGCTATCACCCTCGTACAGAAAGATCTGGATGGCGAAGCAAAAGGATGTTGCACAAATATATTGTGGGTGGGAGGAGTCATACAATAAGGTGCCGAGATTGCTGCAAGCACTGCAGAGTTATTATCCTGGAACGATATGTGAGTTCAGGGCTGTACCGTACTATGATGGGCACCTTATGGTGCATGACTGTAGCATGTTTGATAAAGTATTTTGGGTCTTCCCTGCTTATGTGGAGGCTTTCAAGCATTGCAATCCGTTCGTCTCTATCGACGGCACGCTGTATGGTAAATATTGTGGTGTTTTGCTTATTGCAGTGGCACAAGACGGTAACAGTAATATCCTTCATGTAGCCTTTGCAATTGTTGAGTCTGAGACCACAGAGTCCTGGTCTTTCTTCCTCACCAATCTGAGACAACATGTGGCCCACAGGATGGCCTATTAATTATTTCTGATAGATCTCAGGCTATCAAGGCTACACTGAGAGGCGATGATAGTGGTTGGTAGCTTTATAGAGCGTTCATGCTTATTGTGTCAAGAACATGGCGGCAAACTTTATGTCTTGTTTAAAGTTTTCTGAGGGAAAGAAATATCTCATAAATGCTACTTATAGTCCAAGCAAAGCTAGGTACGAGTAGTACATGGATGCCTTGAGAGGTTTGTCATGAGAGATGGCAGACTGGGCTGGTAGGTTCAACAAAGAGATCTGGCTACAACACTGCGATAGCGATCGCTGATTTGGGCACATGACAACGAACCTCTTCGAATTCATGAATGCAGTACTTAAGGATACACGTTATTTACCGATTTCAGCCATTGTGCGATGCACCTATGAGAGGATGCAGTAGTTGTTCGTCAAGAAGGGAAGGGAGGCACAAGTACAACTGGGGGCGGGGAATCAATTTTTCCAATGGCTGAATGTTGCTATTGAGAAGTTAAGAGAAAGGATCTCGAAGATGTGCGTTACTCACTACGATAGACAAGCTTCAGTGTTTGTGGTTGAGGAGTTAAAGCCTTTCGAGGGTTGGTCGCAAAGTTTGTTCCGTGTTCGGTTGATGGCAGACGTGTGACTGTGGCCTTTTCCAGTCACTGCATTTTTCATGTCGTCATGCGCTTGCCGCCTATGCCATCGCAAGTGTCGAATGGGGTCCTTATGTGCATCCAGTGTATAGGTAGGAGGCTGCATTCAAGGTGTATGAGGTGGAGTTCCCACTTATACCAGACGAAAATCTTTAGCCGGAGTGATATGGAACACAGCTGCGTCCTAGTCCATCCATGTGCAGGAAGGCTATTGGGAGACATCCACCAGGTTTCGTAATGAGATGGATGAGGGTGAGCGCCAAGAGAAGAGGTGTGGTCTATCTAGACAATTCAGGCATACTCAGAAAGGCTATCCGAATCAACCTACAGACGAGGCTTAGTTTAGTATCACATCTTTGTTCGTCTTTATTAAGTAAAAACATTTACTTAATAAATTAACTTAAATAAAAAATTTTATTTAATTAATTAATAACTAAATTAATACCATGTAGTTAATAAATTAATTTAAATAAAAATATTGACTTAAATAATTAATAACTAAATTGATAAACATGTAGTTAATTATAACTAAATTACTAAATATCTAGTTAATAAATTAATTTAACTAAAAATATTTACTTAAATGATTAATAACTTAATCACCCAACATTTACCTAACAACTTACTTCAAATAAAAACAAAATGAATAACTTAAGAACATAATTTAACTAATACCTAAAATCATACCTATCAACCCTTCCTAACAATATATTCATCCACCAAACATGTGTTGTATACTAAAACTATAAAAGTATTCTAAGTATAGCTACACATACATACTCTGACATAAACAGAAAGAAAACAACACTAATCTCAAAGTCAGCTGCCCCTGCGATGTGCAATATCACGTTCAGTCAGTTGATATCCAGATCATGTACATCTACACGCGCCATGCTCGCCGAGTAAGTTGATAATATCGTTGTAAGAGGGTAGAAATTGGAGAAAAGTTGAAGAAATGGACGAAAACTTATCCAAATGGCGCCGTAAACGAATTGTATATATAGACTGCATTTAGTCTTGTAAACGAAATAAGATTGTACGTATCTCGTTTACACTGTAAACGAGATACGACCGTTACACACCACGTGTATAAAACATGATACGATCATGTTGTTTTGTGCCTTATCTCCTTTACGGTGTAAACGAGATGCGTGCAATTTTATTTCGTTTTTACTATAAACGAGATAAGAAATATGATGAATTTTGGTAAAACTGTTACAAATTGTATATTTTGGTAACTAAAACATTTATTTTATTTATTTTAAAAAATTCTTTCTTCTTCCATCTTCTTATCTACCTCTCTCTCCTTCTTTGGTTTTTTATATCCTTTCCACTCTATATATAATTTATAATTTATATTTTATATTACTAATTTGACAAACGAAAATGTATCAAAAAATATTCTTTCATTACAATTAAAATAAAATCTTTCTATTCAAAATTAACAAACTCCCTTTCTCCTCTTTTTTCTTCTTTTTCTTTTTCTCTTTTTTCTCTCTCATTCTCTATCTCTCTCTACTTTTCTATTCTACAAAATATAAATTTAATAAAATAATATAATTCAAATAAATTTATAAATTATAAAAAATACATTAAATTTATAATTAAATATAAATAAAAAATAATTTCGTAATCTTATTCACATAAAAAATATAGTTATTATTATTATTATTATTATTATTATTATTATTATTATTATTATTATTATTATTATTATTATTATTATTATACTTGTTTTATTTGTTTATTAAAGTTTAAATTTTTACTACTTATCTTTATAATTTATACTTTTACTTCTTTTTTTTCAAATATTTATTACATATAATTTAGAGAAAATACTAATGTTGTGATTAATAATTAGAATTAAGATTTAATTGTTTCAAAAATAATTAATTTTGAGTTAATTTTATAACTATCAATATAATTTTTTTATACTAATATCTAATTATATTTTTATATATAGAGAGCGAAAAAATATTATTTTTAAATAACAAGCATGAAAATTAATTACTTTTATTTTTACAACAGACTTGATACCTAATCAAATATAAAAGTATACACATTAAATTCTTTCAAGTTTTAGATAATGAATGTTAGAATTAATTATTAGTAAAAAATTAAACTCTTTCATATGAAAATAATAATTGAAAAGCTTATTATTTGATTTTTTTTTTATCTAAGGAGATCCTGATCTTCTTAGTTGACGGAAACTTTCATTCTCTATGATCTTTTTGTAAAAATATTTTGATTTTATAAATTTTTTGTGTCATAATCTATAATGTCAAAACAAAAACAGCGTAATTTAAAAGATTTATATTATGGTAATAACAACAAAAACTCTAGTAAGAAATAAGTAATTAAATTCTACCTCTATATTTTGTCGCAGTGCAAACCTACTTGAAGATTAATGAAAAGGTCCTGAATATGAGAACATTTGTTTTATTTTATAGAAGTTCCTCATTCTTCTTAAGATGAGGATTGGCTCGAATTGTACGGAAATTATGGAGGGTCAGAGTCCACACAATGTCTTGGTGCTGGATATCGGATTATTTATAATTGAGTAAGAAGGAAGTCAAGCATGGCGGCCAGAAATTTTTCCATTGAAAACAAATACTGTATGGAGTTAATTGAATTTTAATTAGTTATGTTCTAGCTAAATTAAAAACACACGGGTAGTTCCCTTTTATTGCTCTGCCTATTAGGTACAGTAACATTAATTGACAATCCATGTTGATACGGACAAATCATAAAAGCATTGCCGCAACGAGTATGTATGCTAGCTTCTTGTTCTTGTCCGTTGAAAATTAGTACCGTTTATCTTCTTCACATATGGGTGAGTAACATAAGTGGCCAAGATAAGCTGTGCCTGTGATTCACGTTTACTTTCATTGGTTATCTAGTTGTATTGATTCACGTTCACTTTCATCAGTTATCTAATTATTGTATTAAAATATATATTAACACTTACAATAAGGAAAATAGCTTTTGAGTTTTGATATGGAAAAGGAAAAGGATTTTGTACTAGCATTATGAACTATCGGATTTGTCCTATATCCATAATTTTTGAGAGAGAGAAATTTCGTTCCTTAATTGCTTTGATTTTTCAAAGTGGCAGGTGTTTCATCTAGCTACTGTTCTGCCGTGTGCCGTGTTCTATACTTTACTGTTTCTGTATTTTTCATTTAATGTTATTGTATATCCCTTTCACATGGTAAGAAGAATTGCTTCCCCTAAATCAACAATTAACCATGCAGTGATGCACATAAGGCTACAAGGATCTTACTGCAGCGAATAAAAAAAGGTTAAAAAGGCTTCAATAATGATCTTAAATCATAGCGGTCAGCGTCTCAAATGTGAACATACAGAACATCCGTGAGTAGGCTTTCGTGCCTTGATTAACACCCTCCAATATTATTCAAATGAGCGATCATCCAGAAACGGTTTATTAATACTATATTTTTAATTTTTTATGTCATTCCTTTTCCTTTCATGGTTTGTCTTTGTTAGATGTCATTAGAATTAAACTATTCACCTAATGGTGTGAAAAGACGACAAAAGATAGAGATAGATTCATAGGCGTCCAAGTCCAAAAGAAAGCAAGAAAAAATAAATAAAAATAGAAAATAAAACAATTTCCCCCACCCACAAGTAGTCAAGTCGTCTTAACGGATCATATATGTTTATTTTTTTTTATTACTCCAACAAAATAAAAAAAAAAAAATATACAATCACAATTCTGATACTGATCAACAACTACCACGAAAGTCTTAGCCCAATATTCTCATCGTTCAAACTCATACTACGATCAAGTTGTCTCTTTTCTCTCCTTTTCTTTCTTCCTCCTTTATCCTTCACCTAAATGAGAAATCCCTTTTCTTAGATAAATAATCTCTGCCTTGTTGCCACTGCCATGATCATCATCACAAAGCACACAATTTTGATCCTTCTAGTGTTATGCTGTCTCTTCCTCTCTCTAAGCACAGCACAAGTAAACTACCGAACGTGCAACCAAACATGCGGTTCATCCAAACCCTACCCTTACCCTTTCGGATTCTCCTCCGACTGCGGAATCCGCCTCAATTGTACCACCGACGGCGGAATCTTGATCGGTAAATTCCCAGTCCAAGAAGTAACAACGGACAGCATAATCGTCGGCATCAAAGCACAGTGCAATCGCCCATTTTATACATTCCACGAACTCTTCAGCCACAAGTACGCTCCCACATCGGGGAACGTGATCTTCGTGCAGAACTGCTCCAAAACGGCGTCGTCTTGCACCGTTCCGGAGGCTATGGTGCGGGAATACTTTGACTACTCTGAGGATTGCAGAGAGGGAAGCAGCTTGAGCTGCTACTTCGAAAACAACAGCACCAACAAGTTCTTGAATAAGAGCATCTTGGATGGGTACGGCTGTGGCAACTTTATGTCTTCCATCTGTTCGGAAAATTTGAGGAACAATTCCGGTGCTCCGGTGTCGTTGGAGGTAGCCACAATTCAGCTTGGTTGGTGGCTTCAGGGAGCTTGCCAGTGTTCTAGTGATGCTAATTGTACCGAAATTGAGTCCCCCGTTGATCGGAAACCCGGCTTCCGGTGTACCTGCAAGGAAGGCTTTGTCGGCGATGGCTTTCTTGCCGGAACAGGCTGTACGAAAATCAGAGGTTAGTTCTTGCCTTTGTTCTTATTATTATTTTCTAAAGTATTATAGTTAGTTAACTTTTAGTTAGATTAATTTAATTTCTATACCCCAAATTTTTAGATACATTTTTAGTGGTGCAAAACTTTTCTGTCTTTGTTTTTTTTTTGAGGCGTGCTACACATACAAGTCTTTTTGGCTTACAAGTCTTACAAGTCCAATAAAACACACGCATTACACTTAATTAACGCATTACACACTTCCACATTCAAGAGTAAATAAAACGCACGTTATTCAACAACTTTCTGTTTTCAAAGCGTGCTACTCACCATGCATTATGAACGACTCTTCTTCTTCTTCTTCCATGAAAACAATTTTCTTGCCAAATTTGAAGATAATGGAACTTCAGAAATACACCCAAACGATTATAGAAATACACCCAAAAGATTACAGAAATACACCCAAACGGTTATAGGAATTCACCCAAAGGATTACAGAAATACACCCAAAGGATTACAAAAATACACCTAAAGGATTTAAGAAATACACCCAAAATTCGTTGAAGTACACCTTATGCATATTTCAGAACTCTTTCTCTTTCTCCCCCTCATCATCTTCTGCTGCTTCTTCTTCTTCAAAAACGATTTTAGAGCTTGATGTCAAAAAACAATGGAAATTGATAATAACGAAGAAAGAAAACAGAGAGAAAAGCACGTAAATAAAGAAGAATAATAGAAAGAGGAAGAAGAACGTGCAACAAGAAGAAGAAGAAGGAGAAAGAGAAGGCAAGAAACGAAAGAAAAGAAGAAGAAGAGGAAGAGGAAGAAGAACGTGCAAGAAGAAGAAGAACGAAAAAGAGAAAGCAAGAAACGAAAGAAAGGAAGAAGAAGAAGAAGAGGAAGAGGAAGAGGAAGAAGAACGTGCAGCAAGAAGAAGAAGAAGAAGGAGAAAGAGAAGGCAAGAAACGAAAGAAAAAAAGAAGAAGAAGAGGAAGAAGAAGAAGAAGAAGAACGTAGACCTTGCATCGCGTTTTTGAGGTTTATTCGTTAATTAACTTGTAAAGCATACAAGCCCTAATGACTTGTATGCAGAGCTTTTCTGTATTTTTTAATGGCGATTAGGAACAGGCTGAATATATTCTTTTAGTCGTGTATTTAATTAGGTAATATTATGTGGTTACTTGAGTTGGTCAGTTGTAAAGTGTCAGAATGAGGATCAAGACATGAGAGCTGGTTCTGAGATGGGGAGCTACACCAGCATGTCGTTAATTGGTTGGCGGATGGAGCCACCTATAAAGACACTTTAATGTTTAAATTAGTGTCCGTATGTTGAAGCGACTATATTAGGGTAATGATGACGTACCTAGAGAAAGGGGTAGGTCCCTCTCCCTTATCCTTATTCGCTCGGGTGGCCTCCCTTTCTCTAAAGTCCAACCTTTTCGAAACCTCTTCTAACTGTTAACTGTCAGAATCTTCGAGCTAAGAGAACGGATCACGTGAAGGGCGTCTGTCGGTACAGATGTGGGTGTGTGTCCGCTCGATAGACCTCGACCCCTGTTGGGTTAGCTAGAACAGTGCCCCCAATACGTCAAGGCGTGAGGTTCACGATTGGTGCATTCGCCTGCTCGCGTTTCCGTAAAAATAGTTTCTACTCAAAGTAGGTTTTTCGGCATGGGTCCAGGCTTCTAGTGGCTTCCTCGCGCGTGGGAGTTGCCCTCAACAGTTGTTTCAAAACCGTCGCTTCGATTATCGTATTTAGAACATTAAATACACTTGAATGTCATTCAAAAGCACGCAAAAAAGTCGATTCTACCCTTAACCTTTTGCGCTTCTTTTTCTACTATTATAATTACCACCTTTGTTTTATATTTTTTCTATTCTTCCCCTCCTTTTCTATAACTACCACCACCACTCACCTACTTCTTCCATCTTTCCTTCTGGAACTGCTACTTTTACCTTTGCCTAAGGATTTCATGTTGCTGCCGCGAGAGACTTGCCATTTCCAACTTCCAGCACCCTTCTGTGTCATAATTACTCATAATTACTGGTGGTAAGTGGCAATTTTATTTATTTTCTACCATTGCTGCTCTGCGTTTTTTTATTGTTGTCATTTTCGAATCTGGCATTTGTTAGATAATTTTTAAGAGAGTGTTATAGGTGTCTTTTTTGCGGTTTAGGCTAGGGTGGTTTAACACTTAGTTTTGGCTTAAAATCTTTCTTTAACCTTGTGTGATAATAAAAAAATAATGATAATTAAAAATAAAATAAAAAATATAATTATAAAAATTTAATAATAATAAAAATAAAATAAATTATATCTCTATTCAATTTTTATATTTTTATAATATAAAAAATAAAATATATTAATTTAATATCTCAAAATATAATATTTTTATTTATATTTTATATATTAAATATAATTTTATATTTTTATATCCATGTCTCACTGTTATATTTTTTTAAATAAATCCAGACTATGTGATTAATAAATCCCGTCCTTTTCTGCATTCTCCCACACATGTCACATTTTTTCTTTTAAGATCCATCGGGATGACATGATTTGGTTGGAGACTTTTCTTTACGTCATAGCAGTTCACAGGAAATAATTCACCATGTTGAAAATGACTTGTTTTATATTGAGTTGCCACTTGCCAGCCACAGTCCTTAACCTCTTGGGTATTAAAAATAAGAAAATAAACAAATAAATAATCATTTTCCTAGCTACTTCGGTACTTCCTTTGATCCACTCTCTTAGATTGGATACATGCCAATGCCATTCATCATTACAACTAGTACAAATAGACGGTGCGGACCAATAGTTTAGGGTACAATATCTTGCACATGATATATTAAATATTTGATAATTATATGCAAATCCTAAACATAACGAGATGTTTTGTCAATAAATAATTATAGATTATAGATTTGCAGCACTATCAAAATAAACATCTGAGTCATAATTTTGAAAGATGAGCTGGATAGTGTTAAATAATTGAGAGTGGCCTCAAGCGTAAAAGGATGGTGCAAGTAGGACCGCGTAGCAGCCAGCAAAGAGACGAGAGAAATAATTGGTGGAGCCCAAAACGTAAGTGCCACTTAATTTATTGGGGCAGCCCATAATCACGGGGAATTTAAGTCAACAAGACTAATCAATTAGCCCAGTGGTCAAATGTTCTTTCCATAAAATTTGGTCCAAAAGGGGGAACCTTTTGTTTTTTCTTTTTTTCTTGTCAAACTAGTAGTAGTAGTAGTTGTAATCTAGAAGAGTACGTTCCTCGCAAGTAAAGGAAGTTTCGCCTAACAAAATGTATAACTTTTAACTATTATATGCACTAATTAATTATCTAATTAAGAATGCACTGCTAAAGTAATTAAACCAAACAACAAAACTGCTGAATAGATTAGAGGATAAACCCTTGTCGTACAACCACAGACGCCAATCAAGGAATCCGAATTGAAACATGATCTATGGCCACTAGCTACTACTAATTAATATTATAAACTAAGTTGCTATTAGCTCAACTTTATGTTATGTCATTTTTTTATATAGTTCTGGGTTAGTAATTGTATTTTGTGATGATGGGATTGTGAATATGCAGCCTCTTCAGCATGCAACGCAGCCAAGTACATGTCTGGCCGATGTGGAGGAACTGCGAGATTTGTCATCTTGATTGCAGGTGCCTTATATTTAGCTAGGAAAATAACATACAATAAAACCATACACATTGAATTATAACATACAAAATTGATATATGAGATTACTTTGGTTGACAGGATTTGCTGTAGGAGTTTCAGTGATGATAAGTGCGGTTTCAGTATTTTGTTGTTTGTTTAAAAGGCGCAGCAAATTGAGAGTCACAAAGAGCACAAAAAGGCGGTTCACCGAAGCAACCGTCAACTACAGCGTCCCTATCTATCCCTACAAAGACATAGAGAGAGCCACCAACAGTTTCTCTGAGAAACAACGCCTGGGAACCGGTGCATACGGTACAGTTTACGCGGGAAAACTTCACAACAATGATGAATTGGTTGCAATCAAGAGAATAAAACAGAGGGACGCCAACGACAGCATCGAGCAAGTAATGAACGAGATCAAGCTCCTCTCTTCAGTCAGCCACACTAACTTAGTGCGATTGTTGGGTTGCTCCATAGAACACGGAGAACAGATCCTGGTCTATGAGTTCATGCCGAACGGAACATTGAGTCAGCATCTTCAAAAAGAACGAGGAGACGGTCTTTCATGGCCGATTCGATTAAGAATTGCCACCGAAACAGCACAAGCCATTGCACATCTTCACTCTGCCATGAATCCCCCAATCTATCATAGAGATATCAAATCCAGCAACATACTCTTGGATTCCAATTTCGGTTCAAAGGTAGCTGATTTCGGTCTCTCTAGACTTGGAATGACTGAAATATCCCACATTTCAACGGCGCCACAGGGGACCCCTGGCTATGTTGATCCGCAGTACCATCAAGACTTTCATCTTTCTGACAAGAGTGATGTTTACAGCTTCGGCGTTGTTCTTGTTGAGATCATAACTGGACTCAAGGTGGTTGACTTTACCCGCCCTCATAATGAAGTGAACCTGGCCTCCCTTGCAACTGATAGGATCGGGAACGGGCTCTTGGACGAGATCATAGACCCCTTTCTCGTGCCTCAAGCAAGAAGTGATCCTTGGACACTTTCCTCAATACACAAGGTTGCTGAGTTGGCATTTAGATGCCTTGCATTCCATAGAGATATGAGGCCTTCAATGACAGAAGTGGCAAGCGAGTTAGAACAACTCACGCTTACTACGTGCCCTAGTTTTGGTGACAATCATAATTCTGTAGCTTCTACAGAGTTATCCGCTTCTTCTTCCTCCTCCTCCTCCTCTAATGAGAGTGAGAAACCACTTAGCAGTAGAACCAAGGTCGGGCTACTAACTGGGCCCAAGTTAAGGTCGTTGTTGGATAGGACCAAAAGTAGCTCACCGGTTTCGGTGCAAGATAGAGAAGTATGGTTGAGTGAACAAAGCTCTCCCTCGTCAAATAGTTTCCCTAGCAAGTCATTTGATTGAGATATACTAAATTCTCCCATTGGTCCTGTCTCTGGGCGAATTATAATGAATTAAGACGTCTATTACGGCAAAGAAAGATTTTAGTTGAGGGGATAATTAATCAGTATTTGTGCATGATTAACTATACCATCCATCATTCTTTGAATTCAGAAGAGTAAAGTATCATTTTTGTCCCCAACGTTTAGGTTTAGTCCAAAGTTATCCCTAACGTTTCAATCGTTCTATTTAAGGCCCTAACATTTCAAAATTGACTCAATGTTGTCCTGCCGTTAGGGATCCGTTAACAGAATTGACGGCGGAACAAAATTGAGACGATTTTGAAACGTTAGGGACTTAAATAGGACAAAAACGTTAGGGACAAAAATCATACATAAAAATAAATTTTATTTTAATTTTATCCTTCAATAATATCAATTTTTTACTGTACATAGTATTTAATTATTTTTTAATTACATCTAAGTAAATTACACTTAATCACATTACTTTCATTTTAAATAAATTTATTTTTTTATAATTTTAAAGAATTTTGATACATTAGAGACAAAAGGTATAATTGAAATTTTATTGTATATATATATATATATTATTTCTTTCTTTTCCACAAGTTTATATACTAGTCATTCTACAAATTTATGATAACTAAAAATCTTTAAGATTAAAATTATAAAAAAATTAATTTATTTAGAATGAAAGTAATGTGATTAAATGTAATTTACTTAGATGTGATTAAAAAATAATTGGATACTATATATAGTAAAAAATTGATCTTATTGAAGGATAAAATTAAAATTTATTTCTATGTATCGTTTTTATCCCCAACATTTTCGTCCTATTTAAGTCCATAACGTTTCAAAATTGTCTCAATTTTGTTCCGCCGTCAATTCTGTTAACAGATATCTAACGACAGGACAATATTGAATCAATTTTAAAACGTTAGGGACTTAAATAGGACGATTCAAACATTAGGGACAACTTTGGGACTTACCCCAAACGTTGGGTACAAAAACGATACTTTACTCAATTCAAAAATATTTGGTAACCAAAAGAAAATTAGCAAAAAACAGTTATAATTTGCTTTATTTAGCATTTATTAATTATTACGACAATTAATGAATGTTAAATAAGACAAGTTCTATCTCTTTTTTTTTGTCTTCCTAATATTACCACTTTAAATATATATGGATTAGTCGAATTTTTTTAATTTTAATTAAATAATTATAATATTTACGATAATATGTAATATGTAGAGTATTTATCGATTTGCATAATATACCATATATGACAAAAATGCATTTCGGTTACTCTATACTTAGAATATGACACGCTTTTCAAATACAACTAATTGCATCTGAAATAAAAAACAAAAGAACAAAATATGTATTGAGTACCCGAGATACGAGTATAAGAATATGCGGGACTTAGTATCCAGAATAAGTGTTAGAGGCTATAAAAATGAGCGCAACCGAGATGTTTGCCTTCATTTGAGATTTTTTTTTTTTAAGTTTTGAAAAGTTTAAAAAGTATATATGGCTCAACAAAAGGATTATGTGCGATAAAAAAACATTAACAGATAGAAAAGTATATGAAACCAAGACTTTGAACCAGCCAACTTAAACAATATTATTTAATAATTAATTTTTAAATTTTTAAAAAATCAAAATTTAAACAATTAGCATTAATTAAATTTTGGGTAATTAGGATTAGAAAAAGTAACATTTCTAAAAGTCTAAACACATTTTCAGTAACCACCCCTCTCCTCACCTGGACCTTCCGTCACCCATAACGCTGCCTCGCCACTACCAGATTGCGCCATGTATGTCGCCGCTAGAGGGAGCTCTCGCGTGAATGCCGTAGCCCCTCCACTCCACGATTCGCAGCAGCAAAGATGACCACCGCAGTCCCTCAATTTTTGTAATGATTTGTTGTTGTCTCTTCCTTCGATCAACGGATTGCAGGTAATTAATCTTAAAAGAGTGTCACAAGATCTTGCTTACCTTTCCAATGATGCAGATTTGGTCATCTTAGAAGGAATAGTAAGTTCTTCCTTGGATATTGTTGGAAACTTCTATTGTATTGATCAATGTTAATACATTGTTGGGTTTTGATACTTGAAATTAAGTAGGATAACAAGAGAAGTAATGTTTTGGTTAGAAGTTATACGATGGTATCAGTCTTTTCTGATTTAAATTAATTATCAACTTAGTATACAATGTAATAAGATAGTTCCTTGTTTAAAGAAAGCTATTGCATAGCAAATTCTTAAGCATTTGGATGATTATAATTAAAACATTGAAATCTTTATTTTCTTTAAAATTTAATGTTAGCGGAGTGTTAATTGAGTTATTTGTTCAGGCTATTTTTTTTGTATATTTTTGGATGAAATTTTACAAAGTACATGTGGTTGAAAAATTATTAAACTACTGCTTCTAAGTTTTGTTTTTCTATATACTATAATCTTGTTCTATTCCATTAAAAAAAAAAAATTAAAGGTGTAAGAAAAGAAAAGGAAGGAAAACTTATGTGGCTTCTCATTCTTATTATGGTTCATATACTCCTTAAATTCATTCGAATTGCCTCTATGAATAAAATTATGAAGATTTACGTATTTATATTTTGGCTACTTATCTTTACTAGTTTCTGGTTGGTGTCTAGTTATCATTATATATTTTCCTTTATGAGAATCTAAAGAGTTAGAATTTGAGAGCACTATAGCTTTTCACTGGTTGAGGACATATGCGGAGCATAAGAATTATACTCTGCTCTTACATTATGACATAAGCACCAAGACAAAACCAAGTTTCTAAAGATTTGTTCTAGTTGTTATGTATTTTAATTTATGGGTTGTTTTTGTTTTGGTGGATGTTTCATTTGCTTTTAGCTGGATATTTCTTTTTATTCTACATGGATTTTTTTGCTAATTCAATTATATTCTCCATCTTATGCATTTTGGTTGAGGTGTTTGTAGCTTGTATGGAAATTATTAAATAGTTTGTTAGTTTTTGATATATGTATCATGTAGGGAATTCTGAACCTATGAAGATGTTTAAAAGAACAAATTTGGCAAACAATCAACTCATTCATTATCGATGTGTCCCTGTAAAAAAATGGTTGATCTTGATTGGCATTGCTCATGTTCCCTTGAGGTATGGTGCCTTGCATGTGTTATAGTAAGTAGGCAACTTGGTTAATTATATTCAAACTATGCTTATGTTTTTTAATTTAATAAGAGGAAGACCAACAAATTAAAGAAGCTGAGTTGTTAAGAAATCGTAACAGCTCCATTTATTCTTCATTTTTACTTTTTGCAGAAGCAATGTATCACATCATCAGAAGATATGCTCAAGGATTCCGAGCTGCAAGATTACATTGAAAAATAGAAAATCTACTTTAAGATGATTAATGAATTTGAACTGATAGACGAGGAATTTGAAACAGTTGATGAACCGGATGAAATGAAAAAGACGTGATCCAAGTGTAGCAGATAGAAAGTTGTTCTTTGTTTAGCTAGTTGTATAGTAATGATATAACAATTTTCTAAACGATGTAGCCTCACTCCTCTAACAAAATATAGGGTTCTTGTATTATTTTTTGTCATGATGAATTCCTGATTCTGCAGTGTTGCAAATTGTACGAATAAGTTGAATGAATATTATGATTCCTTTCATTTCATCTTAGCATGATGACAAATTTATCGTTACTTATGTAGGATAAGCTTTTTTTATTTGTCATTCACATGGCTTCTATTAAAGTAACATCCATTTAGTATAGAAAAAAAAAACATCCGAATGCTTGACAGAAATAACATCAACTTAAATCTTTGCAAAAACAATCAGGTATCTACACAGAGAAACATATCGAGTAGGATTTAAAAAAAAGGCCATGCAATCATTAAATAAATACAGTCATCCACAACTGCAACACAAGAAAACTAGGGTAATATACGAAGAAACCTCCATTTAGTCTGAAGACGAAAGATGCTACTGCTTAACAGAACAAAAAACTACTTATATCTTAGCTAAAAAAACAAGGTACAAACACCAAAAAACCTACCGAGAAATATTGGAGAACAGAAAAGACATTCACTTCCTAAAGAAAATAGAGGCATCCCTACTATTTAACACAGATAAACTTGGAACATATATGTAGAAACATCCATTTAGTAAGGTAAAGGAACATTCTGATTCCTAGCAAAAGCAACATCCATGTAGATATTGGCATTAACAAATTGGTATCTATACAAAGAAATCTGTCAAGTAGGTTGATTACATAAATAGGCCATACAATACTTAAAGAACTAGATACATCCACAACTGCAACACAAGAAAACTAGTAAAATATATAAAGAAACTTCCATTTAGTATGAAGATGAAAGATGCTCGTAATTAACAGAACGAAAATCTACTTATATCTTGGCAAAAAAACAATGTACAAATGACAAGAAACCTGCCAAGAAATATTGGAAAACAGAAAAGACATTCACTACCTAAAGAAATAAAGGCATCCTCTACTAATTAACATATATAAACTTGGAACATATATTCAGAAACATACATTTAGAAGGTAAAGGAACATCCTGCTGCATAATAGGAGCAACATCCACGTGGATGTTGCAAAAAACAAGCAGCTATCTGCACAAGTGTCTCAAACGGATACAAAATCATGATTTTTCTAGGTATCTTTTATCTTCTGTTGTCTTTCCCCCTTGTTTGGCTTTTTCGTAGGTAACCCCGTACGCTGCAGCATGGTCTTCATGCTCGGTACTGTGAAGGGGGTTCTCATTTTCTTAAGTTTGCTTTTGGATTGGTTGCGGCATACAGGATGGTCATTTAACATCGAAAGTAAAGCAGCTTTCAATTCCTACCAATTGCAAACAGCAACATCGAAACTCTAACAATTGCAACTTTTTTTTCCCTAATTTCAGCAACATCCAAGTTCCAATTGCATCAACTCACCAAAATAAAGCAATTTAGAGAACAACATCTAGCAATTCATCAAAATTTAATCCTCCGTATAACACACCCTAATTAAAGATGTACATTTACAAAATCAATCAAGAACCATCCACATACACGCTAGAACGAACATCTGTTTAATATGATCAGCAATATATAAACAAAAAATTTATAGATAAAATGGCTCTGTTTCACCATGTGTAGATAACTGAACCTTTTGTGTTTTTCTATTTAAATTGCAAACCATGCATATTGAATACAACACATTTGAGCATGTACATGTAGAGTAAACTAAGTAGTAATTAATCGCCTAAATTTGAACACCATCGAAGACACCAACGCTTAAAATAAACAACATCCAACCTTTTTAATGGGAAACAAACGGAATTTTGTAGCAAAAAAAATAGTCAAATTTAAAAAAACTGCACAATCAAGTCTCCACACACATGCAACTCAGCAAAATCCAACTCCTAAAGATAAAGCAACTTCCAATCTCTAACAATGGCAAATAGGAACTTCAAAACTCTAACAATTTCAACTTCTAATCCCTACTTTCAGCAACATCCAAGTTCCAATTGCATCAACTCACCAAAATTAAGCAATTTAGAGAACATTATCTAGGATTTCATCAAAATTTAATCTGCCATAGAACACACCCCTAATTGAACATGTACATTCACAAAATTAATTAAGAACCATCCACTTACCTGTTACAGCCGTTTGAGAATGCTTGTAGAACTGAAGCCGACAACTGAACTAAAGGAGACCTGTCCACGCCTCCAGGAAGCAGGGATGGCCTTCACGTGGCGGCATTGAGTGTATCAGATAATAGATAACTGGTTGACGTAGATGGTTATTGCATGCGCGGCGAAGACGCGACTGAAACCTCTGGAAGAGAGCCGCTGAGGATGCACCGTCGTCGTTGGGAGGGTGCACCATCGCGGGGATGCGTCACCGTCGGGGATGGTGCTTGCGGTGGGTGCTGCGCTGCTGTGGGGGATGGTGTTCGTGCTTGCTGATGCGCCGCTGTAGGACAAGGTGTACGATGGCTTTGAGGTGGAAGGTGAGAATCGGTGGGAGTGGAAGGTGTTGGAGTGAAACGGTAAAATTTGAAAAATTAGGATTACAACTGAGTAATTTAGGAGATAATTTTTGGTAAATTGAATTTTGGAGTCCAATCCAAAGGATGTTGTCAGAAGTTGGCTGATCTCACTCTTGGTTCCCTAGTAGAATTCTTAACAGATTGAATGTAACGTGATATGTGGTTGAGACACTAAACTTTAAAGTTGGTTTTCTTATTTCTTGTGTTACATAGTTACTTAGTTGATATGTTAGGATATTATGATTTATTTAATTTTAGTTGATACGTTATTATTTGTTGAATTTAAATAGTTAGAATAATGATATATTAATTGACTTTGTTCTAATTAATTTGTTGTCAATTTAAGATATTTGAACATAAATATTTAGATGAATTGTTAGCCATTTTAATATAAAGTGTTCAGATTAGTTAGCTTAGGTTGGTTTAGATTAATAATTAACTGATATGATGGTTTATTTGAATTAAATTTGTTGGCAGAGCAGAAAATTAGGTTTTGATTATTTTTATGCTGTTAAATTTAATTATGTTAGAATATTATTCTTGCTGAGGTTGACCGGTTTATAGCTTGTCCCCCGATGATTGTCTTCAAGCTTCTCGTCGAGATGAATTATACGTCAGCAAGGAGAGAAGAAGAGGATGGGTACTGCTGATGTGTGAGCATCTTTTCTCTATTTTCTATTTATTTTAGATGTAAATTTATTGAGTTTTAATTTGATTTTATTGTTTGAAGCCTATTTGGATGCTACTTTGAGTCGCTTTAGTATTTTAAATATTTCAGGTGAAGTTTGGATCGGTTTGGCAGAGTTCGTGTCCAAGAAAAGAAGAAAATTTTGAATCTGCCTAGCTGGCACTTTCGCGGACCTGGGCGTTTAGTGCCAGGAAGTCAAAAATGAAGTCTCTGCCACCAGGGGCGCTAAACACCAAGCCTGACATTTAGCGCTAGGAAGGCAGAATGGATATGTAGGTTACTGCCCCCTGGGGCACTAAACGCTGAGCCTGGCGTTTAGCGCCAATAATGCGGATCAATCTTCACCAAATGAGCATCTTTAGTGGATTTGACTTCTAATTATTATATTTTATTTTGTTCTAAGTTTTTTTATTTCCAAACACAATCTTTTGGGTTTTAGTTATTTTTAGTTTATTTTATTTTCAAATCAAATTAGGTTAGATATAAAAGGAAAAAGATTTCGTCCTTCAGGGAAATCTCTTTTCTCTTCCTCGTTCCGCACTTTCACATTTTTGAACCCTAGTTTTCTCTTTGAGTCATGAGCAACTAAACTCCCTTGGTTAAGGTTAGGAACTCTGTTTATTTTCATGGATTGATACTATTACCACTCTATTTTAATTAATGTATTGATTCAATTTCAAGGATTACTTTCGTTTTTCATCTTATGAATTTGGGTGTATTGAAAAATAACTCCTATTCTACATGAATTCTTGTTGATTCTTAGAAAAGTTATCTCACTTGAATACTAGCTCGAAAGTAAATTCCTCCTAAACTACTAATTACTTGGACTTAACGAGATATGTTATATATAATCATCTTATATTTGGGTAGTTAGGATTTTTGTGGCCAATAAACTAGAATCGAACCTACTCTAATCTACATTAAGTGACCAAAGAATTGGTGGTTGATTAGGTTAGAGGAGACTAAATTACTAAGAAATTAGGGTTTAGTCAATTACAGTTTTCCATGAAATGAATCTTGCATGTTTAAAATAGTTGTTAAGAAATCTTAATCCAGAAGAATAAATAACTCTGAAACCTTAACTGTTTTCTCACATACATTTCATACCAAGTCTACTGTTTGCTTTCTTACTCTCTGAAGTACTGTCTAATACTTTTGAATCTCAAAATACTATTTCTACTTGCTTGACTAAGTGATTCAATCGACTATTATTGCTCAGTCCATCAATCCTCGTGGGATCGACCCTCACTCACCTGAGGTATTACTTGGTACGACCTGGTGCACTTGTCAGTTAGTTTATGTACATTTGAAATCCACACCACCTGTAAAAGGCACTCCGACACTCAAGTTAATATGTGATTAATAAGCTTTGCAGAATGCCATGAATCAAATAATCTTCTTACCATTTCTTTTATATCTGAGAAATGAAAGTAACTGTTATGTCTTCGATTAATGGTGTTTTAAGTGGAGAATAATTTTATATCTAACATTTTGATATTTGTTTGAATGTCAGTTATGGCCAGCTGGTCTTTAACGCTTTATAACCGAGTTATAACTTGTAACCGATGTATAACGATCACATCGTAGCCCCCCCAAGCTTGGCCTGATAGTATTTTTGATGAAACAGGTTGAGCTTTTAGGGAACGACTTATAACTCGGCGTAAGGAGCCCCTAGTTCAATGTGTTTCATTAAAAAGTATTTAGTACAGTTAAATTCAATTTTTCATTTTCGTAGGGAAAGTAAGGGGAAAATGAAAAGGTCTTGTCATGAAAAATTGTTTTCAATTTCCAATGAGACTGTATTACCATTGGCTGTTTGGGAAACAACGGTTGTGATCTACTTGAAACTGAATGAGTTTTATTAAATGTTTGTTTAAAGTATTTTGGAATCCTGGAAGTTTTCATCAAATCTATTTTACTTTTTTTGAAATGGATTTTTAAAGATTAAGGGATGAGTAAAAGAGGTTAGTGTACTCTCATTTGCTTTTCTAATTTTGTCTCCTCGCTTACGTCTTTTTTGTTCTTGGAAAAAATGGGTGAGAAAAAGGGAAAAAATTTGCCAAAAGTTGATGATGATGGGTTGTATGATTGGGTGAATGAGGATATTAAGATTCGTGACTCTCTGTTTACTGATAAGAGTAGTGTGGATGAGATAGATGTTTCGAAGATAATGAGATCCGGGGTTCGGGTAGAATTGTTGCCATGCACAAGGGCTGAGCTAGTTTTTCATAGAAAGAAGGATTTTGAAATTTTTATATGTATAGTTGCGTTCTCGAAGAACTACGTGTGAAATTTCCATTTACAACTTTTGAATGCGATGTTTTGAAACAACTTAACTGTGCTCCATCATAGCTCTATCCTAATGGTTGGGCTTTTGTGAGATGCTTTGAGGTTTTGATGGAATTTCTAGAGATAAAATCGTCTCTTGAACAATTTTTCTCTTTGTTTCAAGCTAAAGGAGTTTGAAAGGGGGTCTGAGTGAATTTGAATAGCGCCCCCAGTTTTTCAGTTTTCAAACTATATAAGTCGTCTTTTAAGGATTTCAAGGAAATATTTTTGAAGGTGAAGTCGGTGGATGAGAATTTTCTGTTTTATTTAGATGAGCATTTAGGGGGAAAATTCTGGATGTATTGGTGCTCACAACCACAACATATACTTGGTCCGGAGCTTATAACTCCCCGAAACGAGTGTATAATAGGATATCTTGTTGAGGTGGTTGATAGAGGCGGTCTGATATATATTTTTGACTTGCTTCCATGGGAGGAAGATAGATCATCAGTGGTGAATTATATCGGTGAGAGTGTGTTGAGCTATATGTTCAGTAGGTTGGTTTAATTTTGCTGTTTGTTTGACATTATTTTGTTCTGATTTGTAGTTGAAAAATATCCTGGAGTATCAGCTGTGAGCTTAAGAGCTTGGCTGAAGACAAATAATTTTGAAAGGTCCTCCTCGAACCGTGAGAAGATGGATGAAGAGGGAGAGGTTGATCAACAACCTCCTAAGAAGAAAAACTTTTTACTTAAGAAGAGGAAAGCTGACGCTATTAATTTGGGTGATGATGAAAAGGAGAAGGATATCCCTCTTGACGAGTTGTCAACCTTTGTGAATAAGTAAGAAAAGCTGCATGTTTTCACCGAGGATGGGGATGGTTCCTTGGTGTGGGATAAAAGGTTTCCTTTTAATGTTGTAGCTGATGAAGTGGTGCAAGCGTCGTCTAACATTGTGTTGGTTGATGAGGTCGGGGATATTGGCATCGACCAATATCTTCAGATAAGAAGAATTGATCTTTGTTTAAAAATTATTGTAGTGATGAACTGTATATGTTTTAATGCTTTTTATTGTTGTAGGTTTTGGGTTTCCGCCTGACAAGTATAGGTCAGAGTCAAGTAAAAAGGCATAGGAAATTGTTGCTAAAAAAGATGAAACCGTAGGTCTTAAGGAGGAGTTGGATTTAAAAGAAATTGTTATTTTAGATTTGAAAAAGGAATTGGCTGAGAGAGAGGAAGAGTTGAGGCTGGAGAAAAATAGTCATGACAAAGATGTGGAGTTGTTGAAGAAAAGGGAGAATGACCTTTCAAATCTGAATAGTCACGTGATTGAAGTGACTGTGAAGCTGAAGAATATGGAGAGCAGCCGTGAGACCGAGATCTTGGATGCATTCACCAAGGGATTTGAACGTGCTGTGATTCAAGCCAAGTTGTTAGCTCCTGAGGGTCATTTCTCGGCAATGGATCCGAGCAAAGTGGTCCGTGACGGACTGTTGGTTAATGACGAGGATGCTGCCGAGGATGGGGATGACAACTTGGTAGACTGATTTCTGTTAGGAAACTTTTGTGGTAGTTTGAAATGTTTGACTGTTGCCAATTTTTTTTGGCTTTTGTTGGAACTTGTAATAGTTAGCCTTTAAACTGTTTTTGATGATAATATTTAATCACTGTTTGATGATATGATTGTTGTTTGATGAGCAAGCCTTTGCCTTTGGCTAAGTTTGTATTGGCTTGTTTAAAATAGGTAGTGTGTTCAGACTGATAAGGTCTAAAGCTTTGATATCTAACTGATAGATAGATGTTTGATTTGAATGAGTTAGGCAATGAATGTGCTTACTGGCATGTTTGTCCCCATTACTGATAGAGGTTAGATGGGTTTGAAATCGTTTGAGCGAGAAGGTCTCGTTAGTTCACCTTTGTTTGGTGATTTGGTTGATGGTTTAGTTTGATTGCGCATGTGGAAACGATGCAATTTTGAATTGAACAATTATCCTGATTAGATAAGTGTTTTGAGATTTGTTGACTATTGATAGTCGTAGTTTGGACTGATTTAGATCGTCTTGACAATGATTGATATAGATCAGATGATGATTGATGTAGATCGAAAAAGTAAATATAGATTAGAAAAAGTAGATAGTAGATATAAATTGGCTTTTTATTGCCATAATGATTTATTATATGACCTTTGTTTACTAAGGTGTAGGTAGGCTTGTCTCATTAAAACCTCTACAAGAAAAATCCTTTTTGAAAAAAATCTTGTGAGTAGGAAAAAGAGTACAAGCTTGTCCCTGTCTTTTAGTTATAATATTGCTTTAAAGAAGAAACATTCCAAGAGTTAGGTAGCATGGTACCATCTAAGGATTCGAGCTTGTAAGCTCCTTTTCTGAGGACCTCAAAGATTCTGAATGGGCTTTCCCATTTGGCAACGAGCCTTCTATGGGAGGGAGGTCATCTGGCTTCCTCGGTCTTTTTGAGTACTAAGTTACCAATTTTAAATGAGCGAGGATGGACCTTCTGATTGTACCTTTGAGCTATGTTTTGCTGCATTGCTCGGTGGTGGACAGAGGCTGTGTCTCAGACTTCTTCAATTATATCAAGTTCGGTTCATCAGGCTTCATCATGATCGGTTGCTTGTGTTCTTAGTGAGAATTGAGAGATCTCCAAGGGAATCATTGCTTCAGACTCATAGAATAAGCGGAACGGAGTTCCTTTAGTAGTAAAGTGTGTAGTGGTGTTATAACCCCATAAGATTTGTAGAATAAGCTCGGCCCAAAGGCTTTTTGTAGCATCCAGTTTCTTTCTCAAAGCATGTAGAACGACTTTGTTGGCGACTTCAGCTAATCCGTTTGTTTGTGGATGTTCAACTGAGGAGAAATGTTATGTGATTTTTAAGTTCTGTAAAAAAGATGTGAAATTATGGTCGACAAACTGGCGACCATTGTCAGTAATAATATGATGAGGTATACAAAATATGCATATAAGATGCTTCCAAACAAAGGAAATCATTTTTTGTGATGTGATTTTGGCCAGTGGTCGTGCCTCAATCTATTTGGAAAAGTAGTTAATTGCCACAACTAAAAATTTTACATATCCTGGTGCAATAGGAAAAGGGCCGAGGATGTCGATTTCTCATTGATAGAATGGCCAGCTTACCTCGGAGTGATGTAATAGCTCGGCTGGCATATGTATTACTGGAGCGTGTTTCTAACAATTTATGCAGGTTTTCACCTTTTGAAAGCAGTCTTTCTGTAAGCTCGGCCAGAAAAACCTAGCTCGAAGAATTTTTGAAGATAAGCTTCGTGCTCCTATATGTGTGCCGCATATTCCTTCATGAACCTTGGCCAAGGCAAGGTCGGCTTCTGACCTGCTTAGACACTTTAAAAGAGGTTGAGTATAGCCTCGCCTGTACAGATTATCGTTTAAAATGTAAAGAATAAAGCTTTTCTCCTGCATTTTTTCAAATTGGTGATTTCAAATGGAATATTTCCAGTTTTTAGGTAATGGATGTAAGGCCATTGCCAATCATCCTTGTCAGCAATGTGGAAAATGTTAATAGAATTGATGCTTGGGGTAATCAAAGTGGATTGTAAAAGAGTAGCAGTATGTGATTGTGTACTGGCGATCTTTGACAAGATGTCGGCTCGGTGATTTTATTCTCTGGGAATATGATGAATTTCAAATTTTGGAAAAGGAGTTATAAGTGGTTTGACAACTTCTAAGTATTTTGTTAAAAGGGGATCTTTTACTTGAAAAGATTGATTTACTTATTATACTACTAGTAAAGAGTCACAGTGTACTTTTATTGCAGAAATATTTAATTCAATGGCTAACCTTAAGCCGACAATAAGCGCTTCACATTCGACCTGATTGTTACTGGCCTTGAAGGATAAGCGTAGGAAATGCTCCAAAACTATTCGAGTTGGGTCTTCTAGAAGAATTCTTACGCCTGACTCTTGAGGGTTGGAGGCACCATCGACGTACAGTGTCCATTATGCGGGCATATCATCGGAATCGGGAGTAGTAAACTCGGCAACAAAGTCAGCCAGGTATTGTGATTTGATTGAACCCCAGGATTGGTATTTGATATCAAACTTAGATAATTCGATAGACTACTTTATCAATCGGCCAGCTAGTTCTGGTTTTGTGAGTACTTGTCGTAGTGGCTGGTCAGTTCGGACATTAATGGTATGACTTTGGAAATAAGGTCAAAGACGCCTAGTCGAGAAGACTAAGGCAAGGGCGAGCTTTTCTATCTTCGGATAGCGTAGCTTGGCATTTTGAAATGATTTGCTGGTGAAGTGAACAGGTTGTTTGATCTTGCCCCTTTCTGTAATAAGAACAAAACTAATTTCCCAGTCAGTTATAAATAGATAAAGATAAAGTTCCTCTCCAAGTTCAGGCTTTTGTAAAATTGGAGGTTTTGAAAGAATAGTTTTTAAATATGAAAAAGTAGTTTCAGATTCATCATCCCATTTGAAGTTGTTTTTCTTTTTAAGTGATTGAAAAAAGTTGAAAGATTTGAAAGCTAAACAAGGTAAAAATATTGATAAGGCGGCGAGTCTCCCTGTTAGTCATTGGACTTCTTTGATTGTCTGAGGACTTTGCATGTCCAAAATAGCTCGGCATTTTTCTGGATTTGCCTCTATACCTCGGCTTGTCTGCAAAAATACAAGGAATTTACCTCCTTGTACATCAAAGGCGCATTTTTCTGGGTTTAACCTCATGTTGTATTGTCGGATTTGTGCAAAGATCTCCTCAAGATCGTCTATGTGAGATTTGCCATCTTTGGTTTTGGCGACCATGTCATCAATGTATACTTCAATGTTTCGACCAATTTGCTTGGAGAACATTTTGTCCATAAGTCTTTGGTAAGTTGCGCCTGCATTCTTAAGGTTAAAGGGCATAACTTTATAACAAAAATTACCGTATTCAGTTATAAAAGCAGTTTTTTCTTTGTCAGATGGGTGCATGAGGATCTGGTTATAATCAGAGTATGAATCTATAAAACTTAATGTGCCATAGCTTGATGAAATATCTACTGAAGTATCAATAGATGGTAAAGGATATGCATCTTTAGGACATGCTTTATTTAAATCAGTAAAGTCGACCCACATGGACCATTTACCATTGTGTTTCTTTACCATGACAACATTGGCTAGCCATGTTGTGAAGCAGATTTCTCGAATGAAGTTGGCATCAATGAGTTTTTTGGTCTCCTCCAGTGATGCTTCTTTCTTCTCGATCCAAGGTTACGTTTTTTCTGCGCTATAGGTTGGACTGATGAGTTAATTGCCAGTTTATAAGATATTATAGAAGGATCGATGCCGGGCATGTTAGTGGGGTCCAAGTGAAGAGATCGGCATTTTGTTGGAAGAAGAGGACGAGCTGTTTCCTTTCGTCAGCCTACATAGTTGAATCTACAAAAGTGAACTTGTTTGGATCATTAGTTAAAGGGATTTTCTGTAATTCCTCCATTGGGGTAGGTCGATCTTGGAACTCGGCGTGAGGGTCCAACTCAGCTAAAGAAGGAAGCTGAAGCGAGTTGTGGATGGCATTTACTTGTGCACCTATAGCTCGGTTGGGCAATTTAAGACTGACATTGTAACAATGCCGAGCTTCGCGGTGGTCACTGTAAATTGTGGCAACAAGGTTGTCCTGCACATGAAACTTCACACAAAGATGAGTTGTAGATACAATTGCGCCGAGCTCATTCAAGAAAGGTCGGCCCAGTATTAAATTATAAGGACTGAAATAATCAACCACAAGGTATTGAACATCTAAAGTTTTGGATAGAGGATTCTCACCAAGTGTTGTTTGTAACCCCACTAAACCTAGTACAGGTACTCGTTCACCTGAAAATCCAACGAGGTCTCCAGTTGATGGCTGGAGTATGTTGTCACTCAACTTCATCTTCTGAAACGTGGAATAGAATAGAACATCGACGCTGCTCCCTGGGTCCAGTAAGACCTTCCGAACTATTAGGTCTCCCAGTTGAATAGAAATAACAACTGAGTCATCTAAATTGAGCTTGGTTGAATTGAAATCCGACACCTGGAAAGTCATTTCAGGTAAGGTTGGCACAGTTTGATGAATGTTGATGGTGCTTTCTACAGCGAGTGATGCACCACTATTTTCGTGGTACATTCTGTACTTCATTGAGTGGATTTTATCCACCATTTTCACACTTATTCATAGAAATCGCATGTTTTACATATTCCTTCCTGATCTTGTGCTATGATTGAAAACATGTTTCCTGGGCCTTTAAATTGCTAATATTAATCCTCTCTTATTACCACTCGATGCCTTGATATGTATGTTAAGTGATTTCGGGATTTATAAGGCATGAATGTCTTAGAGGATGAAAAGGAAGCATGCAAAAGTGGAAGGAATACAAGAAGTTAAAGAAATTGCTAAGCTGTCCAGCCTGACCTCTTCGTACTTAATTGATCATAACTTGAGCAATAGAAGTCCAAATGAGGCGGTTTCAGTTGCGTTGGAAAGCTAACATCCGGGGCTTCGCAAAGATATATAATTTTCTATAACTGCCCCGAAGATAGGCGACACGCACGCGTGGATCACGCACACGCGTGACCTGGAGAAAATTCAATCCACGCATACGCGTGGACGACGCGTACGCGTGACTTTGCCACGTGCTGGACGTATCAGAAATTGCTGGGGGCGATTTATGGGCTGTTTTTGACCCAGTTTTTGGCCCAGAAAACACAGATTAGAGGCTATAAAGTGGGAAATCCATTCATTGAGACAACTTTAATATTCATAATTTTAGGTTTTAGATGTAGTTCTTAGAGAGAGAGGCTCTTCCCAATTCCAGGTTCAATGTTCTTTTAATTTATATTCTCTTCTACTTTAATTTATTCTAGCATTCTAGTTTATCTATTTCCCTTTATTAATTACTTATTGTTACAATTTGGTTTATGAATTCTCATATTTAATTTGATTTTCTATTTAATATAATTTGAGGTATTTCAGATTTAAGATTGCTTTTTTTATTTATGTTATTGATGCTTTCAATTTAATTTAGATTTCTGCTCCCTTTGCTTTGGTTGAGTAATTGGTGACACTTAAGTTATCAAACTCAGTTGTTGATTGAAAATTGGAATTTGCTGATTGATTTGGATCCCTCTAAAGCTAGTCTTTCCATAGGAGTTGACTAGGACTTGAGGAATCCTATTGATTGGTCCACTTGACTTTCTTTTATTTAGTAAGGTTAACTAAGTGGGAGCAATAAACAATTATCATCACAATTGATAAGGATAACTAGGATGGGATTTCCAGTTCTTATATCTTGCAATGGTTTTCATGATAATTAATTTACTTTCTTGCCAATTTATTTCTTTGTTCCTTATTTCAAAAACCCAAAAGATACTTTTCCATAACCAATAATAATTCATACTTCCCTGCAATTCCTTGAGAGACGACCCGAGGTTTGAATACTTCGGTTATCAATTTTATTAGGGATTTGTTACTTGTGACAACCAAAACTTTTGTACGAAAGGATTCTTTACTGGTTTAGAAACTATACTTGCAACAAAACTTTATCTGTAAAATTCTTCACTAGCAGAGAATTCGATCGTTCAAAATGGCGCCGTTGCCGGGGATAAGTACAAAATAGCTTTTGTTACTTTCATTCATTGCATTTTAATTTTGTTCATATTTTTATTTTCTTTTATAAATTTATTATTTTTTCATTGGTGTTAAATTTTCTTTTTCAACTGTTGTATCTTTTCTAGTATTATTTTGGTACTTAGTGACTTGTTTTACACTGTTGGATGGTATTATTTATCTGTCACTGCCAATCTTTTATGTTACCTGTATCCCTTTTGCATTGACATGAATTTATATTTTCTTGCATTACCAACACTCTCTTCCCCATTGTTGCAAATTTTTGCACTCTTGATTTGCCATGTGCTTCTAATATTTTCTCACTTGCATGTTGTAGCTAGCATGTAATTGAGACTCTCATCATTTGGCATTAACCCAACCATATTTAAATTGTTTTGCTATCTTTATTTTTGGGTTACTTTTCTTCTTTTTTCTCTTCTTTCAGGATGGCCACCGAGGAAGGGAAACAGAAAACGTTTACATGGGGCAACAGACAAGTTCATCCGCACAATCTTTGGAGAAAAGCATCAGTTGTAGTAGCCCGTCCACTTGCACTTCTTTGAATGCACCGAGTGTGGGGAGGTCGATACCAATCTCCATGGGTTAGTTATTTTCTTCTCAACACCAATATTTTACTTTATTTGTTAGTTCATTGTTGCATTTGCATGTTTGATTGCATGTTTGTTTGATTTTATGCATTTAGCTACTACTTGGTTAAAGTAATGAGTTTCTTTTTCAAAACCTTTTTATAGTATTTCACTAATTTAATTTAAAACTTTTGTGTTAAACTTGTTTGAAGACTGTAAATTAGAACATGGTTTTTGAGCTAAGAATACACAACCTGTGAGACTTGAGCTTAATTATATGGTTACATTATTTAACCATAATATTTTATTCTTGTGTGTTTTCTTCTCTATGACTGTAATCTATATTTTGTTCCATTCTATATGTCTAATGTTTAGTGTATTTACATGCTTGCATATGATTGAGGCCATTAATTATTATTAGCTCACTTATCCCAAATAGCCTACCATTTTAATCACCTTTGTCAGCCACTTTGAGCCTTTTTATCCCACTTGTTCTATATTTTACCACATCACTAGCCTTAAACAGAAAAACAAATTAATTACCCAAAATTGAATCTTTGGTTAGCTTAAGATAGAGATTGTGTGTTAACTAAGTGTGGGAAAACTGTGGGAACATGGGTTAATAAGGGAATATGTTATGTTTTTACTTTGAAAAAATATTAGAAATTTGGGTACCTACTCATGTGAGACCAGAAAAAAATTAAAAATTCATGTGCATTGATATGTTATGTTTACTTTTATATTTTAATCAATAAAATATATATATATATATATATATATATATATATATATATATATATATATATACAATATAAATAAATAAATAAAATAAATAAACAAGGGGACAAAATTACCCCAATGTTAAGCTAATGAAAGATCAATGCATAGGTGATACAAGTAAAGAAGAGTTGATGCATGAGTATGTAACGCAAAAGTGGGAATTTTGGGTAGCTAGGTATGATTTTAGAAGTATATAGAGTGTATGTATATGTGAGAGCTTAGGTTAGTCAAGGATTCAATTTATAGCTCACTTGGCCATGCATATATCCTCTCCCTTAGCTTAGCTCCATTACAACCTTTAAAAGACCTCATGATGTTTGCATTTGTATACTAGATATTTGTTGATTGGTTAGATGAAGAACAAAGTTTTAGAAAGCATGACTAGAGAAGAGTAGAGTGATTAACCCTAGACACTTTAGAGATTAGAGTGCATATATACTACCAGTGAGGGTTCAATACTTGATTATATGTTCCCTGCTTTCATGAGCTATCTTCTTACAAGTTTACTTGTCTTTTATTCTATAATTTGAATTAGTGAAATCTGATTTGTATTTGTCTTGAAGAGCTTATTTACTTTTAACCAAGTAGGTAGAAACATCTTAGCATGTAGTTGCATTCATATAGATAGTTACATTTCATACATTCTACCATTCCTCTTCACTCTTATAGCTTCTCTTGAGCTTAGCATGAGGACATGCCAATGTTTAAGTGTGGGGAGATTTGATGCACCACTATTTCGTGGTACATTCTGTACTTCATTGAGTGGATTTTATCCACCATTCTCACACTTATTCATAGAAATCGCATGTTTTATATTTTCCTTCCTGATCTTGTACTATGATTGAAAACATGTTTCCTGGGCCTTTAAATTGCTAATATTAATCCTCTCTTATTATCACTCGATGCCTTGATATGTGTGTTAAGTGATTTCAGGATTTATAAGGCAGGAATGGCTTAGAGGATGAAAAGGAAGCATGCAAAAGTGGAAGGAATACAAGAAGTTAAAGAAATTGCTAAGCTGTCCAGCCTGACCTCTTCGTACTTAACTGACCATAGCTTGAGCAACAAAGGTCCAAATGAGGCGGTTTTAGTTGCGTTGGAAAGCTAACATCCGGGGCTTCGCAACGATATATAATTTGCCATAGCTGCCTCAAATATAGTTGACGCGCACACGTGACCTGGAGAAAATTCAATCCACGTGTACGCGTGGACGACGCGTACGCGTGACTTTGCCGCGTGCTGGACGTATCAGAAATCGCTGGGGGCGATTTCTGGGATGTTTTTGACCCATTTTTCGGCCCAAAAAATACAGATTAGAGGCTATAAAATGGGGGAATCCATTCATTGAGACAACTTTCATATTCATAATTTTAGGTTTTAGATGTAGTTCTTAGAGAGAGAGGCTCTCTCCTCTCTCTTAGGTTTTATGATTTAGGATTTCTCTTAGTTTTTGGATTATTTCTTTCCAATTTTAGGTTCAATATTCTTTTAATTTATATTCTCTTCTACCTTAATTTATTCTAGCATTCTAGTTTATCTATTTCCCTTTATTGATTACTTATTATTACAATTTGGTTTATGAATTCTCATGTTTAATTTGATTTTCTATTTAATATAATTTGAGGTATTTCAGATTTAAGATTGCTTTCTTTTATTTATGTTATTGATGCTTTCGATTTAATTTAGATTTCTTCTCCCTTTGCTTTGGTTGAGTAATTGGTGACACTTGAGTTATCAAACTCAGTTGTTGATTGAAAATTGGAATTTGCTAATTGATTTGGATCCCTCTAAAGCTAGTCTTTCCATAGGAGTTGACTAGGACTTGAGGAATCCTATTGATTGGTCCACTTGACTTTCCTTTATTTAGTAAGGGTTAACTAAGTGGGAGCAATAAATAATTATCATCACAATTGATAAGGATAACTAGGATGGGATTTCCAGTTCTTATACCTTGCAATGGTTTTCATGATAATTAATTTACTTTCTTGCCAATTTATTTCCTTGTTCCTTATTTCAAAAACCCAAAAGATACTTTTCCATAACCAATAATAATTCATACTTCCCTGCAATTCCTTGAGAGACGACTCGAGGTTTGAATACTTCGGTTATCAATTTTATTAGAGGTTTGTTACTTATGACAACCAAAACTTTTGTATGAAAGGATTCTTTGCTGGTTTAGAAACTATACTTGCAACGAGACTTTATCTGTAAAATTCTTCACTAGCAGAGAATTCGATCGTTCAGCGAGCATAGCTCGGTAAGTGTGTTTGTGAGTAGAGCTTGAAGCTCCCCCTCCGGCAAAGCCCTTAGAAATGTAAGTGACTACACCTCGGGGTTGATTCAGTTGAGTTGTGGGTGCTTTTCCTTTTCCCGAGAAGTTTGACCTGTAGAAGACAAGTCAGATTGATGTGTGTTGTGCTTTTGGATGTGCCCGCTGATGTATTTGTCCTAATGTCCTTTCCGAGCTAAGAGTTCAAGCAAGTCTTTAGCTACAACGCACTCATCAGTGGTGTGCCCGTGTTTTTGGTGAAAAGCATAGTACTTTGTCTTGTCCACATTCTTCGTATCTTGGTAGGTTTCTGCCTTTCGAGGAGGTTTGATGAGCTTTGAATTTAATATTTTTTTGATGATTTCCTCTCTTTTGGTGTTGAACTGGGTATAGGAATCATAACGCGGTGCCAATCGAAAGGATTTCTTATTGCCCTGAGTTTTATCGTCATCTTTAATATTTTGGTTCTTCTCAGATTTCCAGGCTTAGCGTAACTCTTCGATTTCCATTAACCTTTGGCCTTCTCTAAAAATTCAGCTAAGATTTTAGCTTTGGCCACTGTGATGGTTTCTTGAAACTTTCCTGGGCGGAGTCTACTTTTGATAGCATGTAGGTGTACCTTGGGGTAGAGGTCTGGGATGGTCATTGCCACTTTGGTAAAACGGGTGATATAATCCTTTAAACTTTTGTGCTGCCCTTGCTTAATAGCTTTTAGATAGTCAGATTCATGTAGATAGATGGAAGATATAGCGAACTGATCTTCGAACTGTTTGGCGAGCTCCTGAAAGCATGAAATAGAATCTACAGGCAAAGAAGAAAACCAGTTAAGTGCAGGACCGTCTAAGAAAGTAGAAAAACAAGGACATCAAATAGGATCAGAGGCATCGTTAATGATCATCATGGATCGGAATTTCTTGATGTGCTTTTTCTGGTCTCCCATCCCATCGTAGGGAGTCAACGTGAGGGGCAAGGTGAAATTCCTAGGTAGCCTGAAATTCATAGCGTCGTCCGTGAATGGCCCAACATTGTTGTTTAACTTGTCTTCAACATCATTTTTTTGAGGGACATTATTTTGTTGATTCCCTTAGGTCATTGAGTTTCAAAGACGTGCGTTGAATCAAAATTGTCTTCCTCATCCTCTGGTCGCTCATTATGACCATTGTTATGCTCAATCCGAGCATTAGTTAGCTCGACTATTTGATTTTCCATTCGTTGATTTTCTTCTGCCATGCGCTGATTGGCCTGTTGTAACTCCATTACCATTTGAAGAAGCTCAGAAGGTGTGGGAGGAGGTAAGTCAACCATGATCAGAGAAAGGAGTTTTGGGACCTATAGAAAGAAGGGTTTTTTATTTCGAGGTCTCACGGCGGGCACCAATTGTTCTTGGTGAGGTTGGTCGGTATATAGCTCGTCTGCCGATGAATGTCTTCAAGCTTCTCGTCGAGATGAGTTATACGTTGGCAAAGAGAGAACAAGGGGTGGGTACCTACAAAAGGCACTCCAATGCTCAAGTCAATATGTGAGTAATAAGCTTTGCTGAATGCCATGAATCAAATAATCTTCTTACCATTTCCTTTATATCTGAGAAATGAAAGTAACTGTTATTTCTCCGAGTAATGGTGTTTTAAGTGGAGAATAATTGTATATCTGACATTTTGATATTCGTTTGAATGTCAGTTATGGCCAGCTGGTCTTTAATGCTTTATGGCCGAGTTATAACTTGTAACCAATGTATAATAGTCACATCAAATATTATTAAATAATGAGATTTTATTGAGTATGTTTGAGTAATATTCTCTTTTGTATTATTTTATTACATAATTATATTATTAAATTACTAAGTCGTGTTTGAATTTAACAAAATTATGTTTTTAGACTTAATCCTAATTTAGCTATTGTGTAGCAATATTACACGTAATAAGATTGAAACGACTAACGAATGGTATTCTTACAGACTCTTCGATTGTTGTTGTCACGTTGTGTGATGTTGGGTATCCCACTACCTGACATGCTATTACCTTATATTAGGGAGGTTGGGTTCGAACACACTGTGGAGTTAAGGGATTTTGTCTTTGACAATACCTTATTATTCTTTTCATTTGTGGAGCGGTGGAGACTGGAGACCTATATTTTCCATCTTCTGTGGGACGAGATTAGTATCACGTTTCAGGATATGGTGTACCATCTTGGTTTGCGCACATATGATGATTCGATTGGCAGCTACACTAGAGATTTTCAGTAGTTTCATGGGCACCCTACATGGCAGTGGATTGAAGACTTGCTTGGTGATAGGCCTCTACCCCAGTCGGAGAACAGAAAGAAGAACTTTAGGTTGAAGATGGATTGGCTCTAGAATAGGGTTGCCCACATTCCTCCACATGTAGATCTAGCTACTCTCTGGCAGTAGGGTAAAATTGATGATGTTGATTAGTGGGCAGGGACGGATTAAGGGGGACAAGTAGTGGTCTTGGGTCCCGAAAAAAATTTTAAACTCATATATTATTAGAATGGATGCATTGTATAAGGTAAAGCTTAATAGTGACATAGTGTAGTGATAGTAAAAAGAGTTGATATTCTTTATGTATTAGGATTCAAATTTTTCTACATGTATTTACATTATTTGTGTTTTTTATTTGATTTAGAATTTTTTAATATCTTTTTATTTTAATTAATTTTAAATCTATAATCATATAAAAGGTAATTTAATATTATTTATAATTACATTATTTTTTTTCTAATTTTATTTAGTTATTTTTTATTATTTTTTCTTAATTTTTATTCCTAATATTATATAAAAATATTTTAATATATTTTAAATTCATATAACAAAATTATTAGTGCAATTAATTTAATTATTTTATGTCATTTTTTAATAATACAAAGCATAAAAATATAACTCACTGACATATAAATACTTAATAAAGTAAAGAGTAAAGTATCGTTTTTATCCCCAACGTTTAGGGTAAATCCTATTTGTGTTCCTAAAGTTTAAATCGTCCTATTTGTATCCATAACGTTTGTAAACGTGATTCAATGTTATCCTGCCATCAATTACACATCATAAGTGCTTTAGTTTGAGTTTTAAAAATCTCTTCTTGAAGTTAGAATACAAATGTCTGGGATAGAATCGATGATCTACTCCGAAAAATAGCTCCTCAAATGTTGAAACTAATTCCTACAATATTTACATAATTCACTTTTCTAGAGACATAATTGAATCTAAACACAAATAGTGGGTATAATATTAAAATCGAACACATCCAAGTGAGACATAATTGAGAATGAATACATCTAAGTGAAAATAATTGAAAAATATAATCTGATTTGTTAGTATAATTGATAGTAGGATAACATTGAATCACTTTTATAAACGTTAAGGATACAAATAGGACAATTTAAACGTTAGGGACATAAATAGGACTTACCCCAAACGTCAGGGACAAAAACGATACTTTACTCTAAAGTAAATTAATTAACAAAATATTTAAAAATAGATAGTTTTATATTTTATTAGATCTAAATTCATAAAATAATTATAAAAACCGAGATAATCCTTTTATTTGATAAATATTTATTATTTTTAATTAAAAAACTAATTATAATTATATTGTTAGGATTTGGTTGAATTAGTCCCACATTGCTTGGGATAGCAAATGGAGTGGGTGGCCTAGGCTATAAATATGAGGCTAAGTTCTCCATTCGTTTTTGCACCAGTCAGAAACACTTTAAGCTTGTATCTGATTTTTCTTTTCCTCTGTACTCTTTGATTAGAGAGTGTTGTGAGGTGTAGTTAGATATTTGCTTTGAGAGAGTGTGGGTGTACTGGGGTGCCGGTGTTAGAGAGAAAGAAGTCTATGTGTTGTAACAATTTTCACATAGTGATATTCTCTGGTTGTCATTTGACAACGGCCGTGGTTTTTTCTCCGGTAATTGGAGTTTCCACGTTAAATTCTTGTGTTGTAATTGTGCCTATTTTATTTCTCTGTCAAAGGTGTTTTCTCAAGGAGAAATGGTGTCTTATTCCCAACAAGTGGTATCAAGAGCTTCGGTTCAGTGGGATTTATTCTTAGTATGCTCTGTGGTTGCAGCTTAGTCTGACCTTCCACATCAGAAAAGAATTTTGTCCTGTGGCTTGAGGTTGATCTTTGGTTGCTGTTGTTGTTGCTGGAAGGCAGTGTGACACTGTGAGAGTGCAGTTTGAAAAGATTCTGGCTAAGGAAAGACTTGGTATTTAAGTGTGTCCATTGTGACCCACCTCTCTTTCCTGGGGACCCTTCCTAGTGCACAGTTGTGTTATACTATTCCAGTATACGGTTGCAACAATGTCAGGATATTCAAGTGCTGTAAAGCTTGAAATAGAGAAATTTGATGGAAGAATCAATTTTGACTTGTGGCAAATACAAGTCAAGGATGTGTTGATACAATCAGGTTTGCACAAGGCGTTGAAGGAGAAGATCTCTGGTTGCTCTCTCTATAAGAGAAGATGATGTTCTCTAGAAGACAAGAAGTATCCTCATGGTATTACCGCACTGCCATGGATAAGGATAAGTTGTGGCAATCGGGTCCACAATTGCACACGGGCATTGGTTGGCGTTGAGATGCAAGGTGTGTGGCGGAGTTAGGTCGATGGCTGAAGAACTTCCAGGAAAAGCCAATTTGGAAGTTGCACCATGAATTTTCAGCAAGGTTTTGATCTGTACCAAGGCGAAATGTTTGGAGTGGTCTAATTCCAAGTGAGTATACTTTCAAGGTGGAGTATGATAGTTCTCTGAACTATGATTGTCGGTATAGACAATGACAGCAAAGAATTGTCGGTGTTGACAATAGAAGCTGAAGATGTGTGACTATTTCAATCAAGGTAGAGATTGTTAGGATTTGGTTGAATTAGTCCCACATTGCTTAGGATAGCAAATGGAGTGGGTGGCCTAGGCTATAAATATGAAGCTAAGTTCTCTATTCATTTTTGCACCAGTCAGAAACACTTTAAGCTTGTATCTGATTTTTCTTTTCCTTTGTACTCTTTGATTAGAGAGTGTTGTGAGGTGTAGTTAGATATTTGCTTTGAGAGAGTGTGGGTGTACTGGGGTGCCGGTATTAGAGAGAAAGAAGTCTATGTGTTGTAACAATTTTCACATAGTGATATTCTCTGGTTGTCATTTGACAACGGCTGTGATTTTTTCTCCGGTAATTGGAGTTTCCACGTTAAATTCTTATGTTGTGATTGTGTTTATTTTATTTTTCTGTCAAAGGTGTTTTCTCAAGGGAGAATAGTGTCTTATTCCCAACATATATAGATTATTAAATATATGATATTATATATAATTATACAATATTTTAATTTTTGACTATTTCACTCTTAAATTTTTTATCTATTTTTATTGACGGATATTTGTTCACAGACAAGACAAGTGAATTAACCTTATCTCTCTAAGATCGTTACCTAATAATAATGATGAAATTCAGCATTTTCTTCGAAAGAAAATTGAAAATGTTTACAAATAGCTATATTGTCTATAAATTAGGTGTATATTTCTAACATTTGTTTTTAGAAAAGTAGTATGATATACTTTTTTCTTTTTAAAATTATATTTTTCATCCTTCTAGTAATAAAAATAAAGTATACTTTTGATTTTGAAATTTTTTGAAAAATTTTAAAAATATTTATAATATTTAATTTATTTTAATTTTATCCATAATATTTTAAATATATTTTAATTATACCTTAAGGATTAACTACGTTAACTGATATATTATTATTAACATGACAATTATATGTTGACGTCTGCATAAGATTTCTTGTAACGTCCAATTTAGAATAGAAAAATTGGTTTTGAGTGAATCGATAAAAAAATTTAAACCAATAAAAAAATTAGTTAGTGAATATGTTGAATTGGTTCTACACAAATTTTGATAAAAAGCATATAGATAAACAAATAGATAATGACTGAAATTAAATAAAAATAAATTAAAATAAAAAATTGATTAATTAAAATTGAATACAAAATAAATTATTCTATTTTTTTTATCTAATTTTTTAATATAATAAAAAAAAAAGACTCACTCAATCTCATTTATATACATTACAGTTTGAAATAAATTGAAATTGAACGGAAGAAAATCACTCTACTTTCTATTTAATTTTTTGATACAATAAGAGAGGAACTCATTCAATCTTATTTATTCACACCATGATTTTATTACGAAAATCAAAATTCTAAGAAGTATATTTTCACTTCTCTAATTATTGTCTAACGACTACAATAATTTATAAAGTATTTATACATCTCATATCAAATTAAAGATGAAATTTTTAAGTTCACTAACATAAAGTCTAATATACTAATTAAATAAATAAAATTAAAATATATAAATTAAATTAAACATTCTAATAAAAAATATAAACTAATTACTAAATAATATTTGTACTTCTCATATTATAAATGTCTAAAGCACGTATTAGATTTAATGAAAATTTGATTAGAAAAATGAATTACCAAAAATTTGTTCACAAAACTTTTTTTTTAGGGTTAAGTACTGTTTTATATTTAAGATTTGGGGTGAAAATTAAAATCGTCTCTGACCTTTTTTTTATTAAAATCATCCTCAACGTTTAAAAACGCTTTAAAATAATCTTTTTCGCTCTAAAAAGACAAATTTACTCTTTTAAAAAATAAATTATAAAATAAATTAACTTTGTTCATCATCCTCCCAACCCATTTGCAACAGCTTCATTATCCCTCTCTTTCTCCATCAATCCTCCCAACCTATTTCTTCCTCCAATCAAAGACCCAAACTTTGTTTTCTCCCCAACAACCCAATAAACTCAAACTCCCAACCTAAGCTTCTTCCTTCACCTACCTTTCTCTCTCTACATCAACCCCTATTTTCTCTTTCCTCAAAATCCATTAACAACAAGCTTTTGTTCAAGTTAATAAACAAATTAAGCAACAACAGCAACTAAATTCAACAACAAATTCAATAACAAATTCAACAAATTCAGCAACAACAACACACTTTTATTAACACCAAAATTAAAATAAATCAACAGCAACAACATCCACAAAATAAATTAACAGAAATTTTAGATTTAACAACAATTTAACAATCATCACTGTAACCTCAGATCCAAAATCAACAATGATAGAAATTAAAAAAAAAAAAATAAAAAGAGACATTCAAATTCTTCAAAAATAAAAAAATAAAAAAATAAAAAAATGAAGAACAGAAAGAGGAGGAAGGAAGTGACGGTGCGGTGCAGGAACCTACTGCCATAATCAACCTCTGGCCGCCGCCGCCCTCAGTGCGCCCCTCCTTCTTCTTCCTATTCTTCTTCCTCTTCCTTCCAACTGCCACCTACGATCACCGTCTGTCGAAAGCCAATAACCACTACAAACGTCGCCTCTTCCTTCCCAGAACACGTCACAGCGCCGCCATGTCGGGGATTCGAAGCTGAAGACGACTAACTCGAAGACGCTTCTATCAATCCAACCACTCTCCGCTCTCCATCTTCCCAACCTCTGCATCTTCCTCTCTTCTCTCATTCTCTCTCTCATCTTCTCGTTTTATCTCTCTTTCTCTATAGTCACGATACAACGACGAAAGCACGGTGGCGGCCACACTCTTTCCCGATGTCACCTCCCTCTTCTTCCTTTCCTTTTCTTTCTTCTTCTTCTTCTTCTCTGTTTCTCTCTTCTTTTGTTATGTGTCTTTTGTTTATTTTCTTTTTGTTTTTTGTTTATTGTCTTTTTATTTATTTCCTTTTCTTTTTTAATAATTTTTATTTTTGTTTAAGGGTAATTTTGTCCGAAAAAATATTGTTTATGGATAAAAGAATGATTTTATAACGTTTTGTAATGTTAAGGATGATTTTAATAACAAAAAAAGGTCGGAGACGAATTTGATTTTTACCCCAAACCTTAGGAACGAAAACAGTACTTAACCCTTCTTTTTATTATTTTAAAGCTACTGCTAAAAGCTAAAAAATGCTGATAATAACATTAATAACCAAACAATTATTTTTTTTGTTAATAGATTTGGTCCCATATTTCAAACTAGTTTATTTCGCCAAGTGATGGTGATGTCAAGTATATATATATGCATTACTCTTGTTTTCGGATTAAAATGGAAAAAAAGTTAGAAAATCAATAAAGTATTAAAAAATTAATATTTTAAAAGAAAAAAATAATGTTGTTTATGTTTTCTCAAACATAGTTGTAAAAACCGGATCGGACCGGTCGGTTCGACCGAAAAATTAGTGAACCGGATCTCTAATCGGTCCGGTTGATTGATATGACCGGATAAGGAAGATAACCATTGAGAACCGAATTGAACCGGCCAGTTTTGATGAAAATCAGAAAATTGGCGGTTTTAGCTCAACCGACCGGTTTGGAAGCGCTTTTTTTTTTTTTAAAATTCATTTGCCAAACAACGTCGTTTTGGTTTATTTAGGAAAAAAAAAAAAAAGAGACTCAAGTCTCGTATACGCTATACCCCCAAAATCCCTGTTTCCACTTTCCACTTTCCCCAACCCTAATCCCCTAACCAGTAACCATGCCACAATGGCTAACCCTTCCCCTCACCTCCTCACCTCACTCTGTCACTCACCAAGCCACCACCGCCCGCTGTCGTCTTCTTCGTCTCACCGCCGGACACCCATTCTGAAGTATAAAGGAACAGAACAGACCCGCGGCTCCACTTCGTCCCTGTCTCTCATTGCCATCACCGTTTCCTTGCCGTTGCCGCGCCGTCGCCGTCGTCTTCGTCTTCTGTTGTGTCGAACATGTTAGTTGAATATGTTGTTCTCCTCTGTTCTGCACTTCTGCTCTATGACTATGATTGTTGAAAATTTGGAATTATGAAGCTGTTATGACTTATGAATAATTGAGTTATGTTATTCTATTCTGTTATGAAAATTTGAAATTTTTGGGATGAATATACTTGTTGAAAGCTTGAAACTATGAATAATGTTGTTATGTTGATGTGTTCTGTGTTGAATATGCTTGTTGAAAACTTGAAATTTCTAGGATGGATATGCTTGTTTAAAGCTTGAGACTATGAATATGCTTGTGCTGTGAATTTAACTATTTAAGGTTGCTGTGAATTTAACTATTTAAGCCTTTAAGGTTGCTGTCACTTGAAATTTCTAGGATGGATATGCTCGTTGAAAGCTTGAAACTATGAATATGCTTGTGCTATGAATTTAACTATTTAAGGTTGCTGTGAATTTAACTATTTAAGCCTTTAAGGTTGCTGTCACTTGAAATTTCTGGGATGGATATGCTTGTTGAAAGCTTGAGACTATGAATATGCTCTTGTTGTGAATTTAACTATTTAAGGTTGCTGTGAATTTAACTATTTAAGCCTTTAAGGTTGTCGTCTTGCTGAATAGGGAATTTAAATCACTCATTGTATTTGGTTTATGAATTGTTATTCTTATTGTGTTTAATTAAGATACTATTGTACTAGTACTAACTAATTTCATGCCTATGTTTGTATTAGTTATTTTTAGAATTTGAAACTTGGTTGTTTTTAAAATGTTGGTGAAGAACTGAAGATATGTATTTTAAATTTTTTAAGTTTATGACTATTTTTAGTATTTTATATTTTTTATACGTAAAACCGGTTTTATCGGTTCAACTAACGATTTATCGGTTGAATCAATAAATCAATAAACAAGTAATCTGACTGGTTTGATCATCAGTTCTGTTCTTATAACTATGATCTCAAATATAAAATAAAACAAAAAGTTGATCAAGTTTGTGAATAAAATGTCATGAGTGTTTTTATATGTGACGATTCTATCGAGAACATTTAATTTTCTTTAAATTTTTAGTTTATTTTTTGATAGAAGTTCTGGTTGTCTCTTTTTCAGATAGGAATTTTTGTGGAATAAACATCCAATTCAGTTTTTGTCTATTTTCACGAAGAACAAAGTGATCCCTATAAAAAAAAATGGATACTTCGACCCTCAATTTTTTTATTTTGGGACAATACGATTCCTCTGTTAAAAAATCCGTTAAATAATAATAAAAATTAGTTTTCTGGAAATTTTATTTGTATTTTGTGGGGTTTTAAACTTTCACAAACAATTAATAAGTTTATTTTTGAAAAATTCATTCACCGGTAGTGGTTAAGTGAAGAAAAACTATTGATAAAAATGATACCTCAAAAATAAAATAATTGTAGTACAAATACCTTTTAAAAAAAATAACATTGAATAAGAAATGATGGAAGATAAATTTAATGTTAATAATATTGGTATTGGTGATGATGACGGTAGAGGAGATAATGATGATGATAAAGCAATAAAAATAATAGAGGTAGGAGTGATAATAATGAGGATGAAGAAGGTAGTGGTAGTAGTAGCAGTAATTGGTTATATTGTTGAAAAGAAATTTGTGGAGGTTTAAAACCCCCACAAAATACAAATAAAACCCCCCACAAAATTAATTTTTCTTATTATTTAAAATTTTTTTAAACAGAGAGATCATATTGTCCAAAATAAAAAAGTTGAGGACCGAAGTGTCCGTTGTTTTTTGGACAGGAATCGCATTGTCTTTCATGAAAATGGACAATACCGAATTAGATCTTTACTCAATTTTTATGTAAAAAAAAAGTATAAAAATTATTATTAGTCAATATTAATTAATTTTTGTTCCGAGGGTTACCTGAAACTGTAGGTCGATCTCGGACGAGATCTTCTATGCTGGTCGGAACCGATGTGTCCGGCTGGTGAATGGTGACCGGAGCTGGTACGTCCGACTTGTTTGGACTTGAACGTGCTGCTGATCCTCTGTCACCGAAGGATGGGGGTACCTGCAAGAGACTCCGATGCTTAAGTTAGCATGGGTATTAAACAGGTGTTATGTAGAATCAGAGTATGAGTTATACCTGGGTGCTCCAGTGTATTTATAGTAATGTGGGCTGACCTTTCGGGTAAGATAAGTTAGTTACTTTATCTTATCTTATCTTGTTTTGAGTGAAGTCATCTTATCTTCAAGGGAACCGCCTTTATCTCTATAGGCTTGAAGTGCCTTTGGATTTGGGTCGTGTTCCTCCATTTGGGCCCTTTACTGGGCTCTTTTGTTGACATGGCCGAGTTCTTTAAGAAGAAGTCGGTCCGCTCGACCTGAATAGGTCGGTCGCTTTATCATTGATCATTCCGGGTTAGATAGCTCGACCCAGGGTATGAACAGTGCCCCTGCTTGAGCTCGGTCTTCTTTGTCGAGGTAGAGTCCTTGACTTTAGTCCTTCTTGAAGCCGAGCTCAAGCATTTTTGTCGATTCCTTCGTAGTAGTTTTTGAATGTAGAACATTTTTCCTCAAAAAGCGCGCGCTTTTGTATTAGCGCTTTGTTCTGGGGAACGTGCGAGGGTTTAATACCCTAATTAATTGGCATTTAATTGTCCCATTTCCCTTAAACTTCTTTTTTTTTGAATTTCATACTCAGGAAACGGTTTCCCTTCTTCGCTCTTTTCGTAACTTCTTCGCAATTTCTTCCTTTGTTCTCTTACTCTCTGCTTTTCGCCCATATTTTTATTTTCCTTGCGTTGCGGCGTTGCTTGGCGTTTTTCTGGGTAGCTTTCGTTTCTGCGTCTCTTCCTTCCCTTGAAGCTTCTTTCTTCTCCAGGTTAGTTTCACTCGAATTTTTCTTCTTCTTTTGTCGCTTTGGTTTTATGATGGAGTTTTGATTTTGCTTTTAAGGAAAGTTTGTATCTTTCTATTTTTTGTCGCTCCTATTTGAAATGTGTGTTCCAGGAGTTTCTTTCCTCTTCTGCATGATCCTTTTTGCTTTCCTGTTACTTGATGCTTTTTGGGGCTTTGCATGTTTGTGAGTTGCGTCTTTGATGATTCGTGTTTGGTATGTTCGATGTTGATGCTTGTTCTTTGCTGACTTTTCGCTTTATTTCGAGAAAGTTTGCGCCTTTTGCTATTTTTCTGCCTTGGCCTTTTTTGGAACTTCTGATAAACTGTAGGAGGGTGGACCTTTTGCATTTTTGCTTCCTTTGTTTTTCTTTCTGTATTTTATTTTGATGAGTGCCGGGATGTAGGCTGTGGAAGTAACTTGAAAGTCCTTGTTTGTTTACTGCCTCCAAGGGATGCCCCAAGGGCTTTGGTTTGAGTCTTGGGGTTTTCCTTTCCTGTTTGTTTGTCTGTCGAGTTGTTTTGCCCCTCATCCGAGATGTTTTGTTAGTAATCCACTCTTCTTTTCTTTTGTAGGATTTAGTTGACCTCATGTCTTCCCGAAATAACGTTGTAGAGATGCCTTCCCAGGTTCCCGCGGGTATGGCCGACTGGGTGGACTCCATGGTTCTCATGTGTGTCTCGTTGGTTGATTCTGATTTTTGTGCTCAGCTTAGGCAGTTTCATAGTGTCTGTAGTAATTCTGGAGATGAGAAGAACTATGAACTTGTCCCCCCCTCTTCTGATGAGAGAGTCTGCTTTTCAACTCGGGTTGTTGATGGTCGCCCTTTCTTTTATGCTTATGATTTTTTCTTTGGTCAGCTGGGTATCATCCTTCCTTTTACCAAATTTGAAGCCGATCTGTTATGGTCTTGTAATGTTGCCCCTTCTCAACTTCACCCCAATTCCTGGGGTTTTATTAAAATTTTTCAATTGCTGTGCGATGGTTTTGGTATTCCTGCTTCCCAATCTCTCTTTTTCTATCTGTTTGTCTTGACTAAGCCCAGTGTGGTAAAAAAGAAGTCAGCTTGGGTCTCCTTTCGTTCTACCCAAGGAAAGAAGGTTTTTTCCATGTTTGACGAGTCATTCCGTGATTTTAAAAACTACTTTTTCAAGGTCCGAGCTGTTGAAGGAGCTCGGCCCTTTTTTCTGGATGAGAATGACGAACCTGCTTTTCCCTTGGAATGGCAAAAAGACGTGAGGGTCTCCCGGTATTCGTGAGAAATGTTGGATGAGGCTGAGCGAGCCTTTGTGACTATCTTGGAAGAACGCTGGGGTCAACCTCCCCATCTTGACACAAAGAAATTTCTAACCAATCTTTCTCTTCTTCAAACTGAACTGGGTATCTTGTGTTTCTTTTATTATCTTGTTTATGTTGCTTGTAGTTGTCTTTTCTGACTTATCCGACTTGTAGCTGAATTTTCTGTTTTGCTTGCAGAGGCAATGAAGAATAATGAAGCTATGAAAGCTTTTAAGAGGGCACAGAGGGCGACTGCTGCCAGACATGTTGCTGCCAGGGCAGCTGGGGAGGGATCCTCCCAGGTGCGCGAGAAGCCATCAGTGCAGAGTTCCGCCGGGGTGAAGAAAGTGATCCCTACACCCAGAGTTCGTTTGGTAGATCCTCATGTCGCCTCTGCTGCTCCTTCTGTTGCTCCTCCCAATAAAAAACAAAAGACTGCTGAGCCCTTCGACCTCGATGCTCCTGAATTTAATGCTATTGAATTCGTGGATCAATAAATCGGTCCCTATGGCGCTCTCTCCATGGACGATGTGTCCATCCTTCATCATTTGGAATTCATGGCCCGAAATCATGTGAAGATGGCGTATATGTCGGCTGCCATATATCGGACTGCTCAGAATCTCCCTCTCCACGCCACTAAAGCGTTTATGGAGGAGGCAAAACAAGAGTTTGATCGGATGAAGGAGTTAAAGGAGGAGCTTGAGATGAAGGTGGCCAAGCTGGAGAAGGACTTGAAGAATGAGGAGGCGAGTTCTCAGTCATTGGCAGCTTCGTTGAGGTTGGCTGAGGACGCAGTCTTGATGCACAAGGATAGTTACGTTACCTCTTATCTAGAGGTGATGCACCTGAGGGAGGAGCTCGACCATGCCCGGGAAGATTATTCTGAGCTTCAAGGTCATCTCGTTGGCAGCGTGACTGCTGCTTACGAGAACTTGAAGGAGCAAGTTCGGGTCATTGCTCCCGAGGCTGATCTCACCCTTTTTAGCCTGGATAATATTGTCAGAGATGGCAAGATTGTCCCTGATGATGAGGGTGATGATGATGAGGTTGTTCCTCCCCCTGTGTCTTCTGCTAAGTGCCGACTTCTTCTGTTCCTCCGGTTGCACCTGATTCGGATTGCCAGATTCTAAACCAGGAGGATGGAACTGTAGACGCCGTATCGATTCAAACTCGTCCTCCTTCTCCTTGTGCTGATGCTGCCAAGAAGGCTCCTGATGCTTGCTGATCTCTTTCCTGGGAATTTGTGTAGTTGGCCCGGCTTGTGGGCTTTTTAAAACTTTCTTATTTATTTATTGACGCTTTCCTAGTTGTTTTTCTAGCAACTTTTATTTTGACAAACAAAAAAGGTAGCTCGCCATCCTTAGATTTTGCTGGCCTTCGAGGCTTTTGCAACTTTGTAGATTTTACATAATGCCTTTTAATTTGCCATTTTTCTGTTTTCTTGCTGATGTGTGATATCTTGTGGCTCGACCTCCTTGGGTTATTTCATTGTTTGCAGCTTGAATCCTTTGAGGTTACGATTTGTGAGGTCCAACTTGTTTCTCGGCTTTCCGTATTTGTGACTAGTTCCTTTGCGTTGGTCCCTTTTTAAGTTATTATTGTAATCCTCTCTTTCAGAGATTACTTTTTTATAACTTGTCTGTAGAAGATTGACTTCGTCAGGTCGATCTCTTTTTAGTTATTTTTGTAATCCTCTTTCTTGGACCTTTGTCAGGTCTCTTTCAGGGATTACTTTGATAACTTATCAGTAGTAGGAGTCCGACTTGGTTATGTCGGTCTTCCTTAAGTTATTTTTTGTAGTTCTCTTTCTTGGATCTTTGTCAGATCTCTTTCAGGGACTACTTTGATAACTTTTTGGTAGTAGGAGTCCGTCTTGGTTATGTCGGTCTCCCTTAAGTTATTTTTTGTAGTCCTCTTTCTTGGATCTTTGTCAGATCTCTTTCAGGGACTACTTTGATAACATTTTGGTAGTAGGAGTCCGATTTGGTTATGTCGGTCTCCCTTAAGTTATTTTTTGTAGTCCTCTTTCTTGGATCTTTATCAGATCTCTTTCAGGGACTACTTTGATAACTTTTTTGGTAGTAGGAGTCCGACTTGGTTATGTCGGTCTCTCTTAAGTTATTTGTAGTCCTCTTTCTTGGATCTTTGTCAGATCTCCTTCAGGGACTACTTTAATAACTTTTTGTTTTGGGCTGACTTTGTTATGTCGGGCCCTTCTAAGTTAAAGTAATCCTCTTTAATAGGGTTGGCCAGACCTCTTTCCAGGGTTTACTTGTAACTTGGTTTGACTTGGTTCGACTTCTTAATGTTCGACCAGTCTTTAAGTTATTATTTTAGCGATCCGTAAGACCTCGTCAGGTTCTTTTTTAGATCACTTTCGATAACTTCTTACATTATTCTGTGTTCATCTTTGCCGATTTGTAGAAAGTGGTTGTCATCTCTAGATCGTCCTTTGGGTGAATCGCGTTTTCACCTTTATCGGATGGTTGTCTTTATCGTGATCGTGCAGTGAAATTCTTTTTTCACTTTCTGCCGATCTGTTGCTTTATAATCGGATGATGAATGCTTCAGATTAATGCATCTTGAAATCTTTGTAGAATATCTAAAATATATTTTATTTAAAGGAAAGTGCAAATAGATACATATGGGATTGTCTGAGTCTCAACTTGGTGCCTCATTAAAAAACCTTTTCAGGAAAAAGAGTGCATCCAATGATGAGATCTTTTATCTTTTCTTAACTGTAGTACCTTCTTAGGTTGCAAGCGTGCCACGACCTGGGAAGCTCTCGTCCCTCGAGTTCAGACAGTCTATAGTAGCCCTTTCCAAGTACTTCTACAACTCGGTAGGGTCCTTTCCAGTTTGCTGCCAGCTTTCCTTCTCCTGGTCGAGTTGTTCCGATATCATTTCGGATTAGGATGAGATCATTCTCTGTAAAACTTCTCGGCACTACCTTTTGATTATATCTGGAAGCCATTCGGCGCTTTAGAGCTTCTTCCCTGATCCGAGCTCTTTCCTGGAGTTCGGGTAACAAGTCGAGCTCTTCTCTCTAAAGTTGGGAGTTTGCTCCCTCATTGTAGTGAACTACTCTGGGCGACCCTTCCTCGATCTCTACTGGAATCATTGCCTCTATTCCGTATGCTAATCGGAAGGGGGATTCCTTCGTGGTGGAATGTGGCGTTGTTCGATATGCCCATAGGACCTGTGGAAGCTCTTCTGCCCAGGCTCCCTTTGCATCTTGTAATCTCCGTTTTAATCCGGCTAGTATGACTTTGTTAGCAGCTTCGGCCTATCCGTTGGCTAGTGGATGTTCAACGGAGGTGTATTGGTGCTTTATATTCAAGTCGGCTACTAGTTTTCTGAAGCCTGCATCTGTGAATTGAGTGCTATTGTCTGTGGTTACTGAATATGGAACCCCGAACCTCGTGACAATGTTTCTATATAAGAATTTCCGGCTTCTTTGAGCGGTGGCATTGGCTAGGGGCTCTGCCTCGATCCACTTTGTAAAGTAATCTACCCCTACTATGAGGAATTTAACTTGTCCTGATCCCTGTGGGAAGGGGCCGAGAAGATCGAGTCCCCATTTTGCAAACGGCCAAGGCGAGGTCACGCTGATGAGATCTTCTGGCGGGGCGATGTGAAAGTTGGCATGTTTTTGACATGGTGGGCATGTCTTTACAAATTCTGTGGCTTCTTTCTGTAGAGTTGGCCAATAAAATCCCGCCCGGAGCACTTTTTTGGCGAGAGCTCGTGCTTCGAGATGATTGCCACAGATACCGCCGTGTATTTCTTCTAGCACTTCTCTTGTGTTGGAGGTTGGCACACATTTTAGTAAAGGTGTTGAGATTCCTCTTTTGTACAGGATGTTGTTTATGATGGTGTAGTACTGTGCCTCCCTTTTTAACCTTTTTGCCTCCTTTTCTTCTATGGGGAGCGTTCCTGTTTTGAGGTAGTTGGTTATAGGGGTCATCCATCCTTGGTCCTGACTTATTATAGTCAGGACTTTTTCCTCTTCCGAGATTGACAGGTTCTGCAACATTTCCTGGATGAGGCTTCTGTTGTTACCCCCTGGTTTGGTGCTGGCTAGTTTTGAGAGTGCGTCAGCTCGGGCATTTTGTTCGCGGGGTATGTGGCAGATCTTATACTCCCCGATTTGTCCGAGCTGTTCCTTGGTTTTATCCATATACTTTTTCATGGTGGGATCTTTGGCTTGGTAGCTCCCTGTTATTTGTGATGTAACCACTTGTGAATCGCTGTAAATGTTGAGTTTTTGAGCTCTGACCTCTTTAGCCAGCTTCAAGCCAGCTAATAATGCTTCATATTCCACCTGGTTGTTTGAGGCCGGGAACCCGAACTTGAGGGAGAGCTCAACTTGGGTTCCTTGGTTGCTTTCTATTATCACGCCTGCGCCGCTTCTAGTCTTATTTGAAGGACCATCCATGTAAAGGTTCCATTCTGTGGGGGGTTTCTAGGGCATCTGTGAATTCTGCAATAAAGTCGGCTAGATATTGTGATTTGATTGCCGTCCAAGCTTCATATTGGAGATCAAACTCTGACAACTCGACTGCCCATTGTAAGATTCTGCCTGCTAGATCTGTTTTCTGCAATATTCCTTTTATGGGTTGGTTAGTTCGAACCTTAATGGTGTGAGCCTGAAAGTACGGGCGGAGTCGTCGAGATGTTATGATAAGAGTATAGGCGAATTTTTCTATTTTCTGGTAGTTCAGCTCGGATCCCTGTAGTGCCTTGCTAATGAAGTAGATAGGTTGTTGTCCATTTTCGTCTTCTCTGACTAGTGCTGATGCTACTGCCTTGCTTCCCACTGCGAGGTATAATATGAGTGGTTCTCCAACTCGCGGTCGGGATAGGATAGGTGGCTGTCCTAAGAACTTCTTGAGGTCTTGGAAGGCTTGCTCGCACTCTATTGTCCATTCGAATTGTTTTCCCTTTCTTAAAGTAGCATAGAAGGGAAGAGATCTTATCACGGCTCTTGCTAAGAATCGGGATAGGGCGGCCAGTCTCCCGTTGAGTTGCTGTACTTCTTTAACACAGGTTGGGCTCTTCATGTTGAGTATGGCCTGACATTTGTCTGGATTTGCTTCAATTCCTCTTTGAGTGAGCATGAAGCCTAAGAATTTGCCTGCTTCTACTGCAAAGGTGCATTTCGCGGGATTGAGTCGCATGTCATGCTTCCTTATGTTGTCGAATACTTGAGCCAGGTCGGACAATAGTGTCTCTTCGCTTTGTATTTTTATTAGCATGTCGTCCACATAGACCTCCATGAACTTTCCGATGTGATCCGAAAAGACTTTATTCATTAGTCTTTGATAAGTAGCTCCTGCGTTCTTGAGACCGAAGGGCATCACGATGTAACAGTAGTTCGCCTTTGGTGTTAAAAACGAGGTCTTTTCTTGATCTGGTGGATACATGAGAATTTGGTTGTATCCTAAATATGCATCCATAAACGAGAGATATTTATATCCAAAGGAAGCATCTACCAGGGCGTCAATACTTGGAGTGGGTATGGATCTTTTGGCTAGCCATAGCGGGTATTTAACTTCTCTTATAAATCTAGCTTCCAGCAGTGCCTATACTTGCTCTTCCACAGCCTGGGATCGCTCTAGCCCAAGCTTTCTTCGTCTCTGCTGTACCGGTCGAGATCCTGGGTAGACCGCCAACTTGTGGCACATTAGCTTAGGGTCTATGCCTGGCATGTCCGCGGCTTTCCATGCAAAGAGGTCGACATTATCTCGTAAGAATTGTATTAGCAATTCTTTTAAATCTCTTTTGAGGATTGTGCCGATATTAGTTGTTTTTTCCGAGGTGTCCCCGATCTGAATTTTTTCTATCTCGCCCTCTGGTTGGGGGCGAAGATCTTCTCGTCATTGAACTCCACCCAACTCGATTGCGTGGAACTCTTCTCCTTTGCCTCTGAGGTTTAGGCTTTCGTTATAACAGCGACGTGCCATCTTTTGGTCAGCTTTTATCGTGGCTATCCCTTTTAGAGTTGGGAACTTCATACATAGGTGTGGGGTCGAGACTATTGCGCCGAGTTGGTTGAGTGTTGTCCGACCTATAAGAGCATTGTAAGCTGAACTTACATCGACTACGATGTAGTCTGTTTTGAGGGTCCTAGATTGGTCTCCTTTTCTGAGGGTTGTATGTAGTGATATATATCCTAGTGGTCGAACCGGGATATCTCCTAACCCGAACAGACTGTTTGGATATGCCTTAAGTTCTTTTTCTTCTAAGCCGAGTTTATCAAAGGCTGTCTTGAATAAGATGTCGACAGAACTCCCTTGGTCTATTAAGGTGCGGTGTAGGTTGGCGTTTGCCAATATGATGGTGATGACCATGGGATCGTCGTGTCCTGTGATGATGCCGGACGCGTCCTCCTTAGTGAATGTTATCGCTGGGATGTTGAGTGCTTCCTCCTCTCCTTCGACATGATATACTTCTTTGAGATACCTTTTGCGGGAAGATTTGGAGATCCCTCCTGCTGCGAATCCGCCATGCATCATGTGGACATGTCTTTCTGGTGTCTGAGGTGATCGTTCTGTTCGTTCGGTATCTTCATCCTTTCGTCTTTTTCTTTGATCATCATATCGGGTGGCCAGGAATCGATCTAATTTTCCTTCCCTCACCAATTTTTCTATGATATTTTTTAAGTCGAAGCATTCGTTGGTGGCGTGTCCTCTGACCCGATGATATTCACAATATTCCTTCCGATTTCCTCCTCCCCTTTTTCCTTTGAGGGGCCGTGCTGGGGGAATTTTTTCTGTATGGCAGACCTCTTTGTATATTTCGACTAGGGATGCTCTGAGGGGAGTATAATTATGGTATTTTTTAATTTTCTCCCCTTGTCGGTCTTCTTTTCTTTTAGATTCCTTGTCTCTGTCACGGTAGGAGGCCCCCAATTTTGAGGTCTCTCCCAACCGAGCGTTTTCTTCGATGTTGATGTATTTTTCTGCCCGTTCCTGCACTTCGTCTAAGGAGGTCGGGTACTTTTTTTGATATAGATTGGCTGAAAGGTCCCTCTCTTAGGCCGTTGATAAGTCCCATGATGGCGGCCTCTGTGGGTAAGCTTTGTATGTCCATGCATGTTTTGTTGAATCTTTCCATGTAGTTGCGGAGGCTCTCCCGATCTCCTTGCTTAATCCCTAGTAGACTGGGGCGTGTTTAGCTTTATCTTTCTGGATGGAGAATCTGGCAAGGAACTTTTCGGCTAGGTCGTCAAAGTTTGAGATGGACTTGGGAGGTAAGCTGTCGAACCATCTGATCGCCGTCTTCGTGAGGGTTGTCGGAAAGGCTTTACAGCGAACGGCATCTGAGGCATCAGTAAGGTACATTCTGCTTCTGAAATTGCTGAGATGATGGTTGGAATCGGTGGTGCCATCGTACAAAATCATATCCGGGAGTTTGAAGTCTTTTGGAATTTTGGTTTTCATGATTTCCCTGGTGAACGGATCCTGTTCTTTGTGTGAGCTTTCCTCAGGAGTGACCTGAGGGGCTTTTAATTTGAGATCGGCTTCTAATTGTTGTAACTTGTCTTCCAATTCTTGACGTCGCCGTACTTCTTTTTGTAGATCTTTTTCGATTTCTTGTTGTCGTTGGGTTTCTTCTTCAAGTTGCTTCAAGCGATCTTGAAGGGCTTCTATTGCTCCCGGTTTAGCTGAATTTTTGTCTCCATTAGATTCCAGAATGTCTTTTGGTGGGGTGTCCGTATTTTTGTACGGTGTTCTATTTTCTAGATCTGAGTCGTGGTCGTTGTCATGGTTGTCCGTCATGGTGATGGGATGACTTCCAGGTTCCCCGGCAACGGCGCCAATGTTCCGAGGGTTACCTGAAACTGTAGGTCGATCTCGGACGAGATCTTCTATGCTGGTCAGAACCGATGTGTCCGGCTGGTGAATGGTGACCGGAGCTGGTACGTCCGACTTGTTTGGACTTGAACGTGCTGCTGATCCTCTGTCACCGAAGGGTGGGGGTACCTGCAAGAGACTCCGATGCTTAAGTTAGCATGGGTATTAAACAGGTGTTATGTAGAATCAGAGTATGAGTTATACCTGGGTGCTCCAGTGTATTTATAGTAATGTGGGCTGACCTTTCGGGTAAGATAAGTTAGTTACTTTATCTTATCTTATCTTATTTTGAGTGAAGTCAGCTTATCTTCAAGGGAACCGCCTTTATCTCTATAGGCTTGAAGTGCCTTTGGATTTGGGTCGTGTTCCTCCATTTGGGCCCTTTACTGGGCTCTTTTGTTGACACGGCCGAGTTCTTTAAGAAGAAGTCGGTCCGCTCGACCTGAAGAGGTCGGTCGCTTTATCATTGATCATTCCGGGTCGGATAGCTCGACCCAGGGTATGAACAATTTTAAATTTTAAATTTAAATAAAAAATTGATGATTTAAAATTTAAATTTAAAAAAATAAAATAATTTAAAAAATAGATTAATATTAACTAAAAAAATAATTATGTAACATTATTTTTTCTGTAAATTATTATAAGAAATTAACACCCATACAAAAATCATATAAGTAGTGGATCATATACAACTACAACTAACAATAATGATGTGTACGTATCCACTCTTGTTTTCATGTAGATCGGGTTTAATTTGTTTTTACAGAATATATATTATTCTAATCATGCTATACATTCATGTAATTTTCTATCAAAATTCATCCAAGTTGGCTCAACATAAAAAAAATTCAATTCTATTAAATGAGCTTATATTCACGCGCCCAAACCTCCAAAATGTTTAACATTCATTCGCACTTTCATTATGAAACAACGTTCCTTCTTCAACCTCGAAACCGCCACTAGAAAAGTTCAAATCTCTCTCAAAATCTCTCAAACCTCCATTGTGTTCTCTGCGGCACGGAAACTGCTCCTACTCTAGAATCGCGTCAAGCTTTCGAAAGGAAGAAGAAAAAACAAACAAAAACAATAATAGAGACTCCACAAGGTATGAGAAAAACTGTCGTTATTCTGTTCATTTAATTTCTTTCAAAACTCACATTTCTCTTAGTTCGATTTAATATTTAGTGGATTGAGTTACTTCGTTTAGTAGATCGGCTAATTCTAAATCCATTTTGATTGTGTAAATAGGGCATACGAATAGAAAATGTGTTGTTATTTTCTCTCTATGATATATTGATCGGTTCATTGGTGTTGGTCATTTTGATTCACCTGATTGTTAGTGCTGAGTTAAGAAATTAACTAATTTAATTTGTGATGACAAACATTATTTTTGGTAAATAAATAATTAGTATGGATTAATTATAAATTGCATATTACTAATTATTTATTATGTGTTGCAGGCCATAATTCAATTCAAGCAGCCCAATTGAAATAAGATAAAACAACAAAGCTGAGGGCTAGTAATTCAAGCGAAGCCCAAAAGAAACAAAGCGAAAGAAATCAAAACGGGTTGCTTAATGGAAATCCAATCCAAGCCCGTATCCATCCCACAAAGCTTCTCTTGTAAGATTGAAGTCTTCACTCTTTCAATGTGCAACGTTCACCTCTGTGAGTTGGTCAGAGTTTCAGAAAAGTAAGAAAGAGAAAGAGAGAGAGCTTCTTTCCTAAGCAAATCACCAAAGAAGCAAGAGAGAGAAGGATTAAGCTTGAAACACAGAAGTCTAATCAGAAAAATCCAAACCAAATCAAGCTTAGGTTAAAGGTAACACATCTCCTCTTGCATGCATCAGATCTTCTTCTCTTCTTCCCAACTCTCTGCTCTATCCGAAAATGGCATTCAAGAGAAAGTTGTTCTCTGCCCTATTCTGCTGTACATCTACGGTCACAAGTGATACTTGGGGACCAAGTAGTTTCTCATTGGCTAAGATCAAGTTGACCATGAGAAGATTTCTGTGGTTACTGCTTTATGGCTTTCGGTCAAGATGAAGAAGTCAGAAGCAAAGTTTCTACTCTAAGGTTTAATGAGAAAAAGTGATTCTGTGGGTTGGTGAAGCTCAAGGCTCAAGGTGTTGACCTTGGAAGAAGAACCCAACAACATGCAAGAAGATAAAAGAGGTTTGCTGTTCATTCAGAAACCAAGGAGAGAAAACCAGTGAATAGAGGTTTTGTTCTGAGAGAGCTCTTTGAAGAAGTTCAACTAACTGGACAGTGTAACCTAATCAAAGGTGCATTCCACCAGTATGAAGAACTGAATCAGAGGCTTGCCAATCTGGTTTTTCGCATAGCACAGAGGCTGTTGATGAAGTCAATCTCCTTCATGTTTTACAGATTGTAATTTACTTTTCAATGTTTATCTTTCTGTAATTTCTTGTGAGAAAAGGCATTGTGAGAAAGCTTAAGAAAAAGCCATGAGTGGAAAAAAGGCTGAGAGAAACACTTGTGAGAAAAGCTTAGAGTTATTTTCTGATTTCTTTAGGTTGGTTAAGTGTCTTGTATCTTGTACCTGTAAGGTATCCCTTTCTTAGTTGGGTTAGCACTAAGAGTGATTAGTTAGGTATTAGCATAGCCAATGTCAAGTTAGGTTAGAACTTGAGTGTGAAAGGATTGGGTCAATCCTATAAAATTGGTGTACGTAATACTGTTAACTATAGTGAAATTCTTCCATAGTTGTGGAGGAGACTGGATGTAGGTTGCATAGCACAAGGCAACCGAACCAGGATACATGCTGGTGTTAGATTTTCTCTTCTCTGTTGAGTTCTGTTTTCTGATATTCATGAGACAAAAATAAATTGTCTCATAAATTTCCACTGCTGAGTTCAAACAAAACCTGAATTGAAAGTTTGTTTTAAAAGGGAAATAACAGCAACTGAAAAGGAAGGCATAGATTCAACCCCCCTTCTCTAAGCCTACCACAACCTTCAATTGGTATCAAGAGCTAAGGTCTCAAGAATCAAGCTTAACCTTTTGGAGCAAAGATCTAATGGCGAACAACTTGGGCACAACCACAGTTGCCTACACCCTCACTGAAGGTCAGTCAAACAACCGGCCACCTTTCTTCAACGGGAAGAACTACTCCTACTGGAAAGAAAGGATAAGGATTTTCATCCAATCTATTGACTACAACATATGGAAGATTGTCGTGAGCGGTCCAAAGATCCCAACAAAAATAAGTGCTGATGGAGTGGTGACTCCAAAAGAAGAAGCTGAATGGAATGAGGATGATAAGAAGAAGATAGAGCTGAATGCTAAAGCAATCAACCTTCTCCACTGTGCTATCAGCTTTGAAGAGTACCGGAAGGTGTCTAGATGCAAGACAGCCAAAGAAATCTGGAAAAAACTCCAGGTTACACACGAAGGCACCAAACAAGTAAAAGAAACGAGGATTGATATACTGCGAAAAAAGTACGAGATGTTTAGCATGAAGGATGGAGAAAGCATTGATGAAGCGTTTGAGAGATTCTCAATCATAATCAACAACCTTGATGCTATGGGTACAAACTATGCAGAATAAACCTTGATGAGAAAACTCCTTAGAAGCCTCACAAAAGAATGGGAAAACACTGTCACTGTCCTAACCGAGAGTAACAACATAAGTCCCATAACCTATGATGACTTGAGAGGAAAACTCCTTGCCTATGAAGCCACACACACAAACACAGACTCAAAGAAAAAGGGAATAGCCCTCAAGTCACAAATAGAACCAAAAGAGAGTGAGTCTAGTGATGGTATTTCAGATGACGAGCTTTTGTTTTTTGCTAGGAGATTTAGAAGAATGATGAAGAACAAGGGCAAATACAAAGGTTCAAGTTCAAAGGAGCACAAGATCGACTTGAGCAAAGTGACATGCCATCACTGCAAGGAGGCTGGACACTTCAAGCTAAACTGCCCAAAGCTCAAAAAGGAGGACAAAGGAAAGAAGGAAAGGAAGAGAATACTCATGGCAGCTTGGGAGGATCTTGAGAATGACTCAAATGAAGAAGAAGAATCTGAAGGAGATGACAAAGACTGCTTCATGGCTGGAAACAACAATCTTGATGAGGTAAACTATTATGATTTGACCATTGAGGACTTGCATGCTATTATTGATGATCTCACTTTAAACACATCAAAACTGCTTGACAAATACAATGAATACAGATCTGAAAGAGATGTGTTAAGAGCTGGAAATGATTTTTTAAAAGAAAAAGTGAAGGAAACTGAATGTGCTTTGGACATCATTGAAGAAAACAGATTTCTAAAATTTGAACTTGAAAAATTAAAAGGAAAGCACATTGTGGATCCTTCTCATGAGTTAATTGCTGAAAATGAAAGATTAAATGATATGATTAAAAGGCTGAATGGTGACTTAGCAAAATTTGCTCAAGGTTCTAGCAACTTGGACAAATTACTTGCAAGTCAAAGACCATTATTTGAAAAATCTGGTTTAGGCTACATAGCCAAGGAAGATGCAGTTTCTAATACTTCCTCTATAAAATTTGTGGCTTCTTCATCAAATACCAAATCCATACCAAACAAATTGGGTATTGGATATATTTCAACTTTTGAAGAAAATTTGATGAAGTATACACAAGTGAAACTGAACCTTCACCAAGAAATAATCCAAGTTCAAACCGGCCAGGGTTGGGTTACATTTCGAAAAATGAGGCTACTTTCAAGAAACCATTTTTCTACAACAAAACCTCATTTTTGAAAAATCCAAAGAGTTTTAAAAATTCTGGTGAAAACATTTTTGCAAAGAGGAACAATTATAACAAAAATCAGTTTGTTAAAAGAAATGCATCTCCTCCAAAAACCAAAAAATTTCAACCATTGAATCACTTCAAGCAATTTAACTCACCTAAATTTCAGTGACACACATTAGAAAATCATTGTGTTAATTGCAAGAAAATTGGTCATTCATATGAACAATGCTTCATTGAAAAGAGAGTTGTAGGAAACAAAGTCTACAATGTTGTTTGTGATTTCAATGCACTTGGGCAACCAAGATGGATTAACTTCAAAGGATCCAAATCAATTTGGATACCTAAGGCTACTTGAAACTCATCATGCAGATTTGCCTAGCATCCAAAAATAAAAAGGACATGTGGTACATGGATAGTGGATGTTCAAGGCACATGACTGGAAGGTCAACCTACTTCATCAAACTAAACAAGTATGATGGAGGTTTTGTGACCTTTGGAGATGATGGTAAAGGTAAAATCATTGCTGTTGGAAAAGTAGGTAATGAGCAATCTACTTTCATTAATGATGTACTTTTGGTATGTGGTTTGAAGCACAATCTCTTGAGTATAAGTCAGCTGTGTGATTTAGGATATTTAGTTATTTTCAAAAGGCTTGAATGCTGTGTTGTCAATGAAAAGACAAATGAAGTGATGTTTGTTGCCAAGCATTTTAATAATATGTATGGACTTACTCTTGATGAACTAAAAGATCAAAATGTAGCTTGTCTTCACTCTAAAGAATCTGAAAAGTGGTTATGGCACAAGAGATTGGGCCATGCAAGTATGTTTCAAATAAACAAACTTGTAAAGAAAGAATTAGTAAGAGGCCTTCCTTTGATAAAGTTTGACAAAGACATCACTTGTGATGCTTGCCAAATGGAAAAACAAACAAAAAGTTCTTTTAAACCAAAGGAAGACATCTCTACTAAAAGACCACTTGAGTTGCTACACATTGATTTATTTGGTCCAACAAGAACTCAAAGCCTAGGTGGTAAACATTATGGTTTAGTAATTGTGGATGACTATACTAGGTTTGGTTGGATTTTATTTCTTGCACACAAAAATGAAGCCTTTTCGGCCTTTGAACCTTTTTGCAAGAAAATTCAAAATGAAAAGCATTTGAAAATCTCTTCTATAAGAAGCGATCATGGAACTAAATTTGAAAATAATTTATTTGAATCCTTTTGTGAGGAATTTGGAATATCTCACAACTTCTCTTGTCCAAGAACACCACAGCAAAATGGTATTGTGGAAAGAAGAAATAGAAGCATACAAGAGATGACAAGAGGTATGATTTGTGAGAGTAATGTTCCAAAATTCCTTTGGGCTGAAGTGGTTAACACGGTTTGCCACATTTTGAATAGAACAATCATAAGGAAATTTTTGAAGAAAACCCCTTATGAACTTTGGAAAGGCTACCCACCAAACTTAAATTACTTGCACATCTTTGGATGCAAATGTTTTGTTTTAAATAACAAAGAAAATTTGGGTAAATTTGATCCAAAAGCTTATGAGTGTTTGTTTGTAGGATATTTCACAACTAGTAAAACATATAGGGTTTATCATTAAGATGCTAGAATTATTGAGGAGTCCATACATGTTACATTTTGTGATACTAACTTGGTACAAAGCATTTTGGAAGATTGTGATGTAGGAAATCAAGCTCAAAAGGAAGATAAAACCACTCAAAATAATGAAAAAGGAAATTCTGGTCAAACTGAACCAGAAACTGCAACTGCTGAAAATTTGAGAGACAATTCCATTTTGTCTCATGAATCTGAAGGAAATCTTGAAGCCAGCAGCACCCAGAATCCCTTGGTATCTCAATCTGCATCCAAGTCCACCAGACCCCGTGAATGGAGATTCTTGAAGAATTATCTTGAGAAATTTGTCATTGGGAACGTCTCTCATGGAGTGCAAACAAGGTCTTCCACTAGAAAGGCAAATGAAGGATCAAACATTGCCCTTCTTTCACAAATAGAGCCTCAAAACGTCAAGGAAGCACTCGGTGACCCTTCTTGGGTTAAAGCTATGGAGGATGAGCTTCTTGAGTTTGAAAAGAACCAAGTATGGACTTTGGTTCCAAGGCCAAGTGGAAAGAAAGTGACCGGCACCAAGTGGATATTTCGAAACAAGTTGGGAGAAGTTGGTAGCATTGCAAGAAATAAGGCAAGGCTAGTGGCACAAGGATATGACCAAGAAGAAGGAATAGACTTTGATGAATCCTTTGTCCCTGTTGCCCGAATGGAAGCCATAAGATTTCTCTTAGCTTATGCTGCATTTTGTGGTTTTAAATTATATCAAATGGATGTGAAATGTGCATTTTTGAATGGTGTGATAGATAGAGAAGTGTATGTGGAGCAGCCTTCTAGTTTTGAAAATAAAGAGCATTCTAATCATGTTTTCAAATTATCTAAAGCTCTCTATGGTTTAAGACAAGCTCCTAGAGCTTGGTATGAGAGACTTAGCTCTTTTCTTTTGAAAAATGGTTTTCAAAGAGGCACCACTGCCACAACTCTATTTATGAATAATTCTAATGATTCTTTTATTCTAGTCCAAATATATGTTGATGACATTATTTTTGGATCAGCCAATGAATCCCTTTGTTCTGAATTTGGAAAGCTCATGACAAGTGAATTTGACATGAGTATGATGGGTGAACTTAATTTTTTTCTTGGGCTGCAAATTAAACAAACTGAAAATGGTATTTTCATTCATCAAGAGAAGTATGCCAAGAAATTAGTTAAGAAATTTGGTATGAAAAATGCCAAACCCATGGGTACTCCCATGCATCCTAATTCAAAATTAGATAAGGGAGAAACTGAGAAAGATGTTGATGAGACTAGGTATAGAGGAATGATTGGTTCTCTTATGTACTTAACTTCCTCTAGACCAGATATTGTGCAAAGTGTTGGATTGTGTTCTAGGTTCCAATCCAAACCAAAAGAGTCACATCTTTCTACAGTTAAAAGGATTATTAGATATGTTCATGGCATATCCAATTTTGGTCTTTGGTATCCTAAGATTGATGATTTTTCTGTAGTTGGTTATTGTGATGCAGATTTTGCTGGTGATAGAGTTGATAGAAGTAGCACTTCCGGTTTATGTTGTTTCCTTCGAAAGTTCTTAAATGTTTGGTCAAGTAAGAAGCAACCAACAGTGGCTTTATCCACTGCAGAGGCTGAGTATATAGCTGCTTCTTCTTGTTGTTCTAAGCTTTTATGGTTAAAAACACAGCTTGCTGATTACAAATTAAATGCTGAAAATATTTCATTGATGTGTGATAATATGAGTGCCATTAATATTTCTAAAAATCCAGTTTTGCACTTTAGGACTAAGCATATTGAAGTGAAATTTCACTCAATAAGAGAACATGTCTAAAAGGGGGATATTAGTATTCAATTTGTTAAATCAGAAGAACAATTAGCAGATATTTTTACAAAACCATTAGCTGAGGACAGATTCTGTATGCTTAGGACTTGTCTAGGAATTTTGAGTTATGATTATTTATTTGAAAAATGCTGATGTGTTTGCTAGAGCTTTTTGTCTCATGAACAGGTATGAGACAATTCTGGGCAGAAGAAGAGCGTTCCCCCTTAATCAGCATGATCTGGGCTTATTTCAAGTGCAAAATGATTTGGGCCAACCTCAAAAATAAGAACTAGAGTGGTCCAATGTGTTTCCATTAAATCCAACTATCCCTGGGCCCATATATGTATGTCACAATTTTTGTTATGGTTATCATTTTTTGATGGGCTATGTGATTAAAATATCTTTTGAAAGGATTTTTATTTTTATCCAAAAGGATTTTCAATTTGATTTTATTTTTTTTGGTTGTATTTCAAAATTTAAAATTAATTTCTAGTTTTATTTTAAAATCAAATAAAATCTTTCTTTTATAAGGTCATGTCTTTTCAAGTCTTTTCAAAAGTGATGCAGTTGCATGGTTTTGGAAATCTACTTTTGGGTACGGTTACTGTTCATACCCTGGGTCGAGCTATCCGAGCTAGGATGTTCAGTAATAAAGCGACCGACCTCTTCAGGTCAGGCTATCCGACCTCTTCTCAAAGAGGTCGGACGAATCGACAGGAAAGCCCAGTAAGGGGCCCAAATAGAGGAACACGACCCAAATCCAAAGGCAGTCCAAGCCTATAGAGATAAGGGCGGTTCCCTTAAAAGATAAGCTGACCTCAACTCAAAGATAAGATAAGATAAGATAACTAACTTATCTTATCTAAAAAGGTCAACACCATTATAAATACACTGGAGCACCCAAGTATAACTCATACTCTGATTCTACTAAAAAACCTGTTAATACCCATGCTAACTTAAGCATCGGAGTCTCTTGCAGGTACCCCCACCCTCCGGTGACCAAGGATCAGCAGTGCAGCCAGTCCAGCAAGTCAGACACGACAGCTCCGGCTGCCACTCACCAGCCGGACACGTCAGCACCGACCAGTACAGAAGATCTCGCCCGAGATCGGCCTCCAGTTTCAGGTAACCCTCAGAACATTGGCGCCGTTGCCGAGGAACCTGGAAGTCATCCCATCACCATGGCGGATGAACAGGATAACGACCACAACTCAGATCTAGAGGACAGAACGCCGCACAAAAACACGGGTGCCACACCAAAGGACACTCCGGAATCTAACGGAGACAAAAACTCATCACATTCGGGAGTAATAGAAGCACTTCAAGATCACCTAAAGCAACTCGAAAAGGAAAGCCAGTACCAGCAAGAAGTCGGCAAGGATCTACAAAGAGAGGTAAGGCGACGTCGAGAATTAGAAGATAAACTCCTACAACTTGAAGCCGATCTTAAAGCAAAGGCTACCCGGACCACCCCTTAGGACAACTCTCGCAAGGATCAAGATCCATTCACTAGGGAAATCATGAAGACTAAAATCCCTAAAGACTTCAAACTTTCGGATATGACTTTGTATGATGGCACTACAGATCCCAACCATCACCTCAGCAACTTCAGAAGCAGAATGTACCTCACCGATGCCTCAGACGCCGTTCGCTGCAAAGCTTTTCCAACGACTTTCACGAAGACAGCAATTAGATGGTTCGACAACCTACCTCCAAAGTCCATCTCCAACTTTGACGACCTGGGCAAAAAATTCCTGGCTAGATTCTCCATCCAAAAAGACAAGGCTAAGTATGCCCCCAGTCTACTAGGTATCAAGCAAGGAGATCGGGAAAGTCTTCACAACTACATGGAAAGATTCAACAAAACAGGCCTAGACATACAAAGCTTACCAACAGAGGCTGCCGTCATGGGCCTCATCAACGGCCTACGAGAAGGACCTTTCAGCCAATCTATATCCAAGAAATTTCCCACATCCTTAGATGAGGTACAAGAGCGGGTAGAGAGGTACATCAACATGGAAGAAAATTCCCGACTTGGAGAAGCCTCGAAATCCGGTTTCACCTACCGAGATAAAGATAAAGAATCCAAGAAGAAGGAAGATCGAACGGGCAAAAAAATAAAAAAGTATCATAATTACACCCCTCTTCGGGTGTCCCTTGTGGATATTTACAAAGAAGTCTGTAACACAGAAAAGATACCCCCAGCTCGACCACTCAAAGGCAAAAGAGGAGGAGGAAATCGGAACGAATACTGTGAATATCATCGGATCCGAGGACATTCCACTGATGCGAGCAGAAATTGGCGAATTAAAAATTGTTAAAATATATACGTTGCAAGTATAGTTCTTAATTCGCCAGAAATCCGCCTATCAATTTAGAAAGATGTCACAGAAAATTGAAATTAAAATACTGGGAGTATGAATCCCAGGTCGTCTCCCAACGAGTTGCAGAAAAGTGTGCTATTTTATTAATCAGAGGTTTTCAAAAAGGGTTGAATTGAGCAAACAGGAAATTAAATTGGTGAATTTGAATAATGTAAATAAAAGCCTTGACTGGGAATTGATTAGTTGGAATCCCTATTATTGTTGGAATGCTCTCAGGATTAATTGACAATTAAAGGTTGTCCTGTTTAGTTATCCTTTACTAGGGGATGGAAAGTCAAACAAGTTGGAATGCTACGTCCGTTCACAAGTTGCAATCCACTTAATTAAAAGGGATTGGTGTTAGTGATTAGGAGGCAATCCAACCATAAACCCAATTACAATTTTTCTTTCAACCTTTCCAACTCAAGGGTTCCTTTCAATCAATTCCCCATCAAGTTAGGGAACTACTCGCTCATTGTGAATGTAAAATTCATAGCATATAAAAAGGAATTAAAGGAAGACATTGTAAATGAAAATCGAAATAGTCAATTAAAAATAAAAGTGATCCTTGTATTAAATAATCCTAAAAATACTCCAATGGTAAAATTAACAAAGCACAGAACATGGAAGAGTGAAGCCAAGTAAAGAAAACGAACTAGAATGACGAAGTCTTGATGAGGTAATAACTCTTCTCCGTGTTCCAATGCCAAAAAGTAAGAGAAAATTAAATCCTAAGAACTATGAATGTGTAGAGAGAAAAACCTAGAGGAGTAGTAAAACTAGATCTAAACTAAAACTGTGTAGAATGAATGTTATTTTTTTGGTTTCTGCATGTTCTCTGGCTCTAGTCTGCTGTTCTGGGCCGAGAACTTGGTCAAAATAGGGTCCAAAATCGCCCCCAGCGATTCTGCAAATTATGCAGATCGCGCACGCCATGCGATCGCGTCGCTCATGCGGACGCGTCATTCGCGTTTCGCTTCACCACGCGGACGCGTCATCCACGCCTCCGCGTCGCTCGTGCTTTTCCATTTTGCACGGTCGCGTCATCCATGCGGCTGCGTCACTGCGATTTGATCTTCTCCGCGTGGTCGCGTCGTCCATGCGGCCGCATCGCTTCTCGCTGGTCATCTCCTCAATTTCTTGTGTTTCTTCCATTTTTGCTAGCTTCCTTTCCAATCTGCAACTCATTCTTGCCCTATAAAGCCTGAAACACTTAACATACATATCACGGCATCGAATGGAATAAAGAAAAAGTAAAATGCATAATTAAAAGTCTCTAGGAAGCAGTTTTCACTCATGTAATAATTTCAGGAAGGAAATATAAATGCATGCTATTTTAATGAATAAGTTGGTCAGGATCATGATAAAACCACACAATGAAACACAATATAAACCATAAAATAGTGGTTTATCAACCTTCCCACACTTAAACATTAGCATGTCCTCATGCTTAATTGAAGGAGATAAAGTAAATAAGTATGAACATGCAGAAACTCATGCAATGCAATGCAATCCTATATATATGAATGCAACTATATGATTCTTGCCCACTTGATCGAAAGTAAATAAGCTCTTCAAAATAATTACAAATCAAATTCCACTAATTCTATCATTATACAGTAAGATAGATAAAAGTGCAAGAAGATAGCTCATGAAAGCAGGGAACATGGAAATTCAAGCATTGAAGCCTCACTGATGATGTATGTACGCTCTGATCTCTCTAGTGTATAGGGTAATCACTCTATCCTTCTCTAATCATGTTCTCTAACTTTTGTTCTTCTCCTAACCAATCAACAACAGTTAATATACCAATGCAAACATCATGAGGTCTTTTCAAGGTTGTAATGGGGCCAAGGTAGGTAGGGATACATGTATGGTCAAGTGAGCTTATAAATTGAATCTTTAATTAACCCAATCTTCAACCCAGCCTATATAACTTGCATAACCTTAGGATTCATACCTAGCTACCCAGAATTCCCCTTTTACATTCCATACTCATGTATCAACTTTTTATTTTAATTTTTATCATATGTGCATTGATCTTTGAATTCTCAATTCAGCATTGGGGTAATTTTGTCCCCTTATTTATTTATTGATATTTTTTTATTTATTACAAGAGACAAAAATAAACATAGCTTATCAATGCACATAGATTTTTAATTCTTATAGTTTTACATGAGTAGGTATCCAAATTCCCATTAAATTATCATGACACATTCCCTTAATAACTTTTGTTCCCACAATTTCCCATACTTAACTAGCACACACAATTCTATCTTAAGCTAACCAAAGATTCAATTTGGGATATACAATTGTTTTTCCGCTTAAGGCTAGTAATGTGGTGAAATATAGAACAAATGGGATTTAAAGGCTCAAAGTGGTTAACAAAGGTAATTGAAAAGGGTAGGCTTAATTTGGATAAGTGAGTTTAAACAAATAATGGCCTCAATCATATGCAAGCATACAAATATAATAAATATTGGACATATAAGATAAAACAAAATGTAGATTACAATCATAGAGAAGTAAACACACAAGAATAAAATAATTATGGTTAAATAATGTAACCATGCATAAAGGCTCAAATCTTCACAGGTTGTGTGTTCTTTAGCTCAAACATCATGTTCCAAATACAACTTCAAGCAGATTTATCATAATAAATTTTTTTTTTTAAAAATTAGTGAAATTTTGTTCCAAAGATAGAGTCTTAGAAGAAACTTATTGTCTTTTCAATCAAGTAGAGCATGCATGCAACTAACCTATTCTATAAAAGAAAGAAAAAAACTAACTAAAATATCCTAATTTATTGGTGCTAGGGAAGAGAAATTACCTTCGGAAGTCAGGTACTGACCGACCTCCCCACACTTAAGGCTTTGCACCGTCCTCGGTGCCATCTGTCAGGAACAGGGGTGGACTGGTTGCAGTATCTCAACAGTTGGGACCATTATGGCTCCCTGTGTTGGTAAAAGAAGTGGAGTCTGGGGTGTCTAAGTCCTTGAAGTGTCCCTTGAGTAGCTCCTTGAGGTGTTTGAATCGGCACTCGTTACGGCACTCTCTTAACTTCGCGTTCTGTTCTTGCCGATCCAATCTTTTGATTATCTGCTGGAGCAGTTCATCTGTTGTAGGTGCTTGTGGTGTTGAAGAAGGAATATCTTCAACTGGAGCAGTGGGAAGGCTTGTAGTGGCTGCTGGAAGTCTGAGGTACTTCCCATTGGGGACATACTGATCATCCCGTGGAAGCATGGCTTTGGTGTCTCCAGCTCTGTAGGAAACTCCGGCTGCTGAGACAAGATCTGAGACCAAGGTGAGAAAAAGTAAGTTGCTCGCAATTTGTACGTGTCCCATGGCATTCCGGATATGTCTTGGTAGATTCAGAGGCTGGTCTGTAAGGATGCACCATAGTAGAACAGCCATGTCTACAGTGAAGGAGGACTCGTGAGTGCTCGGAAAGATGTAATGGGACATGATCTGTGCCCATACGCGAGCCTCCAAGGTAAGTGCTGAAGCTAATATTCCCTTAGGGCGGGTACGATGGTATCCGTAGATCCAACGGCTACCAGGTAGTGCGATAACTCTGAGAACAGCTTCCCAGTCAAATTGGTACATCTGGCGCTTGAGTGCGGCTTCTTGAAAAGCGTCCAATCCTTCTGGAATAGGGGAAAGACTCAAAGCTTGTTGAATAGCCTCTTCTGTAATAGGGACTTGCTTCTGACGGACAAAGACAGACTGCAGGGTAGGCAGGTAGAAGTTAGAGTAGAACTCGATTACCCAAGAAAGATTGACCTGCTTCTGTTGTCTTTGTAGGAAACCCCATTGTCTTCGTTCAATTTGCGGCTCAACAAAAGTAGCAATATGGGGCGGGAGGATAAGAAGGTGTTCGTTGTTGTAACTCCTTTCAGCTAGAATAGGGAACATCTGCTCACAGTAGCGATTTGGAAATCGCGCAGTGTCCTTTGCTTGAAAGGCTTTCTCCTTTTCATCAACCTTTATGATCCTCTTAACTCTTTTTGTTGAGGGCTTAACTGCAGTTGAAGAAGGCTCTGCCACTAGTGCTCTTTTAGTTCCTCTCCTTGCTGGGGTTTGGGAGTAGCTTTCTCTTTTTCTTTCTTGGTGGCCATCTTGAAAAAGGGAAGAGAAAGTAAATTAAATTCAAAGAGATATATAGCAATGAAGAGAACGAAAAAGGATGGTTATAAATGCACATTAAAAGGTAAATGATGTTAACACACGCTTATGAGTACATGTGAAAGATCATTAATGGAAAATAGTTAGTGCATATGATGACAAGTGAATGCAAGGTGTTTATTGGCATGCCGGCAAGGGGCATGAGTAGCATAGATCAAGCATCACTTTGTAGCAAACCATCACGTTTGTATTGACAATTAAATTCAATTAATATAATAGTAAAGGGAATTTGTGAAAAGCAAGCATTGAATATTAGAATAACATAGAGAAGTGCATAATGCCATATGAGATTTTTCACAAACACATAGCATGCATGGTGAAGAAGGTAGAGAAAGTATTAAAGTGAACATGCAAGCAACCCCTTAAAGAAAATAATATATAATTGCCAAATAATTTGCAACAATCCACAAGCATATAATGAAGAATAATGACTCAAATAAAATTCTAACACCATGTAAAAAGGAAAGAAGAAGAAAGAAAATATGAATAATGAAAAGAAAAAGGAAAGAAAAGAAAATAACATATAAAATAAGAAGAATGATAGAGAAGAAAAGGGTGAAGAAGAAAATAAAACCTTGTTAATGGAGATAAGGGAGAGAGAGTGAAAGGTGAGATAGAAGGAAGAAGGGAGGAGGAAGAAATAAGGAGGAAAAAGAAAAATTAGGATTTGGAGAAGAGAAAGATAAGATATTTGGCAATTTAGGTTGAGCTGTGCGGCGCAAGCGACGCGATCGCATGGGGCACGCTGTCGCGCGACTTGCGCTTAAGGTGATGGACGCGGACGCGTCGGTCACGCGGTCGCCTGACCCAATTTGTGCCAGTGGCACGAGGGTTGCCTCACACTCGCACAACTCTCTGTTCAAAATCATTAAATGCCAAATTTTAGGTGACGCGATCGCGTGGGGCATGCGATCGCGTGAGTGGGAAGTTTTTTGGGGTACGACGCGGCCACGTGGGGAACGCGTTCGCGTGAGGGGAATTGCGCGTCCAGTGCCAGTCCAGCACCACTCTAGCACAACTTTTAGCTGTGCACCCTGTTTACGTCGAAAATCAGGGCACGCGGCCGCGTGGGGCACGCGGTCACGTGGGTTGATTTGTGCCTCTGGCACGCCTCCAGCCACGCTCTCGCGTGACTCTCTGTTCAATTCTTTTCTTCCAAAACACACTGGTGACGCGGACGCGTCAGCGACGCTGCCGCGTCGCATGCGTGTTTTTTTTTTAAATATAGAGATGCAGATGCACGAAAATACTGATAAAGAGAATAGTTATTGAATATGAAAAACTAAAAATAAAAAAAAGAACGATCATACCATGGTGGGTTGTCTCCCACCTAGCACTTTGCTTTAACGTCCGTAAGTTGGATGCTCCACTAGCTCAATCTTTTGCTGATCATGTTGGAACTCTTTCCTCTTAATTTGCTGATCATGTGCAGCCTTCATCTTTTCCTTGTATAGTCTTGAGTTCTCATAAGCGTCTAGGCGAAGGCTTTCCAGTTCTTGCAGTTGCAACTTCCTTTTAGCTCCGGCTTTCTCAATTCCCATGTTGCACTCCTTGACTGTCCAAAAGGCTTTGTGCTATATTTCCACCGGGAGATGACAAGCTTTTCCATAAACTAAGCAGAAAAGACTCATCCCAATAGGTGTTTTGTAAGCTGTTCTGTATGCCCAGAGTGCATCTTGTAGCCTGGTGCTCCAGTCTCTTCTATGAGGCTTTACTATCTTCTGCAAGATACGCTTTATCTCTCTGTTCGACACCTCAGCTTGCCCATTGGTCTGAGGATGGTATGCTGTTGCAACCTTATGAATTATCCCATGCCTCTTCATTAATCCTGTTAGTCTCCTGTTACAAAAATGGGTGCCTTGATCGCTCACGATTGCTCGTGGTAATCCAAAGCGACAAATAATATGGTTTCTCACAAAGGAAACAACAGTGTTAGCATCGTCAGTGCGGGTAGGAATTGCTTTCACCCATTTGGAAATGTAGTCTACAGCTAATAATATATAAAAATAACCATTAGAATTTGGAAATGGACCCATGAAGTCAATGCCCCAAACATCAAAAATTTCACAGAAAAGCATAATTTGTTGAGGCATCTCATCCCTCCTGGATATATTACCAAATTTTTGGCATGGGAGACAAGATTTACAAAATTCAGCAGTGTCTCTAAAAAGAGTAGGCCACCAGAATCCACAGTCTAAGATCTTTTTAGCTGTTCGTTGAGGGCCAAAATGCCCTCCACTTTCAGATGAGTGACAGGCCTCTAAAATGGACTGGAATTCTGATTGAGGTACGCAATGTCTAATTATCTGATCAGCGCCACATCTTCATAAATATGGATCATCCCATATATAATATTTAGACTCGATTTTCAGCTTGTCTCTTTGATGCTTAGAAAAGTTTGGAGGAAATGTGCGGCTAACTAGATAATTAGCTACAGGTGCATACCGAGGGAATACTTCAGATACTGCTTGCAGGTTATCAAATGGAAAATTATCATCTATAGGAGTAGAATCATCCTTAATGTGCTCAAGGCGACTCAAGTGGTCTGCCACTAAATTCTGGTTACCACTCCTATCCTTTATTTCTAAATCAAATTCTTGTAATAGCAGTATCCAACGTATAAGCCTTGGTTTGGACTCCTTTTTAGATAAAAGATACTTTAAAGCTGCATGGTCCGAATACACTACTACTCTAGTACCAAGTAAATAAGCTCGGAATTTATCCAGAGCAAAAACAATAGCAAGAAGCTCTTTCTCAGTAGTAGTATAATTGGACTGGGCAGCATCTAAAGTCTTAGACGCATAAGCTATAACAAAAGGGTCCTTACCTTCACGCTGAGCCAGCGCTGCTCCTACTGCATGGTTGGAAGCATCGCACATGATTTCAAATGGCTGGCTCCAGTCTGGTCCTCTCACGATTGGAGCTTGAGTCAGGGCGGCCTTCAACTTATCAAACGCTTGTTTGCAATCCTCACTTAACTCGAACTCAATATCCTTCTGCAGTAATCTGGACAAGGGAAGTGCTACCTTACTAAAGTCCTTAATAAATCTCCTGTAAAAACCTGCATGGCCAAGGAACGAACGGACTTTCCTCACAGAGGAGGGGTAAGGTAAACTAGAAATAATATTCACCTTTGCTGGATCTACAGAAATTCCATTATTAGATACCACATGTCCTAATACAATCCCTTGTTTTACCATAAAATGATATTTTTCAAAATTCAATACAAGGTTTGTATTAACACATCTATCTAATACTCTAGATAATCCATCTAAGCAAAGGCTAAAAGAATCACCATAAACGCTAAAATCATCCATAAAAACCTCCATACAGTCCTCAATAAGATCAGAGAAAAGACTCATCATACACCTTTGGAAAGTAGCTGGTGCATTGCACAAGCCAAAGGGCATTCTCTTGTAAGCATAAGTCCCAAAAGGACATGTAAAAGTGGTCTTTTGCTGATCCTCAGGAGCTATATGAATCTAGAAATAACCTATGTAACCATCTAAAAAGCAATAATGTGATTTACCTGACAGGCGATCCAGCATTTGATCAATGAATGGAAGTGGGTAGTGATCCTTACGGGTAGCTTGGTTGAGATGCCTGTAATCAATGCAGACTCTCCAAGCATTTTGAACTCTAGTTGCTATGAGCTCTCCATGCTCATTCTTCACTGTAGTGACTCCAGACTTCTTGGGCACCACTTGTACTGGGCTAACCCATTCACTGTCTGAAATGGGATAGATGATACCTGCTTCCAATAGTCTGGTCACTTCCTTTTTGACAACTTCCAAGATAGTGGAATTCAATCTTCTTTGGGGTTGATGGATAGGTCTTGCTCCCTCTTCTAAAAATATTCTGTGCTCACATACTTGAGGGTTGATGCCTACTATGTCTGCCAAACTCCACTCAATTGCTTTTTTATGCCTCCTCAGTACATCAAATAACTGCTCTTCTTGTTGGGAAGTGAGTTCCCTTGCAATGATAACGGGGAACTTCTGCTCATCTTCAAGATAAGTATATTTGAGATGTGGAGGAAGAGGTTTCAGTTCCAACTTTTGATCATGGGTAGGCTCTGGATTGTCTGGAGCTTGTGAAAATGCTGAGGTGCCCTCATTGTCAGTCAAGAGGGTCCCCACACTTGGACCTTGTCCAATGTGCCTCTCTTCTAACTCTTCCTTGTGGACTTCAGCTACAGTTTCATCTATGACATCACACTGGAAGATAGAATGATCTTCTGGAGGGTTGTTTATGACTCCATTTAGATTGAAGATTACTATGCGGCCATCTATTTCAAAAGAGTATGTTCCTGAAAAAGCATCCAATTTGAATTTTGATGTCTTCAGGAATGGTCTTCCAAGTAGGATTGATGATGGCTTATCTGAGTCATTATGGGGCATCTCCAAGATATAAAAATCAGTGGGGAATGTAAGCCCTTTAATGTTCACCAAAACATCTTCAGCAACTCCAGCCACTGTAATAATGCTCTTATCTGCTAACACAAAACGAGCTGTCGACCTTTTTAAGGGAGGGAGCCTCAAAATATCATATATAGACAAAGGCATTATACTAACACATGCTCCTAAATCACACATGCAATTATAAATTACTACTCCACCAATAGTACAACTAACTATACAAGGACCTGGGTCACTACACTTCTCGGGTAATCCTCCCATTAAAGCAGATATGGAACTACCTAAAGGAATAGTTTCTAATTCATTAATTTTGTCTTTATGTATACATAAATCTTTTAGAAACTTTGCATATTTAGGTACTTGTTGAATAACATCAAAAAGAGGAACAGTTACCTCAACCTTTTTGAATATTTCTACCATTTTGGGATCGGGTTCCAGCTGCTTCCTAGGCTTCCTTGTAAGTTGTGGAAAAGGAATGGGAGTGGTGTTTTCAGCAGTGTCTGCGCCTTTTGGTGCTTCCTCCTGTGGTTGGGCTTCTTCTCTTTCATCCATGTCCTGTATGTCCTCTTCCTCTTCAACGTCTTCTATTTCTACTACCTCTTCAGCTGAGGCGTATTCTGGTAAGCTTGGTTCCTCCTGATTCCTCTCCTGCAGTGTGTTTCCGGACCTTAGGGTGATGGCATTAATGCCCCCCTTTAGATTGGGTAATGGTTGAGAGGGAATTCCAGTGGAGCTCGAGGGTTGGTTACTGGAATTTTACATTGATCCAATCTGTGAGACAAGAGCTTGCAAAGTAGCGGTCAGACCATTTAGACTGGCATTAATGTTATTTTCCATGGTCTGTTGACTTCGCTCAAAAAATTTTAGTAACTCTTCATTAGGAGATGAAGAAGGGTGAGTAAATTGAGAGGTCTTCTGTTGGGTATTCTGTGGTCCTTGGGACTGCCTCAGGTGAGTGCTCTGTAAGGTTGGTTCTGCTGCCTGTTGTTGTTATTATTCCACCTCTGATTTCCCTGATTATCTCTGCCTCCTCTGTTATTGTTGTCCCTCCAATTCTGGTTAGAATTGTCCTGCCATCCATGGTTATTATTTCCACCTTGATTGTACCCTTGGTTGGGGCGGTCATAGAAGTTATGAGTGGATGCCACCATGTTGTCTTCCTGCTGGAGCTGCGGGCATTCATCAGTATAATTGCTATAATCAGCACAAATTCCGCAGACTCTCTGTGGGACTAACTGTTGGCTTTGTTGTGCTGGAGAAGGTTGACCTTGCTGAACTTGTTGTTGATTCAACTGCATCTGCTTCAGCAAGTTGGTCATTTCACAGATACTCTGAGCTAGAGCAGTGGTCTCTCTGCTAGAGGATACTTCTGCAACGGCTTTTGAATGGCCTTATTTCTGCCTGTGGTTCCTAGTAGATTCAGCTAAGTCGCTGATCAATTGCCATGCCTCATCAGTGGTTTTGTACTTCTTCATAGACCCATTGCTAACACTTTCCAATGTGGTCTTATCTTGGGGCCTCATGCCCTGTGTGATATAGCTGAGTAACACTATCTTGTCAATCCTGTGGTGGGGGCATGCTTCCAGAAGATTATTGAAGCGCTCCCAGTATTCAAAGAGAATCTCGTTGTCATCTTGAACAATCGTGGAAATATCTTTCCTCAGTTTATCAGTAACTTCAGATGGAAAGAATTTCTCCAAAAACTCTTTTCTGAGCGTATCCCAGTTGGATACATTTTCTAGGGGTTGAGTGTAGTACCACTCTCTTGCTTTTCCTTCAAGAGAAAACGGGAAATTTTTCAGCAGAATTGAAGTTTCATCAGCACCATCACGCCTGACAGTAGAACAGGCTGCCTGGAAATCTCTCAGTTGCTTGATAGGCTCTTTAGCAGGTAAGCCATGAAACTTGGGCATCAAATTGAGTAGTGCGGTCTTTATTTCAAAATCTGCAGCCACCGCTGGGTGATGCGCTTGAAACGGTTGCATTGTAAAATCAGGGGCTCCTTCCTCCTGGATAGTAACTCTTCTGGCTGCCGCCATGTTACCTGTACGTAAATCAACCGAATCAGTAGAACGGGGGCTGGTTTCTTCCTCAGATGGCGTTTCAAATCCGCCCTCAGAGAGGACAAACCGACGTCGAGCTCGCCTTATTCGTGAGATGGTTCTTTCAATCTCAGGATCGAATACGGGCAAGCGTGGATCAAGAAGTGAACGCGTCATCTAGCGAAAGAAATATGCAGCTCATAGTAGCAAAATAAAAAAATGCAAATAAATAAATTCTAATTAATAACTTTAGCACTCTATTGCAACTCTCCGGCAACGGCGCCAAAAATTGATGCGGGCAGAAATTGGCGAATTAAAAATTGTTAAAATATATACGTTGCAAGTATAGTTCTTAATTCGCCAGAAATCCGCCTATCAATTTAGAAAGATGTCACAGAAAATTGAAATTAAAATACTGGGAGTATGAATCCCAGGTCGTCTCCCAACGAGTTGCAGAAAAGTGTGCTATTTTATTAATCAGAGGTTTTCAAAAAGGGTTGAATTGAGCAAACAGGAAATTAAATTGGTGAATTTGAATAATGTAAATAAAAGCCTTGACTGGGAATTGATTAGTTGGAATCCCTATTATTGTTGGAATGCTCTCAGGATTAATTAACAATTAAAGGTTGTCCTGTTTAGTTATCCTTCACTAGGTGAAGGAAAGTCAAACAAGTTGGAATGCTACGTCCGTTCACAAGTTGCAATCCACTTAATTAAAAGGGATTGGTGTTAGTGATTAGGAGGCAATCCAACCATAAACCCAATTACAATTTTTCTTTCAAGCTTTCCAACTCAAGGGTTCCTTTCAATCAATTCCCCATCAAGTTAGGGAAGTACTCGCTCATTGTGGATGTAAAATTCATAGCATATAAAAAGGAATTAAAGGAAGACATTGTAAATGAAAATCAAAATAGTCAATTAAAAATAAAAGTGATCCTTGTATTAAATAATCCTAAAAATACTCCAATGGTAAAATTAACAAAGCACAGAACATGGAAGAGTGAAGCCAAGTAAAGAAAACGAACTAGAATGACGAAGTCTTGATGAGGTAATAACTCTTCTCCATGTTCCAATGCCAAAAAGTAAGAGAAAATTAAATCCAAAGAACTATGAATGTGTAGAGAGAAAAACCTAGAGGAGTAGTAAAACTAGATCTAAAACTAAAACTGTGTAGAATGAATGTTGTTTTTTTGGTTTCTGCATGTTCTCTGGCTCTAGTCTGCTGTTCTGGGCCAAGAACTGGGCCAGTGATTCTGCAAATTATGCAGATCGCGCACGCCACGCGATCGCGTCGCTCATGCGGACGCGTCATTCGCGTTTCGCTTCATCACGCGGACGCGTCGTCCACGCCTCTACGTCGCTCGTGCTTTTCCATTTTGCGCGGTCGCGTCATCCATGCGGTCGCGTCACTGTGATTTGATCTTCTCCGCGCGGTCGCGTTGTTTATGCGGCCGCGTCGCTTCTCGCTGGTCATCTCCTGAATTTCTTGTGTTCCTTCCATTTTTGCTAGCTTCCTTTCCAATCTCCAACTCATTCTTGCCCTATAAAACCTGAAACGCTTAACACACAGATCACGGCATCGAATAGAATAAAGGAGAAGTAAAATGCATAATTAAAAGTCTGTAGGAAGTAGTTTTCACTCATGTAATAATTTCAGGAAGGAAATATAAATGCATGCTATTTTAATGAATAAGTGGGTCAGGATCATGATAAAACCACACAATTAAACACAATATAAACCATAAAATAGTGGTTTATCAACCACCAACGAGTGCTTTGACTTAAAAAACATAATAGAAAAATTAATAAGGGAAGAAAAACTAAATCGGTATCTAGCCACCCGAGATGATAAACAAAGAAAAAGACGAAGAGATGAAGATGTCGGACGAGCTGAGCAATCACCTCGTACGCCAGAAAGACATGTCCATATGATACACGGAGGATTTGCAGGAGGTGGAATCTCCAAATCATCCCGCAAAAGATACCTCAAAGAAGTATATCATGTCGAAGGGAAGGAGGAAGCACCCGACATCCCTGCAATCACATTCACCAAAGAAGACGCATCCGGTATCATCTCAAGACACGACGATCCCATGGTCATCACCATCATACTGGCAAACGCCAATCTCAACCACACATTAATAGACCAAGGGAGTTCTGCCGACATCTTATTCAAAACTGCCTTCGACAAACTTGGCTTAGAAGAAAAGGAGCTTAGAGCATACCCGAACAACTTGTTCGGACTGGGAGATACCCCAGTACAACCACTGGGATACGTGTCACTACATACAACCTTCGGAAAAGGGAACCAATCCAGAACACTCAAGATAGACTACATTGTGGTCGACGTGAGTTCAGCCTACAATACCCTAATAGGTCGGACAACACTAAATCAACTCGGCGCAATAGTCTCGACTCCACATCTATGTATGAAATTCCCAACTACAGAAGGGATAACTACGATAAAAGCAGATCAAAAGATGGCACGCCGCTTGTTCCGAGGGTTACCTGAATTTGTAGGTCGATCTCGGTCGAGATCTTCTGTGCTGGTCGGAAACGAGGTGTCCGGTTGGTGAATGGCGACCGGAGCTGGTGCGTCCGACTTGCTGGACTGGTTGTGCTGCTAATCCTTTGCCACCGAAGGGTGGGGGATACCTGACAAACCCCATTTGTAGGATTTATCTTGTATTGATTTTTGGGGATTTTATCACCTTTTACCCATATTTATTCAAGAAATAGCATGGTTTTGTATATTCTCCTTTAATTGTGCTTGAATGTGAAAACATGCTTTTTAGGACTCAAAATAGCTAAATTTATTTCACCTTGATTCTATTAGATGCCTTGATATGTTTGTTAAGTGATTTAAGGTTTAGGAGGCAAAGATTGGATCAAGGGAATGAAGAAAGAAAGCATGAAAAGTTGGAGAACTCATGAAGAAATGAAAGAACCGGAAAGCTGTCAAGCCGACTTCTTTGCACTTAAACGACCATAACTTGAGCTACAGAGGTCCAATTGATGCGGTTCCAGTTGGGTTGGAAAGCTAACATCCGGGGCTTCGAAACGATATAAGATTTGCCTTAGTTGCATCGCGCATAGGGGCGCGCACGCGCACGGTACGCGGACGCGCCGATGGTGGCACATGACCCACTTAATGCAAACGTGGCCAGCGATTTTAGAAGCCTTGTGGGCCCAATCCAACTCATTTCTGATGCTATTTAAGCCAAGGATTGAAAGGGAATCAACATACTTTTACATACTTTTTCATACTTTTACTTACTTTTGACCATTAGTTTAGTTTTAGCTTAGTTTAGTAGTTAGAGTTAGTTTCTAGAGAGAGAAGCTCTCACTTCTCTCTAGAATTAGGATTAGGTTTAGTTCTTAGATCTAGATTTTAATTCATCTTCTTCTACTTCTATCTTCTCAATTCCTTGTTGTTACATTCATTCTTCTTCCATCCTTTTGTTGTAATTTCCTTTATGTTGTTCTTGCATTTTGTTGTAGATCTACTTTTGTTCCTTCCTTTCTCTTTCAATTCAATTCAAGGTAAATCATAATAATTGTGTTCATTTGATTTGTTGTTGTTTAATTCCTTGCAAATTGAGTAGTGTAGATTTACTTTTCTTGCAATTTTACTATGCTTTCCTTTTATGCCTTCCAAGTGTTTGATGAAATGCTTGGTTGGATTTTAGAGTAGAATTTTATGTTCTTGGCTTGGAAAGGTAACTTAGGAACTCTTGAGTTACTAATGTCCAAGTAATTGATGATTGGGATCCATTGACTCTAGTTCTCACTAATTGAATTAGTGGAGAGTTAGGACTTATGGACTAGGATTGACATAGCTCATTTGACTTTTCTTTACTACTAGTTAGAGGATGATTTAATGAGATTAATCCTTGCCAATTCTCATGTTGTGGTTAGTGATTAGGATAGAGATCCTTGACCACCAACCCTTGCCAAGACCTTTTTAGGCCTTAGTTTACTTTCTTGCCATTTATCTTTCATGTTTCTTATTAAAACCCCAAAAATAACTCACAACCAATAACAAAACACTTCATTACAATTCCTAGGGAGAACGACCCGAGGTTTGAATACTTCGGTTATTAATTTTAGGGGTTTGTTACTTGTGACAAACAATCTTTTGTATGAAAGGATTATTGTTTGGTTTAGGAACTATACTTGCAACGAGAATTCATTTGTGAAATTCTAAACCATCAAAAATCCAATCGTCAGTACCTGCAAGAGACTCCGATGCTTAAGTTAGCAAGGGTATTGAATAGGTTTTTCGTAGAATCAGAGTATGAGTTATACCTGGGTGCTCCAGTGTATTTATAATGGTGAGAAATGACCTTCTTAGATAAGATAAGTTAGTTATCTTATCTTATCTTATCTTATCTTTGGGCGAGGTCAGCTTATCTTCAACGGAACCGCCCTTCTCTCTGTAGGCTTGAGCCGCCTTTGGATTGGGCTGTGTTCCTTCTATTTGGGCCCTTATTGGGCCTCTGTAGCGTTTTGGCCGAGCTCTTTGTAAAGAGGTCAGTCATTGGCCGAGCTCTTTGAGAAGAGGTTGGATAGTCTGACCTGAAGAGGTCGGTCGGCTTGTCGCTAAACATCCCGGGTCGGACATCTTGACCCAGGGTATGAACAGTGCCCCTGCTTGAGTTCGATCTTTCCGTGAGATCGAGCTTCGATCTCTTTGGAAGTCGTGCTCAAGCATCTGTCTGGCTTGTTTCTTCATTGCTTTGCAATTCTGGCAGATTTTCTAGAGGTTTGGTACTTCACAGTCCGTCCTCTTTTGAGTGGTAGTGTGGGTTTTCTACCCTTGCCTTCTGGATCACGCCTTGCTTTTGTGTTGACAACCCTCTGCTTTGGCGAAGTTATCCTTGCGGCTTGATATCCGGGCTTTTAGTGACTTGTCCAATGACTTTTTAGTGTTCTTTATATTGAACCTTTTTAGTCTCGGATGACGTACGTAGCCCTGTTTGAGATTGTGCCTTCTTTGAGTGGAGTTGTATCCCTTTTAGCTAAGAACATTTGAGCCTTAAGTTGTTTCTCAACCTTTTGGCTTGTTCTTTTTTTGAGATCGTACTTGCGCCTCTTCTTAGCTGACGTCGACCTGTACGACTTTTCCCCTGCTTGAGTTTGGACCTTTTCGCGAGATTGTGCTTTCGGAGCTTCGATCTCTTTGAGGAAGTCGTGCTCAAGCATCCTGACTTTGGTCGATCTTGAGTAGTTTCTCCTTTGTGCGAGTCTGGTATTACCTTTTTTAGTTTCTTGAGAGGTCTTTTCAGCTTTCTTCCGACTTGTTTGTCTTCACTGTTCGGGTTTTTTAGTCATAATCCAACAACTTTTTAGGTATAGTTTGTTTGGACGACTTTTTAGCTCCGTCTTTGAGGCCGTGCTTTTCGCTTTTTAAGTAGTGTCTATTTTCAAGACTTCGTACCTTTCAGCGAAGCATTCTTGGCCTCCCTTTGGCCGTTTGTGAGATGTCTTTGTCCCCTTTGTGGATCTTTGTAGAGTGTCGGTACTTTGTTGTCTGACCTCTTTTGATCACTTCTGGTTTTGTCCACTTTCTGTTTGGTCGAGGTGGTCCTTGGGGCTAACTTCTCCGATGACTTTTTAGTGTTCTCGTAGAACACTTTTTAGTCATTCTGAACAATTTTGATAGCCTTGTCGTGGAGCCGTGGCTTTTTGGGCGGAGCTATGTCCGTTTTAGTGCACATTTTTCGTTGGTCCGACTTCTTCTTGTCGGTCCAAGCTGTAGCTTTCGTTGGTCCGACTTCTTCTTGTCGGTCCAAGCTGTAGCTTTTGTTGGTCCGACTTCTTCTTGTCGGTCCAAGCTGTAGCTTTTGTTGGTCCAACTTCTTCTCGTCGTCCTTTTCCAAGTTATTTTTGTAATCCTCTTTCTTGGACCTTGGTCAGGTCTCTTTCAGGGATTACTTTTATAACTTGTTTTTTTGTAGGAGACCGACTTCGTCGCGTCGATCTCTTCTAAGTTATTTTGTAATCCTCTTTCTTGGACCTTGTTCAGGTCCCTTTCAGGGATTACTTTTATAACTTGTTTGTAGGAAGTCGACTTCTTTGCGTCGTCCTCTTTCTAAGTTATTTTTGTAGTCCTCTTTTTTGGACCTTTGTCAGGTCTCTTTCAGGGACTACTTTTATAACTTTTTCATTTTGGGCTGACTTTGTCATGTCTGGCCCTTCTAAGTTAAAGTAATCCTCTTTAATAGGGTTGGCCAGACCTCTTTCCAGGGTTTACTTATAACTTGGGTTGACTTGGTCCGACTTCTTAACGTCGGCCAGTCTTTAAGTTATTATTTTAGCAATCCGTAAGACCTCGTCAGGTTCTTTTTTGGATCACTTTCGATAACTTCTTACATTATTCTATGTTCATCTTTGTCGATTTGTAGAAGGTGGTTGCTATCTTTAGATCGTCTTTTAGGTGAATCGCGTTTTCACCTTTATCGGACGATTGTCTTTATCGTGATCGTGCAGTGAAATTGTTTTTCACTTTCCGCCGATCTGTTGCTTTATAATCGGACGATGAATGCTTCAGATTAATGCGTCTTGGTATAGCAGTGAATTTTGTTTTCACTTTGTCGACCTTTGTCGAAATCAAACGATGAATTCGGTTTTCATCATGGTCGGGCAGTGAAGTTGGTTTTCACCTTGCCGACTTGTCGCTTTGTAATCGGACGATGAGTTTGGTTTTCATCTTGCCGACTTTGTTGTCATCGGGCGGTGAATTTGGTGTTTCACCTTGCCAATCTGCCGTAGTCGGGCGTCTTGGTAGGAAACTTTTTAGGGAATCTGCAATCTTTTAAATAATAAAATAAAGATAAGAGTGTGTACATGTTAGTACTTACCTTTCTAGGTCGGACAATCTTTTTGGATCTCGGCCTGGTGCCCTTTTTAGATTGCAAGCATGCCATGACCTTGGTAGCTCTTGCCCCTCGAGGTTGGACATTTTGTAGCAACCTTTCCCCAGTTCTTCTGAACAACTTGGTATGGTCCTTTCCAGTTGGCTGCTAGCTTCTCCTCTCCTGACCGACCTATTCTGATGTCATTTCGGATCAGGATGAGATCGTTGTTGCTGAATTACCTTCTGATTGTTATCTTGAGGCCATTTGACGTTTTAACGCCTCTTCCTTGATCCGAGCTCTTTCTCGGGTTTCTGGAAGTAGGTCGAGTTCTTCTTTTTGAAGTTGGGAGTTGGCCTCTTCACTGTAGTGGATCACTCTGGGTGATCCTTCTTCGATCTCTATTGGGATCATTGCCTCCATTCCGTAAATCAATCGGAAGGGTGATTCCCCCGTGGTGAAGTGTGGAGTTGTCCGATATGCCCATAGGACTTGTGGGAACTCTTCAGCCCAAGCTCCCTTTGTGTCGTTTTAACCCAGCTAGTATGACTTTGTTGGCGGCTTCTGCTTGTCCACTGGCTTGTGGGTGTTCTACGGATGTGAATTGGTGCTTTATTTTCAAGTCAGCCACCAACTTCTTGAAACCTGTGTCTGTGAATTGAGTGCCATTGTTTGTGGTGATGGAGTAAGAAACCCCAAACCTTGTAATAATGTTTCTGTACAAGAATTTCTGACTTCTTTGAGTAGTGGCATTAGCTAGGGGCTCTGCCTCAATCCATTTTGTGAAGTAATCCACCCCTACAATGAGGAACTTGACTTGTCCCGATCCTTGGGAAAATATTCCGAGGTGATCGAGTCCCCTCTTTGCGAACAGCCAAGGTGATGTTACACTGATAAGCTCCTCTGGTGGGGCAATGTGGAAGTTGGCATGCTTTTTGATGTAAAGCTTTGACTTTGTATTTGGGTTTTTGCTCTGTTGTTGCCTCCAAAGGGTGCCCCTGGACTTTTGTGTGAGTCCTGGGGTTTCCCTTTTACTGCCACGTCTGTCACTTGATATTTTGCTGTTATTGTCCAAGTTGTTTCCTTATTTGCCCGAGTTGTTTGGTAGTAATCCCATAGTCGACCTATGTCTTTGAGATGTCTACTAAGATCCCGGACAGCCTGTCTGATTAGCTAAATTCCATAGTTTTAATGCGTGTTACTGTGGCTGACCCTGAGTACATCCCTTATACCGCCTTCGAGATTGACTTGTTGTGGTCTTGTAATGTAGCCTGGATGAGGCTTCTGTTATTGCCCCCTGGTTTGGTGTTAGCTAGTTTTGAAAATGCATCAGCTCGGGTATTCTGCTCCCGAGGCATGTGTCAGACCTTATATCCCCGAATTGTCCGAGCTGTTTTCTATTTTTGTCCAGGGTCTCCCGAATAGTCCGAGATGTTCTCTGGTTTTGTCCAGGGTCCCCCGAATTATCCGAGCTGTCCTCTGTAAGATTCTTCCAGCTAAGTTTGTTTTCTGTAGGATGCCCTTTATGGGCTAGTTGGTCCGAACTCTGATAGTGTGAGCTTGAAAGTATGGGTGGAGTCGTCGAGAGGTGAGTATGAGGGTGTAGGTGAACCTTTTCTATCTGTTGATAGTTTAGTTCGGTCCCTTGTAGAGCTTTGCTGATGAAGTAGACAGGTTGTTGCCCACTTTCGTCTTCTCTAACTAGTGCTGAGGCTATTGCCTGACTTCCCACTGCGAGGTATAATGAGTTTTTCACTTTCTCGTGGTCTGGAAAGAACTGGTGGTTGCCCCAAGAATTTTGAAATCTCGAAAGGCTTGTTCGCACTCCGTTGTCCTTTTCAACTCGTCCGACCTCTTTGGAGTGAGGTGGACGTTCAACTCGTCCGACCTCTTTGGTGTGAGGTGGACCTTCAACTTGTCCGACCTCTTCGGTGTGAGGTGGACCTTCAACTTGTCCGACCTCTTCGGTGTGAGGTGGACCTTCAACTTGTCCGACCTCTTTGTTGTGAGGTGGACCTTGAACTTGCCCGACCTCTTTGTTGTGAGGTGGACCTTCAACTCGTCCGACCTCTTTGTCCTTGTTGCTTTTGATTGGGCGAGGTGGTGAGATCTTCTCAGTATTGCGTATTTCTCGTTATCCACAAGAGATAGGTTTCTCAGTGGGTTGGTCTTCTTTCTTCTTGGACTCTTTATCCTTGTCCCATAGTGGGTTAGGAGAATCTGGTTTTTGAGTTATCTCCCAATCGGGAGTTCTCCTCCATATTGATATAGTTTCTCTGACTGTTCCTGTACCTCGTTTAGAGATGTTGGGTGCTTCTTGGATATTGAGTGGCTAAAAGGTCCTCCTCGTAGGCCATTGATGAGACCCATGATATCTGCTTCTGTTGGCAGACTTTGTATGTCCAGGCACGTTTTGTTGAATCTTTCCATGTAGTTGTGAAGACTTTTCCGATCTCCTTGCTTGATTCCTAATAGACTGGGGTGTTCTTAGCTTTATCTTTTTTGGATGGAGAATAACGGATTGCATCTGAGGCCTCCGTGAGATACATCCTGCTTCTGAAATTGCTAAGATGATGGCTTGGATCTGATGTACCGTCGTACGGGGTCATGTTGGGAGCTTTGAAGTCCTTTGGGATTTTAGCTTTCATGATCTCTTTGGTGAATAGGTCTTGATCTTTGTGGGGGCTGTCTTCGTGACCGGATCGAGTTGTTTTGACCTTGAGATCTGCTTCGAGTTTTAGGAGCTTGTCCTTTAACTCGCGGCATCGCCTTACCTCTCTTTGTAGATCCTTGCCAACTTCTTGTTGATGCTGGCTTTCTTTTTCAAGTTGCTTTAGGCGATCTTGAAGCACTTCTATTACTCCCGGATGTGATGAGTTTTTGTCTCTGTTAGATTCCAGAGTATCTTTTGGTGTAGTGTCTGTATTTTTGTGCGGCGTTCTGTCCTCTAGATCTGAATCGTGGTCGTTGTCATGGTCGTCCGCCATGGTGATGGGATGACTTCTAGGTTCCTCGGCAACGGCGCCAATGTTCCGAGGGTTACCTGAATTTGTAGGTCGATCTCGGTCGAGATCTTCTGTGCTGGTCGGAACCGAGGTGTCCGGTTGGTGAATGGCGACCGGAGCTGGTGCGTCCGACTTGCTGGACTGGTTGTGCTGCTGATCCTTTGCCACCAAAGGGTGGGGGGTACCTGCAAAAGACTCCGATGCTTAAGTTAGCAAGGGTATTGAATAGGTTTTTCGTAGAATCAGAGTATGAGTTATACCTGGGTGCTCCAGTGTATTTATAATGGTAAGAAGTGACCTTCTTAGATAAGATAAGTTAGTTATCTTATCTTTGGGCGAGGTCAGCTTATCTTCAACGGAACCGCCCTTCTCTCTGTAGGCTTGAGCTGCCTTTGGATTGGGCTGTGTTCCTTCTATTTGGGCCCTTATTGGGCCTCTGTAGCGTTTTGGCCGAGCTCTTTGTGAAGAGGTCAGTCATTGGCCGAGCTCTTTGAGAAGAGGTCGGATAGTCTGACCTGAAGAGGTCGGTCGGCTTGTCGCTAAACATCCCGGGTCGGACATCTTGACCCAGGGTATGAACACCGCTGTTATAACGAAAGTCTAAACCTCAGAGGTAGAGGAGAAGAGTTCCATACAATTGAGCTTGGTGGAGTTCAGAGACGAGAAGAACTCCGTCCACAGCCCAAAAGAGAAGTAGAGAAAGTTCAGATCGGAGACATCTCGGACAAAACAACTAATATTGGCATGGTCCTGAAAGGAAATGCAAAAGAATTACTAGTACAGTTCTTACGAGATAATGTCGATCTTTTCGCATGGAAAGCTGCAGACATGCCAGGTATAGACCCCAAGCTAATGTGTCACAAGTTGGCGGTCTATCCAGGATCTCGGCCGGTACAGCAGAGACGAAGAAAACTTGGGCCAGAACGATCACAAGCTGTGGAAGAACAGGTACAAGCACTACTAGAGGCAAGATTCATAAGAGAAGTCAAGTACTCACTATGGCTAGCTAACGTTGTCTTGGTGAAAAAATCAAATGGAAAGTGGCGAATGTGCACCGACTATATAGATCTCAACAAAGCCTGCCCAAAAGATCCTTATCCACTCCCAAGTATCGACGCTCTAGTGGATGCCTCATCCGGATATAAATACCTCTCATTTATGGACGCATATTTCGGATATAATCAAATTCCCATGTACCCACCAGATCAAAAAAAGACCTCGTTTTTAACACCAAAAGCAAATTACTGCTACATAGTGATGCCTTTCGGTCTCAAGAATGCGGGAGCTACTTATCAAAGGCTGATGAATAAAGTCTTTTTAGATCATATCGGAAAGATCATAGAGGTCTACGTGGACGACATGTTAATAAAGACACAAAGTGAAGAGACATTATTGTCCGACCTGGCCCAAGTGTTCGACACTATAAGGAAGCATAACATGCGCCTCAATCCCGCAAAATGCACTTTTGCAGTAGAAGCAGGTAAGTTCTTGGGTTTCATGCTCACAAAGAGGAATTGAGGCAAATTTGGATAAATGCCAGGCCATACTCAACATGAAAAGCCCAACTTGTGTCAGAGAAGTACAACAACTCAACGGGAGGTTGGCAGCCTTGTCCAGGTTCCTAGCGGGATCAGCGATAAGATCCCTTCCTTTCTATGCCACTCTAAGGAAAGGAAAGAACTTCGAATGGACAATGGAATGCGAGCAAGCCTTCCAGGATTTCAAAAGTTTCCTGGGACGACCACCTATCCTAACTCGACCACGAAGGAAGAACCACTCGTATTGTACCTTGCGGTAGGAAGTCGGGCAGTAGCCTCAGCACTAGTTCGAGAGGACAACAAAGGGCAACAACCTGTATACTTCATTAGTAAAGCGCTGCAGGGATCCGAGCTGAACTACCAAAAAATAGAAAAGTTTGCCTATGCTCTCACACTGACATCTCGACGACTACGCCCGTACTTCAAGGCTCACACCATTAAGGTCCGGACCGACCAACCCATAAAATGGATACTGCAGAAAACAGATCTAGCAGGCAGAATTTTACAATGGGCAGTCGAGTTATCCGAGTTCGACCTCCAATATGAAGCTCGGACAGCCATTAAATCACAATACTTGGCCGACTTCATTGCAGAATTCACAGATACCCCAGAAACCCCACAGAATAGAATCTCTACGTAGACGGGTATTCAAATAAGACTAGAAGCGGCGCAGGTGTGATAATAGAAAGCAACCAAGGAACCCAAGTTGAGCTTTCCCTCAAATTTAGGTTCCCGGCCTCAAACAACCAGGCAGAATATGAAGCATTACTAGCTGGTTTGAAGCTGGCTAAGGAAGTTGGAGCTCAAAAACTCAACATCTTCAGCGACTCACAAGTAGTCACCTCACAGATAACAGGGAGTTACCAAGCCAAAGATCCCACCATGAAAAAGTATTTGAATATAACCAAGGAACAGCTCGGACAACTCGGGGAATATAAGATCTGCCACATACCCCGTGAACAAAATGCCCGAGCTGATGCACTCTCAAAGCTAGCCAGCACCAAACCAGGGGGCAACAATAGAAGCCTCATCCAGGAAATGCTACAGAACCCGTCAATTTCGGAAGCAGAAAAAATCCTAGCTATAACAAGTCAAGATCAAGGATGGATGACCCCCATAATTAATTACCTCAAAAAAGAAACACTCCTCACAAATGAGAAGGAAGCAAAGAGGTTAAAACGAGAGGCTCAGTACTACACCATCATAAACAACACCCTATACAAAAGAAGGATTTCAACACCATTGTTAAAATGTGTGCCGACCTCTAACACAAGGGAAGTTTTAGAGGAAGTACACAGCGGCATTTGTGGCAATCATCTCGGGGCACAAGCTCTCACTAAAAAGGTACTTCGGGCGGGATTTTACTGGCCAACTCTACAAAAGAAAGCTACAGAATTTGTAAAGAGATGTCCTCCATACCAGAAACATGCCAACTTTCACATCGCCCCGCCAGAAGAACTCATCAGCGTAACTTCGCCTTGGCCATTTGCAAAATGGGGACTCGATCTTCTTGGACCCTTTCCCCAGGGATCAGGACAATTTAAAGTCCTCATAGTCGGAGTAGACTATTTCACAAAGTGGATTGAGGCAGAGCCCCTAGCCAATGCCACTGCTCAAAGACGCTGGAAATTCCTATATAGGAACATTGTCATGAGGTTCGGGGTTCCATACTCCATCACCACAGACAATGGCACTCAATTCACAGATGCAGGCTTCAGGAAATTAGTAGCCGACTTGAACATAAAGCACCAGTTCACCTCCGTCGAACATCCTCAAGCCAATGGACAAGCCGAAGCTGCCAACAAAGTCATATTGGCTGGGTTGAAATGGAGACTGCAAGATGCGAAGGGAGCTTGGGCTGAAGAACTTCCACAGGTCCTATGGGCATATCGAACTACGCCACATTCCACCACAAATGAATCACCGTTCCGATTAGCGTACGGAGTGGAGGTAATAATCCCAGTAAAGGTCGAGGAAGGGTCGCCTAGAGTAGTCCACTACAATGAAAAAGCCAACTCCCAACTTCAAAGAGAAGAACTCGACCTACTTCCGGAAATCCAAGAAAGAGCTCGGATCAGGGAAGAAGCGCTAAAGCGCCGAATGGCTTCAAGATATAATCAAAAGGTAGTGCCAAGAGGTTTCACGGAGAATGATCTCATCCTAATCCGAAATGATATTGGAACAACTCGACCCGGAGAAGAAAAGTTGGCAGCAAACTGGAAAGGACCCTACCGAGTCATAGAAGTACTCGGGAAGGGCTACAACAGACTGTCCGAACTCGAAGGACGAGAGCTTCCCAGATCGTGGCATGCCTGCTACCTAAGAAGGTACTATAGCTAGAGAAGGTAAAAGATCTCATCATAGGATGCACTCTTTTTCCTGAAAAGGTTTTTTAATGAGGCACCAAGTTGAGATCCAGATATTATCCGACTTAAAAGGATGAAAAACCCTAACATGTATATATTTGTACTTTCTTTTTGAATAAAATATACTTTAGATATACTACAAATTCTCAAGATGCATTAATCTGAAGCATTCATCGTCCGATTATAAAGCAACAGATCGGCAGAAAGTGAAAAACAGATTCACTGTACGATCACGATAAAAGACCAATAAAGATGAAAACGCGATTCACTAAAGGTCGACCAAAGAAAAACAGAAACCACCTTCTACAAATCCGCAAAGATGAACACAGAATAATGCAAGAAGTTATCAAAAGTGATCCTAAAAAAGAACCTGACGAGGTCTTATGGATTGCTAAATAATAACTTAAAGATTGGCCGACGTTGAGAAGTCGGACCAAGTCAACCCAATTTATCAGCAAATCCCTGGAAAGAGGTCTGGCCAACCCTATAAAAGAGGAATTGCTATAACTTAGAAGAGATTGACATAAAGAAGTCGGTCTCCTACGAAAAACAAGTTATAAAAGTAATCCCTGAAAGAGACCTGATAAAGGTCCAAGAAAGAGGATTACAAAAAATAACTTAGAAGAGGACGACGTAAAGAAGTCGACCTCCTACAGACAAGTTATAAAAGTAATCCCTGAAAGAGACCTGACAAAGGTCCAAGAAAGAGGATTACAAAAAATAACTTAGAAGAGGATGACGTAAAGAAGTCGACCTCCTACAAACAAGTTATAAAAGTAATCCCTGAAAGAGACCTGACAAAGGTCCAAGAAAGAGGATTACAAAAAATAACTTAGAAGAGGACGACGTAAAGAAGTCGACCTCCTACAAACAAGTTATAAAAGTAATCCCTGAAAGAGACCTGACAAAGGTCCAAGAAAGAGGATTACAAAAAATAACTTAGAAGAAGACGACGTAAAGAAGTCGACCTCCTACAAACAAGTTATAAAAGTAATCCCTGAAAGAGACCTGACAAAGGTCCAAGAAAGAGGATTACAAAATAACTTAGAAGAGATCGACCTGACGAAGTCGGTCTCCTACAAAAAAACAAGTTATAAAAGTAGTCCCTGAAAGAGACCTGATAAGGGTCCAAGAAAGAGGATTACAAAAATAACTGGAAAGAGGACTAACGTGACGAAATCAGTTATGGAGTAATAAATACAAATAAAAGCGAGAAAACCGAAATACAAGTTGGACCTACAATATCCACGACCTCAAAGGATCCAAGCTACAAGCAATAAGTACAGAGCAATCCGAAGAGGCCGAGCAGCAAGGCTCTAACACTCTCCAAACCCAAAAAGGCGTCAAGACAAGTGCAAACAAGCATAATATATAATATTATAACAAGCTTCAGGGTCAGGCCCAAAAAGCTTGAAAGCTACTTGTTTTTTCAAATCAAAAGTTGCTAAACAAGCAACCAAAAGGAGTATCAACAGTCAGCATAAAAGACTACAAAATAAAGAGTTTTAAAAGCCCACAGGTCGGGCTATCTACACAAATATCCAAGAAAATTCAGCTAAGATCAGAAGACTTCTCGGCAGCATCAGTCTGAGGTGAAGGAGGACGAGCCTGGAGAGGCACTGCATCCACTGTACCGTCGTCCCTATTCAGAATTTGACAATCAGGATCCAATTCTGGACGAACGATCCCAGCGGGAGGAGCTATAGAAGTCGACACTTTAGCAGCAGGTACAGGGGGAGGCCCGACGTCATCATCATCCTGGTCGTCCAGAACAATCTTACCATCCCTTACAACGTTGTCCAAACTGAAGAGAGTAAGGTCAACCTCAGGAGCAAGAACTTGAACCTGCTCCTTTAAATTATCATAAGCAGCATTTACGCTGCCGACAAGATGACCTTGGAGCTCGGAGTAGTCAACTCGGGCTGACTCCAACTCCTCCCTCAGACGTATTACCTCCCGATAAGATGTGACGTAACTGTCCTTATGCCTCAATGCAGTGTCCTCGGCCAACCTCACAGAGGCTGCCAGGGCAAGAGAGCTAGCCTTCTCGTTCTCCAGCTCCTTCTCCAGTTTAGCTACTTTCACCTCAAGCTCCTCCTTCAAGCCCTTCATCCGATCAAACTCTTGTTTGGCCTCCTCTATGAAAGCTTTGGTGGCATGAAGAGGAAGATTTTGAGCAGTCCGATACAGGGCAGCCCCCATATGGGCCATCTTGATGCTACTCCGAGTTATGAAGTCCAAATGGCAAAGGAGAGAGGCGTCGTCAGTAGGGATGACACCATAAGGACCGATCTGTTGGTCAACAAACTCCACCGCATCAAAGTCAGAAGCGTCATGGTTGAAAGGCTCAATCATTTTTTTTTTGTGGGGAGGAGCACTAGAAGTAGTGACAGAAGTCTGTGGAGGGTCAGTCAGACGAACTCGAGGAATGAGGATCACCTTCTTCGGCCCAGGAGAACTCGGCACGGGCGGCTTCATTGGAACTTGAGAAGATCTCTCTCCCGCCACCTTGGCCGAAATATTTTGAGCAGCAGCAGCCTTTTTTGCCTTTTTGTAGGTCTTCATGGAATTATTATTTTTTGACATCTCTGAAAATACAGAATCAACCATAGTGATGAGTTACAATCCAGAAGAAGCAAAACTAAGAAACAAGTATAGAAACAAGTCGGACAGTACCCAAAGCAGTTTGAATCAAAGACGGGTCACTCAAAAACTTTTTTGTATCAAGATGGGGTGGTTTCCCCCATAAATCTTCAAGAATAACTACAAAAGCGCGTTCAACCTCGTCAAGCATCTCCCATGTATAGCGAGACACTCTCACATTCTTTTTCCATTCTAGAGGAAAGGCAGGCTCATCATTTTCATCAAGAAAAAAGGGGCGGGCCCCCTCAACAGCACGGACTCGGAAGAAATAATTCTTAAAATCTTTAAAAGACTCATCATACATGGCAAAAACTTTATGCCCCTGGGCCGACCTGAAAGAAACCCAGGAAGCTTTCTTTTTGGAAGACCCTCCGGGCTTGGCAGAAACAAAAAGATAGAGGAAAAGAGTCTGAGAAGGTGTTATGCCTAACTCTTGGCAAAGCAGCTGAAAAATCTTGATAAAACCCCAGGATTTCGGATGAAGCTGGGATGGGGCAATATTACAAGACCACAACAAATCGGTCTCGAAAGCAGTAAAAGGAAAGGTAATGTCCAACTGGCTGAAGAAATATTCATAGGCGTAGAAAAAGGGACGCTCCCCCTCGACCGAAGTAGGAAAATAAACCCTCTCGTCAGAGTCGGGCGCTACAAGCTCATAATCCCTCTCCCGGGCGCTGCTACCACAAATCCTATGACGTTTCCTCAGCTCTACACAAAAATCAGCGTCCACCACAGAGACACAGATCAAGACAAGGGAGTCCAGCCAATCAGACATCCCCTCGGGAACTTTAGAAGACATCTCTACAATGTTATTGCGAGAAGACATGAGGCCAACTAATCCTACAATAAGAAAAGAAGATAGGATTAATAAAAAACATCTCGGACGAAGGGCAAAATAACTCGACTAATATACAGAAGAGCAAACAAAGGAAAACCCCAAGACTCAAACCAAAGTCCTGGGGCATCCTTTGGAGGCAGTAACAAAGCAAGGTTTCAGGAAAAATCCACAGCTTACGTTCCGGCATCTCTCAAACAAGAAAAGATCTCAAATAACAGACATTTCGGAAATGGAAGTCAGAACACAAAAAGTCACTATCTTTTTACAGTCTATCAGCAAAAAGCATCAAACACGCCAAGCGGAAATCGTCAAAGGCGCAACCTTTTCTCAGAATCAAACAAAAAACCAAAACAAATATCGCAGCAAACAGGGAAAGCTATCAAACAGGGCAAAAAACCAAGGAGCAATCTTCGATTAAAGACGCAGTTTTTCTGGGTATCAGAAGCGACGGTAGAACAAGCAAAGTCGGCGAAAAGGTTCATACAAAGGACGAAGAAACTCTCAGAACACACATTACAACAGCAAGCAGGCGCGACAAAAAAGAAAGATCCAAACTTTCTCCAAGAAAAATCAAAACTTCACCACAAACTAAAGACAAAGCAACAAAGACGAGAAGAAATTGCAAATGGAACCAACCTGGGAAAAAGCAGAGCTTCAGAAGGGTTGAAGATGAAAAGACAGAATCGCCGGATCACTGAATGACGCCGCAAAAGCAAAATGTAGGCGAAAAACAGAAAGGGAGAAAGAAAAGAGAAGTTACAAGTAAAAATGGAGAAGAAAAACCGTTTCTATGCGTAAAATTCAAAATAAAAAGGGGAATGGGGCATTAAAAGCTAATAAATGAGGGTATTAAACCCTTGCGCCTTCCCAAGAATAGAGCGCTAATGTAAAGCGCGCGCTTTTAGAGGAAAACGTTCCACATTCAAAAAGGTTCTACAAAGAAAGGAGTCGACAAAATGCTCGAGTTCGGCTTCACTATAGAAAGTTCGAAGTCAAAGACTCAACCTCAAAACAGAAGACCGAGCTCAGCAGGGGCACTGTTCATACCCTGGGTCGAGCTATCCGAGCCGGGATGTTCAGTAATAAAGCGACCGACCTCTTCAGGTCAGGCTATCTGACCTCTTCTCAAAGAGGTCGGACGAATCGATAGGAAAGCCCAGTAAGGGGCCCAAATAAAGGAACACGACCCAAATCCAAAGGCAGTCCAAGCCTATAGAAATAAGGGCGGTTCCCTTAAAAGATAAGTTGACCTCAACTCAAAGATAAGATAAGATAAGATAACTAACTTATCTTATGTAAAAAGGTCACTCCACACCATTATAAATATACTGGAGCACCCAGGTATAACTCATACTCTGATTCTACTAAAAAACCTATTAATACCCATGCTAACTTAAGCATCAGAGTCTCTTGCGGGTACCCCCCACCCTCCGGTGACCAAGGATCAGCAGTGCAGCCAGTCCAACAAGTCGGACACGACAGCTCCGGCCACCACTCACCAGCCGGACACGTCAGCACCGACCAGTACAGAAGATCTCGCGCGAGATCGACCTCCAGTTTCAGGTAACCCTCAGAACAGTTACCAACACTCCCTCTCTTTCTTCCATAACTTCTCCTCAAACTCTTCAGTTTCTTCCCACTCTCTTTACTGCTTCTCTTCCCTCAAAAGCCTAAATATCACCAAATGAGGAAGAAAACCATTGCTAAAAGGCCTCCTCGTGAAAAAATCCTCAAGCCTCTCACAAAGCCCTCAACCCGCTCTCACGACCGAACTTTCACTCCATCTCCTTCTCCTCCTACTTCTCCTCCTCGGTGTGATCCCATGGCACGAACCAAAAATCCTTCTAGGGTTACTCCTTCCGCCAAGAAGACACCACAGACGAAAGAACCTCCATCCAAGCCAGGGTCATCGAAACCGAGTTCATCCAAGGGGAAGCGACCAGCCACACCTGAATCTCCACCTGAGTCCATACAACCAAAGTCTAGGTCTGTTCCATCACGTTCTCAAAGAGGTAAAACTCGAGTTCCTCTTAAGTCAGTTAAAGAACCAGACATTGGCCCTTTTGATCACAAAGCTCACTTTTTGACTTCTCATTCGAACTATAACCCTTATAGATTCAAATCTGCCATGAACAATGATTTTTATGAAGGGGTTATCCAGTATCGTACCCTATGTCCCTCTTTTCTCGCTGATTTGCCATCTTTGAAAAGAAAAGGTTTTCCATTTGTTGATAACTTGATTTTTCTGGATTGGAATCACCTTTTTGACATAAAAAAGCCTGTTTATCCCTTGTTGGTCAAAGAATTTTATGCAAACATGACTTATCATGAAGGCACTGCTCACTCATATGTAAAGGGCCGAGACATAGTTTTAAATAATGAAACTATCAGTGATGCTTTGAAGTATACTGATGTTGGGCCTTGTGCTTACACTTCGGTTAAGTGGGATAAAGGTGTTGGAATTTCTTATCATGATGCATTGGCACATATCTGTGAACATGTTTCTTTAATTGATGGCATTACACCCACTCACAAAGCCCTATGATATGAGCGTGCTCAATTGCACTGAATGGTTAACCACATTATTCTGCCTAAAAAAGCGGCTCATATCAAAGGGTTTTCTACACTGATACTCTTGTTTTATATGCCCTTCTCACCAAAACTGAAATTTCTTTTGCATACTAGATGGTTAGATATATGTTTGACTTTGTTAGGAGTGAAAATGACAAAGTACTTCCTTATGGCATGTTTCTAACTTGCATATTTGAGTATTTTGGTGTTGACTTGACCAATGAGAACTATGAAAATAGACATTCATACCTAAAGGGGGGGTGGTTCAGTGAAACAGAATAAAGGACCCACTAGATCTGAAAGAGTTGTCCTAGATGATGAAGATGATGATTTTGTCCCTGAGGATTCTCCTGCTCCTTCCACTGAGGGTACTTCCATCTCCACTGGGAAGAAATCTACTCTGCTGAATGTGGTCAAGGATGTCGCTCAAGAGTTTGTTTCCCAATCAAATCACTTGATTGAAATGAGCAAAGAGCAAAGGAAGCTGGCTAGCAAGCATGAGAACTTCCTGAAGAAATCAAGGGATAGGGTGGCTGTGCTCATGACCTTCATTGATAACCTTCAAAATGATGAAGACATTGCCACTGATGTTAAAGAGGAAGCTGCTTCGGAGGGAAATGGTTTTGATGCCTAGGATTTGTCTCATGAAAACTACTGCTGCTGCTCTCTTTTTGTCTCATGAATTCTGTTTCTTTAGCTACTTTTGAACTGTTTCATTTTGGATGACTGTAATAACTCTAGATACTGCTGCACCTTTGGTAGTTTAGTCAGTACTTTGCACTGTGAACTAACTCTTTTCTGCAGGATTCAAGACTTTGTTTTTTGTTGTTCATGCTTATTGTCCGCCCGTGATGACAAAAGGGGGAGTAATAGCAATAGGATAATAGGTCCTAGGAATCTTTTGGCATGCTGCAGCTACTAGTACTTCTTTTGCGAATTTTTGTCCAATTGCTGCATTAAAAAACTTGATTTCACATGCTAAATCCTTTTACTGATGATATTAGCTTGATGTTGGGCTGATTATGTGATGTTGCTTATTTGATACCCTTTAGCCAAGATAAATGTGTATAGCTCTTTATTGTGCTTTCTTTAAGTGTAATATAAAACAGGAACAAAGAGGAAAGCATAAATCCAGGGGGAGCTAATCTTGAAAAGGAAAGGGGGAGCAACATAAAAGTAAATGACAATCAAAGGGAGTTTCTAAACCTTATTCAAATTCATTTCCTTTTGATTATTGCTTAAATCATGTTTGTCATCAAGGGGGAGATTGTTGAGTTAAGAAATTAACTAAATTAATTAGTGATGACAAACATTATTTTTGATAAATAAATAATTAGTATGGATTAATTATAAATTGCATATTACTAATTATTTATTATGTGTTGCAGGCCATAATTCAATTCAAGCAGCCCAATTGGAATAAAATAAAACAACAAAGCTGAGGGCTAGTAATTCAAGAGAAGCCCAAAAGAAACAAAGCCAAAGAAATCAAAACGGGTTGCTTAATGGAAATCCAATCCAAGCCCGTATCCATCCCACAAAGCTTCTCTTGTAAGATTGAAGTCTTCACTCTTTCAATGTGCAACGTTCACCTCTGTGAGTTGGTCAGAGTTTCAGAAAAGTAAGAAAGAGAAAGAGAGATAGCTTCTTCCCTAAGCAAATCACCAAAGAAGCAAGAGAGAGAAGGATTAAGCTTGAAACACAGAAGTCTAATCAGAAAAATCCAAACCAAATCAAGCTTAGGTTAAAGGTAACACATCTCCTCTTGCATGCATCAGATCTTCTTCTCTTCTTCCCAACTCTCTTCTCTATCCAAAAATAGCATTCAAGGGAAAGTTATTCTCTGCCCTATTCTGCTGTACATCTACAGTCACAAGTGATACTTGGGGACCAAGTAGTTTCTCAATGGCTAAGATCAAGTTGACCATGAGAAGATTTCTATAGTTACTGCTTTATGGCTTTCAGTCAAGATGAAGAAGTCAGAAGCAAAGTTTCTACTCTAAAGTTTAATGAGAAAAAGTGATTCTGTGGGTTGGTGAAGCTCAAGGCTCAAGGTGTTGACCTTGGAAGAAGAACCCAGCAACATGCAAGGAGATAAAAGAGGTTTGCTGTTCATTCAGAAACCAAGGAGAGAAAACCAGTGAATAGAGGTTTTGTTTTGAGAGAGCTCTTTGAAGAAGTTCAACTAACTGGACAGTGTAACCTAATCAAAGGTGCATTCCGCCAGTATGAAGAACTGAATCAGAGGCTTGCCAATCTGATTTTTTGCATAGCACAGAGGCTGTTGATGAAGTCAATCTCCTTCATGTTTTACAGATTGTAATTTACCTGCCAATGTTTATCTTTCTGTAATTTCTTGTGAGAAAAGGCATTGTGAGAAAGCTTAAGAAAAAGCCATGAGTGGAAAAAAGGCTGAGAGAAACACTTGAGAGAAAAGCCTAGAGTTATTTTCTGATTTCTTTAGGTTGGTTAAGTGTCTTGTATCTTGTACCTGTAAGGTATCCCTTTTCTTAGTTGGATTAGCACTAAGAGTTATTAGTTAAGTATTAGCATAGCCAATGTCAAGTTAGGTTAGAACTTGAGTGTGAAAGGATTGGGTCAATCCTGTGAAATTGGTGTATGTAATACTGTTAACTATAGTGAAATTCTTCCATAGTTGTGGAGGAGACTGGATGTAGGTTGCATAGTACAAGGCAACCGAACCAGGATACATGCTGGTGTTAGCTTTTCTCTTCTCTGCTGAGTTTTGTTTTCTGATATTCATGAGACAAAAATAAATTGTCTCATAAATTTCCGCTGCTGAGTTCAAACAGAACCTGAATTGAAAGTTTGTTTTAAAAGGGAAATAACAGCAACTGAAAAGGAAGGCATAGATTCAAATCCCTTTCTCTAAGCCTACCACAACCTTCAGTTAGTGTGTTCAGTTGAGTCATTGTGCATGCAGAAATTTTTTCTTGATGATTAAATATTTATCACGTTTTATTCAGCACATGAATATTGTTCAGTTCAGTGAAGTTGCTCATTTAGATTCTCTTGATTGTTAGTGTGTTCATTTGAGTCCTTGTGCATGCATAAATATTTTTCTTGATGATTGAATGTTTATCACATTTTATTCAGTACGTGAATGTTGTTCGATTCAGTAGAGTTGCTCATTTTAATTCACTTGATTGTTAGTGTGTTCTGTTGAGTCCTTGTGCATGCAAAAATAATTTTCTTGATGATTGAATGTTTGTCACATTTTATTCAGCACATGAATGTTGTTCGGTTTAGTGGAGTTGCTCATTTTGATTCACTTGATTGTTAGTGTGTTCAGTTGAGTTCTTGTGCATGCAGAAATATTTTTCTTGATGAATGAATGTTTGTCACATTTTATTCAGCACATGAATCTTGTTCGGTTAAGTGGAGTTGCTCAATTTGATTCACTTGATTAAAATGTGCATGCTTGTGCTTGTTAGTGTATTGAGTGAATTATTGACCAAATTTTTTTGTCCTTACAGCAAAAATGAAGAAGACAATGGTTACAAAGAAGGAGAAGCTGCGCTATAACGTAAGCATATGTACAAAATGAGAGACTAAGTGATTCGGGCATCTGAAGCAATAAGACTCCCGAAGCCATCTGCTACCCTCTCCAGCCCTTATTGTAAATTCACATCTGGGGATTTAGATAGTAAATAGGATATACTTTGTTTGACTGGTTGTAATTAACACTATTTTGTTTAACTTGTTTAAAAAAGCAAACACTGCTTCTTTGAAGATGTAAATGTTTAACAATATGTGGATATTAATGTAAATGTTATTGGAAATCTAATGTTAATGTATATATCTAATTTAAGATGGATTAGTCATTGTCTTGTCGGTCTGAGATGTTAATGTATATATCTATTAGAACTGTCTGGCTGCTGTTTTGTTCCAGGTTCACAGTGAATGGAAATTAGGGTATTTATCAAACATTAATAGCCCTAAAAACCTAAATAAACCGAAATGAATACACTAGATGGACCAAAAAAGTGCAGATATCACTATTAAAAAAACGTTTCTATGAGTATTCAGTTTTAAAATAGCTTTTTGCATAATAAACCGAACACGTTATTATGGTGAATCAACTGTATAGTACTAAATGAACGGAATATTATCCATTATATAAAATCAAATTCAAAATAACTTTCTGCATAATGAATCGAACATGTTATTAAGGTAAATCAACTGTATATTACTAAATGAACGAAACATTATCCATTATATAAAATCAAATTCAAAAAAGCTTTCTGCATAATGAACCGAAGACGTTATTAAGTTGAATCAACTGTATAGTTGGTGCACGAAATTGTGATCTCAGGCAACGGCACCAGAAACTCTGTACGCACGTCTTAATAAATCATTTTTCATTCACAACTTCGATACAACTAACCAGCAAGTGCACTGGGTCGTCCAAGTAATAAACCTTACGTGAGTAAGGGTCGATCCCACGGAGATTGTTGGTATGAAGCAAGCTATGGTCACCTTGTAAATCTCAGTCAGGCGGATATAAAATAGTTATGGAGTTTTAGAATATAAATAATAAATAGATAGAAAATAAGGATAGAAACACTTATGTATATCATTGGTGAGAATTTCAGATAAGTGTATAGAGATGCTTTCGTTCCTCTGAACCTCTGCTTTCCTGCTGTTTTCATCCAATCAGTCTTACTCCTTTCCAGCTGGCTTTATGTAAGGACATCACCGTTGTCAATGGCTACTTTTTATCCTCTCTGGAAAATGGTCCGATGCGCTGTCACTGCATGGCTAATCGTCTGGAGGCATCACCCTTGTCAATGGCTGCATCCCATCCTCTTGTGAAAATGGTCCAAATGCTCTGTCACAGCACGACTAATCATCTGAGGTTCTCGATCATACTGGAATAGGATTCACCCTCCTTTTGCGTCTGTCACTACGCCCAGCACTCGTGAGTTTGAAGTTCGTCACAGTCATTCAATCCCAGAGTCCTAGTCGGAATACCACAGACAAGGTTTAGACTTTCCGGACTCTCATGAATGCCGCCATCAATCTAGCTTATACCACGAAGATTCTGATTAAGAGATCCAAGAGATACTTATTCAATCTAAGGTGGAACGGAAGTGGTTGTCAGGCACGAGTTCGTGGGGGAATGATGATGATTGTCACGTTCATCACATTCAAGTTGAAGTGCGAATGAATATCTTAGAAGCGGAATAAGTTGAATTGAATAGAAAAATAGTAGTACTTTGCATTAATCTTTGAGGAACAGCAGAGCTCCACACCTTAATCTATGGAGTGCAGAAACTCTACCGTATGAAAATACATAAGTGATAATGGTTCAGGCATGGCTGAATGCCCAGCCCCCATGAAAGTCTAAGATAGCATAAAACTGATCAAAGATGTCTAATACAATAGTAAAAAGTCCTATTTATAATAAACTAGTTACTAGGGTTTACAGAAGTAAGTAATTGATGCATAAATCCACTTCCGGGGCCCACTTGGTGTGTGCTTGGGCTGAGCTTGAATGTTACACGTGTAGAGGTCAATCTTGGAGTTGAACGCCAGTTTGTAACGTATTTCTGGCGTTCAACTTTGGCTTGTGATGTGTTTCTGGCGTTTAACTCCAGACAGTAGCGTAGAACTGGCGTTCAACGCCCTTTTACATCGTCTAAACTCGGCCAAAGTATGGACTATTATATATTTCTGGAAAGCCCTGGATGTCTACTTTCCAACGCAATTGGAAGCGCACCATTTTGAATTCTGTAGCTCCAGAAAATCTACTTTGAGTGCAGGGAGGTCAGAATCCAACAACATCAGCAGTCCTTCTTCAACCTCTGAATCTGATTTTTGCTCAAGTCCCTCAATTTCAGCCAGAAAATACCTGAAATCACCGAAAAACACACAAACTCATAGTAAAGTCCAGAAATGTGAATTTAACATAAAAACTAATAAAAACATCCCTAAAAGTAACTAGATTCTACTAAAAACAATGCCAAAAAGCGTATAAATTATCCGCTCATCACAACACCAAACTTAAATTATTGCTTGTCCCCAAGAAACTGAAAATCAAATAGGATAAAAAGAAGAGAATATACTATAAATTTCAAACTATCAATGAAACATAGCTCCAATTAAATGAGCGGGACTTGTAGCTTTTTGCCTCTTGAATAGTTTTGGCATCTCACTTTATCCATTGAAGTTCAGAATGATTGGCATCTATAGGAACTCAGAGTTCAGATAGTGTTATTGATTCTCCTAGTTCAGTATGATGATTCTTGAACACAGCTATTTTATGAGTCTTGGCCGTGGCCCTAAGCACTTTGTTTTTCAATATTACCACCGGATACATAAATGCCACAGACACATAATTGGGTGAACCTTTTCAGATTGTGACTCATCTTTGCTAAAGTCCCCAATTAGAGGTGTCCAGGGTTCTTAAGCACACTCTTCTTTTGCTTTGGACCTTGACTTTAACCGCTCAGTCTCAAGTTTTCACTTGACACCTTCACGCCACAAGCACATGGTTAGGGACAGCTTGGTTTAGCCGCTTAGGCTAGGATTTTATTCCTTTAGGCCCTCCTATCCACTGATGCTCAAAGCCTTGGGATCCTTTTTATTTACCCTTGCCTTTTGGTTTTAAGGGTTATTGGCTTTTTTCTCTTGCTTCTTGGTTTTAAGAGCTTTTGGCTTTTTATGCTTGCTTTTTCTCTCTTTTTTTTCTTTCTATTTTTTCGCTATTTTTTTTTCTGCAAGCTTTGTTCTTTGCTGCTTTTTCTTGCTTCAAGAATAATTTTTATGATTTTTCAGATTATCAAATAACATGTCTCCTCATCATCATTCTTTCAAGAGCCAACATATTTAACATTCTTAAACAACAACTTCAAAAGACATATGCACTATTCAAGCATTCATTCAGAAAACAAAAAGTATTATCACCACATCAATATAATTAAACTAAGTTCAAAGATAAATTTGAAACTCATGTACTTCTTGTTCTTTTGAATTAAAACAGTTTTCATTTAAGAGAGGTGATGGGTTCATAGGACATTCATAACTTTAAGACATAGTTGCTAACTACTAATGATCATGTAATAAGACACAAACATGGATAAGCACTTAACAGTAAGAAAACGAAAAACAGAAAATAAGAACAAGGAATGAGTCCACCTTAGTGATGGTGGCGTTTCCTTCTTGAGGAACCAATGATGTCCTTGAGCTCTTCTATTTCTCTTCCTTGTCTTTGTTTCTCCTCCCTCATTGCTTTTTGATCTTCTCTTATTTCATGAAGGATGATGGAGTGCTCTTGATGTTCCACCCTTAGTTGTCCCATGTTGGAACTTAATTCTCCTAGGGAGGTGTTGATTTGCTCCCAATAGTTTTGTGGAGGAAAATGCATTTGAGGCATCTCTGGGATCTCATGGTGATGAGCTTCATACGTCTCTTGAGATCCATGAATGGGCTCTCTTGCTTGCTCCATCCTTTTCTTAGTGATGGGCTTCTCTTCCTCAATGGGAATGTCTCCTTCTATGAAAGCTCCAGTTGAGTAACATAGATGGCAAATAAGATGAGGAAAAGCTAGCCTTGCCCCAGGAGAGGGCTTTTCGGCTATTTTGTAGAATTCAAGGGAGATGACTTCATGAACTTCTACTTCCTCTCCAATCATGATGCTATGAATCATGATGGCCCGATCCACAGTAACTTCAGATCGGTTGCTAGTGGGGATGATGGAGCGTTGGATGAACTCCAACCATCCTCTAGCCATAGGCTTGAGGTCCAATCTTCTTAGTTGAACCGGCTTGCCTTTGGAGTCAATCTTCCATTGAGCTCCTTCCACACATATGTCCATGAGGACTTGGTCTAACCTTTGATTAAATTTGACCCTTCTAGTGTAGGGGCATGCATCTCCTTGCATCATGGGCAAGTTAAATGCCAACCTCACATTTTCCGGACTAAAATCTAAGTATTTCCCCCGAACCATTGTAATATAATTATTTGGGTTTGGGTTCTTACTTTGATCATGGTTCCTAGTGATCCATGCATTGGCATAGAACTCTTGAACCATTAGGATGCCGACTTGTTGGATGGGGTTTGTTAGAACTTCCCAACCTCTTTTTTGGATTTCATGTCGGATCTCTGGATACTCATTCTTCTTGAGCTTGAAAGGGACCTCGGGGATCACTTTCTTCTTGACCACAACATCATAGAAGTGGTCTTGATGAGCTTTGGAGATGAATCTTTCCATCTCCCATGACTCGGAGGTGGAAGCTTTTGTCTTCCCTTTCCCTTTTCTAGAGGATTCTCCGGTCTTGGGTGCCATCAATGGTAATGGAAAAACAAAAAGCTTATATTTTTACCACACTAAACTTAGAATATTGCTTGCCCTCGAGCAAGAGAAGAAAGAATAGATGAAGAAGAAGAAGAAAATATGGAAGAGAGGGTTGTGTTGTGTGAAAATGAGGAAGAATGGAGGGCTATATATAGGGAAGGGAGGGGGGGTAAGGTTCGGCCATAAGGGTGGGTTTTGGGTGGGAACTTGATTTTGAATTTTGAAGGTAGGTGGGGTTTATGAGGTAGGTTTATGAGGAAGAGTGGATGGATGTGAGTGGTGAAGTGGTTATAGGGAAGAGAGATTGAGGTGATTGGTGAAGAGTTTTGGAAAAGAGTGTTTATGGGATTGTGTGAAAGAGGTGTGAGAAGAAGTGAGTGGAGGTAGGTGGGGATCCTGTGGGGTCCACAGATCCTGAGGTGTTCAAGGATTTACAACCTTGCACCAAATTAGGCATGCAAAATGCCCTTGCACACAACTCTGGGCATTCAGCGCCAGATTGGTGCTTGTTCTGGGCGTTGAACACCCATTTGTTGCCCATTTCTGGCGTTGAACGCCAGAACCATGCTTGTTCTGGGCGTTCAGTGCCAACTCTTCTCCAGGGTGCAATTCTGGCGTTCAAACGCCCAGATGCTGTCCATTTTGGGCGTTCAGCGCCAGAACCATGCTCTGTTCTAGCGTTGAACGCCAGCCAGATGCTTCTTACTGGCGTCTAAATTGTGATCTCGGGCAACGGCGCCAGAAACTCTGTACGCACGTCTTAATAAATCGTTTTTCATTCACAACTTCGATACAACTAACTAGCAAGTGCACTGGGTCGTGCAAGTAATAAACCTTACGTGAGTAAGGGTCGATCCCACGGAGATTGTTGGTATGAAGCAAGCTACGGTCACCTTGTAAATCTCAGTCAGGCGGATATAAAATAGTTATGGAGTTTTCGAACATAAATAATAAATAGATAGAAAATAAGGATAGAAACACTTATGTATATCATTGGTGAGAATTTCAGATAAGTGTATAGAGATGCTTTCGTTCCTCTGAACCTCTGCTTTCCTGCTGTCTTCATCCAATCAGTCTTACACCTTTCCATGGCTGGCTTTATGTAAGGACATCACCGTTGTCAATGGCTACTTTTTATCCTCTCTGGAAAATGGTCCGATGCGCTGTCACTGCATGGCTAATCGTCTGGAGGCATCACCCTTGTCAATGGCTGCATCCCATCCTCTTGTAAAAATGGTCCAAATGCTCTGTCACAGCACGGCTAATCATCTGAGGTTCTCGATCATACTGGAATAGGATTCACCCTCCTTTTGCGTCTGTCACTACGCCCAGCACTCGCGAGTTTGAAGTTCGTCACAGTCATTCAATCCCAGAGTCCTAGTCGGAATACCACAGACAAGGTTTAGACTTTCCGGACTCTCATGAATGCCGCCATCAATCTAGCTTATACCACAAAGATTCTGATTAAGAGATCCAAGAGATACTCATTCAATCTAAGGTGGAACGGAAGTGGTTGTCAGGCACGCGTTCGTGGGGGAATGATGATGATTGTCACGTTCATCACATTCAGTTTGAAGTGCGAATGAATATCTTAGAAGCGGAATAAGTTGAATTGAATAGAAAAACAGTAGTACTTTGCATTAATCTTTGAGGAACAGCAGAGCTCCACACCTTAGTCTATGGAGTGCAGAAACTCTACCGTATGAAAATACATAAGTGATAATGGTTCAGGCATGGCCGAATGGCCAGCCCCCATGAAAGTCTAAGATAGCATAAAACTGATCAAAGATGTCTAATACAATAGTAAAAAGTCCTATTTATAATAAACTAGTTACTAGGGTTTACAGAAGTAAGTAATTAATGCATAAATCCACTTCCGGGGCCCACTTGGTGTGTGCTTGGGCTGAGCTTGAATGTTACACGTGTAGAGGTCAATCTTGGAGTTGAACGCCAGTTTGTAACGTATTTCTGGCGTTCAACTCTGGTTTGTGACGTGTTTCTGGCGTTTAACTCCAGACAGCAGCGTAGAACTGGCGTTCAATGCCCTTTTACATCATCTAAACTCGGCCAAAGTATAGACTATTATATATTTCTGGAAAGCTCGGGATGTCTACTTTCCAACGCAATTGGAAGCGCGCAATTCTAAGTTCTGTAGCTCCAGAAAATCCACTTTGAGTGCAGGGAGGTCAGAATCCAACAGCATCAGCAGTTATTCTTCAACCTCTGAATCTGATTTTTGCTCAAGTCCCTCAATTTCAGCCAGAAAATACCTGAAATCACAGAAAAACACACAAACTCATAGTAAAGTCCAGAAATATAAATTTAACATAAAAACTAATAAAAACATCCCTAAAAGTAACTAGATTCTACTTAAAACATACTAAAAATAATGCCAAAAAGCGTATAAAAAACACCTGTATCTACAATTTAGAGATTATCAATTCAATTCAATTTAGCAATTGCATTCCATTCAATTCGATTCAAAAAATAATCTAATAGAGTGCTTGGATGGACTTTGAGAGAAATAAATTTATGAATCTAATACAAAAGACTGGGCCTTTAATATTTCATCTGGAGATGTTAAAGAATTTTAGTTATTGGGAAGCTTGGAAAAGAATAGCAACACAACAAAATTCAATGAGAATAATGTGGCGCAACTCATAGAAACTAATTACTTTGACGTGCTTGCTCCTTGTGTGCATATAACAGAGATTATTTGCAATAAACTAGTGGATCACTTGGAATGGAGACTTGGGAGAAAATATATATATTTGCAATAAAAAGCTTTCTGCATAATGAACCAAACACGTTATTATGGTGAAATAATTGTATAGTACTAAATAAATAGAACATTATCCATTATATAAAATAAAATTCAAACAGTTTTCTGCATAATGAACTAAACATGTCATTATGGTGAAACAAATGTATAGTACTAAATGAGTAGAACATTATCCACTATTTAAAATCAAATTCAATAGCTTTCTGCAGAATGAACCGAACACGTTATTATGATGAAATAATTGTATAGTACTAAATGAACGAAACATTATCCATTATATAAATTCAAAACACCTGTATCTACAATTGAGAGATTATCAATTCAATTCAATTCAATTCAGAACATATGCATACATTCAATTCAATTCAATTCAATTTAACAATTGCATTCCATTCAATTCGATTCAAAAAAAGTCCAAACCACGTCCGCTTGATTCATTTTAGAAGAATAATCCAAAACGCCCTCATTCAACTGATTTGAAGTTGAATCATTCGTTCTTTTGATAGAATATTAAAATCTAAATGAAGAAGATAAATTGATGAATCCACATTTTATGGTATTTATTTGCTCTATTTGGGTGGATTTCATCAACTTTTCCTACACTTATTCAATGAAATAGCATAGTTTCATGATTTCTTCCTAAATTGTGCTTGAAAGTAAAAACATGCTCTTTAAGCCTTTTAATTGTTATATTCACTTTAATCCCATTTGATGCCTTGATGTGTTTGCTAAGTGATTTCAGGTTTCCAAGGCAAGTATGGGTTGAAGAAGTGAGAAAAAGAGCATGCAAAAGGGAAGAAACCATGAAGAAATGGAGTTTGAAAGATTCAGTGATCCGTGCGTGCGCACAAGCACTGCATGCGCGCGCACAAGTGCGAGCTCGGCGACGCGTACGCATGGAAGTGAATTTTGCTCGGCGACGCGTACGCGTGACCTGAGTCCTGTGAGCTCATTAATTGCAAATCGCTGGGGGCGAATTCTGGGCCTCCAAAACCCAACCCAACTCATTTCTGAAGCTATTTTAACCCCAATTCAAGTGGATGCAGGGGGTAATTAGGTTTAGCTTTTACATGTTTTCCTCTTAGTTTCTAGAGAGAGAAGCTCCCCCTCTCTCTAGAATTAGGTTAGGTTTAGTTAATTTCTCTTTAATATCTGTCTTGAATTCTTGTCTTAATGTAGTTTCATTTATGTTTCCTTGCTTTATTGTCTTACTTCTTTTAGTTATTCTTCTTAATTTCTCTTTTATGTCATTTTTCATTCTATGAACACTCTTGTACTTCTTTAATTTCTATTAATGCAATTTATGTTTTATGTTCATTTAATGCTTCCTTTAGTTGTTATTATCATTTTCTTGCTTTTGGTAGTTAGATTTTATTTTTAATGCATTTTAATATTATTTTATTCTTTTGCACACCAAGTGTTTGACAAAATGCTTGGCTTAGTTTTTACATAGTTTTTCTTCACTCTTGGCTTGGTATTGAGGACTTTGGTGCTCCTTGAGTTATTAATGTCCATTCTTGTTTGATACATTAGAGTAGTTAGTTGATTTGGTTTCCCTTGACTCTAAGTGACCCATTAATAGTAGGACTTAGGGATTGGAATCAACTATGCCGATTTGACTTATCCTCAATGTAGGGTTGACTAAGTAGGATCAAATCTTCATAATCATCATGTGTTTGTGGTCAATGACTAGGATAGGTAAGCTTAGCTCCCAATCCTTGCCAAGAGGTTTCTTGCATTTGAATTTTCCTTTTCTTACATTTAATTGCTTTGACTTTTATTGCTTTGACTTTTAATTCCTTGCATGATCATTTAATTGCTTTCATTTACTTTCTTTCATATTAAGTTACTTTCTTGCTATTTTCATTTCTTGCTTCTCTTGCAATAAATCATAGCCAATAATCTTAGCACTTCATTTGCAACTCCTAAGGAAGATGACCCAGGATTTCAAACTCTCGGTTATTATGTTTTGATTGTAGCTATCTTTTGATCTAAATTTGATTGGAAATTAGTTGTTGATCTAGACTATACTTGCAACGAAGATATCTTATTTTGATTAATTCTAGATTGACGAAAAAAATTCTTTTTTATCCAATTTTTAGCGCCGTTATCGGGGAGTTGTAATGGTGTTATGTTAGTGGCTATTGTAAATATGTTAATATGTAAATAGCTTGCTTTTTGGTTGTTTTTGTCAGTGGTTAGGATTGGGATCCCGGAGGACATTGGAAATTCAAGCATTGGTAGGAAAGTCAAGCACAAGCCACCATAGCAAGGGCTCTCCCAATTGTCTAACTTAAAGGCAATAAATAAAAGTGCTTGGTAATATCTTTCTAACTCTCCCTCTCTTTTAGCATTTTTTTGTTGAATTTTTGCTTCTTTTAATTAGCTTAGTTTGGTAGAATTTTTGTGTTGATCTTGCATTTTTAGGGTAGAATAAATTTTGGGGATGGAAATGCTATTTTGGATCTCATATTTGGTGCCTTAGATCACTAAAATTTTTTGGAAAAAACAGAGCATGTGCGTGCGCACACACCTGTGCGTACACACACATCCCTAATTTTTGCATTCTGTGCACGCGCACCTCCCTGTGCGTGCGCACACCAGCTTATGCCCCCTCTGCTGGGAGCGTTTGCACACCCTGTGCGTCCGCACCCCCTTCTTTTTGCCTCTTGTGCGTGTGCACGGACCTGTGTGCGCACACACAGATGGCGAGATAGCTGGCATTTTTACCGTTTCATTGTTCAAAAAAAATTTTTTTTATCAGCCTTTCTGTGCGTAAGCACAGGTCTGTGCCCACGCACACCTCAAAACAAGGCCTCTGTTCGCGGCGTTGGCACACATAGTGCGAACGCACAGCCCTTTTCATTTTCCCCACCGACGCGTACGCGTCCATCACGCGTACGCGTCAACCTGCCTTTTCTCTCTTTCACGCGTACGCGTCGATCCCCATTTTTCGGCAAACCACGCGCACGGCTGATGAGCGGATAATTTATACCCTTTTTGGCATTGTTTTTACATAGTTTTTAGTATGTTTTAATTACTTTTTATTATATTTTTATTAGTTTTTATGCAAAAATCATATTTCTGGACTTTACTATGAGTTTGTGTGTTTTTCTGTGATTTTAGGTATTTTCTGGCTGAAATTGAGGGACCTGAGCAAAAATTTGATTCAGACGCTGAAAAAGGACTACAGATGCTGTTGGATTCTGACCCTCCTGCACTCGAAGTGGATTATTTTGAGATACAGAAGCCCAATTGGCGTGCTCTCAACTGCGTTGAAAAGTAGACATCCTGAGCTTTCCATCAATATATAATAGTCCATACTTTTTCCGAGATTTGATGGCCCAAACTGGCGTTCAAAGTCAGCCTAAAACTTCCTGGCGTAAAACGCCCAAATTGGCACCCAAGCTGGCGTTTAACTCCAAGAACAACCTATGCACGAAAAAGCTTCAATGCTCAGCCCAAGCACACACCAAGTGGGCTCCGGAAGTAGATTTCTACACTACCTGCACTTAGTTACTCATTTTCTGTAAACCTAAGTTACTAGTTTAGTATAAATAGCACTTTTTACTATTGTATCTTTTATCTCTGGACGTTTAGTCTTTAGACATTGGAGGCTGGCCTCACGGCCATGCCTAGACTATTTTCACCTATGTATTTTCAACGGTGGAGTTTCTACACCCCATAGATTAAGGTGTGGAGCTCTGCTGTTCTTCAGGAATTAATGCAATTACTACTGTTTTCTATTCAATTCACGCCTACTTCTTCTCCAAGATATACTCTCGTACTTAATTCAGTTAAGTCAGAATGAAAGGGTGACCCGTGACAATCACCCAATCTTCGTTACTCGCTTAGCCAAGATCGCATGCCTGACAACCACAAAGCGATCTACATGATGTTCAACTTAGTCATTGGATGACATTCAGAGTATATTCTCTTGGGTTCCCAATCAAAGATTCACATTGTCTCTCCTGACAACAGAGCATCTGAATCTAAGATTAGAACCTTCGTGGTATAGGCTAGAATCATTGGCAGCATTCCTGAGATCCGAAAAGTCTAAACCTTGTCTGTGGTATTCCGAGTAGGATCTAGGAAGGGATGACTGTGACGAGCTTCAAACTTGCGAATGTTGGTTGCAGTGACAGTGTGCAAAAGGACAATGGTCCTATTCCGACACTAGCGGGAACCGACAGATGATTAGCCGTGTGGTGACAGCGTATATGGATTTGTTTTCGTCCGAGAGGATCATAAAGCTTGTTATGAAAGGAGGTAACGCATGCTTGGAAGAAGGCAATAGGAAAGCAGAGGTTCTGAAGCAACAAAGTATCTCCAGATGCTTATCTGAAATTCCCACCAATGAATTACATAAGTAACTCTATTTTATTTTCTGTTTTATTATTAAAACTTTATAACCATTTGAATCCGCCTGACTGAGATTTACAAGGATGACCACAGCTTGCTTCAAGCCGACAATCTCCGTGGGATCGACCCTTACTCATGTAAGGTTTATTACTTGGACGACCCAGTGCACTTGCTGGTTAGCTGCACGGAGTTGTGAGAAAAGTGTGAGAACACAATTCTGTCCCGCACCAAGTTTTTGGCGCCATTGCCGGGGATTGTTCGAGTTTGGATAACTGACGGTTCATCTTGTTGCTCAGATTAAGTAATTTTATTTTATGTTTAAACTTTTTATTTTTAATTTCGAAAAAATATAGTTTTCGAAAAATTTATATTTTGTTCTTCAGAATTTTTAAGAACGAATTCTAGAGTTTCAGATGATATGTGAAGCCTGGCTGGCTGCTAAGCCATGTCTAATCTTTTGGACTGAGACTTTCACTTATCATTGCAGGAGCTTTTTGTTTCCATCAATTTAGCTGTTGTATGTGATGCTCTGTTGAAGCTTGGCTAGCCATTTGGCCATGTCTAATCTTTTGGACCGAAGCTTTCACATAAAGCTTGGCTGGCTATTTAGCCATGTCTAAATCTTTGGACCGAAGCTTTAGACTAACATTGCATGATTCCTGGAATTCCTATTAAAAATTTTGAATTTATTTATTTTCTCTTTTTTCAAATAATTTTTGAAAAATACAAAAAAAAATTAATAAAATCATAAAAACCAAAAATATTTTGTGTTTCTTGTTTGAGTCTAGTGTCAAATTTTAAGTTTGGTGTCAATTGCATGTTTTTAATTTATCTTAAAATTTTTCGAAAATCCATGCATGTGTTTTTCATGATCTTCAAGTTGTTCTTGATGAATTTCTTTGTTTGATCTTTAAATTTTCTTATTTTGTGTCCTTGCTTGTTTTTCATATGCATTTTTGAATTCTTAGTGTCTAACCATTGAAAATTTCTAAGTTTGGTGTCTTGCATGTCTTTCTTTTCTTAAAAATTTTCAAAAAATATGTTCTTGATGTTCATCATGATCTTCAAAGTATTCTTGGTATTCATCTTGACATTCAGAGTGTTCTTGCATACATTTTTGTTTTGATCTTGATTTTTTATGTTTTGTTTCATTTTTATGTTTTTCTCTCTCCTCATTAAAAATAAAAAATAAAAAAACATATCTTTCCCTTATTTCACTCATAATTTTCAAAATTTTGAATTGATTTAGTCATAAAGTTTTAAAATTTAGTTGTTTCTTATTAGTCAAGTCAAAATTTCAATTTAAAATTTCTATCTTTTTCAAATCTTTTTCAAAAGTCAAATCTTTTTCATTTTTTTTTATAATTTCGAAAACTTTAAAAATTTGATTTTCAAAATCTTTTTCTTACTTTTATTTCATAATTAATGTTAACAATTAATATTTAGATTCAAAAATTTTCAAGTTGTTACTTGCCTATTAAGAAAAGATCAATCTTTAAATTCTAGAATCATATCTTTTAGTTTCTTGTTAGTCAAGTAATCAACTTTAATTTTCAAAAATCAAATCTTTTTAATTTCCTTTTCAAATATTTTTCAAAATAAATTTCAATCATATTTTTTTCAAAACTTAATTTCAAAATCTTTTTCTAACTTCTTATCTTTTCAAAATTGATTTTCAAATCTTTTTCAATTAACTACTTGATTTTTTGTTTGATTTTAAAAGTTTTCAATTTCAATCATATCTTTTTCAAAACCACCTAACTACTTTTCTCTCTCCAATTTTCGAAAATCACTAACCACATTTTCAAAAATCTTTTTAAGAAATCAATTTATTTAATTTTCAATTAATTTCATTTTATTTCTCTTTTTAAATTTCGAATACTAACCAATAATTAAAATAAAAATAAAAATATTTTCCTTTTATTTTAATTTAAAATTTGAATTCTCTATCTCTCATCTCTTTCTATTTATTTATTTATTTACTAACACTTCTCTTCTTCTTATAATTCGAACCCTCTCTCCCTCTCTGTGTTCGAATTCTTCATCTTCTCTCTTCTTTATTCTACTCTTCTACTCTTCTACTTACATAAAGAAATCTCTATACTGTGACATAGAGGATTCTTATTCTTTTCCGTTCTCTTCTTTTTCATATGAGCAGGAGCAAGGATAAGAATATTCTTGTTGAAGCTGATCCGGAACCTGAAAGGACTCTAAAGAGGAAGCTAAGAGAAGCTAAAGCACAACACTCTGGAGAGGACTTGACAGAATTTTTCGAAAAAGAAGAAGAGATGGCCGAACCCAACAATAATGGTGGAGATGCAAGGAAGATGCTTGGTGACTTTATTGCACCCTCTTCTGACTTCTGTGGAAGGAGCATCTCAATTCCTGCAATTGGAGCAAACAACTTTGAGCTTAAGTCTCAATTAGTTTCTCTAATGCAGCAGAATTGCAAGTTTCATGGACTTTCATTGGAAGATCCTCATCAGTTCTTAGCTGAATTCTTGCAAATCTGTGACACTGTTAAGACCAATGGGGTTAATCCTGAGGTCTACAGACTTATGCTTTTCCCCTTTGCTGTAAGAGACAGAGCTAGGACATGGTTGGACTCACAACCTAAAGATAGCCTGAACTCTTAGAAAAAGTTGGTCAATGCTTTCTTGGCCAAATTGTTTCCACCTCAGAAGTTGAGCAAGCTTAGAGTGGAAGTCCAAACCTTCAGACAGAAGGAAGGTGAATCCCTCTATGAAGCTTGAGAAAGATACAAGCAATTGATCAGAAGGTGTCCTTCTGACATGTTTTTAGAATGGAGCATCATATGTATATTCTATGATGGTCTGTCTGAATTGTCCAAGATGTCATTGAACCACTCTACTGGAGGATCTCTTCATCTGAAGAAGATGCCTGCAGAAGCCCATGAACTCATTGAAATGATTCCAAATAACCAGTTCATGTACACTTCTGAAAGGAATCCTTTGAATAATGGGACAACTCAGGAAAAAGAAGTTCTTGAGATTGATACTCTGAATGCAATATTGGCTCATAATAAAATATTGACTCAGCAAGTCAATATGATTTCTCAGAGTCTGTCTGGAATGCAAGCTGCATCAGGCAGTACTAAGGAAGCTTCCTCTGAAGAAGAAGCCTATGACCCTGAGAACCCTGGAATGGAAGAAGTGAATTACATGGGAGATTCCTATGAAAACACTTACAATCCTTCATGGAGGAATCATCCTAATCTCTCATGGAAGGATCAACAGAAGCCTAATCAAGGCTTCAATAATAATAATGGTGGAAGAAACAGGTTTGGCAATAGCAAACCTTTTCCATCATCTTCTCAACAACAGACAGAGAATTCTAAGCAGAGCCACTCTGACTTAGCAACTGTAGTCTCTGATCTATCTAAGACCACTCTTAGCTTCATGACTGAAGCAAGGTCTTTCATTAGAAATTTGGAGGCACAAGTAGGTCAGCTGAGTAAAAGAGTTACTAAACTCCCTGCTAGTACTCTCCCAAGCAATACAGAAGAGAATCCAAAAAGAGAGTGCAAGACCATCTACACGTCCAACATGGCCGAACCTGTAGAGGAGGGAAAGGCAGTGATTTCCAATGAGGAAGACCTCAATGGACGTTCACTAGCCACTAAGGAGTTCCCTATTGAGGAATCAAAGTAATCTGAGGCTCATACAGAGACCATAGAGATTCCACTGAACTTACTATTGCCATTCATGAGCTCTGATGAGTATTCTTCCTCTAAAGAGGATGAAGATATTGCTGAAGAGCAAGTTGCTCAATATCTAGGAGCAATCATGAAGCTGAATGCCAAGCTATTCAGTAATGAGACTTGAGAGGATGAATCCCCATTGCTCATCAATGAACTAAATGATCTGGTTCAACTGAAATTACCTCAGAAGAAACAGGATCCTGGAAAGTTCTTAATACCTTATACCATAGGCACCATGACCTTTGAGAAGGCTCTGTGTGACCTGGGGTCAGGGATAAAAAAAAACTCATGCCTCTCTTTGTAATGGAGAAACTAGGGATCTTTGAGGTGCAAGCTGCAAGAATCTCACTAGAGATGGTAGACAATTAAAGGAAACAGGCTTATGGTCTTGTAGAGAATGTCTTGGTGAAGGTCGAAGGCCTATACATCCCTGCTGATTTCATAATCCTAGACACTGGAAAGGAAGAGGATGAATCCATCATCCTTGGAAGACTCTTCCTAGCCACAGCAAGAGCTGTGATTGATGTGGACATAGGAGAGCTAGTCCTTCAATTAAATGAGGACTACCTTGTGTTTAAGGCTCATGGATCTTCTTCTGTAACCATGGAGAGGAAGCATGAAAAGCTTCTCTCAATACAGAGTTAAACAGAGCCCCCACACTCAACTTCTAAGTTTGGTGTTGGGAGGCCACCATTAAGCTCTGAGTCTCTGTGAAGCTCTCTAAGAGCTTCACTGTCAAGCTATTGACATTAAAGAAGTGCTTATTGGGAGGCAACCCAATGTTATTTAATTATATTTATTTGTTTTCCATTGTTAATTTTATGTTTTCTTTAGGTTGATGATCATGTGAAGTCACAAAAACAACTGAAAAATCAAAAAAAGAATGAAAAACAGCATCAAAAATAGCACACCCTGGAGGATAAGCTTACTGGCGTTTAAATGCCAGTAAGGATAGCAGAATGGGTGTTTAACGCCCAGCTTGGCAGCATTCTGGGCGTTAAACGCCAGAATGGGCAGCACTCTGGGCGTTTAATGCCAGAAAGGGCTGTCTGGCATCTGGCTGGCGTTAAACACCAAAAATGGGCATCTAGCTGGTGTTTAACGCCAAAAATGGGCAGCAGACTAGCAGAGCTGGCGTTAAATGCCAGATTTGGCACACAATGGGCGTTTGAATGCCAGAATGGGCAGCACTCTGGGCGTTTAATGCCAGAAAGGGCTGTCTGGCATCTGGCTGGCGTTAAACACCAAAAATGGGCAGCAGACTAGCAGAGCTGGCGTTAAATGCCAGATTTGGCACACAATGGGCGTTTGAATGCCAGAATGGTGCAGGGAGCAGAATTCCTTGACACCTCAGGATTTGTGGACCCCACAAGATCCCCACCTACCCTACCTCTTCTTCTCTCCTCTTCACACCTTTCCATAATACTCTTCCCCAAATACCCTTGACCAATCCCATCAATAACTCTTCCCTAAATACCCTTCACCTATCAAATCCTACCCTCTTCCCCATATTCTCTTCACCACTCATATCCATCCATCATTAAACCCAACCCCTCATACACGGCTACCCTCTCTCCCTTACCCTATAAATACCCCTATTTACCACCTTCATCTTCACATAACATACACACTACTACCCCCTTGGCCGAACCACTCACCTCCCTCCATCTCCTCCATTTCTTCTTCTTCTACTCTTTTCTTTCTTCTTTTGCTCGAGGACGAGCAAACCTTCTAAGTTTGGTGTGGAAAAAGCTAAAGCTTTTTATTTTTTCATAACCATTAATGGCACCTAAGGCCGGAGAAACTTCTAGAAAGAGGAAAGGGAAGGCAATTGCTTCTACCTCCGAGTCATGGGAGATGGAGAGATTCATCTAAAAGGTCCATCAAGACCACTTCTATGAAGTTGTGGCCAAGAAAAAGGTGATCCCCGAGGTCCCCTTCAAGTTCAAAAAGAGTGAATATCCAGAGATCCGACATGAGATTCGAAGAAGAGGTTGGGAAATTCTCACCAACCCCATTCACAAGTCGGGATCTTAATGGTTCAAGAGTTCTATGCTAATGCATGGATCACTAAGAACCATGACCAAAGTGTGAACCCGAACCCAAAGAATTGACTCACAATGGTTTGGGGGAATTACTTGGATTTCAGTCCGGAAAATGTGAGGTTAGCATTCAACTTGCCAATGATGCAAGGAGATCCTCACCCTTTCACTAGAAGAGTCAACTTTGATCAAAGGTTGGACCAAGTCCTTAGGGACATTTGTGTGGAAGGAGCTTAATGGAAGAGAGACTCAAAAGGCAAGCCGGTTCAACTAAGAAGGCTTGACCTCAAGCTCATGGCTAGGGGATGGTTGGAGTTCATCCAATGCTCTATCATTCCTACTAGCAACCGGTCTGAAGTTACAATAGACCGGGCTATCATGATCCATAGCATCATGATTGGAGAGGAAGTAGAAGTTCATGAGATCATATCCCTAGAACTCTATAAGGTGGTAGACAAGCCCTCCACTTTGACAAGGTTAGCCTTCCCTCATCTCATTTGTACCCTATGCAATTCAGCTGGAATTGTCATAGAGGAAGATATCCTTATTGAAGGAGACAAGCCCATCACTAAGAAGAGGATGGAGCAAATAAGAAAGTCCACTCATGGACCTCAACAAGAGCATGAGGAAGTTCCTTATCATGAAATCCCTGAGATGCCTCAAGAGATGCATTTTCCTCTACAAAACTATTGGGAGAAAATCAACACCTCCTTAGGAGAATTGATTTCCAACATGGGACAACTAAGGATGGAGCACCAAGAGCATTCCATCCTCCTCCATGAAATTAGAGAAGACCAAAGAGCCATGAGGGAGGAGCAACAAAGGCAAGGAATAGACATAGAGGAGCTCAAGCACTCCATAAGATCTTCAAGAGGAAGAACTAGCTGCCATCACTAAGGTGGACCCGTTCTTTAATTTTTTTTGTTCTTATTTTTTTGCTTTTTTTTATTTTTATGCTTTATGTTTTGACTATGTTTGTGTCTTTATTACATGATCATTAGTGTCTAGTGTTTATGTCTTAAAGCTATGAATGTCCTATGAATCCATCACCTTTCTTAAATGAAAAATATTTTTAATTGCAAAAGAACTAGAAATGCATGATTTCGAATTCTATCTTGAAATTAGTTTAATTATTTTGATATGGTGGTATTACTTTTTGTTTTCTGAATGAATGCGTGAACAGTGCATATTTTTTAATTTGTAGTTTATGAATGTTTAAATTGTTGGCTCTTGAAAGAATAATGAAAAAAGTGAAATATTATTGATAATTTGAAAAATTATATAATTGATTCTTGAAGCAAGAAAAAGCAGTGAAAAGCTTACAGAAAAAAAAAGAGGCAAAAAAAAAAAGAAAAAAAGAGAAAGAGAAAGAAAAAGCAAGCAGAAAAAGCCAATACCCTTTAAACCAAAAGGCAAAGGTAAAAAGGATCCAAGGCTTTGAGCATTAATGGATAGGAGGGCCCAAAGGAATAGAATCCTGGCCTAAGCGGCTAAACCAAGCTGTCCCTAACCATGAGCTTGTGGCGTGAAGGTGTTAAGTTAAAAGCTTGAGACTGAGCGGTTAAAGTCGTGGTCCAAAGCAAAAAGAGTGTGCTTAAGAGCTCTGGACACCTCTAACTAGGGACTCTAGCAAAGCTGAGTCACAATCCGAAAAGGTTCACCCAGTTATGTGTTTGTGGCATTTATGTATCCGGTGGTAATACTGGAAAACAAAATGCTTAGGGTCACGGCCAAGACTCATAAAGTAGCTGTGTTCAAGAATCAACATACTAAAATAGGAAAATCAATAACACTATCTGAATTCTAAGTTCCTATAGAAGCCAATCATTCTGAACTTCAAAGGATAAAGTGAGATGCCAAAACTGTTCAGAAGCAAAAAGGCTACAAGTCCCGCTCATCTAATTGGAAATAAGTTCATTGATAAGTTTGGAATTCATTGTATATTCTCTTCTTTTTATCCTATTTTATTTTTAGTTGCTTGGGGACAAGCAACAATTTAAGTTTGGTGTTGTGATGAGCAGATAATTTATACCCTTTTTGGCATTGTTTTTACATAGTTTTTAGTATGTTTTAATTACTTTTTATTATATTTTTATTAGTTTTTATGCAAAAATCACATTTCTGGACTTTACTATGAGTTTGTGTATTTTTCTGTGATTTCAGGTATTTTCTGGCTGAAATTGAGGGACCTAAGCAAAAATCTGATTCAGAGGTTGAAAAAGGACTGCAGATGCTGTTGGATTCTGACCCTCCTGCACTCGAAATGGATTTTCTGGAGCTACAGAAGCCCAATTGGCGCGCTCTCAATTGGCTTAGAAAGTAGACATCCTGGGCTTTCCAGCAATATATAATAGTCCATACTTTTCCTGAGATTTAATGGCCCAAACTGGCGTTCAAATTCAGCCTAAAACTTCCTGGCGTAAAACGCCCAAACTGGCACCCAAGCTGGCGTTTAACTCCAAGAATAGCCTATACACGAAAAAGCTTCAATGCTCAGCCCAAGCACATACCAAGTGGGCCCTAGAAGTGGATTTCTACACTATCTACACTTAGTTACTCATTTTCTGTAAACCTAAGTTACTAGTTTAGTATAAATAGCACTTTTTACTATTGTATCTTTTATCTCTGGACGTTTAGTCCTTAGACATTGGAGACTGGCCTCACAGCCATGCCTAGACTATTTTCACTTATGTATTTTCAACGGTGGAGTTTCTACACCCCATAGATTAAGGTGTGGAGCTCTGCTGTTCTTCAGGAATTAATGCAATTACTACTGTTTTCTATTCAATTCACGCCTACTTCTTCTCCAAGATACACTCTCGTACTTAATTCAGTTAAGTCAGAATGAAGGGGTGACCCGTGACAATCACCCAATCTTCGTTACTCGCTTAGCCAAGATCGCGTGCCTGACAACCACAAAGCGATCTACATAATGTTCAACGTAGTCATTGGACAACAGCTGGAGTATATTCTCTTGGGTTCCCAATCAATGATTCACATTTTCTCTCCTGACAACAGAGCATCTAAATCTGAGATTAGAACCTTCGTGGTATAGGCTAGAACCATTGGCAGCATTCCTGAGATCTGGAAAGTCTAAACCTTGCCTGTGGTATTCCGAGTAGGATCTGGGAAGGGATGACTGTGACGAGCTTCAAACTTGTGAATGTTGGGCGCAGTGACAGTGTGCAAAAGGACAATGGTCCTATTCTGATACTAGCGGGAACCGACAGATGATTAGCCATACGGTGACAGCGCATATGGATTTGTTTTCATCCGAGAGGATCATACAGCTTGCTATGGAAGGAGGTAACGCATGGTTGGAAGAAGGCAATAGGAAAGCAGAGGTTCTGAAGCAACAAAGTATCTCCAGACGCTTATCTGAAATTCCCACCAATGAATTACATAAGTATCTCTATTTTATTTTCTGTTTTATTATTAAAACTTTATAACCATTTGAATCCGCCTGACTGAGATTTACAAGGATGACCACAGCTTGCTTCAAGCCGACAATCTCCGTGGGATCGACCCTTACTCATGTAAGGTTTATTACTTGGACGACCCAGTGCACTTGCTGGTCAGCTACACGGAGTTGTGAGAAAAGTGTGAGAACACGATTTCATCCCGCACCAACGGCCTTTTGTGCGTACGTACGCCCCTGTTTCTTCCAATATACTTCTTTTTTTCTCTTCTCTCTACCTCTTCTCTTCTTTTCTCTTCTCCTCTTTTCTTTTCCTTCTTCAATGACCACTCACCACTATACTTCACCACCCACAACACTCACCTTTAGTTATTTAGCTTAGTTAGTTTAATTTTCTATTCTGATGCTAAGTGTTGGATAATTGAGTTGATTTGTTGATTGTGTTGAGATATTGCTGCTGAAGTGTTGAGATTGTTATTGCTATTTATTGTTGAATATCTTTATTGAGGTTGTAAATTGTTTCTTGGTGTTGAGTTCTTCATGTTTAATTTTTCACATACCAAGTACTCATAACATTGCCTTTGAGAATCTCTTTTGGATTTCTGAATTACATGTTTTGGCCACCATGTAATTTGATTTCATAATCTATCATTAGGCAATTTAATTGTAGTTGATGCAATTTTTTTTAGGTGATGCTTGCTATGATTGATTTTTATTTAAGTCACTTATTTGATGCATTAGCATTGACAATTGTGAAATTAGATCATAAGCTTACCTAATGACACTTTTTGAGCTTTTTAAGCTTTGTGGACTATGCTTGCCATGTTTTCCACTTCATGTCAATTAGGTGTTGCTTCATTATCCAATTCACAATTTCTTGATTCTTGCTTGAATACTTTTATACTTCTTTATTACTTGTTTGTTTATCTTAACCTACAAGTTCTCTTTAAGGTATTCCAAGTACACTAGAATGAGTGAAGTGCATGCTTATTTTGTCTAATTGGGACCTGGCTTACCATGCTAGTGTGTGTGTGTTCTAAGATGCACAACTTAGAATACACACACTTATTTCCATGTCACAAACTTATTCACTCACTCGTTTTAGTGATTAATGCCTCACTCCAACAATCTCTGCTTCCTTGTTTTTGCATTCACTCATCTTGCCATCCTATTTCTTATTTTTCATGGATGAGTCACCATAAACAACAAGGGAAGCAGGAGAAAGAGCATGCAGCAGCCGATTGATCCACCAGCTGAAGGTGGCAATCCGAAGTCACCACACTCCCTAGCTCACCTTTGAGTGCACGGAGAACCGTTCAACCCTTTAAGTGTTGGGAGGTTGTCATCGATCGACCATCTTGGGTGACATACTCTAATCCTAACACTTTCATCTTCTTTTTGAATTCTTAGTTGCATTTTCTTTCTTGGTTTGTATATATTTTAGAGCTTAGGCTAATCAAAGATGCAAATATTAAGCTCACTTGACCATATATAACCTTACCTGTACCCTAACCCCATTACAACCATGAAAAGTCCTCATGATATTTGTATGCATACATTGAATAAGTGTTGATTGTTAGATGAAAGACAAATCTTAGAAAGTATGATTAGAAGAGAAATGAGTGAATTGACCCTATACACTTGAGTGATTAGAGCGGATACACATCCGGTGAGTGTTCAAACGCTCAATTACATGTTTCCACTTATCATTATTGCTTATCTTGCAAGTTGTTAATGCTTTTCAATAACTCTAATCAATTATGGATTTGACTTGGTTAAGATTGCTTTATCCCTTATGTTCATATCTGTATTCTTGGAGTTAATTTATTTTGACTAAGTAGTTGCATTCATGTAGATAGATTGCATATAGGTAGTTTACTTGCTTTGAATAAATGTAATACCCCTTGTTTCCTTCTTGAGTATAGCATGCTATTGTTTAAGTGTGGGAATGTGATGAATCCACATTTTATGGTATTTATTTGCTCAATTTAGGTGGATTTCATCAACTTTTCCTACACTTATTCAATGAAATAGCATAGTTTTATGATTTCTTCCTAAATTGTGCTTGAAAGTAAAAACATGATCTTTAGGCCTTTTAATTTATAAATTTTGTTCACTTTAATCCCATTTGATGCCTTGATGCGTTTGCTAAGTGATTTCAGCTTTCCAAGGCAAGTATGGATTGAAGAAGTGAGAAAAAGAGCATGCAAAAGGGAAGAAACTATGAAGAAATGGAGTTTGGAAGATTCAGCAATCCATGCGTGAGCACAAGCACTGCATGCACGCGCACAAGTGTGAGCTTGGTGATGCGTACGCGTGATTTACACGTACGCGTGGAAGTAAATTTTGCTCAGCGACGCGTATGCGTGACCGAGTCACGTGAGCTCATTAATTGCAAATCGCTGGGGGCAAATTCTGGGCCTCCAAAACCCAACCCAACTCATTTCTGAAGCTATTTCAACCCCAATTCAAGTGGAAGCAAGGGGGCAATTAAGTTTAGCTTTTACATGTTTTCCTCTTAGTTTTCTAGAGAGAGAAGCTCCCCCTTTCTCTAGAATTAGGTTAGGTTTAGTTAATTTCTCTTTAATATCTGTCTTGAATTCTTGTCTTAATGTAGTTTCATTTATGTTTTCTTGCTTTATTGTCTTACTTCTTTTAGTTCTTCTTCTTAATTTCTCTTTTATGTCATTTTTCATTTTATGAACACTCTTGTACTTCTTTAATTTTTATTAATGCAATTTATGTTTTATGTTCATTTAATGTATCCTTTAGTTGTTATTATCATTTTTTTTGCTTTTGGTAGTTGGATTTTATTTTTAATGCATTTTAATATTATTTTATTCTTTTGCACACCAAGTGTTTGACAAAATGCTTGGCTTAGTTTTTACATAGTTTTTCTTCACTCTTGGCTTGGTATTGAGGACTTTGGTGCTCCTTGAGTCATTGATGTCCATTCTTGTTTGATACATTAGAGTAGTTAGTTGATTTGGTTTCCCTTGACTCTAAGTGACCCATTAATAGTGTTGATTGGGACTTAGGGATTGGAATCAACTATGCCTATTTGACTTATCCTCGATGTAGGGTTAACTAAGTAGGATTAACTCTTCATAATCATCATGTGTTTGTGGTCAATGACTAGGATAGGTAAGCTTAGCTCCCAATCCTTGCCAAGAGGTTTCTTGCATTTGAATTTTCCTTTCCTTGCATTTAATTGCTTTGACTTTTATTGCTTTGACTTTTAATTCCTTGCATGATCATTTGATTGCTTTCATTTAATTTCTTGCATGTTAAGTTACTTTCTTGCTATTTATATTTCTTGCTTCTCTTGCAATCAATCATAGCCAATAATCTTAGCACTTCATTTGCAACTCCTAGGGAAGACGACCCAAAATTTCAAACTCCCGGTTATTGTGTTTTGATTATGACTATCTTTTGATCTAAATTTGATTGGGAATTAGTTGTTGATCTAGACTACACTTGCAATGAAGATATCCTATTTTGATTAATTCTAGATCGACGAAAAAAATTCCTTTTTATCATAAATCCACAAAATCAAAAAAGAAAACGAAGAAGAATAGGAAGAAGAAGGATGAGCAGCAAAGAAGAATAACGAGCAGAAGAAAAGAAAAAAGAAGAAGAACGACGAGCAGCAGAGATTGCAGATCTGAAAATTAAAATACAAATCGTTAATGTTGAAGAAGAGAAGAGGAAGAAAAATGTTTACGTTGAAAAAGATGTTTTTCTGTTACGTTGATAGGAAGGAGAGAGGGGCACCCGTATATTTCACGTAACTTGGGGGAGGGAGGAGGCGCGTTAACGAAAAACTGCTTGGATAACTTGGATAGGTATTTTATATGGATGTGGAACATTATTGATATTATTATATTTTTTTTTACTTTAATCAATAATGCTCCACATCCATGCAAAAAATCTAACCAAGTCATCCAAGCATTTTTTTAAACGCGCCCCTCCCAAGTTATGTGAAATACACGCACGCCCCCACCCCCTCCTATTAACGTAACAGAATTAAGTAAAACTTCTTCTTCAACGTTAACGATCTGCATTGCAATTTCGGATCTGCTCTCGTCGTTCTTCTCTGCTCCTCATCGTTCTTCTTCTTTTTCTTCTCTGCTGCTCGTTGTTCTTCTTCCTATTCTTCTTCGTTTTCTTCTTCGATCTGTGGATTTATCTTCTTCATTTTCAGATTTCAATAGGCTATCAAAATAATGAATGATTCAACTTTAAATCAGTTGAATGAGAGTGATTTAGATTATTCTTCTGAATCCTATCAAGCGGACGGGGTTTGGATGATTCAATTTTGAATTGAATTAAATGGACGCAGGTGTTCTGAATTGAATTGAATTGAATTTATATATACAATTTTCGGTTCATTTTGCATTGTACATTGATTTCGCTTTGATTTATATTTTGGGTTCATTATACAAGCAGTTGTTTGAATTTGAATTTATATAATGAACAGTGTTCCGTTCATTTAGTATTATACAATGGTTTTACTTTAATAATATGTTCGGTTCATTATGCAGATAGTTGTTCAAATTTGAATTTATATAATGGACAATATTCCTTTCATTTAGTGTTATACAATGGTTTCACTTTAATAATGTGTTCGGTTTATTCTATAGTCCAGGTGTGTTATGGATGAACAATTTGTCCCAAAGGTTGGGATGATTTTTAAGACACTAGAAGAAGTTGGAAAGTTCTACAAAAATTATTCCAAACTTGCCGGATTTTCTACCAAAATAAGGAACACGACTCGGAAGGGAGACAAGATTAAGAATCAATTAATCGTATGCAGCAGCGAGGGGAAGTGGAAATCCAATATATCTCCAACTCTGAAGACAAACCCCTCAGCTGGCATAAACTGTCTAGCAAAGATTTATGTACACATATTGAAGGATGTCGGTCTTTGGACAATTTTCAAAGTTGTTCTGAATGATTCACACCTTTGCTCTCCAGACCGAGCAGAGATGCTTAAACAACACAGGGAGCTAAGTATGTTTGTGCATCGGACCATATAAAACAATAAGGAAGTTGGAATCAGACCGAGCAAAACTTACCAATCATTCATAGCAGCAGCGGGCAGTCATCGGGAACTAAATTTTATAGAAAAAGACGTTAGGAATTACATCACAAGGGAAGTACGGAATGTGTCCAAACAAGACGATTCCAAAGAATTCAGGAAGTACTTATTAAGAATGAAAGAGAAGAATCAAAATTTCTTTTTCGAGCTCAACCTTGAAGGCGATCACTCCATCAAAAATGCATTCTGGGCCGATGCAAGAAGCAGAGCTGCATGCAAGTATTTTGGAGACGTCGTTTCATTCGACACCATGTACAATATAAACAGGTATTCGATTCACAAAAATTAACTCTTAGGTTCTCACAGGCAACACATTTCGGTTCATAACTGTTGCCAATGTCCATTTTTGCAGGTACAATCTGGTTTTTGGTTCTTTTGTGAGCGTGAATCACCATGGTCAGTTGATACTTCTCGGATGTACTCTGATGAAAAATGAGGACATCAAATCATTCAAATGGCTATTCGAGTAGTGGCTCCATTGCATGGGAGGGAAGGCACCAAAAGGCATTCTCACCGTCCAATGCAGATCGATGCAAAGGGCCATCGAGATGTGATGAATGGATTTTTGCCAGTAAAGAAATTCATAAATAAGTTCTCGTTGCAAGTATAGTTTCTAAACTAACAATAATCCTTTCATACAAAAATTTGGTTGTCACAAGTAACGAATCCCTAATAAAATTGATAACCGAAGTATTTAAACCTCGGGTCATCTCTCAAGGAATTTTAGGGAGGTGTATTTATTATTGGTTATGAAAGATTATCTTTTTGGGGTTTTTTGAATAATGAACAGGAAAAGTAAATTGCAAGAATTAAAGTAATAACTAATAAAGCTCTTAGCAAGGTATGAGAACTGAAAATCCTATCCTAGTTATCCTTATCAATTGTGATGAGAATTGTTCATTACTCCTACTTAGTTAACCCTTACTAAATAAAGGAAAGTCAAGTGGACTAATCAATTTGATTCCTCAAGTCCTAGTCAACTCCTAAGGAAAGACTAGCTTTAGAGGGATCCAAATCAACTAGCGAATTCCAATTATCAATCAACAAGGGAGTTTGATAACTCAAGTGTCAGCAATTACTCAACCAAAGCCAAAAGGAGAGAAATCTAAATATTGAAAGCATCAATCACATAAATTGAAGAAAGCAACCATAAATCTGAAATACCTCAAATTGCATTAAATAAAGAAATCAAATCTAACATGGAGTTCATAAACCAAATTGGGAAAATAAACAAACTAAAGTAATAGAATAAATAAAAGTAGAAGAGAAACTAAATTAAAGGAACATTGAACCTGAAATTGAGAAGAAATAAACCTAACCTAAGAGAATTCCTAAATCCTAAAACTTAGAGAGAGGAGAGAGCCTCTCTCTCTAGAAAACTACATCTAAAATCTAAAATGTGAATAATGAATGGTTGTCTGAATGTCTCTTTGATTCCCCCACTTTGTAGCCTCTATTCTGTGTTTTCTGGGTTGAGAACTGGGTCAAAAACATCCCAGAAATCGCTGGGGGCGAATTCTGCTACGCTGGATTTTCTGCAGAACGATACGTGGGCGTGATGCACGTGTGCGCGTCATTTATCTGTATGGCCACTATAAATAATTATATATAATTTCGAAGCCCCGGATGTTAGCTTTTTAACGCAATTGGAACCGCCTCATTTGGACTGCTATAGCTCAAGTTATGGTCGATTGAGTGCGAAGAGGTCAGGGCTGACAGCTTTGCAGTTCCTTCAGCTTCTTGTATTCCTTCCACTTTTGCATACTTTCTTTCCATCCTCTAAGCCATTCCCGTCCTATAATCTCTGAAAACACTTAACACACATATCAAGGTATCGAATGGTAATAAGAGAGAATTAAAATTAGTAATTTAAGGCCAAAGAAGCATGATTTCAATCAAAGTACAGAATTAGGAAGGAAAATGTAAAACATGCAAATTCAATGAACAAGTGTGAGAATAGTGGATAAAATCCACTCAATTAAGTACAAAATATACCACAAAATAGTGGTGCATCAAGATGTGCATGCCAACCACAATTCACTAGTGGTGCATCTGGCACATCATGAAGAAGATCCTAAGAAAACTAAATGGCTACAAGCGACACAAGAAAATTGAACAAAAGATGAGCCACGTCGTTTGGAACTCGTTCACAAAAGATGTATTCAAAAGAAACTGGAATGATTTTGTCACAAAGTTCAGCGTCGGAAGCAATAAGTGGCTCTCAGGTAACCGGCATTCTTAATTCAATTTATTTTGATGCTGTTACTTTTTTGGTTAAAACGTGCATAACTTTCAGTTTATCAGAGCTCATGTTTTTGGTTCATTCTGCAGAACTATACGAAGATCACTATTTATAGATTCCAGTTTACCTGGATCACCACTTTTGGGCCGGGATGAGAAGTACACAAAGGAGCGAGAGCATGCATGCATTTTTCAACAAGTTATTTAGACGGAACAGCTCCTTGATTCAATTTGTGAAGCAATACGATAATTGCCTAGCAAGCAGAGAGCAAAGAGAGAGAGAATTTGATGCTGTAGATTTTTACACCGTGATACCATGTGTAACAAAATCAGCAATAGAGGCTCAATTTCAGCACATGTATACCCACGAGAAGTTCAGGGAAGTTCAAGGACAATTCAGAGGAAAGGTGAACTGCATCACAAGATCAATGCATTTCACCCTAGGTTTTACAACATACAAAGTCGTAAAGCAGGTTTCTAACTCCACATTCAACAAGTTTTTTGTCACCTACGACACAGTATCACGAGAAGTAAAGTTCCAGTGCTTGCTATTCAACTTAAGGGGCATACTGTGGCGAGTAGATAAAGTGGCACTGAAATATATACTAGAATGCTGGAGCAAGAACATAAAGAGGAGGCACACACACATCGAGAGCAGCCAAGACGAGCCTCTATTGGAGCCAAGAAGCAAGAGATTTGACGATTTGGTGTTTTGGTCTCACAATATTTGCGAATTCGCATCAGAGTCCGAGGAGTTTACCGGAATTCTGCACCGGGCTTTTGACAATGTCATGGTCGAGATGCAATAATATCAAGCGAAAAGTAACGAAAAAGTTTGTTATCTCATGAAGAAGCGACATTGAGTGACGTGAACGACCTTCAAATCCCGCCACGTGTGAGAACAAGAAGCTGCCCCAAGAACAAACTAGGATCAAAATTAGAAAAAAAGATCGCAAATTCCACAAAGAAAAAGAAAAAGCCAGCTCCAAGCGAGGTAACATTGATTTGCTTTCAATTAGGAAAAATTCGTTTGTGCATTTTTCTAATATACGATTTATTTTGTCTTTTGTAGTTGAACCTTTTAGACGGTGGATCAACGATTCAGTCAAGCTCCAGCCTTTACAATGCACAGGATATGAATTATCCCAAAAAGCATTATAGGAGTTTTAGTTTTTATTAACACAAATTTTCATTCATGTATGAGCAAATTTCAGTTCATTGAAGATATAGGAGGGATAATTTCTGATTGATGTTAGTCTTTACTAAATAGTTACTTTTTAGTTTTTCAAATTAGCTTTCTGAAATTATTTATTGAATAGTCACTTTATTGAATAGTCACTTTTTTGTTCATTGAATAGTCACTTTATTCTGTTATGTCAAAGAGTTCAGGTATTTTTGAAACTGAATACTGATATATATATTTTTTTCAAATTATATTTCTGCAATAGTGATATATGCACTTTTTCGGTTCATCTTGTTTATTAATTTTAGTTCAATTGTGTTTTTGGGCTCTTAATGTTTAATAAATACCCTGAATCCATTCACTGTGAACCTAAAAAAAACAACAGCTAGACAGTTCCAACAGATATATACATTAACATAAGATTTTTCATTAACATTAGATTTCTAATAACATTTACATTAATATTCACATATATACATTAAAGAAGCAGTGCTTGCTTTTTTAAACAGATGGCTTTAGGAGTCTTATGGCTTCAAATGCCCGAATCACTTGGTCTCTGATTTTATTCATTTTATGCAATAGAATGTTTGGACCATATTCATACCTGAAGGCAACAATTTCTTCCTACAATTTAATTGAAAGGAATTAGTTACATAAGAAATGAACCCAACTGAAAAAAGAAATGAAACAAATTTTATTAATTTAAAAATTACTTACTTGTGTCCAGTTTTTATATTGATACCTCTTCCCTTTTTTGATCTTTCGAGGATCAATTGTTTCTAGCCATTTCATGACGTATATCCCGTAATCATAGCTAAGCAAGAAATAAGTAAAATATGATTAATAGTATACAAAATAAAACACATTAAAAATAGCACTATAGCAGAGAAAATTTTTTACTTTGTTTGTTGACCACTGAGCTGATATACTCTGCTTCTAATCCCTTTCCGTCCTCCATTAAGGGTTCTGCCCCAGTGTAAACCCTCATCTGGGAGACTATTAATCCCTGAAAAGGATATAAAAGTAAGAATAAAGTAAATGTAAATCACCAACTACAATGAATCAAACTCTGTTCATGTTTGAGAAAAATGTGATAAACATTTAATGAGTAAGGAAAATATTTCTACATGTAAATGAACTCAACTGAACACTTAAGGATGAAGTCAATGTAAATCACCAACCCAAATGAACCGAATTTCTAGACCACGCAAAAGTTCCTCTCATCAAAATGGCACCATTGCCGGGGAACTGCTAACGTGTGCCTTATTATTGGTTATTGTAAATATTTTTTATTTTGCTTGTTTATTTATTTTTATTTTTCCTTTTTAATTTTATTTGCTACTATGAACTCTCACCCCTCTTGCTTTGAATTTGGTTTTAACTTTGTTGAAGGAAATAGAAGTTACAGCAGGAATATGCATCAAGGTCAGACCAATCAAGGATGGATGGAGCCAAGAGGATTGGTGCACGAATTGTGAATCACACTTTTCACAACTCGTACCACTGACCAGCAAGTGCACTGGGTCGTCCAAGTAATACCTCACGTGAGTAAGGGTCGAATCCCACGGAGATTGTTGGTTTGAAGCAATCTATGGTTATCTTGTAAATCTTAGTCAGGAAGTCAATTATGTTTATCAGTTGAATTGCAAATAAACAATAGAGCATGGATCAAAGGTTACTTGTTATGCAGTAATGGAGAATATGTTGGAGTTTTGGAGATACTTTGTCTTCTGAATCTCTGCTTTCCTCTGTCTTCTTGTTCACGCACGCACTTCCTCCTATGGCAAGCTGTGTGTTGGTGGATCACCGTTGTCAATGGCTACCTTCCATCCTTCCAGTGAAAACTACGCTCACGCGCTCTGTCACAGCACGGCTAATCACCGGTTGGTTCTCGATCCGGTTGGAATAGGATTTACTATCCTTTTGCGTCTGTCACTAACGCCCAGCCTTCAGGAGTTTGAAGCTCGTCACAGTCATTCAATCCTTGAATCCTACTCGGAATACCACAGACAAGGTTTAGACTTTCCGGATTCTCATGAATGCCGCCATCAGTTCTAGCTTATACCACGGAGATTCTGATTAAGAGATCTCAGAGATACTCATTCAATCGGATATAGAACGGAGGTGGTTGTCAGGCACACGTTCATGGGTTGAGGAAGGTGATGAATGTCTATCCTTGTGCAAAGTATAAACTATTATATATTGCTGGAAAGCACTGGATGTCTACTTTTCAACGCAATTGGGAGCATGCCATTTTGAGTTCTGTAGCTCCAGAAAATCCACTTTGAGTGTAGGGAGGTCAGAATCCAACAGCATCAGCAGTCCTTTTTCAGCCTGAATCAGATTTTTGCTCAGCTCCTTCAATTTCAGCCAGAAAAATACCTGAAATTACAGAAAAGCACACAACTCATAGTAAAGTCCAGAAATATGAATTTTTCCTAAAAACTAATAAAAATAGACTAAAAACTAACAAAAACATACTCAAAACTATATGAAATTATCCCCAAAAAGCGTATAAAATATCCGCTCATCACAACACCAAACTTAAACTGTTGCTTGTCCTCAAGCAACTAGATAAATAAAGTAGAAGACTAATAGGTTGAGAAGCAATAATATCTCAGAGTTTTTGATTGAAGCTCAGATTCTAATTAGATGAGCGGGACTAGTAGCTTTTTGCTTTTGAACAGTTTTGGCATCTCACTTTATCCATTGAAGCTCAGAGTGATTGGCATCTATAGGAACTTAGAATTCAGATAGTGTTATTGATTCTCTTAGTTCAGTGTGATGATTCTTAAACACAGCTTCTTTATGAGTCTTGGCTGTGGCCCTAAGCACTTTGTTTTCCAGTATTACCACCGGATACATAAATGCCACAGACACATAACTGGGTGAACCTTTTCAGATTGTGACTCAGCTTTGCTAAAGTCCCCAATTAGAGGTGTCCAGAGTTCTTAAGCACACTCTTCTTTTTGCTTTGGACCTTGACTTTAACCGCTCAGTCTCAAGTTTTCACTTGACACCTTCACGCCACAAGCACATGGTTAGGGACAGCTTGGTTTAGCCGCTTAGACTAGGATTTTAGTCCTTTAGGCCCTCCTATCCACTGATGCTCAAAGCCTTGGGATCCTTTTCATTTGCCCTTGCCTTTTGGTTTTAAGGGTCATTGGCTTTTTCTGCTTGCTTTTTCTCTCTCTTTTTTTTTTTTGCAAGCTTTGTTCTTTGCTGCTTTTTCTTGCTTCAAGAATCATTTTCATGATTTTTCAGATTATCAATAACATGTCTCATGTTCATCATTCTTTCAAGAGCCAACATATTTAACAGTCTTAAACAACAAATTCAAAAGACATATGCACTGTTCAAGCATTCATTCAGAAGACAGAAAGCATTGCCACCACATTTAACTAATTAGAATTTCTCTTATTAAACTCGAAATTTTATTGCCTCTTATTCAAAAGATCTACTACTTTATTCATGTTTGCTGATGATGAGAAAAATAAACTATAGCTTAATTGGAGATAAAATCAAAATAGATACTAATTACTACTATATGACTTCTAAGGTAAACTTTTATAAGGACACTGTCACAGAGTTAAGGCAGAAATTGGAAATTAACAACCTTTATTCTGGGGGCACGGGGGTTCCTCTGATCCTTGGGGTGCTTGGTCCTACAAGAGAAGACTTTTGGCGCTTCAGTTCCCTTAAGTCACGCCCCTGCTCCTCTTGTTCTTTAAACATATAGGTCAGCATTTGACTGTGTTCCTTCTGTTCTTTTATTATTTGCTCCATAGCTTCCCGTATCTTGGTAACGGACGTCTCAAGATACTCCCAGTATTCAGCTTGAGGGATCTCTGGGAGGAATTCCTGTGCTCTCTTCTTGATGGGATCCTCCTGTGCTTGTTGTTTTTCCATTGATGCTTTAGTGATTGGCTTTTCAATTAGGATATATTCAGTTATTCCCATCCTTACTCCAGCGTCCTTGCAGAGCAGAGAAATCACGCTTGGATAAGCCAACCTGGCCTCTTTTGAATTTTTGTTAGCAATCTTATAGAGTTCAGTTGAAATCAGCTGATGAACCGAACCTCCACTTCCTTTCCCATCATGATGCAATGGATCATCACTGCTCTTTTGACTGTGACTTCAGAACGGTTGCTAGTAGGCAACAGAGAACGCCCAATGAAGTCCAGCCATCCTCTGGCGACTGGTTTGAGATCCTCCCTCTTGAGTTGATTTGGGACACCCTTTGTGTTGGTGGTCCACCTGGCTCCAGGGATACATATGTTCTCTAGAATCTTTTCCAGGTCAATGTCTGCTCTCATCATCCTCCTGTTGAAGGAGTCTGGATCATCCTTTAGCTGAGGTAGCTTTAAGATCTCCCTGATCTTGTCAGGGGTAGTATGAACAATCTTCCCTCTGACCATGGTCCGAAATTCATAGAAGGCAGTTCCAGATAGTTTTTGCTTGTCAGTCTGCCACATATTAGCATAGAACTCCTACTTTCATTTCAGGATTAGCTAGGACTTCCCAGTTCTTGATTCGAATTTGCTCCTGGATCTCTGGATATTCATCTTCTTTCAGATCGAATCTAACTTCCGAGATCACTGATCTCAGACCCATTACTTTAAGATAATGGTCTGAATGTTCTTTAGATAAGAACTTCCCTTGATTCCAAAGTGGTTTTGGAACGCTCTCTTTCTTGCCTCTTGGAGTGGGTTGTTTTCCTTTAGGAGCCATGATCTTAGTGATCTCGGATAAACACACCAAACTTAGAGGTTTGCTTGTCCTCAAGCAAAAGAAAAGAAAGGAGAGGGATAGAAGGAGAGCTAGGTGCAATCGTTGATGGAGGAGGAGGGAGGCCGAACCCAAATTTAAAGGGATGGGGGGTGGGTTTTCGAAAAATTGGAAAAGATAAGATAAAAAGATTGAGTTGAAAAAGATAAGTTAGAAGATATAGTTTAATTTTGAAAAGATATGATAGATTTTTGAAAAAGATAAATCTGAATTTTGAAAAAGATAATATGGAGGTTTGAAAAAGATATGGATTAGTTGAAAAGATTTTAGAGTGAAAAAGATAGATTTGTTTTCAGAAAAGATTTGAAAAGAGTTGGATTGAATTTGGAAAGATGGATTTTTAGAAATTAAGGATTTTAGAAATCAGGGTTCTTGACATGTTCATGTAAAAATCATGCATTGAAGCATAAAATTTGAAATTAAAATGGAAATACGTGTGGAAAAAATGAATTTGGCTCCTCCCTGCTTTCCTGGCGTTTGAACGCCCAAACACTGCCTGTTTTGGGCGTTCAGCGCCCAATTGCTGCTCTCCTGGGCGTTCAACGCTCAGCTGCTGCCATTACTGGCGTTCAACGCCCAGTGGGTGCCCCTTTCTGGCGTTGAACGCCCAGCTGCTACCATCACTGGCGTTCAGCGCCCAGTGGATGCCCATTTTGGGCGTTGAACGCCCAAAATGCACTTTTACTGGCATTTTCTTGCCAGTGAGATCTTTTTCTCTGTTTTGTGTGCCGAGGTCTTCTGTAAATGATTATTTACCTTGTTATCAATGAACTCTATATAAACAAATAAAAATAAAAATAGATATAGGGCAAAAATGCTTAGAGGATTGTTGCCCCATGGCTGGGTTGCCTCCCAGCAAGCGCTTCTTTATTGTCTTTAGCTGGACCTTGCTGAGCTTTTAATCTAGCTTCAGCCTTGAGCATTCTTGCTCAATGTTGCCTTCAAGATAATGCTTGATTCTCTGTCCATTGACAATGAACTTCTTATCAGAATCAATATCTTGAAGCTCCACATAACCATATGGTGACACACTTGTAATCACGTATGGTCCCCTCCACCGGGATTTCAGTTTCCCGGGGAATAGCCTGAGTCTAGAGTTAAACAACAGGACCTTCTGTCCTGGTTCAAAGATTCTAGATGACAGCTTTCTGTCATGCCATTTTTTTTATTTTTCTTTATAAAGCTTGGCATTTTCGAAAGCTGTGAATCTGAATTCCTCTAGCTCATTTAGCTGGAGCAATCGTTTTTCTCCTGCTAATTTGGCATCAAAGTTTAGGAATCTGGTTGCCCAGTAGGCCTTATGTTCCAGTTCCACGGGCAGGTGACATGCCTTACCATACACGAGTTGGTATGGAGATGTCCCTATGGGGGTCTTGAATGCTGTCCTGTAAGCCCACAGAGCATCATCCAGGCTCCGTGCCCAATCCTTTCTACGGGTATTTACTGTCCGTTCCAGGATTCTCTTTAATTCTCTGTTAGAGACTTCAGCTTGCCCATTGGTTTGTGGATGATATGGAGTGGCCACCTTGTGGCTAATTCCATACCGAACCATGGCAGAGTAAAGCTGTTTATTGCAGAAGTGAGTGCCCCCATCACTGATTAGTACTCTAGGGATACCAAACCTGCTAAAGATATGTTTCTGGAGGAACTTCAGCACTGTTTTAGTATCATTGGTGGGTGTGGCAATAGCCTCAACCCATTTTGATACATAGTCAACTGCCACCAGAATATAAGTGTTTGAGTATGATGGTGGGAAAGGTCCCATGAAGTCAATTCCCCATACGTCAAACAACTCAATTTCCAAGATTCCTTGTTGAGGCATGGCGTAACCATGAGGCAGGTTACCAGCTCTTTGGCAACTGTCACAATTACGTACAAACTCTCGGGAATCTTTATAGAGTGTGGGCCAATAGAAGCCACATTGGAGGACCTTGGTGGCTGTTCGCTCACCTCCGAAATGGCCTCCATATTGAGATCCGTGTCAATGCCACAGGATCCTCTGTGCTTCTTCTCTAGGCACACACCTACGGATAATTCCGTCTGCACATCTCTTAAAGAGATAAGGTTCATCCCACAAGTAGTACTTTGCATCAGTAATTAATTTCTTCTTTTGTATCCTGTTGTACTCCTTGGGTATGAACCTTGCAGCTTTATAGTTTGCAATATCGGCAAACCATGGTGCTTCCTGAATGGCGAATAAATGCTCATCAGGAAACGTCTCAGAGATCTCAAGAGAAGGGAGGGACGTCCCTTCCACTGGCTCTATCCGGGACAGATAATCAGCCACTTGGTTCTCTGTCCCTTTTTTGTCTCTTATTTCTATATCAAACTCTTGCAGAAGCAATACCCATCTGATGAGCCTGGGTTTTGAATCCTGTTTTGTGAGTAGATATTTAAGAGCAGCATGGTCAGTATACACAATCACTTTTGATCCTACTAAGTATGATCTGAACTTGTCAATGGCGTAAACCACTGCAAGTAGTTCTTTTCTGTGGTTGTGTAATTTTTTTGGGCATTATTTAGAACGCGACTGGCATAATAAATGACATGCAGAAGCATGTCATGCCTCTGTCCCAATACTGCACCAATGGCATGATCACTGGCATCACACATTAGCTCAAATGGTAATGTCCAGTCTGGTGCAGAAATGACTGGTGCTGTGACCAGCTTAGCTTTCAGCGTTTCAAACGCCTGCAGGCACTTTGTGTCAAACACAAATGGCGTGTCAGCAGCTAGCAGATTGCTTAGAGGTTTTGTGATTTTTGAAAAATCCTTTATAAACCTCCTTTAGAATCCTGCGTGCCCCAGAAAGCTTCTGATTGCCTTAACATTGGCAGGTGGTGGTAATTTTTCAATTACCTCTATTTTTGCTTGATCCACCTCTATTCCCTTGTTTGAGATTTTATGCCCAAGAACAATTCCTTCAGTCACCATGAAGTGACACTTTTCCCAGTTTAAAACTAGGTTGGTTTCTTGGCATCTTTTCAGAACAAGTTTCAGGTGATCAAGACAGGAGCTGAATGAGTCTCCATATACTGAGAAGTCATCCATAAAGACTTCCAAAAATTTTTCCACCATGTCAGAGAAAATAGAGAGCATGCATCTCTGGAAGGTTGCAGGCGCATTACATAGCCCAAAGGGCATCCTTCTATAAGCAAACACTCCGGATGGACATGTGAATGCTGTTTTCTCTTGATTCTGGGGATCCACTGCAATCTGGTTATAGCCTGAATAGCCATCCAAAAAGCAGTAATAATCATGACCTGCTAGTCTTTCTAGCATCTGGTCTATGAATGGTAAAGGAAAATGATCCTTTCTGGTGGCTGTATTGAGCCTTCTGTAGTCAATACACATGCGCCACCCTGTAACTGTTCTTGTAGGAACCAGTTCATTTTTTTCATTATGAATCACTGTCATGCCTCCCTTTTTTGGGACGACTTGAACAGGGCTCACCCAGGGGCTATCAGAAATGGGATAAATAATCCCAGCCTCTAGTAATTTGGTGACCTCTTTCTGCACCACTTCCTTCATGGCTGGATTTAGCCGCCTCTGTGGTTGAACCACTGGTTTGGCATTATCCTCCAATAGGATTTTGTGCATGCATCTAGCTGGGCTTATGCCCTTAAGGTCACCTATGGACCACCCAAGAGCTGTCTTGTGTGTCCTTAGCACTTGAATAAGTGCTTCCTCTTCCTGTGAACTTAGAGCAGAGCTTATGATCACTGGAAAAGTATCACCTTCTCCTAGAAATGCATATTTCAAGGATGGTGGTAATGGCTTGAGCTCGGGTTTAGGAGGTTTTTCCTCTTTTAGAAGAAATTTCAGAGGCTCTTTCATGTCCTCTGAATACTCCAAATCAGGCTGAACATCTTTAAAGATGTCTTCCAACTCTGATTCGAGACTCTCAGCCATGTTGATCTCTTCTACCAAGGAGTCAATAAGATCAACTTTCATGCAGTCTGTTGATGTGTCTGGATGCTGCATGGCTTTGACAGCGTTCAACTTGAACTCATCATCATTGACTCTCAGGGTTATTTCCCCCTGTTGGATGTCAATAAGGGATCGTCCAGTTGCTAGGAAGGGTCTTCCTAGAATGAGAGTAGCACTCTTGTGCTCCTCCATTTCCAGCACAACAAAGTCAGTGGGAAAGGCGAATGGCCCAACCCTGACAATCATGTCTTCAATCACGCCTGATGGGTATTTAGTGGAGCCATCAGCAAGTTGAAGACATATCTGGGTTGGTTTAACTTCTTCAGTTAAACCAAGCTTTCTGATAGTGGATGCAGGTATTAGGTTGATGCTTGCCCCAAGATCGCATAAAGCTGTCTTGGTGCAATCACCTTCTAATATGCATGGTATCAGAAAACTCCCAGGGTCTTTAAGCTTTTCAGGAAAGCTTTTCAGAATGACTGCACTGCATTCTTCAGTGAGGAGAACTCTTTCTGTTTCTCTCCACTCCTTTTTATGACTCAAGATCTCTTTCATGAACTTGGCATAAGAAGGTATTTGCTCAAGTGCCTCTGCAAATGGAATCTTTATTTCAAGAGTCCTTAGATAATCTGCAAAGCGAGCAAATTGCTTATCCTGCTCCTCTTTTCGGAGTTTTTGAGGATAAGGTATCTTGGCTTTATATTCCTCAACCTTAGTGGTTAAAGAAGCCTTTTTAGAGGGGTTGTTATCAGCACTTGTGTGTGTCTGGTCCCTCACTGGCAATTGAGTGCCAGAGTCAGAAGCTGGAGTGAAACTGGACGCCAGCTCCTTGTCTGCTTCTGGCGTCTGAATGCCAGAACTGTGCCCATTTTGGGCGTTCAACGCTGGATTCTGCCCTATTTGGGCGTTCAACGCCAGATTCTTGCCCATTTCTGGCGTTGAACGCTAATCCTGCCTTGTTTCTGGCGTTGAACGCCAGTTTTGGGCATGGTCTGGGCGTTCAGCGCCAGCCTTCCACCAATTCTCTGGCGTTTTAGCGCCAGAATTATTTTTCCCTGGGCTCTTACTGTCCTCAGGTGAATCTTTGGTGGGTTGCTCATTTCTTGACTTTTTGATGCCTTGAGGTGGGGTATTTAATGTTTTTCCACTTCTTAATTGAACTGCTTGGCATTCTTCTGCTATTTGCCTTGATAGCTGCTGCTTTGTTTGCTTAAACTGTTCGTCCATATGTATATTAGCTATCCTTGTCTCTTGTAGCCTGTCCTTGAATTCAGCTAGCTGCTTTGTTAGAAAATCCAATTGCTGATTGAATTCAGCAGCTTATTTTACAGTACTGAATTCAGCAGTTACTGTTTCAACCTCTTCATTCATGGAAGGGTTGCTGCTTAGGTACAGATGCTGATTCCTAGCAACTGTATCAATGAGCTCTTGAGCCTCTTCAATTGTCTTTCTCATATGGATAGATCCACCAGCTGAGTAATCTAGAGACATCTGAGCTCCTTCTGCAAGCCCATAGTAGAAGATGTCTAACTGAACCCACTCTGAAAACATTTCAGAGGGGCATTTTCATAGCATCTCTCTGTATCTCTCCCAGGCATCATAAAGAGATTCATTATCTCCTTGTTTAAAGCCTTGGATGTCCAGCCTTAGCTGTGTCATCCTTTTTGGAGGGAAATATTGATTCAGGAATTTTTCTGTTAGCTGTTTCCATGTCCTTATGCTGGCCTTAGGTTGGTTATTTAACCACGTCTTAGCCTGATCTTTTACAGCAAATGGAAACAGTAATAGTCTGTAGACATCCTGATCTATTTTCTTATCATGTACTGTGTCAGCAATCTGTAGAAACTATGCCAGAAACTCTGTAGGTTCTTCCTGTGGAAGACTGGAATACTGGCAACTTTGCTGCACCATGATAATGAGCTGAGGATTCAACTCAAAGCTACTGACTCCAATGGAGGGTATGCAGATGCTACTCCCATATGAAGCAGTAGAGGGGTTAGAATATGACCCCAGAGTCCTCCTGGACTGTTCATTTCCGCTTAGATCCATGATGGAGAAAGGGAGATGATGTAAGATAGAAAAAATATTTTTATTTATTTATTTATTAATTTATTTCGAAAATAAAATAAATCAAAATAGAATAAATAAAAATGAGTAAAAGATTTTCGAAAAAGTGAGAAGAGAGAAAGTGGTTATGAGATTTTAAAAAAAAAAAGATATGATGATTTTTGAAAAGGTTTTAAATTTTGAAATAAAAATCTGAATTTTTAAAGGTATATTTCGAAAAATTGTTTTCAAAATAGAGAGAAAGGATATTTTTTATTTTTAAGAGGAAGGAGAAAAACAATAAGATGGCACAAGATTTAAAATTTTTTTTAGATCTAATGCTTCTTATTTTCGAAAATTTTGGAGGGAAAACACCAAGGAACACCAAACTTAAAAATTTTAAGATCAAGTCACAAGGAAAACTCAAGAACACCAAACTTAAAATTTTTAGAAAACCAAAATAAATTTTCGAAAAACACAGCAAAATCAACAAGAAAACACCAAACTTAAAGTTTGGCACAAAATTTAATAGAGAAAATATTATTTATGAAAAAGGTTTTAAAAAGAGTGTACCAAACTGCCACGGGCTTAGACTAACGCTCTAGCCAATTGGGCAGTAAATGTAACACTTGTTTTAAAGAAGGATATTTTTAACCAAGAATAATAATAAGAGACTCTAAACCAAAAAGAAAAATTTTCCTAATCTAAGCAACAAAATAATCCGTCAGTTGTTCAAACACGAACAATCCCCGGCAACGGCGCCAAAAACTTGGTGCACGAATTGTGAATCACACTTTTCACAACTCGTACCACTGACCAGCAAGTGCACTGGGTCGTCCAAGTAATACCTCACGTGAGTAAGGGTCGAATCCCACGGAGATTGTTGGTTTGAAGCAATCTATGGTTATCTTGTAAATCTTAGTCAGGAAGTCAATTATGTTTATCAGTTGAATTGCAAATAAACAATAGAGCATGGATCAAAGGTTACTTGTTATGCAGTAATGGAGAATATGTTGGAGTTTTGGAGATGCTTTGTCTTCTGAATATCTGCTTTCCTCTGTCTTCTTGTTCATGCACACACTTCCTCCTATGGCAAGCTGTGTGTTGGTGGATCACCGTTGTCAATGGCTACCTTCCATCCTTCCAGTGAAAACTACGCTCACGCGCTCTGTCACAGCACGACTAATCACCGGTTGGTTCTCGATCCGGTTGGAATAGGATTTACTATCCTTTTGCATCTGTCACTAACGCCCAGCCTTCAGGAGTTTGAAGCTCGTCACAGTCATTCAATCCTTGAATCCTACTCGGAATACCACAGACAAGGTTTAGACTTTCCGAATTCTCATGAATGCCGCCATCAGTTCTAGCTTATACCACGGAGATTCTGATTAAGAGATCTCAGAGATACTCATTCAATCGGATATAGAACGGAGGTGGTTGTCAGGCACACGTTCATGGGTTGAGGAAGGTGATGAATGTCACAGATCATCACCTTCATCACAGTTAAGCGCGAATGAACATCTTAGATAGGAACAAGCGTGTTTGAATGGAAAACAGAAATACTTGCATTAATTCATCGAGACACAGCAGAGCTCCTCACCCCCAACAATGGGGTTTAGAGACTCATGCCGTCAGAGAATACAAAGTTTAGATCTAAAATATCATGAGATACAAAATAAGTCTCTAAAAGTTGTTTAAATACTAAACTAGTAGCCTAGGGTTACAAAATATGAGTGGACTATGATGGATGATGCAGAGATCCACTTCTGGGGCCCACTTGGTGTGTGCTGGGCTGAGACTTAAGCAATTCACGTGCAGAGGCCATTTGTGGAGTTGAACACCAGTTTTTATGCCAGTTTGGGCGTTCAACTCCAGCTTTTGATCCTTTTCTGGCGCTGGACGCCAGAATTGGGCAGAGAACTGGCGTTGAACGCCAGTTTACGTCGTCTATCCTTGTGCAAAGTATGGACTATTATATATTGCTGGAAAGCCCTAGATGTCTACTTTCCAAAGCAATTGGTAGCATGCCATTTTGAGTTTTGTAGCTCCAGAAAATCCACTTTGAGTGCAGGGAGGTCAGAATCCAACAGCATCAGCAGTCCTTTTTCAGCCTGAATCAGATTTTTGCTCAGCTCCTTCAATTTCAGCCAGAAAAATACCTGAAATTACAGAAAAGCACACAACTCATAGTAAAGTCCAGAAATATAAATTTTTCCTAAAAACTAATAAAAATAGACTAAAAATAACAAAAACATACTCAAAACTATATGAAATTATCCCCAAAAAGCGTATAAAATATCCGCTCATCAAGGATCCAATCAACCCTTTAGGCAACAACACCCTCCAAGATATCATGGACAACGGCCATTCTACAACGCATACACAGCTGATAGATATGGTGGACAATCTTGTAACTACCAACAAGCCCCACCCCGTGCCTATAGACCATCCTCTCAACATAACCTCGAACCACCACACTCACAAGCTTCTCTTCACCATTCGCCACCGTATGATCCTTTTCCACCCCAGTTCCAATCCAATCACTCCCAAGCACCACCACTTCCTTATGTCTCATGTCCAAATCCATCACCCCGAGAATTAGAGGTTCACCTCAAGGAAACAGTAAATAAACTTCAAGAAACTATTCGACAACTGGAGCAAGCAGTAATTCAATTAGTTTCTAGACGCGCGAACATTCAAGGGCCAACCACAGCCCCATGTGGACAATCTAATGAAGAGCGTAGCATGAAGAAGATATTAGAAACTCTAGTGGACAAGACAGAGCAGGAATTCGTACTCGAATAAGTAGAAGAAGTTGTCATTGTACAAGAAGAAGAGTTGGTTGAAGATCTAGGAGACGCTGAACCTCCATGGGAATCTAGAGCTGAGGTGAACTCCGTCAAGGACTTTACAGTTAATGCTAAGGAGGATATTGCACAATCCCCAAGGTAAGTCGTTTATGAAGAACTAGACGGAATAACCCAAGACACAAATTCCCTTGATAATGATAGTCGCAAGTCAAGCTCTCTTAGTAATGAACTTGCATCCGCAAGTGAATTCTCTGAGATCGAAGAATCTTCCCCAAATGAATACGAAGATGATGCAGAGGTAGATTTCTCTCAACCTCCCATCTATGACTCAAGTGATGAGGAAGACATAGAAGACTTTGACCAGGACTCAGATGCATTTGAAGAACCTTACAAGGAAGTGGAGGAATTCACAGAAGAATACAAGGGAGTAGAACTCACAGAACCATTGGAGTCACCTACCCCAAGGCCATTACCGCCTAATACAAGCTTCAAGTGGGTATAATCCTTAACCTTTAACTTTACTTATTCACTTGAATATGGTTTACTTGAAACAGATGGCCAACTTAGAGCTCTATGCGGCTTTAAGAGTAAGAGGGAAATGGCTCGTGCTCAGAGCTGGTGTACAAGGTTCAATAAGGTTCCACGCTTCAACTTGAAGTGCACGGATTGGTATCAAGCTCAATTGAATGGATCTCGGAAAACGTTTGGTCACTATGGTGAGAATCTACTTTCTAAATCGCCCGAATGGAAAAATATAGATCAAGACGGAGGCGAATTTAGATCCAAGGCTTGGGATCCTGGAATCTATTCTGACATTCGTCACTCCGGAAGCCTGAAAATCTGTTTGAAGCTGCTCAGAAGCTTTACATGCCTAGTTTGGGACCCCGGAGGCTATTGGCATTCCAAGCACTGGTGGAGATTTCTGGATGAATTTAAACACAAGCCACCATAACAGGAAGCTCTTCAAATGTCCAACTTAAGGACTTTAACTAAAAGTGCTAGGTGGGAGACAACCCACCGTGGTATGATCGTTCCTTTTGCAATTTTAATTTTATTTAGTTTTGTTTGTTCTTGAATTTTATTTCATGTTATTGAACCTGGAATCATGCACAGCATTCACATCAAGCATTGCATTCTGCATATTGCATTCCGCATTCTGCATATAAAACAAAAACAAAAAAAAAGAGGGTGCACGACGCGACCGCATACCTCATGCGATTGCATCAAATGGCGAACTACACTTCCCACGCGACCGCGTCATCCACGCGGCCGCGTGAACTAGAGATCGGCGTCAACATCCAACGTCCGAAAAGTTAGGCTGGAATCGTGCGGCCGTTGTGCGTCTAGCACAAAATGGCCCACGCGATCGCATGCCCCATGCGATCGCGTCACATGCACACAACCAATCCCACGCGACCGCGTGAGCGACGCAATCGAATCGCATGGATTGCACAATTCCCAATAGGAGACAGAGAGTTGCGCTGGAACGACGCTGGATTCGTGCGTTTAGCACAATTTCCAGCGACGTGATCGCATGCCCCATGCGATCGCGTCATCCCTTCTTTTACCCCCTCCATGCGATCGCGCGCCCCACGCGATCGCGTCAACCCCATTTTCACCCCAACCACGCGACCGCGTGCCCCACGCGGCTGCGTGGATTCAAAAATATAACCCCCCAGTCACGCGAAACCCTACATTCGCGCAGCCCCCCCCCCCCCACTTCCTCTTCTCCCTCTCTTCTTCTCCAACCCTCAACAGCCACCACCACACCACAACCCAGACGCCGCCGCCACCAAGACACCGCCGCCACCTACCCCCTCCCTCCTTCCCCCTTCTTTCTTCCTCTTTCTTCTTTCTCCCTCCTCCTTCGCCACTGCTCCCCTCCGCGCCACCACCCACCGCCGCCAACTGTCCCAACCACGCAGCCTCCCACCACTACCCGCAACCCCCAACTCTCTCCCCTACTTCCCCCATTACCCTTCCCAAAGCCCCTACCCTCCTAACAGCAGCAACCGCCGTGCCCACCACCGCCAACCGCCACGCCGGACGTCACCGCCACCACCCCAGCCACCTCTGTACCCCAACCTCCCTCTTTCGCCTTCCAGGTTCCGCAACACGCAATTCCTTTTATCCGTTCGTAGTTTATTCTTATTTTTCCGTTTTTTTTCATGTTAGGATAGTTAGATATGCATGTTGTAGTGGATTTTAGGTTGTTAGGTAGCCTAGGATGTGGTTAGATATTCATTATCCTATTGCTCCTTTGCCACTTTGTGTTTTCTTTGACTATTTGCCTATTTGCTTTCCTATTTTTATTATATCCTGGTTTCTGTTTTTCAGGATGTCAGATTCCCAGAGACAGGGCAAAGGCAAGGCCACTACTGGCAAAAGGAAACGAGGTGAAGCCTCCGTGTCTATCATCGACTTCATGCATGACGCCTCCTTGCGGGAGAAAGCCTTTACCCCGCAGGAAAAGGCCGACCGGCTACTTCCCGCCACTGACCCAGTAAAGTTTGCAAACCGATACTGTGAGCTGAAGTATCCGGTGTTTGCAAACTCCAGGAACCTATATTTGGAGCGGACTTTGAAGATCCCAGAAGAACTCCAGCAATACACCTCTGATCAGATCAAACAACGAGGCTGGTTCTTTTTGGAGAGACCTCTGAATGATGTTAATGCATCTTAGGTTAGAGAATTCTACTGCAACTACTTCAAAACTTTCCTAGATGCAGTAAACCTTAGAGGGAAGCAGATATTGGTTACTGAGGAGGCAATAGAAGAGGTTCTGAAACTTCTGCTTAAGACTGATCAGACAGATGGCTATCAAAAAGCTGAGGAGGATATGCGCTTCATGAAGTTTGACTGGGATGCAGTCAAGGCTCGGATTGCCCTTGACCCGTCCGTTCCTTGGATCATGGGTCAGAACACCACCATGCCCAAAGGGATCAAGCGGATTTACCTGAACGATGAGGCTCGGCTATGGCATCAGATCTTCAGCAACTACATTATGTCGAGTACTCACGAGACTAAGATACCAGCCGCTATGATCACCCTCCTATGGTGTGTGATGGAGGGCAAGGACCTGTACCTGCCACGCTTTATCCGGTACTACATGGTCAGGGTCCACATCCGCGGCACTCTCCCCTTTCCCTATCTGGTTACACAGTTGGGCCGTCGGGCTGACATGCCATGGGAGGATGCTGATGAGAAGCCACCTGCTGCAGAGTGCAAGAAGCTTATCCCGCACAGCAGGAACTTCCTGGCCTTGGGCTACAGACCTCCATTCCTGACTGCCACTGCTGATGATACAGCTACACCATCTGCCGGTCCCTCTTCCTCCACTGCTGCACCATCCACCCCTGCCACCACCACTGCACCTCCACCTGCCACAGAGCCTGTCTATCATCTGGTGCACCGCTTGTTTTGACGACTTGACCAGATGAAGCGTCGCAACAAGTGACGCTATGAGCACCTGAAGCTGATGATACGATCTGGCGATATCCCCTCCGAGCCTGACACACCTTCTGAGGCATCTGAGGAAGAGACGGACGCGCCCGAGGTAGAGACCCATCCCCAGGGAGAGGCAGAGCAGGCAGACACCCAACAGGCAGCACCCCAGCAGATCCAGGCAGTAGATCCTGAGATCCCCATTCAGACAGTCCCTCCTCTCCAGCAGCCAGACATTCAGCTAGCCACCACAGAGACACCATCTACCATTTCTTCCAGTGATGACACCCCTTCACACCCTGTGTGAGTGAGCATCAGGGACGATGCTTCATTTTAAGTGTGGGGAGGTCACCATCTCTGGCGTATTATCTTGGTGAACCACTACAGACTCTTGTTCTTTTATTTTGGATATTTTTCTGTATTTTTCTCTTTATTTTTATTTTTATTTTCTGAGTACTTATACATTGCTTCTTTCATGTATTTTTACTCTATTTCTGCATTTTGCATTTTTAGTTCATATTTTAGCCACTAAGTTAGTTTGCAATTCTAACTTATTAGTGGATTAATTAGTATAGTTTACCCTTTTTATCATAAGATAGCTTAGTTTAAATTGAAAATATAAAAAGGAAGTAAGCTAGGAACTTGAACATAACAGATTTAAATCCATAAGCCTTGTATATATACCATTACATCATGTAGTTAAGTTAACAACACTTCATCAAGGAGAAACACTAGAACTTTAAAGCCATTCAATATAATTTTTACATTGAGAATAATGAGAATTTTTAACTAAACCTGCATGACATACATAAGTGATAAATGATTTTTGAGCTAGAGAACACATAGCCTGTGAGTTTTGAGCTTAATTGTATGGTTACATTCAAACCATAATTTTTATTCCTGTGTGTTCCGCCCTTCTTTTATATTCTGGTATTCTTTACTTTGTTTTAATCTATATGTCCAATTATAGAATATAGAATATAGAATATAGATACATACCAAAAGAATGATTGAGGCCATCATTTGATTTTAGCTCACTTATCCCAAAATAACCTACCTTTTCACATCACCCTTGTTAGCCCCCTTGAGCCTTTAAATCCCTTTTTTATTCTATTAGCCACACTACTAGCCTTAAGCAGGAAAATAAAATAAAATCCCAAGTCGAATCCTTGGTTAGCTTAAGATAGAAAAATATGAATAGTTTAATTACGGGAAACCTATTGGGAACATGGATGATAAAAACAAGAGGTAGAAAAATTGAAAAGGATAAAAATAACTCAAAATAAGAAATTTTGGGAAGCATGCTCATGAGAAATCAAAGTGATTAAATTACCATGTGCTTTTAAAAATAAAGTTATTTTTCAGTATTTAATAAAGGGGATACAAAAAGAATTCCCCAAATGCAAAATAGAAGCAATGCACATGGGATAAAAAAAAATATAAAAATTGAAACATGAGCATGTAACATCAAGTGGGAAAATATGGGAAAATAGGTAAAGAAGTTTTGTTTTACTAAGTATGTATGTTAGGTGAGATCTTAGTCTAATTAAGGATTCACTTATTAGCTCACTTAGCCTTATACATATATCCTTACCTTTACCTTGACCCCATTACAACCTTAATTAAAGACCTCATGACTTTTGGTATGACTGTATTCTATAATTGTTGATTGGTTAGATGAAGAACAAAGTTATAGAAAGGAAGAATAAAAAGAGGAATAGAGTGATTAACCCAATAAACACTGAGTGACTAGAGAGTAAACACAAATCCAGTGAGGGTTCAATAGCTCATTAACATTTATCTCTGTTTGAATTATCTAATTGTCTTGCAAGTTCATAAAATGCTTTTTCTCCCATCTCAACTGTAAAAGTGCTTATTAATTATCTAAGGCTTGGCTATATATATATATGACTCCTGGAGGATGTGAATTAATTCAACTACCTGTAAGCTTTATATATGAGTGAATAAAGTAGAATTGCATGATGCATCATTCATTTAGGTAGTTGCATTTAGATTAGATTGCATTGCATGACATTCCATCACTTTAACCTTACTTATTACCTTGGAATTAGCATGAGGACATGCTATTGTTTAAGTGTGGGGAGGTTGATAAACCCATATTTTATGATGTATTTTGTGCTTAGTTTGAGTGATTTATTCAATCCTTCACCCACTTATTCATGTTAATTGCATGGTTTTACTTTCCCTTCCCTATTATGTGATGTATGTGAAAAACATGTTTCCTATGCTTTTAAATTAATTATTTTAATTACCTTTATTTCCATTCGATGCCGTGATTAGTGTGTTGAGTAGTTTCAGATCTTCTAAGGCAGGAATGACTCAAAGGATGGAAAGGAAACATACAAAAATGGAAGGAAAGCACAAAACGGAGTCCTTGAAGAAACTGGCATCCACGCGATTGCATGGACGACGCGATCGCGTGCCAAGCGCGAATCAGCAACGACGCGGCCGCATGAATGACGTGGCCGCATGACTGACGCGACCACGTGGCAAGGAAAAGCTCCGAATGACGCGACCGCGTGACCCACGCGGACGCGTGACAGAGGCTACGTACCAGAAATTGCAGAAAACGCTCACAGCGAATTCTGAAGCCCTTTTTGGCCCAAATCCAAGTCTAGAAGGCATAGACCAGAGGTTATGAAGTGAAGGAATGCATCCATTCAAAGGAGAGCTCGCCAATTTCCACTTCTCATGTTTTAGATCTAGTTTTGAGAGAGGTTCTCTCCTCTCTCTCTCTTAGGATTAGGATTTAGGACTTCTCTTAGTTTTAGGAGTAACTCTCAATCCCAGGTTCTTTATTTTTATTTATTCTTCCAATTTAGTTTATGAACTCTTCATGTTAGATTACAATTTCACTTATTAATGTTATTTGAGGTATTTCAATTCATGATTGGTTTCTTTAATTTATGTTATTGTTGCTTTACATCTGAAGGCATTTTTTATTCCAGCAAATTTACTTTTTCCTCTTTTGGTTTTGGTTAAGAAAGCAGTAACTCAGGAGTTATCTTATCTCAACATAATTGATAACTGTTATCTTTGCTAATTGAATTGAACTTCAATAATCCCAACCTTTTCTTAGGAAATAAATAGGATTCGAAGATCAAGCTAATTAGTCCCTTGACTTTCCTTTGCTTTAGTAAAGGTTGACTAAGTGGAATTAAGATTCGACTTTCATTGTTGTTGATAAGAATAACTAAGCCTGGACTTCCAATTTCTCATACCTTGCCAAAAGTTTGCTTTACAGTATTTGTTTATTTATTTTAATTGCTATTTAAATCAATTGTCATATTTGTCCCTCATTCTTAAAACCCCCAATTCTACAATCTCCATAACCAATAATAAGAACATACTTCCCTGCAGTTCCTTGAGAAGACGACCCGAGGTTTGAATACTTCGGTTATCAATTTTTAAGGGGTTTGTTACTTGTGACAACCAAAATGTTTGTATGAAAGGACTTTTGAAGGTTTAGAAACTATACTTGCAACGAGGATTATCCGCAAATTTCTAGACCACGCAAAAGTTCCTCTCATCAAGGCTCATAAGGGAGGCACAACACTATACTCTAGTACACGACGTCCTATACAGAAGAGGGATATTAACACCCCTCCTCAAATGCGTCCTAACCTCTGACACAAAGGAAGTCCTGGAGGATGTTCATAGTGGTATGTGTGGTAATCATATGGGAGCTCGGGTACTGTCCAAAAAGGTGATCCGAACCGGCTTCTTCTGGCCGATCCTGTAAAAGGAAGCAGTTGAGTTCATAAAAACATGCCCACCATGCCAGAAGCACGCGAATTTCTATGTAGCTGCACCTGAAGATCTCATCAGCGTCACCTCACGCTGGCCGTTCGTGAAATGGGGACTCGACCTCCTCAGACCTTTCCCCTAAGGATCAGGACAAGTCAAATTCCTCATATTAGGAGTAGACTACTTCACAAAGTGGATTGAGGCAGAGCCCCTAGCCACTGCCACTGTCCAGCAAAGTCGAAGATTCTTATACAGAAACATTGTCACAAGGTTTGGGGTCCCTTACTCCATCCCCACAGACAATGGAACTCAATTCACTGATACGGGTTTCAGAAACCTAGTAGCCGACTTAAAAATCAGACACCAGTTCACCTCAGTGGAACACAATAGGCCAACGGACAGGCTGAGGCAGCAAATAAGGTCATACTGGCCAGGCTGAAACACTGACTACAGAACGCAAAGGGAGCTTGGGCCGAAGAAGCTCCCCCAAGTCCTATGGGCGTATCGAACAACACCACATTCCACCATAGGCGAATCACCTTTCCGACTAGCTTACGGAATGGAGGCAATGATTTCCGTTGAAGTAGACGAAGGATCCCCCAATGTGATCTTCTAAAATGAGGAAATCAACTCCCAAACAAAGAGAGAAGAGCTCGACCTTCTTCCAGAAGTCTGAGAAAGAGCTCGGATTAGGGAGGAAGCCCTGAAGCGTCGAATGGCACTAAGATACAACTGGAAGGTAATCCAACGAAGCTTCGCAACCAACGACCTTATCCTGATCCGAAACGACATAGGAGCAGGCAAGTCGAAAGAAGGAAAGCTAGCTGCAAACTGGAAAGGACCATGCCGGGTAGTGGAAGTACTAGGGAAAGGTTACTATAAGGTGTCCAACCTCGAAAGGCGGGAGCTCCCAAGAACCTGGCACGCCTGTAACCTAAGGAGGTACTATAGATAGAAAGCCTTGAACCAAGATGCACTCTTTTTTTCCAACAAAGGGTTTTTTAATGAGGCACCAAGACAAGAGCTAAGGGACGCCTGAGCTACAGGGTAACCAGGCATGTATAGAAATTTTCATCTCTTGGAAATTTATTCTAATAAAAGCAATCATTCTTCAAAAGTTTCCTACCCAGGCGCATTAATTTATGCTCGAAAAAATGCGAAAATCATTGCCCAACCCAATGTGGTCGGCAAGATAAAGCGACGAGGTTCAAATTAATGTGAGAAGTTATAAAAACAACTCGTACAAAGCGGCCTATCAAGGTCGGAGAAAAAAAAAGAGTTACAAAAATAACTTAAAAAGGCCCGACAGAATGAAGTCGGACCACCAAAAGGACAGCTAAAAGGAATAGAAAACACTTCAACCATGCAAAGGTCGGGAAAAAACCCAAAGTCAAAAACACTCAAAGGGCCCCCCAAAAAAAGGTAGAAACACTACCCCTGAAAGTCACTAAAGTAACAGTTGAAAGGTAGTAGTTCGGAGAAGAACGCTACTTAAAAAGCTGACAGAACACGACTAGGGGCCCGAAGCACAAACGCTAACTAAAAAGTCGTCAAGGAACGACTAAAAAGTCAAAGTGGACCAACCAACAAACTCACAGCCAAGCCAACTCGGACTTTACCAAATAAAGGTTATCAAAAGCAGCCAAAAGGCAAAACGCAAATGTCCGGAAAAGCTCAGCCAAGCAATAAAAGGTAAAGGTTTGTTATGAACATTACTTAAGAGAGATTTGCTGAACTATCAAAAACAACCAAAAAGTTCAAAAAGTTAAACATTAAACTTAAAAGTTGCTAGGAGCAACTAAGAGGTAAAAGTGTTTTAACTATGGGCTAGTACAAAACCAAAATATCCATCAAAGACCCACAAATCGGGCCATACCAAAACATAACACAAACAAAGTAAAAGTGTTCATAAGCAAGGTCACAAAGGGTCCAACTTCTCGCTTGTCATTGCATATTGAGGAGGAGGAGGAGGAGGAGGGATAATCGAGATCGGAACTGCCGTGACAACGCCATCTGGCCCATTTAAGATCTCCACATCAGGGTCGGCCTCAGACTGGGCAGCCTCAGCAGAAGGGGTTGGGAAAGCCTTAGCCTGGGGGTTGGGCACCGAGATCTTATCCTCGTCCAGAGCAGGAATGATCTTACCATCAACCACCACATTGTCCATACTAAATAAGGAGAGGTCGAGATCGGGAGCCAAAACCCGGACCTGATCCTTCAGATTCTCATACATAGCAGTCATACCGTTTACCACGTTCCCCTGCAACTCAGCATAATCACCATAAGCCGACTGAAGCTTCTCCTTCACTTCAAGGAGCTCGGCATATGTCCGGGTATGGCTTTCCTTGGCCTTCTTCACCATGTCCTCCAACAAATTAGAAGCAGCCTCAGCTTTAGTAGCTCGGGACTTCTCCTTCTCTAGTGCAAGCTCCAGTCCAACATTCTTCGCTTCCATCTCGGCTCTTAAACCATCAACCCTCTCAAATTCGGCCTTCGCACTCCCCAAGAAGGCACTGGTGGCATTAATCAGAGACTTCTTAAAATCTCTTGCCAAGATGGCATTCAGGTTAAACATCCAGACACAGTTACGAGCCATATACTAAAAGTGGTTGAGGATGGATACGTCGTCAGTAGAAATAAAACCATGAGGTACGATATGCTCCTCAGCCTAGGCCAGACCATCAAACTCCTTGTCATTGATGTCAACCACACCAGACGTCTTCTGCTTCTTAGGAGCAGGCCCAGAGCAAGAAGGGGAGGAAGTAGCGCCCGAGCTCACCACGGGCGGGTCGATAGGAACCAGGCGGATGTTGGGAGTCGGGATGACCTTTCTCGGGCCCTGAGGACCCGAGTCCAGCTTCTTTGGAGGAAGCTAAGAGGAGCTCTCCCCAGCCGCTTTCCTTTGAATATTCTGAGCAGCCACAGTCTTCTTCGTCTTGCGCAAAAACTTCATAAAATCAGATCCTGAAGCCATCTCTGCAAAAGAACCACGAAAACATCATCAAAAGATACAACTAAGAGAAAATAAAGGAACAAGAGGTCGGATACTACCTAACTCGGACCAGAGAAGGCTGGGATCCCCTAAAAACTTCTTCGTGTCTTAGTGAGGAGCTCGACCCCAGTGCTCCTCTAACACACCTACAAAAGCCCGCTCCACCTCGTCTAAACTCTCTAGTGTATACTTGGCCACTACATGGTTCTCTTGCCAACAAAGGGGAAAGGAAGGCTCATCATTCTCATCCAAAAAGAAAGGATGGACCTTATCTATAGCTCGGACTTTAAAGTAAAAGTTGTTAAAATCGTGGAAGGAGTCGTCAAAGATAGCAAAGACCTTCCTACCCTTATTAACTCGAAAAGAGATCCAAGAAGCCTTCTCCTTGGTCGACCCAGGCTTGGTTAAAACAAACAGATACAAAAACAGACTGAGGAAAGGTCGGACACCCAACTCCTGACACAAAAGCTGAAAAATATTCATAAAAGGCCAAGAGTTGGGATGAAGTTGGGTAGAGGCAAGGTTGCACGTCCAAAGGATCTCAGTCTCAAAGTCGGTAAAAGGAAGGGTAATACCTAACTTGGTAAAGCAACAGTCATAATAGAAAAACGGACGCTCTGTCTGACTTAAAGGGGGAAAACTGACCCTCTCCTCAGGATCGGGGGTAACAAGCTCATAATCTTTCTCATCCCTCCTATTCCCGCAAACCCTATGGAACCTCCTAAACTTCTCACGGTATTCCCGATCCGCCACCGTCACACAACACAACACTACAGAATTTAGCCAATCAGCCATACTAGGAGGAACCTTTGTAGACATTTCAACAAGATTCTTATGAGACATATACACTACACCTACAGCAATAAAAAACAAAGAACGTCACTACGAGCAGCTCGGCCAAAGACAAGAAACAAACGGAAAATCCAACAGCAATATCCAAGACAGTAAATGGGAACCCCAGTCTCGCAAACGCTGACACCGCGACACAGAGACACCCTTTGGAGGCAATATAAACACAGGAAAAGCGCAATTCAAAAATACAGAGACCTACAAACCCAATCACCCAGCACTAATAGCAAAAATCAAAACTTTGAAACAGAAGCGAACATGCAATATCACCAGAGGCAAGCACAAAAACGAAAAAAGGAGCTCGCATCACAACAGAAAACCAGATCATTACCAACAAAGAGCGTGAAATGGGAAAAATAAAAAAGTGCCAACCTGGAAGGGAAAGAAGAAAAGCGGAACGATGACGAGCAAACAGCGAGCTGCAAGCGATCCTCACTGAGTGATGGAAACTCTGAAAATCCAAGAAAGAAACAATCTTGGAGCGCAGGGACAACCAGAGGATGAACGAAGGAAAGCCTCTTTCTCTGAGCAAATGAAACAAACGAAAGCAAAAAGTGAAAAATGGAGGAATCCCTAGGATTTTAAATGAAACAAAAAGAGGGAAAATCGAAACGGAAAAATGGGAGTAAAGGCCCAATCAATGAGCCTTAAAAGCGTTCACAGACACCCAAGAGAACTGTCATGCTCGGAACTAGTGTAGCATTAAAAGCAAACGTTTCACATTTAAAAGAAGATCAAAAGGCGCAAAGCCCACCCGAGAAGAATAAAATGCCCGGCCTATTCGGGGCAAGTGTGTTCGACCAAAGGATGTTTGAGCACGACCTATTAAAAAGGTCGAAACTCAAATAGGGATACTGTTCATACCCTGACCCGAGCTTTAGAATCGGGTCGGCAAAAGGTAAAGGGGCCGACCTCAAGGAGGGCCCTCTCACCCCCACTGACCTCTTTCTAAGAGATCGGAAGACCATCAGAAGGCCCAAAGAGGCCCAATACAGCAAGGCCACCTCCCACTAGAAGGCAGATATGATCTCATCAACAAGATATAAGATAAGATAAGGATATTCCCTCCAGAGAAGATCACCAAGCACCACTATAAAGACACTGGAGGCCCCAGGTATAATTCATACGCTAATTCTACAAAAAATCCGCCTAAAACCCTTGCTAACTTAAGCATCGGAGTCTCTTGCAGGTACCACCCCTCAATCCCCCCACGAGGAGCTCGGATAGGCGGCACCTCAACACTGGTAGATTGGAGATCCACATTCAAAGGAAGCCCGGGCCTCACGTCTGGTCTGAACTCAAGGTTTCAGGTAACCCTCGAAACAGATTCGGAAAAACTGTCTTCTTCTGAAGAATAATCCAGAACAACAATTTTCTTTTTTTCTTTCTTCATCTTTCCCTTCTCTTTCTCCTTCAAAAAAACTATCTTCGACACCTTCTTTTCTTTTGTCTTTCTCTCCCGTAATTGTGATCTGTACACAAGTCCCTAAAGCACAAAATTATTTAGTTAGCAGAGTATTTTAGAAGCATCTGAACCGAATTTTCAAGGAAAGTTTTTGTTTAATTTACCATCGTATCAATTGCTTCCTTAGCTATCCACTCGAGCAAAAGACTTCGCGTCTAGTGGGCCACCCACGGTCTCCCGAGAGTCTTAGGTGCATCTAGTCAAGGGAACTTAGATTCATGAAAATATATCATCATCAAAACAAACACACAGCCATCAATGGATTGTTTTTTTCCCAGCTTCCGGGCTTCGATCCCCTTCCTCAAGAAGCTCAGCACATGAGTTGCCCAATCCCATTGTCGGATATTGTCTACACAAAGGGCATGGGGCTTATGGATTGGGGAGGCCGTGCTCACTGTCATCGGCAGCAAGAAGCACTTCTGGATAAAGACGACAAAAGTTCTCTTGAACTTCTTACGGTTCTCCTCCCCCTCAACACTCATATCAAGGACAGACTTTGTCAAAGATGCTAATGTAGCACTTTTGAAGCTGTCAATTATCTGCTTATTTTGCTCATTGAGTTTGTCGTACTAAACTTTCTCAGAAAAATGATTCCTTACAATATTTTAATAGCAACAAATCAGTCAAAAAGGCTCAGTTTCATTTTCTGTACCCAAATAAACCAAAAATAAAGGAACCAAAGAACCAAAATAAGCACAAGTTGAAGGGATATTACCGCCGTGGTTTATTCCCAGCGCATCTACTATCTTGGCAGGTGTTATGTATATTCTGTCATACAGAGTGTCCAAGTATCCATAATAGTCATCATAGCAAGCAATCAATTCTCTCAAGAGCTTGTGAGAGACATTCATTTTCGGGATATGTGCCAGCGCACCGAATCCCATTTCTTCGACAATATCTTTCTTTTGTTGACTCATATTCTTGAACACCCTCGCTATTGCTTTTGTCTGGCATCTGAAATCGTGAGTTTTCTACAAGGTTTTGAAACAATGTGTTATGATATATTTCTAAAACAAAATAGAGTTTATTTGAATGAAAGGCGATAAATATATTTAAATGTGTATATATGCTTACGTTATAGCACGGCTTCTGCTTTTTGGTCACCATCATCTTTTTTATTTTTACTATAAGGACAAAAAAATTTAGTCAATACTTCACTCAATACACCGACAAGCACAAGCATGCATATTTTAATTAAGTGAATGAAAATCACCAACTCCAATGAACCGAACTCCATTCATGTTTGAATAAAATGTGTTAAACATTCAATCAGCAAGAAAAAATATTTCTGTATGCAAAAGAACTCAACTGAACACATAATAATAAAGTGAATGAAAATCACCAAGTCCAATGAACTGAACTCCGATCCATTCATGTTTGAATAAAACGTGTTAACCATTCAATCAGCAAGGAAAATATTTCTGCATGCAAAAGAACTCAACTGAATACATAACAATCAGGTGAATCAAAATCAGCAACTCCAATGAACCGATCTCCATTCATGTTTTGAATAAAACATGATAAACATTCAATCAGCAAGAAAAATATTTCTGCATGCAAGAGAAATCAACTGAATACTTAACAATCAAGTGAAACAAAATCACCAACTCTAATGAACCGATCTCCATTCATGTTTTGAATAAAACGTGATAAACATTCAATCAGCAAGAAAATATTTCTGCATGCAAAAGAAATCAATTGAACACACTAACAATCAAGTGAATCTAAATCACCAACTCCAATGAACCGTACTAAATATCACAGAAAATAACAACACATTTTCATTCGTATGCCCTAGTTACGCAAAAAAAAATATGGAATCAGAATAACTCGATCTACTAAATGAAGCAAATCAATCCACTAAACCTTAAATCTAACTAGGAGAAATGCGAGAATGCGAGATTTTAAATGAACAGTAGTTTTTCTCATACCTTTCGCAGTCTCTGTTCTTGATTTTGTTTGCTTTTTCTTCTTCCTTTCGAAAGCTTGACGTGATTCTGGAGTAGAAGCAATTTTCGCAGAGAACACGAATGAGTTTTGAGAGATTTTGAGAGAGATTTGAACTCCAATAGCGGTTTCAAAGTTGAAGAAGGAACGCTTCATATTTAATGTGCGAATGAATATGCTAACGTTTTAGGGGGTTTGAGCGCATGTGATACACACTTATTTAATGGGATTGGATTTTTTTACTGTTCGGCTAGCTTGGATTGACTTGGATAGAAAATTACATGAATGTGTAGCTCAAGTAGACTTTAATAATGTATGTCGTGGGATAATATACAACAACAACTAAACATGGGTTATTATGGTTATCGAAACCGCTAAGTAACTAATAAGAATGTAGTTAACAACGAATAATATTGTATTAGATTGTATTTCAAGGTCCATTAAACATAAGAAACATTCTAATGTAATTACTTATATTCCACGTCGTTATCGTCATCTCGCAACACCAAACCTCAATGCCGATGTCCTGCTGCCCTACCTCCAGTCGCATCCATTGTTCTACTATGCCACCTCTCATCATTTAAAAAAAAAATATGTTTAAATTATTTTAAAAATTCATTTTAAAAATGACAAAACATCCAAAACTTAATAAAAAAGAGATATATAATAATTTAAAAATTTTAAATTTTAATAAAATGAGACATTAAAAAAATATTTTAAAAAATATTTAAAAAATATTAAAATTATTAAAAAAATCATTTAAATTCCAAAAAAATCATCTAAACTTCAAAAAAAATCTAAAACTAATAAAAAATATTCAAAATTTAAAAAAAAATGTATTTAAAATATAATAAAAAAATTATTCAAAATTAATAAAAAAATCCTCCAAAATTTTGAAAAAATTCATCCAACACTAGTTAAAAGAATAGGAAATGGGGACCAGAGATGGGTTTCATAGGATTAGGATGTTCACCCACATCAAAAAATTATCCATTTGAACTACCTTCGCGCCAATGAACTTTGGCTCTAATGGCATTTCTCCCCCCTCCTCACCTCAAGGTCTAGAATTTGAATGCAATTGAGGAAAAATGTGATAAAATAAGTGAGAAGTGTGTGGATGTGTTATGTACCTAAGATTAAGGTTGTCCAATTCATTAAAATTTATCCAATCTATTGAGGTACTAAAATTGGAAGTTGTCGAATCCACCAACCCAAAAAAAAACACCTTCGCCAATTGATGACTCCATCACCACTTCTCCCACGATATGATGATTAAATTAGAACTGTAGAGTATGGATGCTGGTGGGCGGTGGCCCCTGTGAATTTGTGTTAGATGTTTGCTGAATTAATTTTCTTTCAGTATTTACAATATTTTGATATTTTACTTTTATTCTTTTCTAACTACTTTGCTAAAAACTATCAACTAATTAATGCTTATTTATACCAAATTACATCAAATAATTTAAAGATTAAAAATTTATATTTAAATTTAAAAAGATAAAATTACTCCATTTAAAGATTAATTTTAAATTTTTAAATATTCCTTTAAAAATTAATTAAAAAGATAAAAATTTATTTCTTGGTATTATTGTTATTTAAATACATTAAAAATTACAAATTTAAATTTTAAATTTAAAAACTAAAATAGTCTACTTAGGATTAATTCTGAAAAACCAAAGTATTTTTTAGGGTTAAGTACTGAAATCGTCCCTAAGATCTGGGGTGAAAATCAAAATCATCCCCGACCTTTTTTTGTTATTAAAATCATCCTCAACGTTACAAAACGTTATAAAATCGTTCTTTTCCACTTCAATTTTATTTTTTTTACCATATTACCCTTCATTATTAATAAAAATAATTAAAAATAATATTAAAAAATTAAAATAAACCTCCCCCTCCCCCCACCCCACTCCCCCCTCCCCCCTCCCCCCTCCTGTAACTCCCTCACCCCCCACCCCTCATCCCTCACCCCCTCACACATACAATTTCAACTATATACTATTTCTACCTTCACCCCATTTCACAACGCCATGCCCTCCTCCGACTCCGGCGAAAGCCATCGATCAGCCAAGCCTCACAACACTTCCCTAGCCCCACCGCCGGCCGAGCAAGAGCACCTGCCATGCCCTCCCTGCGACTCTACTAATACCAAGTTCTGCTACTACAACAACTACAAGTTCTCCCAGCCTCGCCACTTCTGCAAGTCCTGCCGCCGCTACTGGACCCACGGCGGCACTCTCCGTGACATCCCCGTCGGCGGTGGAAGCCGTAAAAACGCCAAGTGCTCTCGCACCGTTCCTTCAGCCTCCACCGCCACAACCTCCTCCTCCGCGGGTGCGGCCGTCACCTCGGTTTCTTCTGTGACCCCGCTCACCATGGTTCCCGTGGCCGGGAACAACCACCCCGGAGCACCCGTGCAGTTCGGTGGGAGCTTCACTTCGTTGCTGAGCAACACACAGCAGGGTCCTGGTGGGTTTCTGGCTCTGGGTGGGTTCGGGCTTGGTCTTGGGCCTGGTCTCGAAGATGTTGGATTTGGGATGGGGATGGGGAGAGGCCGTTGGGCTTTCCCGGGCGTGGTGGCGGACGGAGGCAGCATGGGCGGCGGTGTTGCGGGCTTCGATGTTGGGCACACGTGGGGTGAGGGGGAGTGGGGTTACGGGAGTGGGGTGACCGGGAGTGGGGTGAGGGGGTGAGGGAGTGGGTGAGGGGGTGAGGGAGTTACCGGAGGGGGAGGGGTGAGGGTTGAGAGGGGTGGGGGAGTTTATTTTAATTTTTTTAATATTATTTTTAATTATTTTTATTAATAATGAAGGGTAATATGGTAAAAAAAATAAAATTGAAGTAGAAAAGAATGATTTTATAATGTTTTGTAACGTTGAGGATGATTTTAATAACAAAAAAAGGTCGGGGACGATTTTGATTTTCACCCCAGACCTTAGGGACGATTTCAGTACTTAACCCTATTTTTTATGATTATTTTTTTTAATAGAGTTAAAATATTAAAATTTAAATTATATTTTAAAAGACTAAAAAGTTTTTCTGTTAATTGTTCTTGTTACTATTTATATTTTTATTGTATTTTCTGGCATACAATCAAATCAGTAATACAATTAAATTTATCAATCCAAATAATAGTTGAAAAAACAAATAGTAGTTAACAATTTTTCATGAAAATGATATTTTTCTTATCATTTGTATTACTTGAAACAACTAATACACTTGCTATTTAATTATAGAGAAAAAAAAAAGAGAAAGAACACATTATTCAATAAAACTAAAGAATACGGACAAAGTGTTTCAGGTAAGAATTTTTGAGTTGCTCCTTCTTCCTTAGATCAAATCTTTTTTTTTTTTTTTTATAGAAATTGATATATTCTCTTTCATGTTAGAAAGATTTTCTTTTTCATCAACTAATTATTAATATTACATCACCATTATTATTAGATGTTTGAATGTTTCCGTTGGCATAGAAATAGAAAACTTTCTTTCTTTATCATGATAAAAATAAAAAATGCAACAACTATCCAATTGCTCACGAGTTTGATTCTTAAAGCGTTTCTTGCTGTTTTAATTGTGTAATTTCTTTTTAAATTTGACATGATATGATATGCATATTAATATTGATGATTTTTATACTTCTATCTTGCTTGATTGGTCATTCTTAATTTATTCCTATAATATTTATCATAATAAATTAGTTATACTAAAAAATAATCAATTATATTTATTATTACAAAATACGAAATTAAATATTGACTCAACATCTAATATTATTTTTCTATAAATTATTATAAGAAATTAACACTCCTGGAAAAATCATGTAAGTAGTGAGACAATATACAACTACAACTAATAATAAAGATGTGTATATATTCACTGTTGTTTTGATGTGGATTTAATTTGTTTATACAGAGTATATATTATTATATTTATTTTGGACTTCAATAGTGTATATCGTGGGATGATATACAACAACTAAACATGAGTTATTATGGTTATAGTTATTGGAGTATTAACAATATATTTAAATTAATATTTTTTTATATATATAAGAAAAAATAATCCTATGGAGGAATGTTTTACTTTACATGTACAGGAATATTTTAACCAAAAATACACCGCTAAGAAAAAGTATAGGGCCAGTAATTTTTGTGTTTTCTCATAAACAATTAACCATTAAAACAAAAGTGACTGATCTCCCACGATTAGATGTAATCTCATACCATTAAAAATACTATTGATAGCCAATTAATGGTTACAAAACCAAAATTACTGCCCCTACCATTTCTCCCCTGCTAATAGTACAGAAATTTTGATGTGATACTAGATAATGCCATGAGCCCATGACCCCATGATGGTCCTCCCTCTTTTTGTACCGATGCTTTCCATTCTGCCCAGCGTCTCTATCTTTCCCAACAATAATATATATCTCACTCCCAGCATGCATGAATTTTGTGAACCACAAAATGCTACCATTAGAATGGGATAAACATAGAAATTGGTTTGATTTAGAAAGCTTGAAAAACATGTGCAAGTTTTGAAGAACTTCGTTTACTACGATATGAAAAGGTATTTGGAGCCAATAATTTAGCTAACAAAATAGTTAATAATTCACAATAAAAAGATACGTCTAAAATTGGAAATAATAAAAATATTTAAAATTTAAATAAAATTAAAATTTAGTATTTAAAATTTAAAATTTAAGATTTGGATTTAAGATTTAGAGTATAAAATTTAGTGTTTAGAGTTTTTTATTTAGAATTTAGAATTTAAAATTCAGTTTAAAATTTAGGATTTAGAATTAAAAATTTAAGAAAATTTGTGGTTGGTGGTGGTCACCAAAGATAGCATATAGTAGCCGGTGGTAGTGATTGTTGAAGGTGGTTAATGGTGATGATCCTGTAGTACTGAGAAAAAATAATAATAATAAATAATTTTGAATGAACAATATCTTTTATTAATTTTTTTAAATTATTAAGTAATGTTGGCTGAATTTTTATTGGTTATTTAACATTATTGCATTATCAAATATATCTTCTGTTTCAATTAAAAATACGATTTGGTCAGGGAATCAACTAATAATTAAATCAATTCTAATTAACTAATTAAAAAATAGATTTTTTTTAAAAAAAATTTCTTTATCATTTTAATTTTTTTAATTTTAAAATCAAAAATAAAAAAACTAACTTATATTATAGTTTTTTTTAGCAAAAATAAAAAGACTCGAACTCATAACTTTTAAGTGAGTTAGGAGAAATTATACCGCTTGAGCTATAACTCGTTAGCAACTTATATTATAGTTGATTCTTAATATTAATTTTCTAAAAATAACGCACAACGCTTTTTATTTAATGAATTAACCAATAACTAAAAGACAGACCCGTCATGCATACAAGGAAAATAACTAAAAAGTAATTTAGTTTATGCAAGTGCAGATAAAGAAGATAAACATAGTAAATTTAGTTCTAAGAGGTAGCTTTGGCGAGAGAGATGAAGTTAAGATCATAACCGAGTGCTGACTTTGTGGCTTCAACCTCAAAAGAATCATAACGGAGAAACATCTCGACCACAAGAAGCCTGGAAACCAACACCACAAAGTCTTTACCGGGACACTGCTTGTTCCTAACACTCGGAGACTCCGTCTCAGGCCCATTCGACCACAAAACATACTTCAGAAGCTTCTCACCTTCTTCACCCAAGAACCTATCCCCAACGAACTCCTCTGCTCTCTCAAATATCTTTGGATCCTTCGTGGCAAACGGTTGAAACCCGAACAGCATTTCCCCTTTCTTCACTTGGAAAGAGTTTTCATGGTTCTCTATAACCATGTCTTGCTTTGCCTTCGCGTACTGAAGCGGCACGGGAGGGTCGATGCGGAAAGTCTCGTACACCACTGACTTCATCAACGGCATTTCTTCCATTGTCGCTATCGTTACCTCTCCGCCGTTGGATTTCACGGCTGATCTTATCTCCTGAGCCAGCCGGGAATGGAGCTCCTTGTTCCCGGGGCCACCGATCCATTTCATCAACGCCGGGAAGAAGATCTTCACACCTCCGAAGGTGTTAAAGCAGGTGGCGAATAAGATGTTATGGCACGCTTCATCCCTGGAGATGCCTTGGCGCTCGGCTTCTTCGAGGACGAAGCCTGCGCTGCCGTAGAAGAAATCATAGAGCCTCTTGTAATCGCTCTTGACGAAGATGGAGGGAAGACGGAACGTGTGAAGAATGGGATCTTCGATGAACTTGGGGAGGCCAAGGGAAAGCTCTGGGCTGAGGTTGAACAGCACCCATTTCTGCACCAGGCTGGGACCGTCGCTTCCGAGGCTCGTGTCTTTGGGATCGGTACCGTAAAAAGCGCGGCAAAGAAACGTAAACGCCGTTTGGTCGTTGCCGGAGAAACTTGCTTTGCCGTTCTTGGAAAGTTCTATGTCCAGGGAATCAAAGAGATCAGTGTAGTTTGAATGGAACTGAGGGATGACGTTGTTGCTTCTGGACTTGAGGAGGAAGAAGATGAGGTTCTTGAGCTTCTCGTGCTTTGGTTCGGAAGGGTCGAGGTAGGAGAGGATGCGGTAGCCTCCGGTGAGATTGGTGGAGGGCATGTAGGTTCCAGTGAAGAGGTCCTTCTTCTCTACTTTGGTAAGGTCGAAGAGAACAGGGAAGCTTTTTCCGTCGAGGAGGACGATGACCTTTGGATCGGAGGCGACGAAGGGGCCAGGTGGCATGTTGGCGCGGAAGATGGTGGAGTTGTACTTTTGTTGGCGGGACCTGAAGAACTCGTTGCGGCCGCCGTCGCTGTAGAAGTACTCAAGGCGGTCCTTGATTGCTCCGAAGAATGGGAGGCCGTAGTCACCGGGAATTATACGAAGAGGAAGCTGCTGCTGCTGCTGCTTGGTGGGTTCCGATGATGGAAATGAAAGCGATTCAGCTTCTGATGATAGTGCTTTCAGTGGAGCTAGCGAGATTGCCTTTGAGGATAATGAAGTGAATTTCAATTCCATTGTTAATTAAATACTATTTCACTCGATCGATGACTCTTGATTTGGGTTTAGTAAATGAAGTGATGATGAATTTCAATGAAGCGATATATTTTTGGGAGGATGAAGTGATGAGTGCGTGTGCTAACCTTGGATTTATATATGTTGGAAAAATATGAGGGTTAGAGAACAGGACAGTAAAAGAATCAAAAATAATTTTTTATTGTGAAATCAAATAGCCGCCACCAAGTAAAATGGCACGAGTATTAGCGCCAGCAATTCTTATATTTTGTAATTATTAATCAGTTATTTATAATATTTTTAATAGTGTGAGATTAAATTTAATAATATGGAATCATTTAATTTTTTTTAAAGATTAAATGCTGGCTAACTTTTAAAAAAGTTGCTACCCTTTAGACTTTCTTTTAGAACTAAAGTATCTCAACAATATAATATATCATCAAAACTCAAAGAATCAACATAAATTCTTTACAAAGTGATGAGTATTTTAAATTAGACAAAAAATAAATAAATAATACAACTAACAAGTTATATCTTAATGTTCATTTGTATACTATAAATAACATACTAAAATTTTATAAAAAAAAAATAAAAAAATTACTAGTTTAATACGTACAAAATTAGACTACCTTTTTTCTTTTTTCTTCTCCTCCTTGATGTCCATCGTCTCTTTCATTTTTTGTGTTTATTTTCTTTCTTTTTCAAAAGTGAAAACACACTCTCTCATGTTATTTCTAGTCACTTCTTTATTATTATTATTTTATTTTAAATTGTAGGCCTCACTTAAGTTGGGAACCCACCAATAAATCTTTCCTTTACCGGCTCAAGTGGGGATAATATGCTGCTCCACCAAGTCCGTCTTTTCTTTGCAGAAATTAAACTTCATTGCAGGTAAACTCTTAGTCATTATATCTGAACACTACAAGAAAAAGGCGCATTTGTAACAAAAAATATTGTTACAAAACGTCAAAATTTTGAAATAAAAGTTTTTTGTAACAAAAAAAGGGTCCATTGCAGTAAATCCCGTTACAAAAAGTTTTTGTAACGAAAAATGGAACTGTTACAATTCAAAACCATATTTTGTAACAATTTTTTTGATGCAAAAAACCAGAAGCTGTTACAAAAGTGGTAACAATTTTTTATCTTGAAGGTATTTTTCGCGACAGCCAATTTTTTTCCTATCAAAAAATTTTGTTACAAAATGTAACATGATTTTGTAACATATTTTTCTTTAGTTACGAAAGCAAATTAATTATTTTGTAACTACTTTTTTTTATTACAAATTACATGCATAATTTACTAAATTATTTTTTAAATTAACTAATATATTAACAATGATAATAAGGAAGTTTACATGTATATAATATGCAAAAACATACATAAGTCAAACAAGATCTTTTTAGCTAAAATTGTCATGAAACAAAATAACATTAGCTACTGAGTACATTGATTAGTTCAACCAAAACATAAAAGTTCTAACATACAAGTTCAACCAAAACATAAAAGTTCTAACATAGATTAGTGTCTCTATGCATCAAAACATTGTTGAGCCCTCAAAGTAGCATATGGTCACCATTTCAGCACTCCTGTAAATAAGAAAAACCGAAACAAAGAAGTTAGAAACAAGATATAACACTAATTATAATTTTTCCACTAAGTTTTATCCAAAATGTTTAGAAAAATTTCGGCAGAACCTCCCCTAAAATTTGGATATTTCCACCGTCCACGGTTCCAACAAACACAACCAATTCGCAACTTATGTCTCAGCCATACCCAACCAAATTTATCAAACCAAATAATAGGACGTTTGTCATTTTTCAACCATGACACAAGTAAAATGTGATAAATAGATCCATATACAAATTAAAGTATACTAATATAAAATGGGAATCATCTACGAAAATGTATTAAAGCCATAAGCAACTTTAGGAGTACCTTTAGGGTCTAGTTTGTTTCATTGTCAAAGCGCGCCATGAGAGAGTTCACAACAGCTTGTTGAGCTTCCAATTGAGCTTTCATTTGAGCTAATTCTTCCTCTTGCCGTGTTCGTTGCTCTTCAAGTTTTTCTTTGAGCACATCTATTTCCTTTGTTAGCTCCTCACGGTCTTGCATTGCCTCTTGAAGTTGTGCTTGAATCCTTAACTTAGACTTTGTAGTCTTTATGCCATAACTTGTACCACTTTTATCACCTCTCACAAGTAGAAAAGCTTCATTTGGAGTGAGAGGATTTTCCAAATCATAGGATTCATCGAGCATAGAGCTAATATCATCCTACACAATCCAATTTGTGATTTGAAAATGGAGATAAAATTTAACTTCCATGTAGTTGAAAGAGGAAAAAGTTAGTAATGTTACATCAATTTGTTTAGCTTTTTCATTGACCCATTCTCCATTACTCTTTTGATGAGTAATTTGCCACAATTCTTGAATGTTAGGCTCGACACCGGTTCTAGGATGGCGCTGCAAATTTTTTGGAAGTTTAAAATATAGCATGTAGTTAAGTGCAAACGTGACATAGAAGAAAATATAAGACCAAATTAAATAGTTTAAGACTATTTACCCGATCACGTCTAACAACTTGAAATGTCCTTCGACCAACAATATGTGGTACAACGTGATGCTTTCTATTATCTTTGTTTCTTAAACTTTTTTCTATAGAAGACCAAACTCACAAAAGACAAAAGGAGGTAAGGTATAATTATTTGCATTGACCTAAAATAGCAAAAAACATAAGAACACCTCAATGGTTGTCACAATGAAAAATTCAAACCTGAAAAGAAGGACTTCCAAAGTAGGATACCAAATTCTCCCATGTCTCCGGTAGAACATTGTTTGGTGGATTTTGAAGGCGCTCCTCATCAGTTTGATACAACTCATAGTGCTCACGCAATCTTGAGCGCCAACTTCGATAACATATGTTAGCCTTAGCTAAAATCATATTGCGCATTACTTGCGTATCTGCTATATCAAACTTTTCCTACATATGATTTGTCAAAATTAGTTAGCAGAAATAAACCCTATAATATACATAATAGCAGAAAATATAAATATGTATTACCAAAACAATGTCGCATATTTTTTGCTTGACATCATCTCCAACTTGGCTCCATTTCTCTACATCCAAAGGAGCATTTTGTCTTGTAACAATACCCACTTCAGATGCAAACAGATCAGCATAGATGCCATTAGGAGCTAAGTTCTCCATAGAGATTGACAATTCTAATTTTCTATTTGTCTTTGTTTTGATAACCCTATTTGTTGCAATCCCACGCGAAGGTCCCCTTTTACCAATACGCCTATCAACAGGGGCAGTGGGTGGTGCTGAAGTAGGGTCTGTCTGGGCTGGGACAGGGGCTGCTGGGGCTGGGACAGGGGCTGCAGGGGCTGTCAGGGCTGGGGCAGGGGCTGCAGGGGCTGCAGGGGCTGGGACAAGGGCTGGGGCAAGGGCTGCCAGGGCTGGGACAGGAGCTGCAGGGGCTGCCGGGGCTGGGGCTGGGGCAGGGGCACGGGCTGCCGGGGCTGCGGCAGGTGCTCGTGTTGTATAACCAGATGCAGCAGCCCTTGTCAATCTCCGTGATGCCATTATGTTACGCAATCTACAATAAAGTTAACAGAGATAAAATTAAAGAAATGAAATAATAAAATATCTACATCATTTAATATACAATTACACAAAGGAAAGTACATCAATAAAAGTTGGACATGATTCAAAATATATTATACTTTTCAAAAAAGTTAAACAAGTGGAACAAAGAGTGAATAACTTAGCAAATGCAAATATGATGTGAGAGCGTAAAGTCTAACTACTTTAAAGTCCATCACCATCCTATACAAAAAGTGGATAAGGTCAATCATCCTCCTATACAAAAAATGGATAATTTAGCAATTGCAAAGATCTTGTAATGCCCAAAATAAAAATACTAAGAAGTCAGTCACTATCATTTGAATCTTCTTCTTCTTCTTCTTCTTCTTCTTCTTCTTCTTCTTCTTCTTCTTCTTCTTCTTCTTCTTCTTCTTCTTCTTCTTCTTCTTCTTCTTCCATAAACTTAGGGACGTCCACACTTGATCCCTCTATGTCACCTCTACCCAATTCCATCAAAAAATTGATATCACCCGAATATGGTACTTGATTAAAGCTTCCCATTTCAGCTTGTTGGTATGCCTCTTCTTGCATGATATCTTGCTCGGGCACATCATATGTATTGTGAGGCTTTACTCGGACCACATTACACCAATTAGGCCTTTTAATTGCCTTTACATAGTATACTTGCTCAGCTTGACATGCTAAAATGAAAGGCTCGTCCTTATATCTAACATATGTGACATCCACATTTATGAATCCATACTCATCTTTACAATATCCCCTACTTTGATTTCGGCCTATTGGAGGAATATCAAACCACTCACACTTAAATAAGATCACTTTATGTCTTCCGACATAATCTAACTCAATAATATCAGTCAACACGCCATAATAATCCACACCCCAGTCAATTCATCTCCCTTCACAACTACTATACTATTTTGAGTCTTCAAAGATGCTTCATGGGTTTTGCTTCGAAATGTAAAACCGTTGACAGCACATGTGTTATAGAAATGTGCATGACGATCAGGACCTCTTGCTAGAGAAAGCAGTTGATTATTCACCCGAGCACTCCCTACTTTGTGTAGATCTGAAATCTACATTAACAAATTGCAATTAAAACTAAATACTATCAAGAGACTCTTTAATTCTACAATTATCAAAGTTTACTCATTTACCTTCCTTTCAAACCATTTCACAAATTGATCCTTGTGCCTTTTCTGCAGATTTCTTGGATTTTCTCTTGTTAAAACTGCCATATGTTCGTCAACCCATGGTTGAACTTCTTCACAATTCTTCAGCACATAGAATTGAGCTTCTCTATGCTCTAAGATACTAAGTTCCTTGTATGCCCCTTTACAACTAAACTGGCAAAGTACTTTGAACACAGCTATGCTTCGCATAGGTTCATTCTCGCCAGGGTCAGAATTCTTAGAATTTTCATCCAAATATCTCCCCACAAGGGTCATTGCTTCTTCAGAGATATAACCCTCAGATATTGACCCCTCAGGACGTGCTTTGTTTCCCACATAACTCTTTAGTGTGCGCAAATATCTAAAATTGAATTTTTAAGGAATGTTAGAAACCTACATATACTATACTATAAGGAAAATTCTAAGTTGTTGTCAATTCTAAAGGGCTAACCTCTCAACAGAGTACATCCAGCAATATTGAACAGGTCCGGCTTACTTAGCTTCATGGGCAAGATGAACGGTTAAGTGAACCATCACATAAAAAAAAGCCGGAGGAAAAACCGTCTCTAATTTACAAAGTGTTATTGCAATCTGGGTTTCAAGTTTGTCTAGAACGTCCACCTTCAATTCTTTGGAACAAAGGTCTCCAAAGTAAATACTTAGATGTATCAACGGTTCACAAACTTCTTTGGGTAAAAGCTCACGAATTACAAGTGGTAGCAGCCTTTCTATTAGGACATGGCAATCATGGCTCTTCAAGCCATAAATTTTGCAATCTTCAACGTGCACACACCTTCCAATATTTAATGAATACGAATCAGGCAACTTGAGTTCTTTCAAGAACTGACAAAGAAGTTGCCTTTCATTCTCCTTCCTAGTCTTTGACAAAGTATATTTGGCTATCGGCATCACAAACTTGTTGCCCACTCTACGAGGATGAAGATCTCTCTTGATACCCATAAGTTGAAGATCAAGCCGTGCATTAAGATTGTCGTTTGTCTTTCCATCTATATTTAATAGTGTACCCAGTATATTATCAAAGACGTTCTTCTCTATATGCATTACATCTAAATTATGACGTAACAATAATGTCTTCCAATAAGGAAACTAAAAAAAAATGTTTTTCTTTTTCCAATTTCCAACCACCTTGTCATGCTCAGACTTCTTTCTCTTTTTAGTATTGTTCCCAAACTCCGTTTGTTCAAAAGTCTTGAATTCTTCTACGACATCATAACCAGAAAGTGGCTTAGGTGCTTCGCCAAGTTCCCTGATATTGTCGAAAGAACTCTTATTTCTTCGCCACGGATGATCATGCGGCAAATAGCGGCGATGACCCATATAGCAATGCTTGTGTCTATGTTTCAGCCTCTTAGAACTAGTTTCTCTGTGGCAACACGCACATGCTAGTGCACCTTTAGTGCTCCAACCGGATAACATAGCATAGGCTGGATAATCATTTATTGTCCATAAAACTGCAGCAGACAATTTAAAGTTCCGTCTCTGAACCACATCAAATGTTTCAACACCCCCTTCCCACAATTCTTTCAACTCTTCAATTAACGGTTCTAAGTATACATCAATAGAATTGCCAGGGAATTTAGGGCCTGGAATAAGTAGAGATAACATCCAATTTGAATGTTTCAAAACCATCCAAGGAGGATAGTTATATGGAATGAGAACAACTGGCCAAGTACTATAGGAAATGTTCATATTGCCGAACGGATTGAATCCATCACTAGCAACTCCAAGCCTGATATTTTTTAGCATCACGTGCAAACCATTCGTGCTCCTCATCGAATGTCTTCCACGCCATCGAATCTGCTGGGTGTTTTAGGACTCCATTGTCAAGTCGTTTCTCTTTGTGCCACCTTATTGCTCGCGCTGTTTCTTCACACATGAAGATCCTTTGAAGCCTAGGTTTTAACGAAAAGTATCTTAGTATCTTCTGGGGTACCTTCTTCCGAAGGTTATCCTTTTCATTCCCCCTCCCTTTTACCCATCTAGATTGCTTACACTTTGGACATTCATCAAGATCAGCATATTCTTGCCCCCGAAACAAAATGCAATCATTCACACAAGCATCTATCTTCTCGTAATCTAATCCCAAATCTCGAATCACTTTTCGAGCATCATAAAATGAAGTTGGACAAGAATTTTCCTTTGGAAATATGCTTTCTAGAAAGAGCAACAAAGCATCAACTGAATTGTTGCTCCATCCATAGCGACATTTCATTTGAAACAACTTGATAATGAAAGATAACCTTGATATCCCACTGTCCGGATACAGGCTTTGCTCATAATCCCTCATTAGCCTCTGGAACCTCTTTGCCCCCTGATGAGGTTCTTCTTCTATATTTTCATCTATGTTGGTAGCGAAATCTCTCGGCGTCTCCCCTAGTGTTTCTCCTCTAAAGATGTTATACAACATCTCATAAGTGGCAGAATCATTCTTCCTTTCACAATCAATTTCATTTAGATCAGACACATCTATAGTGGATGTATCTTGAAGTATCTCACCATGATGCACCCATGTTTTATAAGAGGTCACTATCCCCTATTGGCGCACATGATGATGAACTTTATTTCTAAATTTGAACATAAAATTGTTGCATTTGGGACAAGGACAACGTATTTGATTTTTCACACCGGGTTGAGAGAAGGCAATATCCAAAAATAATTCATCGAGGCACTTTCTAAACTCAAGAGTACGCCTATCAAAATTAACCCAATATTTCTGGTAATTGACCATTGGACTAATTTCTGCAGGAGACGAGAATGGATAGAAGGATGTAAAGAGTAAAAAGAAAGAGAGCAGCATGACATAACATAGCATCACCGGGACTATCACTTTCAAAATCACCAAAAAAAGTGCAAAAGATAGAACCAAAATAATAAAACCCAGAAATAAAAAATAGAACAAAAATATCAACTCTCCCAATAACCTAAAAATCAGATAATCAACCATGTTACACACCAATACTTTCAACCACAACAACATCAGCATAATCAACCAATAATATTTTCAACCACAATATCAGCAGAATCAAGATTCAATATTTCAGCTAAGATTATCAGATAACAGCATATTTAACAATACTCAAATAAACTGAAGTTACCTTTAGCAGAAATGTAATCGAACCAGACCAAACCAGCAGGAGAAGAAGGACACCCGAATCAGACCAGCAGAGGCAAAGGACAATGCCGGATGAGCAGAGTAGCATAAACTATCCTAATTCAATGCCATGTAAAATACACAACATTATTAACAAAATTTAATCCATATCTCTATGTTACTAAGGATCAAATAGTTACCTACTTTACTCAATTCATAAACACAAAAGTTAAAAAAAAAAAACAGAATCGAACAGAGTTAAAGGAAAGCAAAAGCTAATAACACTAATATAGTCAAACAGATATAAAACTAATATTTTTAGTCACAACATCAGCAGAATCAAGGTTCAATACTATATTAAACTGGACTTACCTTCAGCAGAGGAGACGATCGGAGCAGACCGGCAGCAGACCAACGAAGCACAGCAGAACCAGATGAAATTAAAGACTGCAACACAACACCAGAAGAAGACCCTTTTATTAAATCTTCATCTTTTCACTATCAAGCTAGGAGACAAACTTTTTAGTGCTAATAAAAGCTTCTTCTGCTTTATTATATAACTCAGGTTTTCCAACTTTAGTATACAAGCCTCAACAAAGGAAAAAGAACAAATAGAACAACATATTAAATCATCTACTTTTACATACAGATACAGTTAGGAATTAGCATCAATTTTTCTCTTCTAAACCTACAATAAAACAGCAACAATGAAGTCCACAAAATTAGTGTACAATAACTACATATAAGAAAAAAAATCACCTCTACAGTAAGGAATGTCAGAAGCAGAACCACAATTAGCGACGGGTTGGGGCCGTTCCACCATCGAAGACGCAGGCCACAGGCGAGGATAGCTGACAGCACGATCAGAGCTTTGGTACGAGCAGAGCTTCGGCACGGACATAGCACAACTAGCAGAGGAATCATCCAACAAGACGACCACAGAAACGGAGGTAGCAGATACAGAAGAGGCACGATGCGGAGGCGGAGAAGGTGGAATGCAGGGGAGCCTAGACGGCCAGGACGACACGGAGACGAAGACGAAGCAGATTTGAGCAGTGGCGCAGACGAAGCAGATTTGAGGAGCGACTGGAGGACCACGACAAAATGGTATTATGGAAAGAAGAAATAGAAGCATACAAGAGATGACAAGAGCTATGCTTTGTGAGAGTAATGTTCCAAAATTCCTTTGGGCTGAAGCGGTTAAAACGGCTTGCCACATTTTGAATAGAACAATCATAAGGAAATTTTTGAAGAAAACCCCTCATGAACTTTGGAAAGGCTACCCACCAAACTTAGATTACTTGCACATCTTTGGATGCAAATTTTTTGTATTGAATAACAAAGAAAATTTGGGTAAGTTTGATCCAAAGGCGTATGAGTGTTTGTTTGTAGGATATTCCACAACTAGTAAAGCCTATAGGGTTTATCATCAAGATGCTAGGATTATTGAAGAGTCCATACATGTTACATTTTGTGATACTAACTTGGTACAAAGCATTTTGGAAGATTGTGATGCAGGAAATCAAGCTCAAAAGGAAGTTGAAACTGTACAAAATCAAGAGAATGGAAATTCTGTTCAAGCTGAACCAGAAACTGCTGTTGCTGAAAATTTAAGAGACAATTCCATTTTGTCTCACGAATCTGAAGGAAACCCTGAAGCCAGCAGCACCCAGAATCCGTTGGTAACTGAATCTGCCTCTAAGTCCACCAAACCTCGTGAATGGAGATTCTTGAAGAATTATCCTGAGGAATTTGTCATTGGAGATGTCTCTCATGGTGTGCAAACAAGGTCTTCCACTAGAAAGGCAAGTGAAGGATCAAACATTGCCCTTCTTTCACAAATAGAGTCTCAAAACGTCAAGGAAGCACTTAGTGACCCCTCTTGGGTTAAAGCTATGGAAGATGAGCTTCTTGAGTTTGAAAAGAACTAAGTATGGACTTTGGTTCCAAGGCCAAGTGGAAAGAAAGTGACCGACACAAAGTGGATTTTTCGGAACAAGTTGGGAGAAGATGGTAGCATTGCAAGAAACAAGGCAAGGCTAGTGGCACAAGGATATGACCAAGAAGAAGGAATAGACTTTGATGAATCCTTTGCTCCTGTTGCCCGAATAGAAGCCATAAGACTTCTCTTAGCTTATGCTGCATTTTGTGGTTTTAAATTATATCAAATGGATGTGAAATGTGCATTTTTGAATGGTGTGATAGATAGAGAAGTGTATGTGGAGCAGCCTCCTGGTTTTGAAAATAAAGAGCATTTTGATCATGTTTTCAAATTATCTAAAGCTCTCTATGGTTTAAGACAAGCTCCTAGAGCTTGGTATGAGAGACTTAGCTCTTTTCTTTTGAAAAATAGTTTTCAAAGAGGCACCACTGACACAACTCTATTTATCAAGAACTCTAATGATTCTTTTATTTTAGTCCAAATATATGTTGATGACATTATTTTTGGATTAGCCAATGAATCCCTTTGTTCTGAATTTGGAAAACTCATGACAAGTGAATTTGACATGAGTATGATGGGTGAACTTAATTTCTTCCTTGGGCTGCAAATTAAACAAACTGAAAGAGGTATTTTCATTCATCAAGAAAAATATGCCAAGGAATTAGTTAAGAAATTTGGTATGGAATATGCCAAATCCATGGGAACTCCCATGCATCCTAGTTCTAAATTAGATAAGGGAGAAACTGAGAAAGATGTTGATGAGACAAGGTATAGAGGAATGATTGGTTCTCTTATGTACTTAACTTCCTCTAGGCCCGACATTGTGCAAAGTGTTGAATTGTGTTCTAGGTTCCAATCCAAACCAAAAGAGTCACATCTTTCTGCAGTTAAAAGGATCATTAGATATGTTCATGGCAGATCCAATTTTGGTCTTTGGTATCCTAAGATTGATGATTTTTCTGTAGTTGGTTATTGTGATGCAGATTTTGCTGGTGATGGAATTGATAGAAAGAGCACTTCAGGCTTGTGTTGCTTCCTTGGAAAGTCCTTAAATGTTTGGTCAAGTAAGAAGCAACCAACAGTGGCCTTATCCACTGCAGAGGCTGAGTATATAGCTGCTTCTTCTTGTTGCTCTCAACTTTTATGGTTAAAAACACAGCTTGCCGATTACAAATTAAATGCTGAAAATATTCCCTTGATGTGTGATAATATGAGTGCCATTAATATTTCTAAAAATTCAGTTTTGCACTCTAGGACTAAGCATATTGAAGTGAAATTTCACTCAATAAGAGAACATGTCCAAAAGGGGGATATTAGTATTCAATTTGTTAAATCAGAGGAGCAATTAGCAGATATTTTCACAAAACTATTAGCTGAGGACAGATTTTGCATGCTTAGGACTAATCTAGGGATTTTAAGTTATGATTCATTATTTGAGCTTTGCTGATGTGTTTGTTAAGTTTTGGTCTCACAGGTTCGGATGAGAAAATTCTGGGCAAATGAAGAACCTTCTCTCTAAATTGCTTTCTCTAGCCTTATTGCACGTGCTGAATCATCTGGGCCTATCTTAAATTTCAGATTCTAGGTGGTCCATACATGTTTCATTAAAATGAACCACCTCTGGACCCAAATGAGTGTTACATCATACATGTGTTTCATTTTATTTTAATTTGTTCTTTTTAAAAAAAAAAAGGTTTTCATATTTAAAATTACTCTCTGTTTTAAATTTTTTATATGATTAAATCACTTTTTTTTGTGTTGTCTAGTCTTTTTGGTTGATTTACCGAATCTGAAAAAGAAAAATTTTTCTTTTGTTGAAAATTTGGAATTTCTGGACTGGAATTATTTTTTAACATCAAAAATCAAGTGCACTCACCTTTGGTCAAAGAGTCTTATGCTTACTTGACATATCATGAAGGCACTGTTCACTCATATGTAAAAGGTCGAGACATTGTTTTAAATAATGAAACAATCAGTGACTCATTGAGGTATACTGATGTTGGGCCTTGTGCTTATGCTTCTGTTAAGTGTGATGAAGGAGTTGGTGTTTCTTTCAATGATGTCTTGGCTCATATGTGTGAACATGTTTTCTTGATTGATGACGTTACACCCACTCACAAAGTCCTAGGATATGAACGTGCTCAGTTGCACCGAATGGTCAACCACATCATACTGCCTCAAAGTGGTTCATATCAAAGGGTTTCTTACACTAATACTCTTGTTTTATATGCCCTTCTCACCAAAACTGAAATTTCATTTGCATACTTGATGGTTAGATATATGTTTGACTCTGTTAGGAGTGAAAAAGACAAAACACTTCCTTATGGCATGTTTCTAACTTGCATATTTGAGTATTTTGGTGTTGACTTGACCAATAAGGAATATCAAAATAGACATTCATACCTAAAAGGGGGTGGTTCAGTGAAACAGCAAAAAGGACCAACTAGATCTGAGAGAGTGGTTCTAGATGATGAATCTCCTGCTCCTTCCACCGAGGATACTTCCATCTCTACTGGGAAGAAATCTGCTCTGCTGAATATGGTCAAAGATATTGTTCAAGAACTTGTCCCCCAATCCAATCACTTAATTGCAATGAGCAAGGAGCAAAGGAAGCTAGCAAGCAAGCCTAAAAATTTTCTAAGAAAATCAAGGGATAGAGTGACTGTGTCCATGACTTTCATTGATAATCTTCAAAAGGATGAAGATCCCACCACTGATGTTGAAGAAGAAAATGATTTGGAGGAAAATGGTTCTGATGCCTAGGATTGCTACATGAAGCTGCTACTATCTATTTTTTGCTACATGGTTCTCTTGGATGATTGTAATAACTCTGACTTATGTTGCATTTTTGTTCCTTAGGACTGTGCTCTAACCATTTTCTGCAGAATACAAGACTTTGTTTTTGTTGATCATGCTTATTATCCGCCCTTGATGACAAAAGGGGGAGTAATAGCTGCTGAATTTGACTTTTGAATAGCTGCTGAATTTGAATTTTGATGCTACTGTGTTTTGTGATTTAATTGTGAATTTCTGATTGCTGCTGATGATAGTGTTGAGCATATAAATTTTGGATTGCAACTGTGCTATTGCAGGGAATGAATTGACATGCAAGTTGGAAATTACTTTTATATGATATCAGTCTGCCCTTGATTAACCTTGATACTTTGTTTTTGCTGTTGACATGATATGTTGGGCTGATTATGTGGTATTCCTTAGATAAAATAAATGTGTATAGCTCTCTATTGTGTTCTCTTTAAGTACAATGTAAAACAGGAACAAAGAGGAAAGCATAAATCCAGGGGGAGCTACTCTTGAAAAGAAAAGGGGGAGCAACATAAAAGTAAATGACAAAAATCAAAGGGAGTTTCTAAACCTTACTCAAATTCATTTCCTTTTGATTATTGCTTAAACCATGTTTGTCATCAAGGGGGAGATTGTTGAGTTAAGAAATTAACTAAATTAATTAGTGATGACAAACATTATTTTTGGGCAAATAAATAATTAGTGTTGATTAATTATAATTGCATATTACTAATTATTTATAAAACTACTGCAGGCCAAAATCTGATTCACAGCCCAAATGGAATGGAAAATAAAACAACGCTAATGGGTTAAATAAATAAATGAAGCCCATGAGGAAACAAGGCTGAAAAATCAGAATGGGCAAAAAAAAAGATTGGATACCCGATCCAAGCCCGAATTGATTTCAATTCTCTCCATCTTGCTCCAACCAAAGCAACGTTCCTCTCCTCTCTAATCAAGTCACATCAAGATTTCAGAAAAGTAAGAAAGAGAAAGAGAGAAAAAGCTTCCTCCATAAGCTAGAAACCAAAGAAGCAAGAGAGAGAAAGTTCAAGCTTGGAGTACAAAAGCTATAGCAGAAAATATAATCCAAATCAAGCTTAGGTTAAAGGTAATCCATCTCATCTTGCTTACATCAAATCCTCTTCCCTTCTTCCCAACTCTCTGCTCTATCCGAAAATGGCATTCAAGGGAAAGTTGATCTCTGTTCTTCACTGCTACAAATCCATGGTCACAAGAGATTCTTGGGGACCAAGTTGCATTTCTATGGTTCAGATTTGGTTGACCATTGGAAGAAAATTTCGGTTACTCCTACATGGCTTTCGATCAAGTTGGAGAAGTCAGAAGCAAAGGTTCTACTTTGATGCTTGAGAAGAAAAAGTGAGCTGGTGGGTTGGTGAAGCTCAAGGCTCAAGGTGTTGACCTTGGAAGAAGAACCAAGCAACATGTAAGGAGATAAAAAGAGTTTTGTTGTTCATTCAGAAACTAAGGAGAGAAAACCAGAGTGTGAGAATAGTGTTCTGTAAAGAAGTTTCTCTACTTGGATAATGCTTTCTTTCAAAGAAGCATTCGGCCAATACTGAAGAACTGTATCTGAGGTTTGCGAATCTGGTTTTGCACATAGCAAAGAGGCTGCTGATGAAGTCAATCTCCTTCATGTTTTACTGATTGTAATGTACTTTTCTAAGTTTATCTTTCTGTAATTTCTTGTGAGAAAAGGCATTGTGAGAAAGATTATGAAAAAGCCATGAGTGGAAAAAGGCTGAGTGAAACACTTGAGAGAAAAGCCTAGAGTTATTTTCAGATTTCTTTAGGTATGTTTATGTCTTGTATCTTGTACCTGTGAGGTATCCCTTTCTTAGTTGGGTTAGCACTAAGAGGAATAGTTAGGTATTAGCATAGCCAATGTCAAGTTAGGTTAGAACTTGAGTGTGAAAGGATTGGGTCAATCCTGTGGAATTGGTGTATGTAATACTGTTAACTATAGTGAAATTCTTCCATTATTGTGGAGGAGACTGGACGTAGGTTGCATAGCACAAGGCAACCGAACCAGGATACATGCTGGTGTTAGCTTTTCTCTTCTTTGCTGTGTTCTGTTTTCTGATATTCATGAGACAAAAATAAATTGTCTCATAAATTTCCGCTGCTGAGTACAAACAGAATCAGAATTGAAAGATTTTTTTAAAAAGGGTCATAACAGTAACTTAAAAGGAAGGCATAGATTCAACCCCCCTTCTCTAAGTCTACTACAACCTTCAATTGGTATCAAGAGCTAAGGTCTCAAGAATCAAGCTTAACCGCTTGGAGCAAAGATCCAATGGCGAATAACTTGGGCACAACCACAGTTGCCTACACCCTTACTGAAGGCCAATTAAACAACCGGCCACCTTTCTTCAACGGGAAGAACTACTCCTACTGGAAAGAAAGGATAAGGATCTTCATCCAATCCAAGGACTACAACTTATGGAAGATTGTTGTGAGCGGTCCCAAGATCCCAACAAAAATAAGTGCTGATGGAGTGGTGACTCTAAAAGAAGAAGCTGAATGGAATGAAGATGATAAGAAGAAGATAGAGCTGAATTCTAAAGCAATCAATCTTCTTCACTGTGCTATCAGCTTTGAAGAGTACCGGAAGGTGTCTAGATGCAAGACAGCCAAAGAAATCTGGGAAAAACTTCAGGTTACACACGAAGGCACTAAACAAGTCAAAGAAATGAGGATTGATATGCTGCGAAAAGAGTACGAGATGTTTAGCATGAAGGATTGCGAAAGCATTGATGAAGCGTTTGAGAGATTCTCAATCATAATCAACAACCTTGATGCTATGGGTACAAACTATGCAGAACAAACCTTGGTGAGAAAACTCCTTAGAAGCCTCACAAAAGAATGGAAAAACACTGCCACTGTCCTAATCGAGAGCAACAACATAAGTCCCGTAACCTATGATGAGCTGAGAGGAAAACTCCTTGCCTATGAAGCCACACACACAAACACAGACTCAAAGAAAAAGGGCATAGCCCTCAAGTCACAAATAGAACCAAAAGAGAGTGAGTCTAGTGATGGTATTTCAGATGACGAGCTTTTGTTTTTTGCTAGGAAATTTAGAAGGATGATGAAGAACAAGGGCAAATACAAGGGTTCAAGCTCAAAGGAGTACAAGATCGACTTGAGCAAGGTGACGTGCCATCATTGTAAGGAGGTTGGACACTTCAAGCTAAACTGTCCAAAGCTCAAAAAGGAGGACAAAGGAAAGAAGGAAAGGAAGAGAATGCTTATGACAGCTTGGGAGGATCTCGAGAACGACTCCAATGAAGAAGAAGAGTCTGAAGGTGAAGACAAAGACTGTTTCATGGCTGGAAACAAAAACTTTGATGAGGTAAATTACTTTGATTTGTCTATGGATGATCTACATGCTATTATTGATGATCTCACCTTAAACACCTCAAAACTGCTTGACAAGTACAATGAGTGCAGATCTGAAAGAGATGTGTTAAGAGCTGAAAATAATTTTTTAAAAGAAAAAGTGAAGGAAACTGAATGTGCTTTAGACATCATTGAAGAAAACAGATTTCTAAAATCTGAACTTGAAAAATTAAAAGGAAAGCACATTGTGGATCCTTCTCATGAGTTAATTGCTGAAAATGAAAGATTAAATGATATGATTAAAAGGCTGAATGGTGACTTAGCAAAATTTGCTCAAGGTTCTTGTAACTTGGACAAATTACTTGCAAGTCAAAGACCATTATTTGAAAAATCTGGTTTAGGCTACATAGCCAAGGAAGATGCAGTTTCCAACACTTCTTCTATAAAATTTGTGACTTCTTCATCAAATACCAAATCCATACCAAACAAATCGGGTATTGGACATGTTTCAACTTTTGAAGAAAAATTTGATGAAATATACACAAGTGAAACTGAGCCTTCACCAAGAACTGATCCGAGTTCAAACCGGCCAGGTTTGGGTTACATTTCGAAAAATGAGGCTGTTTTCAAGAAACCACCATTTTACAACAAAACCTCATATTCGAAAAGAAAAAATGTTCAAAGAAATTCTGGTGAAAATGCTTTTGCAAAGAGGAACAACTTTAATAAAAATCAGTTTGTCAAAAGAAATGCATCTCCTCCAAAAACCAAAAAATTTCAACACTTTAATCATTTCAAGCAATATAACTCACCTCAATTTCAGCGACACACATCTGAAAATCATTGTGTCAACTGCAAGAAATTTGGTCACTCATATGAACAATGTTTCATTGAAAAAAGAGTTGTTGGAAACAAAGTTTATAATGTTGTTTGTGATTTCAATGCACTTGGGCAACCAAGATGGATTAACTTCAAAGGATCCAAATTAATTTGGATACCTAAGGCTACTTAAAACCCATCATGCAGATTTGCCTAGCATCCAAGAACAAAAAGGACATGTGGTACATGGATAGTGGATGTTCAAGGCACATGACTGGAAGGTCAATCTACTTCATCAAACTAAATAAGTATGATGGAGGTTTTGTGACCTTTGGAGATGATGGTAAAGGTAAAATCATTGCTGTTGGAAAAGTAGGTAATGAGAAATCTACTTTCATTGATGATGTACTTTTGGTATGTGGTTTAAAGCACAATCTTTTGAGTATAAGTCAGCTGTGTGACTTAGGATATTTGGTAGTTTTCAAAAGACTTGAATGCTGTGTTGTTAATGAAAAGACAAATAAAGCAATGTTTGTTGCCAAGCATTTTAATAATATGTATGGACTTACTCTTGATGAACTAAAGGATAAAAATGTAGCTTGTCTTCACTCTAAAGAATCTGAAAAGTGGTTATGGCACAAGAGATTGGGCCATGCAAGTATGTTTCAAATAAACAAACTTGTAAAGAAAGAATTAGTAAGAGGTCTTCCTTTGATAAAGTTTGACAAAGACATCACCTGTGATGCTTGCCAAATGGGAAAACAAACCAAAAGTTCTTTTAAACCAACGGAAGACATCTCTACTAAAAGACCACTTGAGTTGCTACACATTGATTTATTCGGTCCAACAAGAACTCAAAGCCTAGGTGGTAAACATTATGATTTAGTAATTGTGGATGACTATACTAGGTTTGGTTGGGTTTTATTTCTTGCACACAAAAATGAAGCCTTTTCGGCCTTTGAACCTTTTTGCAAGAAAATTCAAAATGAAAAGGATTTGAAAATCTCTTCTATAAGAAGCGATCATGGAACTGAATTTGAAAATAATTTATTTGAATCCTTTTGTGAGAAATTTGGAATATCTCACAACTTCTCTTGTCCAAGAACACCACAACAAAATGGTATTGTGGAAAGAAGAAATAGAAGCATACAAGAGATGACAAGAGCTATGCTTTGTGAGAGTAATGTTCCAAAATTCCTTTGGGCTGAAGCGGTTAACACGGCTTGCCACATTTTGAATAGAACAATCATAAGGAAATTTTTGAAGAAAACCCCTTATGAACTTTGGAAAGGCTACCCACCAAACTTAGATTACTTGCACATCTTTGGATGCAAATGTTTTGTATTGAATAACAAAGAAAATTTGGGTAAGTTTGATCCAAAGGCGTATGAGTGTTTGTTTGTAGGATATTCCACAACTAGTAAAGCCTATAGGATTTATCATCAAGATGCTAGGATTATTGAAGAGTCCATACATGTTACATTTTGTGATACTAACTTGGTACAAAGCATTTTAGAAGATTGTGATGCAGGAAATCAAGCTCAAAAGGAAGTTGAAACTGTGCAAAATCAAGAGAATGGAAATTCTGTTCAAGCTGAACCAGAAACTGCTGTTGCTGAAAATTTAAGAGACAATTCCATTTTGTCTCATGAATCTGAAGGAAACCCTGAAGCCAGCAGCACCCAGAATCCATTGGTAACTGAATCTGCCTCCAAGTCCACCAAACCTCGTGAATGGAGATTCTTGAAGAATTATCCTGAGGAATTTGTCATTGGAGATGTCTCTCATGGTGTGCAAACAAGGTCTTCCACTAGAAAGGCAAGTGAAGGATCAAACATTGCCCTTCTTTCACAAATAGAGTCTCAAAACGTCAAGGAAGCACTTAGTGACCCCTCTTGGGTTAAAGCTATGGAAGATGAGCTTCTTGAGTTTGAAAAGAACCAAGTATGGACTTTGGTTCCAAGGCCAAGTGGAAAGAAAGTGACCGACACAAAGTGGATTTTTCGGAACAAGTTGGGAGAAGATGGTAGCATTGCAAGAAACAAGGCAAGGCTAGTGGCACAAGGATATGACCAAGAAGAAGGAATAGACTTTGATGAATCCTTTGCTCCTGTTGCCCGAATAGAAGCCATAAGACTTCTCTTAGCTTATGCTGCATTTTGTGGTTTTAAATTATATCAAATGGATGTGAAATGTGCATTTTTGAATGGTGTGATAGATAGAGAAGTGTATATGGAGCAGCCTCCTGGTTTTGAAAATAAAGAGCATTTTGATCATGTTTTCAAATTATCTAAAGCTCTCTATGGTTTAAGACAAGCTCCTAGAGCTTGGTATGAGAGACTTAGCTCTTTTCTTTTGAAAAATAGTTTTCAAAGAGGCACCACTGACACAACTCTATTTATCAAGAACTCTAATGATTCTTTTATTTTAGTCCAAATATATGTTGATGACATTATTTTTGGATTAGCCAATGAATCCCTTTGTTCTGAATTTGGAAAACTCATGACAAGTGAATTTGACATGAGTATGATGGGTGAACTTAATTTCTTCCTTGGGCTGCAAATTAAACAAACTGAAAGAGGTATTTTCATTCATCAAGAAAAATATGCCAAGGAATTAGTTAAGAAATTTGGTATGGAATATGCCAAACCCATGGGAACTCCCATGCATCCTAGTTCTAAATTAGATAAGGGAGAAACTGAGAAAGATGTTGATGAGACAAGGTATAGAGGAATGATTGGTTCTCTTATGTACTTAACTTCCTCTAGGCCCGACATTGTGCAAAGTGTTGGATTGTGTTCTAGGTTCCAATCCAAACCAAAAGAGTCACATCTTTCTGCAGTTAAAAGGATCATTAGATATGTTCATGGCACATCCAATTTTGGTCTTTGGTATCCTAAGATTGATGATTTTTCTGTAGTTGGTTATTGTGATGCAGATTTTGCTAGTGATAGAATTGATAGAAGGAGCACTTCAGGCTTGTGTTGCTTCCTTGGAAAGTCCTTAAATGTTTGGTCAAGTAAGAAGCAACCAACAGTGGCCTTATCCACTGCAGAGGCTGAGTATATAGCTGCTTCTTCTTGTTGCTCTCAGCTTTTATGGTTAAAAACACAGCTTGCCGATTACAAATTAAATGCTGAAAATATTCCCTTGATGTGTGATAATATGAGTGCCATTAATATTTCTAAAAATTCAGTTTTGCACTCTAGGACTAAGCATATTGAAGTGAAATTTCACTCAATAAGAGAACATGTCCAAAAGGGGGATATTAGTATTCAATTTGTTAAATCAGAGGAGCAATTAGCAGATATTTTCACAAAACTATTAGCTGAGGACAGATTTTGCATGCTTAGGACTAATCTAGGGATTTTAAGTTATGATTCATTATTTGAGCTTTGCTGATGTGTTTGTTAAGTTTTGGTCTCACAGGTTCGGATGAGAAAATTCTGGGCAAATGAAGAACCTTCTCTCTAAATTGCTTTCTCTAGCCTTATTGCACGTGCTGAATCATCTGGGCCTATCTTAAATTTCAGATTCTAGGTGGTCCATACATGTTTCATTAAAATGAACCACCTCTGGGCCCAAATGAGTGTTACATCATACATGTGTTTCATTTTATTTTAATTTGTTCTTTTTTTAAAAAAAAAGGTTTTCATATTTAAAATTACTCTCTGTTTTAAATTTTTTATATGATTAAATCACTTTTTTTTGTGTTGTCTAGTCTTTTTGGTTGATTTACCGAATCTGAAAAAGAAAAATTTTTCTTTTGTTGAAAATTTGAAATTTCTGGACTGGAATTATTTTTTAACATCAAAAATCAAGTGCACTCACCTTTGGTCAAAGAGTCTTATGCTTACTTGACATATCATGAAGGCACTGTTCACTCATATGTAAAAGGTCGAGACATTGTTTTAAATAATGAAACAATTAGTGACTCATTGAGGTATACTGATGTTGGGCCTTGTGCTTATGCTTCTGTTAAGTGGGATGAAGGAGTTGGTGTTTCTTTCAATGATGTCTTGGCTCATATGTGTGAACATGTTTTCTTGATTGATGACGTTACACCCACTCACAAAGTCCTAGGATATGAACGTGCTCAGTTGCACCGAATGGTCAACCACATCATACTGCCTCAAAGTGGTTCATATCAAAGGGTTTCTTACACTAATACTCTTGTTTTATATGCCCTTCTCACCAAAACTGAAATTTCATTTGCATACTTGATGGTTAGATATATGTTTGACTCTGTTAGGAGTGAAAAAGACAAAATACTTCCTTATGGCATGTTTCTAACTTGCATATTTGAGTATTTTGGTGTTGACTTGACCAATAAGGAATATCAAAATAGACATTCATACCTAAAAGGGGGTGGTTCAGTGAAACAGCAAAAAGGACCAACAAGATCTGAGAGAGTGATTCTAGATGATGAATCTCCTGCTCCTTCCACCGAGGATACTTCCATCTCTACTGGGAAGAAATCTGCTCTGCTGAATGTGGTCAAAGATGTTGTTCAAGAGCTTGTCTCCCAATCCAATCACTTAATTGCAATGAGCAAGGAGCAAAGGAAGCTAGCAAGCAAGCCTAAAAATTTTCTAAGAAAATCAAGGGATAGAGTGACTGTGTCCATGACTTTCATTGATAATCTTCAAAAGGATGAAGATCCCACCACTGATGTTGAAGAAGAAAATGATTTGGAGAAAAATGGTTCTGATGCCTAGGATTGCTACATGAAGCTGCTACTATCTATTTTTTGCTACATGGTTCTCTTGGATGATTGTAATAACTCTGACTTATGTTGCATTTTTGTTCCTTAGGACTGTGCTCTAACCATTTTCTGCAGAATACAAGACTTTGTTTTTGTTGATCATTCTTATTATCCGCCCTTGATGACAAAAGGGGGAGTAATAGCTGCTGAATTTGACTTTTGAATAGCTGCTGAATTTGAATTTTGATGCTACTGTGTTTTGTGATTTAATTGTGAATTTCTGATTGCTGCTGATGATAGTGTTGAGCATATAAATTTTGGATTGCAACTGTGCTATTGCAGGGAATGAATTGACATGCAAGTTGGAAATTGCTTTTATATGATATCAGTCTACCCTTGATTAACCTTGATACTTTGTTTTTGCTGTTGACATGATATGTTGGGCTGATTATGTGGTATTCCTTAGATAAAATAAATGTGTATAGCTCTCTATTGTGTTCTCTTTAAGTACAATGTAAAACAGGAACAAAGAGGAAAGCATAAATCCAGGGGGAGCTACTCTTGAAAAGGAAAGGGGGAGCAACATAAAAGCAAATGACAAAAATCAAAGGGAGTTTCTAAACCTTACTCAAATTCATTTCCTTTTGATTATTGCTTAAACCATGTTTGTCATCAAGGGGGAGATTATTGAGTTAAGAAATTAACTAAATTAATTAGTGATGACAAACATTATTTTTGGGCAAATAAATAATTAGTGTTGATTAATTATAATTGCATATTACTAATTATTTATAAAACTACTGCAGGCCAAAATCTGATTCACAGCCCAAATGGAATGGAAAATAAAACAAGGCTAATGGGTTAAATAAATAAATGAAGCCCATGAGGAAACAAGGCTGAAAAATCAGAATGGGCAAAAAAAAAGATTGGATACCCGATCCAAGCCCGAATTGATTTCAATTCCCTCCATCTTGCTCCAACCAAAGCAACGTTCCTCTCCTTTCTAATCAAGTCACATCAAGACTTCAGAAAAGTAAGAAAGAGAAAGAGAGAAAAAGCTTCCTCCATAAGCTAGAAACCAAAGAAGCAAGAGAGAGAAAGTTCAAGCTTGGAGTACAAAAGCTATAGCAGAAAATATAATCCAAATCAAGCTTAGGTTAAAGGTAATCCATCTCATCTTGCTTACATCAAATCCTCTTCCCTTCTTCCCAACTCTCTGCTCTATCCGAAAATGGCATTCAAGGGAAAGTTGATCTCTGTTCTTCACTGCTACAAATCCATGGTCACAAGAGATTCTTGGGGACCAAGTTACATTTCAATGGTTCAGATTTGGTTGACCATTGGAAGAAAATTTCGGTTACTCCTACATGGCTTTCGGTCAAGTTAGAGAAGTCAGAAGCAAAGGTTCTACTTTGATGCTTGAGAAGAAAAAGTGAGCTGGTGGGTTGGTGAAGCTCAAGGCTCAAGGTGTTGACCTTGGAAGAAGAACCAAGCAACATGTAAGGAGATAAAAAGAGGTTTGCTGTTCATTCAAAAACTAAGGAGAGAAAACCAGAGTGTGAGAATAGTGTTCTGTAAAGAAGTTTCTCTACTTGGATAATGCTTTCTTTCAAAGAAGCATTCGGCCAATACTGAAGAACTGTATCTGAGGTTTGCGAATCTGGTTTTGCACATAGCAAAGAGGCTGCTGATGAAGTCAATCTCCTTCATATTTTACTGATTGTAATGTGCTTTTCTAAGTTTATCTTTCTGTAATTTCTTGTGAGAAAAGGCATTGTGAGAAAGATTATGAAAAAGCCATGAGTGGAAAAAGGCTGAGTGAAACAGTTGAGAGAAAAGCCTAGAGTTATTTTCAGATTTCTTTAGGTATGTTTATGTCTTGTATCTTGTACCTGTGAGGTATCCTTTTCTTAGTTGGGTTAGCACTAAGAGGAATAGTTAGGTATTAGCATAGCCAATGTCAAGTTAGGTTAGAACTTGAGTGTGAAAGGATTGGGTCAATCCTGTGGAATTGGTGTATGTAATACTGTTAACTATAGTGAAATTCTTCCATTATTGTGGAGGAGACTGGACGTAGGTTGCATAGCACAAGGCAACCGAACCAGGATACATGCTGGTGTTAGCTTTTCTCTTCTTTGCTGTGTTCTGTTTTCTGATATTCATGAGACAAAAATAAATTGTCTCATAAATTTCCGCTGCTGAGTACAAACAGAATCAGAATTGAAAGTTTGTTTAAAAAGGGTCATAATAGCAACTTAAAAGGAAGGCATAGATTCAACCCCCCTTCTCTAAGCCTACTACAACTTTCAATACTCATCTTTACAATATCCCCTACTTTCATTTCGGCCTATTGGAGGAATATCAAACCACTCACACTTAAATAAGATCACTTTATGTCTTCCGACATAATCTAACTCAATAATATCAGTCAACACGCCATAATAATCCACACCCCAGTCAATTCATCTCCCTTCACAACTACTCCACTATTTTGAGTCTTCAAAGATGCTTTATGGGTTTTGCTTCGAAATGTAAAACCGTTGACAGCACATGTGTTGTAGAAATGTGCATGACGATCAGGACCTCTTGCAAGAGAAATTAGTTGATTATTCACCCGTGCACTCCCTACTTTGTGTAGATCTGAAATCTACATTAACGAATTGCAATTAAAACTAAATACTATCAAGAGACTCTTTAATTCTACAATTATCAAATTTTACTCGTTTACCTTCCTTTCAAACCATTTCACAAATTGATCCTTGTGCCTTTTCTGCAGATTTCTTGGATTTTCTCTTGTTAAAACTGCCATATGTTCGTCAACCCATGGTTGAACTTCTTCACAATTCTTCAGCACATAGAATTGAGCTTCTCTATGCTCTAAGATACTAAGTTCCTTGTATGCCCCTTTACAACTAAACTGGCAAAGTACTTTGAACACAGCTATGCTTCGCATAGGTTCATTCTCGCCAGGGTCAGAATTCTTAGAATTTTCATCCAAATATCTCCCCACAAGGGTCATTGCTTCTTCAGAGATATAACCCTCAGATATTGACCCCTCAGGACGTGCTTTGTTTCCCACATAACTCTTTAGTGTGCGCAAATATCTAAAATTGAATTTTTAAGGAATGTTAGAAACCTACATATACTATACTATAAGGAAAATTCTAAGTTGTTGTCAATTCTAAAGGGCTAACCTCTCAACAGAGTACATCCAGCAATATTGAACAGGTCCGGCTTACTTAGCTTCATGGGCAAGATGAACGGTTAAGTGAACCATCACATAAAAAAAAGCCGGAGGAAAAACCGTCTCTAATTTACAAAGTGTTATTGCAATCTGGGTTTCAAGTTTGTCTAGAACGTCCACCTTCAATTCTTTGGAACAAAGGTCTCCAAAGTAAATACTTAGATGTATCAACGGTTCACAAACTTCTTTGGGTAAAAGCTCACGAATTACAAGTGGTAGCAGCCTTTCTATTAGGACATGGCAATCATGGCTCTTCAAGCCATAAATTTTGCAATCTTCAACGTGCACACACCTTCCAATATTTGATGAATACAAATCAGGCAACTTGAGTTCTTTCAAGAACTGACAAAGAAGTTGCCTTTCATTCTCCTTCCTAGTCTTTGACAAAGTATATTTGGCTATCGGCATCACAAACTTGTTGTCCACTCTACGAGGATGAAGGTCTCTCTTGATACCCATAAGTTGAAGATCAAGTCGTGCATTAAGATTGTCGTTTGTCTTTCCATCTATATTTAATAGTGTACCCAGTATATTATCGAAGACGTTCTTCTCTATATGCATTACATCTAAATTATGACGTAACAATAATGTCTTCCAATATGGAAACTAAAAAAAATGCTTTTCTTTTTCCAATTTCCAGCCACCTTGTCATGCTCAGACTTCTTTCTCTTTTTAGTATTGTTCCCAAACTCCGTTTGTTCAAAAGTCTTGAATTCTTCTACGACATCATAACCAGAAAGTGGCTTAGGTGCTTCGCCAAGTTCCCTGATATTGTCGAAAGAACTCTTATTTCTTCGCCACGGATGATCATGCGGCAAATAGCGGCGATGACCCATATAGCAATGCTTGTGTCCATGTTTCAGCCTCTTAGAACTAGTTTCTCAGTGGCAACACGCACATGCTAGTGCACCTTTAGTGCTCCAACCAGATAACATAGCATAGGCTGGATAATCATTTATTGTCCATAAAACTACAGCAGACAATTTAAAGTTCCGTCTCTGAACCACATCAAATGTTTCAACACCCCCTTCCCACAATTCTTTCAACTCTTCAATTAACGGTTCTAAGTATACATCAATAGAATTGCCAGGGAATTTAGAGCCTGGAATAAGTAGAGATAACATCCAATTTGAATGTTTCAAAACCATCCAAGGAGGATAGTTATATGGAATGAGAACAACTGGCCAAGTACTATAGGAAATGTTCATATTGCCGAACGGATTAAATCCATCACTAGCAACTCCAAGCCTGATATTTTCTAGCATCACGTGCAAACCATTCGTGCTCCTCATCGAATGTCTTCCACGCCATCGAATCTGCTGGGTGTTTTAGGACTCCATTGTCAAGTCGTTTCTCTTTGTGCCACCTTATTGCTCGCGCTGTTTCTTCACACATGAAGATCCTTTGAAGCCTAGGTTTTAACGAAAAGTATCTTAGTATCTTCTGGGGTACCTTCTTCCGAAGGTTATCCTTTTCATTCCCCCTCCCCTTTACCCATCTAGATTGCTTACACTTTGGACATTCATCAAGATCAGCATATTCTTGCCCCCAAAACAAAATGCAATCATTCACACAAGCATCTATCTTCTCATAATCTAATCCCAAATCTCGAATCACTTTTCGAGCATCATAAAATGAAGTTGGACAAGAATTTTCCTTTGGAAATATGCTTTCTAGAAAGAGCAACAAAGCATCAACTGAATTGTTGCTCCATCCATAGCGACATTTCATTTGAAACAACTTGATAATGAAAGATAACCTTGATATCCCACTGTCCGGATACAGGCTTTGCTCATAATCCCTCATTAGCCTCTGGAACCTCTTTGCCCCCTGATGAGGTTCTTCTTTTATATTTTCATCTATGTTGGTAGCGAAATCTCTCGGCATCTCCCCTAGTGTTTCTCCTCTAAAGATGTTATGCAACATCTCATAAGTGGCAGAATCATTCTTCCTTTCACAATCAATTTCATTTAGATCAGACACATCTATAGTGGATGTATCTTGAAGTATCTCACCATGATGCACCCATGTTTTATAAGAGGTCACTATCCCCCATTGGCGCACATGATGATGAACTTTATTTCTAAATTTGAACATAAAAATGTTGTATTTGGGACAAGGACAACGTATTTGATTTTTCACACCGGGTTGAGAGAAGGCAATATCCAAAAATAATTCATCGAGGCACTTTCTAAACTCAGGAGTACGCCTATCAAAATTAACCCAATATTTCTGGTAATTGACCATTGGACTAATTTCTGCAGGAGACGAGAATGGATAGAAGGATGTAAAGAGTGAAAAGAAAGAGAGCAGCATGACATAACATAGCATCACCGGGACTATCACTTTCAAAATCACCAAAAAAGTGCAAAAGATAGAACCAAAATAATAAAACCCAGAAATAAAAAATAGAACAAAAATATCAACTCTCCCAATAACCTAAAAATCAGATAATCAACCATGTTACACACCAATACTTTCAACCACAACAACATCAGCATAATCAACCAACAATATTTTCAACCACAATATCAGCAGAATCAAGATTCAATATTTCAGCTAAGATTATCAGATAACATCATATTTAACAATACTCAAATAAACTGAAGTTACCTTTAGCAGAAACGTAATCAAACCAGACCAAACCAGCAGGAGAAGAAGGACACCCGAATCAGACCAGCAGAGGCAAAGGACAATGCCGGATGAGCAGAGTAGCATAAACTATCCTAATTCAATGCCATGTAAAATACACAACATTATTAACAAAATTTAATCCATATCTCTATGTTACTAAGGATCAAATAGTTACCTACTTTACTCAATTCACAAACACAAAAGTAAAAAAAAAAACAGAATCGAACAGAGTTAAAGGAAAGCAAAATCTAATAACACTAATATAGTCAAACAGATATAAAACTAATATTTTTAGTCACAACATCAGCAGAATCAAGGTTCAATACTACATTAAACTGGACTTACCTTCAGCAGAGGAGACGATCGGAGCAGACCGGCAGCAGACCAACGAAGCACAGCAGAACCAGATGAAATTAAAGACTGCAACACAACACCAGAAGAAGACCCTTTTATTAAATCTTCATCATTTCACTATCAAGCTAGGAGACAAACTTTTTAGTGCTAATAAAAGCTTCTTCTGCTTTATTATGTAACTCAGGTTTTCCAACTTTAGTATACAAGCCTCAACAAAGGAAAAAGAACAAACATAACAACATATTAAATCATCTACTTTTACATACAGATACAGTTAGGAATTAGCATCAATTTTTCTCTTCTAAACCTACAATAAAACAGCAACAATGAAGTCCACAAAATTAGTGTACAATAACTACATATAAGAAAAAAATCACCTCTACAGTAAGGAATGTCAGAAGCAGAACCACACTCAGCGACGGGTTGGGGCCGTTCCACCGTCGAAGACGCAGGCCACAGGCGAGGATAGCTGACAGCACGATCAGAGCTTTGGTATGAGCAGAGCTTCGGCACGGACAGAACACAACCAGCAGAGGAATCATCCAACAAGACGACCACAGAAACGGAGGTAGCAGATACAGAAGAGGCACGACGTGGAGGCAGAGAAGGTGGAACGCAGGGGAGCCTAGACGGCCAGGACGACACGGAGACGAAGACGAAGCAAATTTGAGCAGTGGCGTAGACGAAGCAGATTTGAGGAGCGACTGGAGAACCACGACGCCGCCTGAGACGTTTCCCAGGGGCTAGGCCGGTGACTCTTCCTCCGGCAGCAGCTCCATTTTCCCTCGTAGATAGGGTTTGTGGATGGCGCGATGGGTTGAGAGTGGCTGGGTGTGAGGCTTCGAGTGAGGTGGGGGAATAGGAGAACCTTAGGGTTTTTTTACTTTTTACATTTACTATAGATATTACCTCTTGGGTTTTTACACTGCATCTTGTTTTTTTAAATTTTTTTGGGAATATTTTTAATTACTGTTATTTATAGTTATAAATTAATAAAAAAATTAAAATTTCACAAATTAGTTTTAAGTTATCTTAAAATTCTGATTATTAAAAATTATATACTAATTTTATAAAGGCATATAAATTAATATTTACATCATTTAAAAATTAATGAATATGTAAAAAATAATATAAAAAATATATTTTAAAAGAATTATATAAACAATTTTTTTAATTTCTGAAACAAAATACAATTATTTTAAAAAAATATATAGACAATTTTTTTAATTCTTAAAGTTTTTAACATTTTGAAAAAAAATTATAAATTATACATATATTTTGTGACACAAAAAAAAACTTGTTACAAACAATGTTGAATTTGGTGACAAATTAATTTTTTGTTACAAAATAATTTGAGTTTTTCAGACAAAAAAATATTTTGTTACAAAATATTTGGATTTTTTGAAACAAAAAACTATTTTGTTACAAAATACTACGAGTTTTTGCAACTATTTTACTTTTTGTTACAAAATATTATAACTACCATAATTTGTAACAAAATAAAATAGATTGTTACAAAATATCTGGATGTTTTGTAACAACTTGTAATATTGTTACAAAACATAGTTTTTTTTGTAACAATAAGCAACTATTATTACAAAAAAAATGGTTTTTTGTAACAATTTTAAATTTGATACAAAATTTTTGTTACAAATATTCCATTTTCTTGTAGTAGAACTATTATCATCAATATGGATATTCTCAAGTGCATATGACTTCATCTCAAGTGCTTGACGTATCCAATAATACTTCACCTCTATGTGTGATTCGATTTGGAATAAAACGTTAGATTCTTGCTGAGATGGATAACACTTTGGCTATCACAAAATGATACAAATTTTTTTGATTGATTCCTAATTCCTGCAGAAGTTTTTTCATTCACAAGAGTTTTTTAGAAACTTCAACAACATCAATATATTCTGCTTCTGTAGTAGATAAAAAAGCTCATTTTTGAAGTCGAGATTTCCACGACACAGTTCTCCCTGTAAAAGTCAACATATAACCAGAAGTAAACTTTTTTGAATCAAGATCTCCAGCTATATTTGTATTTGTGTAACCATCCAATACAGGTTGGTCATAGACAAGCTCTAAAAGTAGCATTAAGGTATCTGAGAATCTACTTTACTACTTGCCAATGTTCTTTGCCAGGACTAGAGATAACCCAACTAACAACTCCAATAGTATAAGCAATATCCGACCTGGTGCAAACTATAACATACATCAAACTACCAACCACAGATGTATATGGAATCTTCTTCATTTCTTCTTTTTTTTCTCACTTGTAAGATATTGCCACGAACTCAGCTTGAAATTACTAACAAGTAGAGTATTAACGGGTTTGGAACTACTCATGATAAACTTCTCTAAAACCTTCTCAATATACTTCTATTGTGACAACTACAGTTTTTCATTCTTCCTAAAACAAGTGATACTCATCATGCTAAGGATTATCTTTGCAGGACCCAAATCTTTTATAGCAAAGGATTTGTTCAAGTTTTTGGAGCATGCAACCATATTGAACCTTGCTTGACAACTCTTACCACTAACCATCTTCCTGTTACTCTTAATGCCACAAAGAGCTCTAAGTTGACCATCCGTCTCCAGTAGCCCATATTCAAGTGGGAACGTAAAGGTTAAGGATAGGAATTTTACCCACTTGAATGTTGTATTGGATGGTGATGGCTTTGGGAGAGGTCTTGCAAGCTCCACTCCCTTGTGTTCTTCTTTGAATTCTTCCACTTCTTTGCAGGCTTTCTCAATTTCAACCTCTTCCTCTTGGTAGCCGTCTTCTAATTCAATCTCTTCTTCATTGCTTACCAAGGGTATGGGAGGTTGTGCATCTTTCTCCTTTGTGGGTGCATCTTCCTCCTTTATTTTTGCATCTTCCTCTTCTTCCATGTGTGAGGATGAAAAGTTCTCTAATTCACTGGAGTATGAACTCCTTTGATTGATTTCCTCACTTTCTTCTATAGGATCTTGTATTATATCTTTTGTGAAGGAATTTTCTTGCTCCTCTTCCTGTGGTTTGATAATCAACTATACATGCTTCTCTATATTTTTGACACTTGTCTTTATATTATGTAAGAATTCTTTCATGAGAAGCTCAAGATCTGATGGTATTTGAGATGAATAAGGAGGAGGTGGCTCTTGATATGAATAAGAAGGAGATGATGGTTCTTGATAGGTGTAAAAAGAGGATGGTTCTTGGTATGAATAGGTAGATAGTGGCTCTTGATATGGGTAGAAAGATGATGGTTCTTGATATGGATAGAGAGGTGGTGGTTCTTGGTATGGATATGGAGATGGTGGTTCTTGATAGTTGGAACATGGAGCATTGAAGTTTCTTTGGTTTTGACTTTGCCAACCAAAATTTGGATAGTTTCCCCATTCATAATGATGTGGATCACTACTCGGGTGTGAGTAGTAACCCATATGATCTCTCTCCATTATTTTTCCTTAGCACAAAACACCAAACAGAATTAAACGCACCATGTGGTAAAAAGAAAAGCAAAGAAGAAATAACAGAATTCTAAAAATTAAAATAAGAAAAATTAAAATAAAACTAACTAGGAGACACCAAACTTAATTTTAAAAATTAAAAAAAATTACTAGTATTAAATTATTATTAAATATAATTTTTTTGGAGACAAAAATAAAATAAAACTAATAAAATATAAAAAGATAAAAATTAATGAAAAGAAAAAAATGAAAATAAAAGAAAATAAAAAGAAAAAGAAAAAATAAGTGAAGAATGAACGAAAGTTTTGAAAACAGAAAAATAAAAATTAAAAATTAATAAAAAGAAAAGAAAAGGAATGCACGGAAAGAAAGAAAAAAATAAAATCAAACCAAACGTAGACAAAAGGGGGGGAGGGGTAATGAACGAAAAAGAAGAAAACAAGGAAAATTTTTTTTTGAAAAATAATAAAATAATATTTAAATAAAATTAAAATTAAAATGCCTAATCTAAACAATCAAACAACTAATAGTTGTTAATCACAGTCAATTCCCGGCAACAGCGCCAAAAACTTGGTGCGGAATTTATAACCCACAAATTAACCGGCAAGTGCACCAGGTCATACCAAGTAATACCTTACGTGAGTAAGGGTCGATCCCACGAGAATTGATGGATTAAGCAACAATAGTGTTTGATAGGCTTAGTTAGACAAACAGAAAGTAATGTTTGGGTATTCAAAAGCATTAAACAGTAAATTAAGAATTTCAGAAAGTAAGCAGCAAATGAGTTGTGAAATATATATGGGAAAACAGTTAAGGTTTCAGAGTTATCTATTTTCTGGATTAACTTTTCTTACTAACTATTTTAATTATGTAGGATTTAATTTATGACAAACTATATGTGACTAGACCCTAATTCCTTAGACCTTTCTAGTCTCCTCTAAAATTCATTAACTGCCAATTCCTTGGTCAATTAATTCCAATTAGAAACTACATGATCAAATTCTAGTTTATATGCCACAAAAAATCTAATTACCCAAAAATAAAAGGATTATATGTCACGTATCCCGTTAAATCCAGATAATTAAAATTTAGGAGAATATGTTTTCAAGCTATTGTTCAAGTAAAGAGCTTTTCCAAGTTATACAAGAACTCAAATAGAAAGAGAGTCATACTTCCGTTCCACCTAAATTCATAAGATGAAGAGAGAAAACAATTCTTAAATTATAAATCCATGCATAAATTAAAATAGAAAAAGCAATAAAATCAATCCATACAAATAGACAGAGCTCTTAACCTTAACAGTGGAGGTTTAGTTGCTCATGGAAAAGAGAAAATAAGGATTCAGGTAAAATGTACTGAGTTCCAATCTGATAGATCTAAATCCCTCTAGAATTTCCTAATGGAATCCCCTTTTTATAAATAATCCTAATTAATAAAAAAAATCTAAAATTAAAATAATATTTTTTCCGATTTAAAAATCAAATGTGAATTTAAATTAGAATTAATTATAGCAATCCGTAAGTCTTCAATTGATGGATGTGGACCACTTGATTCCTTCACTCTGCAGCCTCTGATTTGTACTTTCTGGGCTGAAAACTGGGTCAAAAACGGCCTAGAAATCGTCCCCAGCGTTTTCTGCACGTGGCGCATGTCACGCGTACGCGTCAGTTACGCATATGCGTCGATGGTCTTCTTCGCGAGTCACTCGGACGCGTCGGTCACGCGCACGCGTCGCCATGGAAAGCTCCAAATCACGCGCACGCATCAGTCACGCGTACGCGTCACTCCTCGCTGCCATCTCCTTTGCTTCTTCACTACAAAAAAAAGAGTTTAAAATGGCATTTATATTATGGCATTTTATGATGTTGCCATAATTAATTTTTCAAAAATGGCATTTTTTGGTGATTTTGGCTGTTTTCAACCGCCATTATTAAAACCAATATTAAAAAAAAAACGCCAAAAGCCCAAAACCAAGGAAACCTAACACTTATCTTATCTAGTGAAAAAGTAAAACCCGAAAGTGAAACTCGATCTTCTCAGCAACGTTCTCCGATCTCCTCCAACGACGATCTTCTCCGGTGACATCTCCAGCGGCGATTTTCTTCTGCATTCGCCTCCTGTGACGATATTCTTCAATGACGATCTTCTCCGCGACATCTCCTCCAGCGACGATCTTCTCCGGCAACACCTGGAGGCGATCTCCTTCGGCGACATCTCCTTCTGTCGCGATCTTTTCCGGCGATTCCTCTTCCAGCTTCCTCCTTGCCATCCTCTGTGTCTTCTCCGCCAAAATCCTCAGTGCCTCCCTTTCGTTCTAGATCGGCAGGTCAGTTTTCTATCTTTTTACATTCTAGGGTCCAAAAGTGCGATTCTCTACTTTTTGATACTGTGATGAGTCTCTTCTTTAATACGAATATAGTTAAATTGAACAAGAAGTACATTATTTAGATTTTCTTTATTTAAGAAAAATAAATGTATTCTCGTTGCTGTGTGAATGAATGCATATGTTGTGTTTGATAAATGTGATGTAAATTTTGATAATGACAGTGTTTGATGATGAAAACCAAGCGCAGGAGAATAGCTTCATATATGTGAGTGCTATTTCTTCTTTTTCCAGCTTCAGTTTGTAAATTATAGCTTAAATCTTTCAAATCACTGCATGCTTAGTTATACTCTGCTTCTGCTTTTGCTCGATAGGTAGAAATTTTGTTTTTCTTCTATTTCAAAATTGATTCAGTATCATTTTAAAATTGATTACGTATTTTAAACAATAATTCAAAAGATAAGGTAAAATCACATGAGTATTGAGTGTTTGATCTTAATATATGGAATTTGGCTTGCTTTTCTATGGTTAATTCTGATTTTGGGTGATTTTTTTGCTTTTTGGTTATTATTATTATTATTATTATTATTATTATTATTATTATTATTATTATTATTACTAGAAGCTTGATTGTCATACTGCTAATCTGCTCCCATTGAAGCTGCAGTTTTAAATTTTTGTAGATATTGTTATAATTAGACATTAAATTTCATGTTTTGAAAGTTTGATAGATAGGAGTAGTTTTGTTGGAGATAAAAATGAGAGGGATAATTACTATATTGAATGTATTTATGGACTTGAGAAAAGATTTAATACAATTAACAGAGACCAAAAGGTAGTTATTGAACCCAATTCTCTTTCTTTTATATATATATATATATATATATATATATATATATATATATATATATATATATATATATATATATTGAGGCTGATGGTGATGTGTCTTTGGCTTGATTCTCCCACCCTCTCTTTTGGCTTGATTTTTTTAAAGTGAGGTTCAGTGTGATTTGTGTGCCTGTTTCTTTTTTTTAGGTGTTAAAGTTAGGAAGCAAGTTGTGTTAGATGGTCTGGTTAGGCGTGTTTGTAGAATTTTGTGCAGTAACAAACTCATAGGAATAATACCTAAAGAGTTGAGCATGTTGAAGTCCCTTAAGGTGCTGGATTTGGGAAATAATCAGTTATCCGGATCAATTCCTCCAGAGCTTGGAAATTTAACTGAACTTGTGAACATGTAAAAAGAAATTCATGATGAATAGATAGACAAATATTGACTCTCTTTCTAGTTGACTCCTATACTTATTCCTCTCTGTGTGTTCTTTTGTAGGAATCTGCAGTCCAATGATCTAACCGGCAGGTTACCTCCGGGGCTCGGGAATTTGAAATACCTTCAAGAACTTCGGCTCGATAGGAATAAGCTCCAAGGGCCAGTTCCTGGTGGTGACAGTTCAAATTTTTCCTCAACTATCAATGGGATGTGAGTAAAATTTAGTTGGTATACTTTGGTTAAGGCATTCTGTATCCTTATTCGCATAATTCTTTGTTAAGTGAACCTCGAAAAATGCTAGTTATGCCAATCAAAGTTTGACTTTAGTTAATTGATGCCTTAAAGTACCCATAATTTCTTCAGGTATGCTACAAATGCAAATTTAACTGGCTTCTGTTGTTGGTCTCAGTTAAAAGTAGCGAATTTTTCGTATAACTATTTAGTTGGCAGCATACCCAATTGCTTGCATTAAAAAATATGTTTTCTGCCAATCAGTTTATACTTTCAAGGAAACTGCCTTCAGATTCAGAACAAAGACGCAAAGCAACGACCCTCTATTCAATGTGGTATGCAGGACATGACCTTTTTTTAGCATTAAAAAATGATTAATGTAATTAAGATTTCTCTTCCTAGATAATCTCATAGATTAAAATGTAAAGTGTCATTTACTGTGATACTTAGAAACGTAAGACCTAGTGCTCCTTTTTATTCTTGTAAAGTAACTAACTATGAAATATTATCTCATAGCTGGTGCATCACCTGCAAGAAGCCAGCCATTGGTGAATCCTAATATGTATATGTCAAAGCATCATGGAGCATCAAAACCTGTTTGGCTTCTGGCTCTAGAAATAATAACGGGAACCATGATTGGTTCTCTCTTTCTGATTGCTCTTCTCGCTGCCCTTCAGAGGGGGAATAAAAAAGCATCCATCATTATTCCTTGGAAAAAATCTACAAGCCAGAACGACAGCATGACAGTATATATAGGTTCAGCTTCTTTGTGTTTTACTAGCTATTTACTAATGTTTATAGAGCCGTTTTTCAATGTAATTAGCTTTATTACTGTACAGACCCCGAGATGTTGAAGGATGTGAGAAGGTATACCAGACAAGAGCTTGACGTTGCCTGCGAAGACTTTAGCAACATAATCGGGTCATCACCAGACAGTGTGGTCTACAAGGGAACCATGAAAGGTGGACCTGAGATTTCTGTAATCTCCCTCTGCATCAAGGAGGAGCATTGGATAGGATATCTTGAACTCTATTTTCAAAGAGAGGTAAATGCAAACATTTAAGTGCTTACGAAATTGCAAGATTTGGCAGACAAATATTTAGTTAAGTTCTCTAATGTTTATGCTATCATGGCATTCAGGTGGCAGACTTGGCAAGGTTAGATCATGAGAATACAGGAAAACTGCTGGGGTATTGCAGAGAGAGCACTCCATTTACAAGGATGTTAGTTTTTGAGTATGCTTCAAATGGGACACTTCATGAGCACCTACATTGATGTAAGTCAACTTTCTTACCAATGATTCTTAGCTCGTGTATTATAATTTAGGCGTTTCCAGTTCATTAAACATGAAATTTACGACTACAGATGGAGAAAGATGTCAATTCTCCTAGACAAGGCGTATGAAAATGATAATAGGCATTGCACGTGGACTCAAGTATCTACATACGAAAATTGAGCCTCAATTCACTATTTCAGAGCTGAATTCTAGTGCTGTATATCTTACAGAAGAATTTTCCCCCAAGGTTTGCATGCTAACTAGTTCAAATCTTGTAAATTAGAAATCACAAGCAATTATGATTATGTTTAATAACATCTTATTTCGGTTTTAGAATGAGTGGAATAGAGTAATGCACATGGCTATGTATTATTAGAAATCAACATCTTGTTTAAGATTTTCATTGCTTTGGACCTGAACTGCAGTTGGTTGATCTCGAAAGTTGGAAGACAATCCTTGAAAGTTAGGAAGCTACCTACATGTTTCCTGACAGTCAATTAAGTTTATTCTCTTCTATATGTTAATGAATAATTTCAATTTTTATAATTACAGGTAATGGACTTGGATAGAAGAGTAAGACGTGGGCAAGAACGTCTTGCTCAAGAGGTGGAGCCAGCACCAGCGCTTCCATTATAATTAAAATACATAAAATATTTTTTATGTTTATATATTGATATCATAATTCAGGCTGCCAAAGAGAAGGCTGTTGAAGAAGAGTGAAGGAAACAGAGGGAGAAGGATCATGATAGAAGACTATACAATCTCCCTTCCATCAATATTATTTATGGAGAAAAAAAGGGTTGAGGTAGGTATTTTACTGTTGTAATTTTTTCCTCTTGCATGATTGAACTCTGAAAGTGTAGTCCAGTCTTTCCTAAATATATCTGTCATGGTTGAGAGAGGTATATTGGGTTTGAAATTGTAGCAGAACCATTTGAGAGCCCTCCATTTCCCTTAGCTGCAGAGAGAACAAGAAGAAAAGACCCTCTTGATGGCGAAGGAAGCAAAAAAGAATGAGTTCTTGTTATGTAGCTTAGGTACTAATTATTAGTATTTATCTCTATCTCTAGATAGCTAGTTAGTTGTATTTGATTTATTATTAATACTGTTAGTGGAGTAGATAGTAATTGAGTGAGTGCCTTGCAGAATGAGTTCCTAAACTTTAAGAAAGCTAAGAGAAGGATAGAAATAAGATGAAGCCAAAGAGGTTAAAAAGATAGCTACTCCTAATTAATAATGAATTCTTATCAAATAGCATATTTCTTGTGAGACTGCTGGTTTAGTTTTCCCTTCTTCAAAATGCTGGTAGTTTGCTATTTATTTGAGAAATTATTTATTTCTAATGTTTAATTTTCTTTTGCAGTTAATATTTATTCACATGGACATAAACAATGAAAATGTTGGAAAGGCCTGTAGCAAACTTTTTTAGCATCTCTAAGAATGATTATGATGATGATGGTGATTCGTGCATTGATGGTTCTAGTTCTACACCTAGGGTCTCATCTGAATGGAGGAGCTCCATTCATTTCAAGGATTCTGAGACAGAAGAAGCATTGTTTTCATCATCTAGAAGAAGTTGTCCCAAGTGGGAATCATATACTTTGTTCCAAAAATATGATGAATAAATGTCCCTCTTAGACAGAATTAGTGCACAGAAACTTGAGGAAACAGGTAACAATACATCATCCATAATTATTAAATTTAGAGTTTAATTCATTAACATAGTTTCCTAATCCATCTTCAGAGTATTTCAGGTATTAAAATACATAGTTTAGGGCTGCAGCAGTGATATTTCTACGCTAGTGAATATAAAGCTGTCCACAGGGAGGGAAATGCTGTCATTAGGCGGCACCTGGAGTCTCTTCCATTGGAGACTTTTGATTCTGTAAGTTTAAATATTCTATTCATATTTTATAGCATGTCAAGCTTGTATATATGAATCAGTGTGCCTTCATGAAGGAATCTTCTAGAATTGATATGCCGTGTGAGTTTTCCAGGGCTCATGTTACTAGTAACCAAATTATGTAATGCAATAGATGACCAAATTTCATGCTAATTGAGTTGATAAGAATTCTGGATAACCAATGGCAGCTTCTGTCTCATTTGCAATTATTATTTATTTATTGACACTTAAAATGAAAAAGAAAATAAAAATCTTGTTAGGATGATAGCACTTAAAATGAAAAAGAAAAAAAAATCTCGTTAGGATGATAGCCTGTTATATGACTTAAAATAGTTTTGTTTTCAAAATAAAATTATAAGGAAGTGAGTTTTGAAGAAGGAACTTTATTAACACTAGATATCTCTAGATTAGAAACAGTTAAACACACTAAATGAAGATTGACACTAAATATCCCTAGACTAGAAACAGTTAAACACACTAAATGAAGATTTTCTTCAACTGTACACTAAGTTACTAACTCTGAGAGAACAGATTCTTATTCTTGCAGATGAATCAGTGGAGGACTCTGTTGCCCATTCTGACTTGAGATCTTTAGCTACACTTCTACTAATTCATGACATACAAGTAGTCCCAATTGTTGCATTTCATATTAGAGTTTTGATGCTCTCGTCACTAACTTGTATCACCTTGTTTTGTGAACTGAATTCTAATAAAAATAAAATCGCCTATTTTGTTTTTGTAGTCAAGACGACTTCCATGCAAAGACTCAATATCGTCTTTAAGGTTATCAGGGTTCTCTCACAGCTCTTGGATCCACGAAATGCAGCAAGCTTCAGATAAATCAATTATAATCAGTGAAATCTTGGATTCTTGGACTAGAAATCTGGTGTCTGTGTCCAGAATCAGTGACTATGTGTTATCAAATGAGTTTAAATACATATTCATATTTCGTTTAAATACATTATTAGATATTAACATAGTTTAGGGAACTGGATGGTAGATTATTTGACTGATTAGTGTTTATTGCAATGCTTGTATTTTGGTAAGTTTAGTAAGACAAGGTTTTGTATAGGAGTTATTACTTTTGATTTTCAATAATAAAAAATTATATATTATATTAATCTTTTGTTTATGAGTTATATAATATTTCATTATGGATTATGATTTTTTGCTATTGTGAAATTTTAATCACATTTATTTAACGCGATAAAAATGACGGTAAAAATTATTTTTTTAAACAATAAAAAATGTCACTGTCAGGGTAAAACGGCGGTTCAAAATACCATTTTAACCAACCAAAATGCTACTGTCAGGATAAAAATGGCTGTTCAAAAATGTCATTTTAACCAACCAAAATGCCACTCTGTTAGGGTAATAATGGCGGTTCAAACCGCCGTTTTAACCTATCCAAAAACCGCCATTTTAACCATGAAAATAACGGCGGTTTGAACCGCCGTTTTAACCAACCAAAATGCCACTCTTTCAGGGTAATAATGGCGGTTCAAACCGCCGTTTTAACCTATCCAAAAACTGTCATTTTAACCCTAGAAATAATGGCGGTTTGAACCGCCATTTTAACCTATTCAAAAACCGCCGTTTTAACCCAGGAAATTGTGGCGGTTTTCAGAAAATCGCCGTAATAACCAGAATGGCGCTCAGAATTACGTCGCTTTACGAAACCATCATTATTGGTAATAATGGCAGTTCAAACCGCCGTAAATACCTAAAAAACCACTATTTTAACCAGAATTTTTTGTAGTGCTTATGCTGCAGAAACTCCATCAAATCCAGCCAAATGCTACCTAAAATAAACAGTATTGCACAAAACTCAAAATAGCATCCATAGTGGCTAAAATATAATTAATTCTTGATTAAACTCAACAAATTACAGGCAAATTCACTAGGAAAAGATAGGAAAGATGCTCACGCATCACTTGCTTCAGCTCATATAAGCTCTTCTTCAATTTTCATATGATATGCTCCTTTTCTTTAACTTTGAAATCCTCTGGTTGTTCCAAATAATTTTTTTATCTATATCACTATGAAGGAATGTAGTCTTCACACCAAGTTTTTCAACCTCTATATTCAAGCTAGCCGTTAATCTAAGCACAACTCGAATAGAGGACATTTTCACTATTGGAGAGAAAATCTCTTCAAAATCAATACCTTTTTTTTCTGATCAAAGCCTTTTACAACCAACTGAGCTTTGTATCTTAGCCGTGAAACATTTTCATTTGCTTTCAATTTAAATATCCATTTATTTTTGAATACTCTCTTATCCTTCGATAACTTCACCAATTCAAAAGTATGATTCTCATGCAAGGATTTTATTTCTTCTTTTATGGCTTTTAACCAATCTTCTTTATGCTCATTAGACATAGCTTCTAGGTAGCTCTCTAGCTCCCCAGTCTCAGTGTTCATCACATACTCATGAAGAGAATATCTATGGGAAGGATAGTGCTCTCTAGTAGATAATCTCAACTCAGGCTCAATTGATGGTTCAGGTGAAACTTCAACATCTAGTGGAACTTCTATATCTGGTACCTCAGTTTGAGCTGTGAATTCATCATGTAAATCATCACCATCATTATTAACTTGTACATCTCCTCCATCATCAAAAGGTATAGTGAAAGGATTAAGTTCATCATTAGCAGAATATTTAACAGTTGATGCTGGCTTATTTGTCTTTTCAAGGCCTTTAATATATAGTTTGGTCTTCAAGAAAAATCACATATGTCCTTCTAATTATTTCTTGCTCACTAGTTCTCATAATCTGTAATCAAAGTCTTTGTGACTATAACTCATGAAGATACACTATTTTGACTTTCCATCAAGTTTGGACCTTTTATCTCTTGGAATGTGTATAAAATCCTTACAGCCGAACACTCGCAAGTGGCTATAGAAGACATCTTTTTCTCCCTGATGAGCAAAAATTAAAGCTCACAAATACCGGCAAGTGTACCAGGTTATTCAAGTAATACGACAGTGAGTCGATATCGTTTCCACAAGAATTAATGGATTGAGGCAAGTAACATCTAATTAAATATCTAATTAGATCAATCAAACCTTAGATTTTGGATTGTAGATCTTGAAGAAAAGAAGAATTAGAGAAGAGAATGCTTGAAATTGAGAGAAAATCAATATGTGAGAATGTTGAAGGCTTTGGAGATGTTTGGTTCTTGGACGAACAATGCTTATGCTTTTTTATTTAACTCATGCAAAAATCTTTTCACAACAAATCATTTATAACTAAAGCCCAATCCTTTGGTGATTTAGTTTCTCTAAAACCAATTAATCGCCAATCACTTGGTCAACTAATCAAGAGAAGAGGTGAAAAACAATTTCAATTTTAATCTGCACGACCTTCAAGAGCTAACACTAGCCGAATTATATGTCACGTATTTGAACTAGATCTAGATAAGTGAAGATTATGAGATGACTTTTAAGATAATTTTGTAATTAATTTTTCCAAATATAAAATTATAATCCAAGACAGATTTAGAATATTTTTCAATAGTTCTAACCCCTTATTGATGAAGAACATAACCCAATCTTGAAAAAGTAAAAAAGTATGAATTAAAATAAAGAAAACAGTTATATTATTAAACATTAAACCAAACAGAGGTCTTAACCTTCAATGGAGTAGGCCTGTTTAGTGACTCATGATAAAGAAAAAACTAATCTTAATAATGAGAGAGTGATCCTCCGATGGATGGTTGATTCCCCTTCTGTGAACAAGGTTCACTTATTTATATCATAAGTTCTATCTAGAATTCAAATTCAAAACTAACTCTAATCTTATCTTTCGAAAGGATAAGATAGCTAACTACTTCAAATTCAAATAAAAATAATTCAAATATAATTTAGAAACAAATTCTAACAACCAAATCTTTATATTTTTAGAAGAAATTAATGATAACTAATCTTTTTGAATCTTGAATCTTCAATCTTGAATCTTCAATCTTCAATCTTGAATCTTCAATCTTCAATCTTCAAGTTTTAATGTATGGCTTGAATGATGATTTTATGAATTTGATGATGTTGGATGGTGGAAGTGCTATTTTGTTATGAGCCGGAATGGCTGTGTATGGTAATGAATTATGGCTGATTGCGGAATATGTTATGAGCTGGATGGATGACTATGAATCGTGAATTTAAGCCGATTGGCTGAGATGAATGTTGATTTATGGCTGAGAATAAATGCATATATGCTGAGTTATTGATATTGTGATAGTTGCACTTCTAATTATCTGAGATACGAGTTTCCCTGGGTAGAAGCAATGGCTAGCCACCACGTGCTCCAGGTTGAGACTCGATACTCTGCTGACCCTATGTCGTAAGTGTGGCCGGACACTGTGAAACTTTCGGATGAGCTCGCCCCCGTGAATATATGATGAGCGGATAATTTATACGCTTTTTGGCATTGTTTTTAGGTAGTTTTTAGTATATTTTAGTTAATTTTTATTATGTTTTTATTAGTTTTTAAATAAAAATCACATTTCTGGACTTTACTATGAGTTTGTGTATTTTTTTGTGATTTCAGGTATTTTCTAGCTGAAATTGAGGGACCTGAGCAAAAATCTGATTCAGAGGCTGAAAAAGGACTGCAGATGCTGTTGGATTTTGACTCCATGCACTCGACGTAGATTTTCTGGAGCTAAAAAATCCCAATTGGCACGATTTCAATTGCGTTGGAAAATAGATATCCTGGGCTTTCCATCAATATATAATAGTTTATACTTTGCTCGAGATTTGATGGCCCAAACCGGCGTTCCAAGTCAGCATAAAAATTATGGCGTCAAAACGCTAGAACTGGTATAAAAGCTGGAGTTAAACGCCCAAACTGGCACAAAAGCTGGCGTTTAACTCCAAGAAAAGTCTCTACATGTGAAAGCTTCAATTCTCAGCCGAAGAACACACCAAGTAGGCCTGGAAGTGGATTTCTGCATCATTTACTTATTTCTGTAAACCCTAGGTTACTAGTTCATTATGAATAGGACCTCTTGCTATTGTATTTTCATCTTTAGATCATTTTTGAGACTATCTTTGTATCACTTTTGATCTCTTGATCACGTTTAGGGGGCTGGCCATTCGGCCATGCCTGGACCTTCATCACTTTTGTATTTTCAACGGTGGAGTTTCTACACCCCATAAATTAAGGTGTGGAGCTCTGCTGTTCCACATGAATTAATGCAAAGTACTACTGTTTTTCTATTCAATTCATGCGTATTCTTGTTCTAAGATATTCATTCGCACCCAAGAACATGATGAATGTGATGATTATGTGACACTCATCACCATTCTCACTTATGAACGCGTGCCTGACAAACACTTCCGTTCTACATGAAAACAAGCTTGAATGCATATCTCTTAGATATCTAATACAGGGGACCGAGTCCGAGATATTAGAGTCTTCGTGGTATAAGCTAGACTCCATGGGCAGCATTCTTGAGATCCGAAAAGTCTAAACCTTGTCTGTGGTATTCCGAGTAGGATCTGGGATGGGATGACTGTGACGAGCTTCAAACTCACGAGTGTTGGGCGTAGTGACAGACGCAAAAGGATCAATGGATCCTATTCCGGCATGAGTGGGAACCGACAGATGATTAGTCGTGCGGTGATAGCGTATTTTGGACCATTTTCACTGAGAGGACGGATGGTAGCCATTGACAACGGTGATCCCCCAACATACAGCTTGCCATGGAAAGGAGTATGAATGATTGGATGAAGACAATAGGAAAGCAGAAGTTCAGGAGGGACAAAGCATCTTCATACGCTTATCTAAAATTCCTACCAATGAATTGCATAAGTATCTCTATCCTATTTTATATTTATCTTTTAATTATCAATTCTCCATAACCATTTGAATCCGCCTGACTGAGATTTACAAGATGACCATAGCTTGCTTCAAGCTGACAATCTCCGTGAGATCGACCCTTACTCACGTAAGGTATTACTTGGACGACCCAGTGCACTTGCTGGTTAGTTGCATCGGAGTTGTGAATAAAAGTGTGAGATCACGATCGCGCATACCAAGTTTTTAGCGCCATTATCAGAGATCACAATTCCATGCACCAATATACACCAGTGAAGGTGTTGGATGTGAATTATGATTATGATTGTGAATAACTCAAGTTGGAGATGCAATATACACCAATTTTATTTAAGGGACTAACACTTCTCCTCAATGTGCAATTCTGACTCCCTCTCTCTATAAGTTCGAATTCTCTCCTCTCTACCTCCTCCTTCTATTCTTCTTTTCCTCTAACATCGCAAGGAATCTCTATACTGTGACATAGAGGATTCCATACTTTCTTGTTCTCTTCTCTTTCATATGAGCAGGAACAAGGACAAAGGCATTCTTGTTGAAGCTGATCCTAAACCTGAAAGAACCTTGAAGAGAAAGCTAAGAGAAGCTAAAGCACAATTCTCTGGAGAGGACCTAACAGAAATTTTTAAACAAGAAGAAGACATGGCAGCCGAAAATAACAACAATGCCAACAATGCAAGGAAGGTGCTTGGTGACTTTATTGCACCTACTCCCGACTTCTATGGGAGAATGGTGCACGAAAATTACTTTACACTATGTAATTCCGCACAACTAACCAGCAAGTGCACTGGGTCGTCCAAGTAATACCTTACGTGAGTAAGGGTCGATCCCACGGAGATTGTTGGTTTGAAGCAAGCTATGGTTATCTTGCAACTCTTAGTCAGGATATTAATTTGTGGTTATCAATTGACTTGCAAATGAACAAGAGAGCATGAATTAAAGGTTACTTGTTATTCAGTAAATGAGAATATGTTGGAGTTTTAGAGATGCTTTGTCTTTTGAATCTCTGCTTTCTCCCTATCTTCTTCTTCACGCACGCACGTCCCTCCTATGGCAAGCTGTGTGTTGGTGTATCACCGTTGTCAATGGCTACCATCCTTCCTCTCAGTGAAAATGGTCCAGGTACGCTGTCACCACATGGCTAATCATCTATAGGTTCTCGATCATACCGGAATAGAATTTGCTATCCTTTTGCGTCTGTCACTACGCCCAGCACTCGCAAGTTTGAAGCTCGTCACAGTCATCCAATCCCAGAATCCTACTCGGAATACCACAGACAAGGTTTAGACTTTCTAGATTCTCAAGGATGCTGCCAATGAATTCTAGCTTATACCACGGAGATTCCAATCACGGAATCTAAGAGATACTCATTCAATCTAATGTAGAACGGGAGTGGTTGTCAGGCACACGTTCATAGGTTGAGAATGGTGATGAGAGTCACAGATCATCACATTCATCATAATGAGGCGCGAATGAACATCTTAGATAGGAACAAGCGTGATTGAATAGAAAACAGAAATACTTGCATTAATTCATTGAGACACAGCAGAGCTCCTCAGCCCCAACAATGGAGTTTAGAAACTCATGCCGTCAAAGAGTACAAAGTTCAGATCTAAAAATGTCATGAGATTCAAAATAAATCTCTAAAAATTGTTTAAATACTAAACTAGTAACCTAGGTTTACAGAAAATGAGTAAACTATGATAGATAGTGCAGAAATCCACTTATGGGGCCCACTTGGTGTGTGCTGGGGCTGAGACTAAAGCTTCTCACGTGCCTGGGCTGTTTTGGGCGTTCAACGCCAGGTTGTAACCTGTTTCTGGCGTTGAACTCCAACTTGTAACTTGTTTCTGGCGCTGGACGCCAGACTGCAACATGGAACTGGCGTTGAATGCCAGTTTACGTCATCTATCCTTGAGCAAAGTATGGACTATTATATATTGATGGAAAGCCCTGGATGTCTACTTTCCAACGCAATTGGTAACGCGTCAATTGGACTATTGTAGCTTCAGAAATTCTATTCTGAGTGCAGAGAAGTCAGGATCCAACAGCATCAGCAGTCCTTTTTCCAGCCTGAATCAGATTTTTGCTCAGCTCCCTCAATTTCAGCCAGAAAATACCTGAAATTACAGAAAAACACACAAACTCATAGTAAAGTCCAAAAATATGAATTTTGCCTAGAAACTAATGAAAATAAACTAAAAACTAACTAAAACATACTAAAAACTATATGAAATTAACCCCAAAAAGCGTATAAAATATCCGCTCATCACAACACCAAACTTAAACTGTTGCTTGTCCCCAAGCAACTAGACAAATAAAATAGAATACAAATAAATCAAGAAGCAATAATATCTCAGAGTTTTTGAGTGAAGCTCGGATTCTAATTAAATGAGCGGGACTAGTAGCTTTTTGCTTCCGAACAGTTTTGGCATCTCTCTTTATCCATTGAAGCTCAGAATGATTGGCATCTATAGGAACTTAGAATTCAGATAGTGTTATTGATTCTCCTAGTTCAGTATGTTGATTCTTGAACACAGCTACTTTTATGAGTCTTGGCCATGGCCCTAAGCACTTTGTTTTCCAGTATTACCACCGGATACATAAATGCCACAGACACATAATTGGGTGAACCTTTTCAGATTGTGACTCAGCTTTGCTAAAGTCCCCAATTAGAGGTATCCAGGGTTCTTAAGCACACTCTTCTTTTTGCTTTGGACCTTGACTTTAACCGCTCAGTCTCAAGTTTTCACTTGACACCTTCACGCCACAAGCACATGGTTAGGGACAGCTTGGTTTAGCCGCTTAGACCAGGATTTGATTCCCTTAGGCCCTCCTATCCACTGATGCTCAAAGCCTTAGATCCTTTTTATTACCCTTGCCTTTTGGTTTTAAGGGCTATTGGCTTTTTCTGCTTGTTTTTTTTTTTGCAAGCTTTGTATTCACTACTTTTTCTTGCTTCAAGAATTATTTTTATGATTTTTCAGATTATCAATAACATGTCTCATGTTCATTATTCTTTCAAGAGCCAACATATTTAACATTCAAGAACATCAAATTCCAAAGACATATGCTCTGTTCAGGCATTCATTCAGAAGGCAGAAAGTATTACCACCACATGTAATTAATTAGAATTTCTTGTATTAAAAACTCAAAAAATATTGCCTCCTTATCCTAAAGAAAATATTCTATTTTATTCATGTTTAATGATGATGAGAAAAATAAATTATAGCTTAATTGGAGATAAAATAACTACTAATTACTACTATAACTACTAAGGTAAAACTCAAATAAGAACAATTATCACAGAGTTAAGGCTAAGATTAGGGCTCAACAACCTTGAGTTTAGGATGTGGATGTTCCTCTAGTCTGTGGAGTGCTTGGTCCTTCAAGAGATAACTTCTGACGCTTCAGTTCCTTTAAGTCACGCCCTTGCTCTTCTTGTTCCCTGAGTAGTTTGCAGAGCATACTGTTTTGATTTTGCTGTTCTTCCTTTATTTGGTCCATAGATTCTTGCAACTTGGTAACAGATGCTTCAAGCTGTTCCCAATATTCAAATTGAGGGACTTCCGGGAGGAATTCTTGTGCCCTCCTCTTGGTGGGGTCATCCTGCACTTGTTGTTTTTCCATTGTGATTTTAGTGATTGGTTGCTCCACTGAGATATACTCTGTTATTCCCATCTTTACTCCAGCATCTTTGTAGAGCATAGAGATTAAGCTTGGATAAGCCAACCTGGCATCCTTAGAGTTCTTGTTAGCAAGTATGTAAAATTCAGATGGGATCAGTTGATGAACTTCTACTTCTTTTCCCAACATAATGCAATGGATCATCACTGCTCTTTTAACAGTGACTTCAGAACGGTTGCTTGTGGGTAATATAGAATGCCCAATGAAGTCCAGCCAACCTCTGGCGACTGGTTTGAGATCTTCTCTCTTGAGTTGATTTGGGACACCCTTGCTGCTGGTGGTCCACCTGGCTCCAGGGATGTATATATCCTCTAGAATCTTATCCAGGCTCTTGTTTGTTCTCATTATTCTCCTATTGAAGGAGTCTGGGTCATCTTTCAGCTGAGGTAGCTTAAAGATCTCCCTGATTTTGACAGGGTGGATGTGAACAATCTTTCCTCTGACCAAAGTTCGATAGTCATAGAGGGCAGTTCCAGATATTCTCTGCCTGTCTGTTTGCCACAGATTAGGGTAGAATTCCTGAACCATATTCCTTCCCACTTTCGTTTCAGGATTAGCTAAGACTTCCCAGTTCCTGTTTCAAATCTGCTCTTGGATCTCCAGATATTCATCTTCTTTCAGATCGAACTTGACTTCTGGGATCACTGATCTTAGACCCATTATTTTGTAGTAATGGTCTGAATGTTCTTTGGTTAAGAACCTCCCTTTATTCCAAAGCGGTTTTGGAATGCTCTCTTTCTTGCCTCTTGGAGTGGGTTGTTTTCCTTTAGGAGCCATGATCTTAGTGGGTATGATTTAGTGATCACGGATAAACACACCAAACTTAGAGGTTTGCTTGTCCTCAAGCAAAAGAAAAGAAAGGAGATGGGTAGAAGGAGAGCTTGTGTCGAATGGTGGATGAGGGGGGGGGGCGAATGTGGTTTTAAAAAAGGGAGGGGGTGGGATTTTCGAAAATATTAAAAAGATAAGATAGAAGATATGATTTAAAAAAAATATGATATGAAAAGATGTGATTTAAAATTGAAAAGATATGAAAGATATTTGAAAAAGATAAATTTGGATTTTGAAAAAGATAATGTGGAGATTTGAAAAAGATATTAATGAGTTGAAAAGATTTTAGAAGGAAAAGAGATAGATTTGTTTTGGAAATTTTGAAAAAGAGTTGGATTGGATTGAAAAAGAATTTGTGTTTATGGATTAAGATACATTTGATATTTTTAAAGTAGGGTTTTTAGAAATTAGGGTTCTTAGAAATCAGGGTTTGTAACATGTTTATGCAAGAAATCATGAATTGAAACATGAAAATTAAAATTAAAATGAAAAATATGAAGTAAAAACGAATTTACCTCCTCCCCACCATCCTGGCGTTAAACGCCCAAATGTTGCATGTTTTGGGCGTTTAACCTTGCTGCTTCTCCTGGGCGTTCAACGCCCAGCTGCTGCTTCTTTCTGGCGTTGAACGCCAGGAACTCCTTTGTCACTGGGCATTTTTCTGAACGCCCAGGACGCTGTAAATCTGGCGTTAAACGCCCAGAAGGAGCTTCTTTCTGGCGTTCAACTCCCAGAAGATGCTTCTTTCTAGCGTTTAACGCCCAGATAGCTATCCTTACTGGCGTTCAACGCCCAGTGGATGCTTCTTTTGGGCGTTGAATGCCCAATTGTACCTCTTACTGGCGTTTTCTTGCCAGTGAGCTCTTTTTCTCTGTTTTGTGTGCTGAATCCTTCTGTAACCCTGTAAACTTATGCAATTGACTCTTTACCTTAGTATCAATAAAATTTATATAAACAAATAAAATCAAGAATAGGGCAAAATGCTAGAGGAAGTGATGCCAATGGCTAGGTTGCCTCCCAGCAAGCGCTTCTTTATTGTCTTTAGCTGGACCTTGCTGAGCTTTTTAATCTAGCCTCAGCCTTGAGCGTTCTTGCTCAACATTACCTTCAAGATAATGCTTGATTCTCTGTCCATTAACAATGAACTTCCTATCAGAGTCAATGTCTTGAAGCTCCACATAACCATATGGTGATACACTTGTAATCACAAATGGTCCCCTCCACCGGGACTTCAGTTTCCTGGGGAATAGCCTGAGCCTAGAGTTAAACAACAGAACCTTTTTCCCTGGTTCAAAGATTCTAGAAGATAGCTTTCTGTCATGCCATCTTTTTTATTTCTCTTTATAAAGCTTGGCATTTTTGAAAGCAGTGAATCTGAATTCCTCTAGCTCATTCAGCTGGAGCAATCTCTTTTCTCCAGCTAGTTTGGCATCAAAGTTTAGGAATCTGGTTGCCCAGTAGGCCTTATGTTCCAGTTCCACGGGCAGGTGACAAGCCTTACCATACACAAGTTGGTACGGAGAGGTCCCTATAGGAGTCTTGAATGCTGTTCTGTAAGCCCACAAAGCATCATCCAAGCTTCGTGCCCAATCCTTTTTTCGGGTACTTACAGTCCGTTCCAGGATTCTTTTCAGTTCTCTGTTAGAAACTTCAGCTTGCCCATTTGTCTGTGGATGATATGGAGTCGCCACCTTGTGGCGAATCCCATACCGGACCATGGCGGAGTAAAGCTGTTTGTTGCAGAAGTGAGTGCCCCCATCACTGATTAGTACCCTAGGGACACCAAATCTGCTGAATATATGTTTCTGGAGGAACTTCAGTACTGTTTTAGTATCATTGGTGGGTGTGGCAATGGCCTCTACCTATTTTGATACATAGTCAACTGCCACCAGAATATAAGTGTTTGAGTATGATGGTGGGAAAGACCCCATAAAATCAATTCCCCATACATCAAACAACTCAATCTCCAAGATTCCTTGTTGAGGCATGGCGTAACTATGAGGCAAATTACCAGCTCTCTGGTAACTGTCACAGTTACGTACAAACTCTCGGGAATCTCTGTAGAGTGTAGGCCAGTAGAAACCACATTGGAGGACCTTGGTGGCTGTTTGCTCACCTCCGAAATGGCCTCCATATTGTGATCCATGGCAATGCCATAGGATCCTCTGTGCTTCTTCTCTAGGCACACACCTACGGATTATTCCGTCTGCACATCTCTTAAAGAGATAGGGTTCATCCCACAAGTAGTACTTTTCATCAGAAATTAATTTTTTCTTTTGTTGCCTGCTGTACGCCTTGGGTATGAACCTTGCAGCTTTATAGTTTGCAATGTCTGCAAACCATGGTGTTTCCTGAATGGCGAACAAATGCTCATCCAGAAAGGTTTCAGAGATTTCAATAGAGGGAGAGGGCGCCCCTTCTACTGGCTCTATTCGGGACAAATGATCAGCCACTTGGTTTTCTGTCCCTTTTCTGTCTCTTATTTCTATATCAAACTCTTGCAGAAGCAATACCCATCTTATAAGCCTGGGTTTTGAATCCTGCTTTGTAAGTAGATATTTAAGAGCAGCATGGTCAGTGTACACAATCACTTTTGATCCTACTAAGTATGATCTAAACTTGTCAATGGCATAGACCACTGCAAGCAATTCCTTTTCTGTGGTTGTGTAATTTTTCTGGGCATCATTTAAAACACGGCTAGCATAATAAATGACATGCAGAAGTTTGTCATGCCTCTGCCCCAGTACTGCACCAATGGCATGATCACTGGCATCACACATTAATTCGAATGGCAATGTCCAGTCTGGTGCAGAGATAACTGGTGTTGTGACCAGCTTAGCTTTCAGAGTTTTAAACGCCTGCAGGCACTCTGTGTCAAACACAAATGGCATGTCAGCAGCTAGCAGATTGCTTAGAGGTTTTGCAATTTTTGAAAAATCCTTTATAAACCTTCTGTAGAATCCTGCATGCCCCAGAAAGCTTCTGATTACCTTAACATTGGCAGGTGGTGGTAATTTTTCAATTACCTCTATTTTAGCTTGATCCACCTCTATTCCCTTGTTTGAAATTTTATGCCCAAGGACAATCCCTTCAGTCACCATAAAGTGACATTTTTCCCAGTTTAAAACTAGGTTGGTCTCTTGGCATCTTTTCAAAACCAGTGTCAGATGATCAAGACAGGAGCTGAATGAGTCTCCATATACTGAGAAGTCATCCATGAAGACTTCCAGAAATTTTTCCACCATATCAGAGAAAATAGAGAGCATGCATCTCTGAAAGGTTGCAGGTGCATTACACAGCCCAAATGGCATCCTTCTGTAAGCAAATACTCCAGATGGACATGTGAATGCTGTTTTCTCTTGATCCTGAGGATCTACTGCAATTTGGTTGTAGCCTGAATAGCTGTCCAAAAAGCAGTAATAATCATGACCTGCTAGTCTCTCTAGCATCTGGTCTATGAATGGTAAAAGAAAATGATCCTTCCTGGTGGCTGTATTGAGCCTTCTGTAGTCAATACACATGCGCCACCCTGTAACTGTTCTTGTAGGAACCAATTCATTTTTTTCATTATGAACCACTGTCATGCCTCCCTTTTTGGGGACAACTTGGACAGGGCTCACCCAGGGGCTATCAAAAATAGGATAAATAATCCCAGCCTCCAGTAATTTGGTGACCTCTTTCTGCACCACTTCCTTCATGGCTGGATTTAGCTGCCTCTGTGGTTGAACCACTGGCTTAGCATTATCCTCCAATAAGATCTTGTGCATGCATCTAACTGGGCTTATGCCCTTAAGGTCACTTATGGACCACCCAAGAGCTGTCTTGTGTGTCTTAGCACTTGAATTAGTGCTTCCTCTTCCTGTGGATTTAAAGCAGAGCTTATGATCACTGGAAAAGTATCACCTTCTCCCAGAAATGCATATTTCAGGGATGGTGGTAATGGTTTGAGCTCGGGTTTAGGAGGTTTTTCCTCTTCCTAAGGAAATTTCAGAGACTCTTTCAATTCCTCTGAATCCTCTAGATCAAGCAGAACATCTTTAAAGATGTTTTCCAACTCTGATTCGAGACTCTCAGCCATGTTGATCTCTTCCACGAAAGAGTCAATAAGATCAACTTTCATGCAGTCTTTTGGTGTGTCTGGATGCTGCATGGCATTGACAGCATTCAACTTAAACTCATCCTCATTGACTCTCAGGGTTATTTTCCCCTGTTGGACATCAATGAGAGTTCGTCCAGTTGCTAGGAAAGGTCTTCCTAGAATGAGAGTAGCACTCTTGTGCTCCTCCATCTCCAGCACTACAAAGTCAGTGGGAAAGGCGAATGGCCCAACCCTGACAATCATGTCCTCAATCACGCCTGATGGGTATTTAATGGAGCCATCAGCAAGTTAGAGACATATCCGGGTTGGTTTAACTTCTTCAGTTAAACCAAGCTTTCTGATAGTGGATGCAGGTATTAGGTTGATGCTTGCCCCAAAATCACATAATGCTGTCTTGGTGCAATTACCTTCTAATATGCATGGTATCAGAAAACTTCCGGGATCTTTAAGCTTTTCAGGGAAGCTTTTCAGAATGAATGCACTGCATTCTTCAGTGAGGAGAACTTTTTCAGTTTCTCTCCAATCCTTCTTATGACTTAAGATCTCTTTCATGAACTTGGCATAAGAAGGTATTTGCTCAAGTGCTTCTGCAAACGGAATCTTTATTTCAAGAGTCCTGAGATAATCTGCAAAGCGAGCAAATTGCTTATCCTGCTCCTCTTGGTGGAGTTTTTGAGGATAAGGTATCTTGGCTTTATACTCCTCAACTTTGGTTGCTGCAGGTTTATTTCCTATAGAAGTGGTTAAAGAAGCCTTTTTAGAGGGGTTGTCATCAGCACTTGTGTGTGTCTGATCCCTCACTGGCAATTGAGTGCCAGGGTTGGAAGCTGGAGTGACGTTAGACGCCAACTCCTCATCTGTTTCTGGCGTCTGAATGCCAGAACTGTGCTTCCTTTGGGCGTTCAACGCCAGTTTCTTGCTTGTTTCTGGCGTTGAACGCCAGTCCTGAGCATGGTTTGGACGTTCAGCGCTAGCCTTCCACCCAATTTCTGGCGTTTTAGCGCCAGAATCATTTTTCCCTGGGCTCTTACTGTCCTCAGATGGAATTTGGGTAGTTTGCTCATTTCTTGGCTTCCTGCTGCCTTGAGGTGGGGTATTTAATGTTTTCTCACTTCTTAATTGAACTGCTTGGCATTCTTCTGTTATTTGTTTTGATAGCTGCTGCTTTGTTTGCTTTAATTGTTCTTCCATATTTATATTAGCCATCCTTGTCTCTTGTAGTCTCTCCTTGAATTCGGCTAACTGTTTTGTTAGAAAATCCAATTGCTGATTGAATTCAGTAGCTTGTTCAGCAGGACTGAGTTCAGTAGTCACTGTTTTAGCCTCTTCTTTCATGGAAGGTTCACTGCTTAGGTACAGATGCTGATTTCTGGCAACTGTATCAATGAGCTCTTGAGCTTCTTCAATTGTCTTTCTCATGTGGATAGATCCACCAGCTGAGTAATTTAGAGAGATCTGAGCTCTTTCTGTAAGCCCATAATAGAAGATGTCTAGCTGAACCCACTCTGAAAACATTTCAGAGGGACATTTTCTTAGCATCTCTCTGTATCTCTCCCAGGCATCATAAAGAGATTCATTATCTCCTTGTTTAAAGCCTTGGATGTCCAGCCTTAGCTGTGTCATCCATTTTGGAGGGAAGTATTGATTCAGGAATTTTTCTGACAGCTGTTTCCATGTCCTTATGCTAGCCTTAGGTTGGTTATTTAACCACCTCTTAGCTTGATCTTTTACAGCAAATGGAAACAGTAATAATCTGTAGACATCCTGATCTACTTCCTTATCATGTACTGTATCAGCAATTTGTAAAAACTGTGCCAGAAACTCTGTAGGTTCTTCCTGTGGAAGACCGGAATACTGGCAACTTTGCTGCACCATGATAATGAGCTGAGGATTCAACTCAAAGCTACTGACTCCGATGGAGGGTATACAAATACTACTCCCATATGAAGCAGTAGTGGGGTTAGCATATGACCCCAGAGTCCTTCTGGACTGTTCATTTCCACTTAGATCCATGATGGAGAAAGGGGGATAATGTAAAATAGAGAAAAAATATTTTTATTTATTTATTTATTTATTTATTTCAAAAATAAAATAAATTAAAATAAAATAAATAAAAATAGGTGAAGATTTTCAAAAAATGGAGAGAGAGAAAGAAAAAAAATGGTTAGGAAGTTTTGAAAAAGATATGATTGAAAGGATTTGATTGGAAAAGATATGATTTGAAAAAGATATGATTTTTAAATTTGATGACTAATTTAATGCTAATTTTTCAAAAATTATGAGTAGAATAAGGAAAAGATATTTTTTTTATTTTTGAATTTTATGATGAAAGAGAAAAACACACAAAAGACACACAACTTAAAATTTTTAGATCTAATGCTCATTGTTTTCGAAAATTTGGAGGGAAAACACCAAGGAACTCCAAACTTAAAAATTTTAAGATCAAAACACAAGGAAGACTCAAGAACACTTTGAAGAATCACAAGAACAACAAGAACATGAAGGAGGAACACCAAACTTAAAATTTTTAGAAAACTAAACTAAAATTTTCGAAAATTATAAAAAGATTAACAAGAAAACACCAAACTTGAAGTTTGGCACAAGATTTAATCAAAGAAAAATTATTTTTAAAAAAAAATTTTACAAGAAGATACCCAATTACCAAGAACATAGACTAACGCTCTAGCCAATTGGGCAGTAAATATAACACTTGTTTTGAAGAAGTATTTTTAATAACTAAGAAAAATTTTTGAAAAATTTAAAAAAAAAAAGAAAATAAGAATTTTAAAAAGAAAATTTCAACCAAAAATAATAATAGAAGACTGGTATGCGAAATTGTTACTCAGGTTGTGAATTGTTGTTCGAAATTGATTCCCTGGCAATGGCACCAAAAACGGATGCACAGAACCAAGGTCTAAATATATCTTCACAACTTTTTTTGCTTTGGACCTTGACTTTAACCGCTTAGTCTCAAGTTTTCACTTGACACCTACACGCCACAAGCACATGGTTAGGGACAGCTTGGTTTAGCCGCTTAGGCCAGGATTTTATTCCTTTAGGCCCTCCTATCCACTAATGCTCAAAGTCTTAGGATCGTTTTTATTTACCCTTGCCTTTTGGTTTTAAGGGTTATTGGCTTTTTGCTCTTGCCTCTTGGTTTTAAGAGCTTTTGGCTTTTTCTGCTTGCTTTTTCTTTCTATTTTTTTCGCCTATTTTTTTATTTTTTTTCTGCAAGCTTTGTTTTTTGCTGCTTTTTCTTGCTTCAAGAATCATTTTTATGATTTTTCAGATTATCAAATAACATGTCTCCTAGTCATTATTTTTTCAAGAGCCAACATATTTAACATTCTTAAACAACAACTTCAAAAGACATATGCACTGTTCAAGCATACATTCAGAAAACAAGAAGCATTGTCACCACATCAATATAATTAAACTAAGTTCAAGGATAAATTCAAAACTCATGTACTTCTTGTTCTTTTGAATTAAAACATTTTTCATTTAAGAGAGGTGATGGATTCATAGGACATTCATAACTTTAAGACAAAGTTACTAACTACTAATGATCATGTAATGAAAACACAAACATGGATAAGCACTTAACATAGAAAACGAAAAACAGAGAAAGTAAGAACAAGGAATGAGTCCACCTTAGTGATGGGTGCGTTTCTTTCTTGAGGAACCAATGATGTCCTTGAGCTCTTCTATGTCTGTTCCTTGTCTTTGTTGCTCCTCCCTCATTGCTTTTTGATCTTCTCTAGTTTTATGAAGGATGATGGAGTGTTCTTGATGTTCCACCCTTAATTGTCCTATGTTGGAACTTAATTCTCCTAGGGAGGTGTTGATTTGCTCCCAAAAATTCTGTGGAGGCAAGTGCATCCCTTGATGTATCTCAGGGATTTCTTGATGATGAGCTTCTTCATGTGCCTGTTGAGATTCATGAATGTGCTCTCTTGTTTGCTCCATCCTTTTCTTAGTGATGGGCTTGTGAGATGAATCTTTCCATCTCCCATGGCTCAGAGGTGGAAGCATTTGTCTTCCCTTTCCTCTTTCTTGAGGTTTCTCTGGCCTTAGGTGCCATTAATGGTAATGGAAAAACAAAAAGCTTATGCTTTTATCACACTAAACTTAGAATATTGCTCGCCCTTGAGCAAGAGAAGAAAGAATAGATGAAGAAGAAGAAGATATGGAGGAGATAGAGGGATGTGTGGATAGATGTGAGTGGTGAATGGAAAACAGAAGGGATGACCATGAATGGAGAGAGAGAGGGTGAGGTGGGTGGGGATCCTGTGAGATTCACAGATCCTGAGATGATCCTGTGGGGTCCACAGATCCTGAGATGATCCTGTGGGGTCCACAGATCCTGAGGTGTTCAAGGAATTACAACCTTGCACCAAATTAGGCATGTAAAATGCCCTTGCACACAACTCTGGGCGTTCAGCGCCAGGTTGGTGCCCATTTTGGGCGTTCAACGCCCATTTGTTGCCCATTTCTGGCGTTGAACGCCAGAACCATGCTTGTTCTGGGCGTTCAGCGCCAGCTTTTCTCCAGGGTGCAATTCTGGCGTTCAGCGCCCAGATGCTGCCCATTTTGGGCATTCAGCGCCTAGATACTGCCCATTTTGGGCGTTCAGCGCCAGAACCATGCTCTGTTCTGGCGTTGAACGCCAGACAGGTGCTTCCTCCAGGGTGTGATTTTTCTTCCGCTGTTTTTGATTCTGTTTCTAAATTTTTCGTTTATTTTGTGACTCCACATGATCATGAACCTAAGAAAACATGAAAAACAAAAATAAAATTAGATAAATAAACGTTGGGTTGCCTCCCAACAAGCGCTTCTTTAATGTCAATAGCTTGACAGTGGGCTCTCATGGAGCCTCACAGATGTGCAGAGCTTTGTTGAGACCTCCCAACACCAAACTTAGAATTTGGATATGGAGGTTTGACACCAAACTTAGAGTTTGGTTGTGGCCTCCCAACACCAAACTTAGAGTTTGACTGTGGGGGCTTTGGTTGACTCTGCTTTGAGAGAAGCTTTTTCTGCTTCCTCTCCATGGATGCAGAGAGAGATCCTTGAGTTGTAAACACAAGGTTGTCCTTATTTAATTGAAGGATCAATTCTCCTCTGTCCACATCAATCACAGCTCTTGCTGTGGCTAGGAAAGGTCTTCCTAGGATGATGGATTCATCCTCTTCCTTTCCAGTATCCAGGACTATGAAATCAGCAGGGATGTAAAGGCCTTCAACCTTTACTAACACATCCTCTACTTGTCCATAAGCCTGTTTTCTTGAATTGTCTGCCATCTCTAATGAGATTTTAGCAGCTTGCACCCCATAGATTCCCAGTTTCTCTATTACAGAGAGGGGCATGAGGTTTATTCCTGAACCAAGGTCACACAGAGCCTTAAAGATCGTGGTGCCTATGGTACAAGGTATTATGAACTTTCCAGGATCCTGTCTCTTCTGAGGCAATGTCAGTTGATCCAGATCACTTAGTTCATTGGTGAACAAGGGAGGTTCATCTTCCCAAGTTTCAATACCAAATAATTTGGCATTTAGCTTCATGATTGCACCAAGGAACTTGGCAGCTTACTCTTCAGTAACATCCTCATTCTCTTCAGAAGAGGAATATTCATCAGAGCTCATGAATGGCATAAGGAGGTTCAATGGAATCTCTATGGTCTCTAGATAAGTCTCAAATTCCTTAGGTTCCTCAGAGGAAAGCTCCTTATTAATCACTGGACGTTTCAGGAGGTCTTCCTTCTTGGGATTCACGTCCTTCTCCTCTCTTGTGGGTTCGGCCATGGTAATTAATTCAGTGGCCTTGCACTCTCCTTTTGAATTCTCTTCTGTATTGCTTGGGAGAGTACTAGGAGGGATTTCAGTGATCCTTTTACTCAGCTGGCCCACTTGTGCTTCCAAATTTCTAATGGAAGACCTTGTTTCATTCATGAAACTCACAGTGGTCTTAGATAGATCAGAGACTAAATTTGCTAAGCTAGATGGATTCTGCTCAGAATTCTCTGTCTATTGCTGAGTGGATGATGGAAAAGGCTTGCTATTGCTAAACCTGTTTCTTCCACCATTGTTAAAGCCTTGTTGAGGCTTTTGATCCTTCCATGAGAGATTTGGGTGATTTCTCCATGATGGATTGTAGGTGTTTCCATATGGTTCACCCATGTATTTTAACTCTGCTATTGCAGGGTTCTCAGGATCATAAGCTTTTTCCTCAGAAGATGCCTCTTGAGTACTGTTGGATGCAGCTTGCATTCCATTCAGACTCTGAGAAATCATATTGACTTGCTGAGTCAATATTTTATTCTGAGCCAATATGGCATTCAGAGTATCAATTTCAAGAACTCCCTTCTTCATAGGCGTCCCATTATTCACAGGATTCCTCTCAGAAGTGTACATAAACTGGTTATTAGCAACCATGTCAATGAGTTCTTGAGCTTCTGCAGGCGTTTTCTTTAGGTGAATGGATCCACCTGCAGAAGTATCCAATGACATCTTTGATAGCTCAGATAAACCATCATAGAATATATCCAGGATGGTCCATTCTGAAAGCATGTCAGAAGGACACTTTTTGGTTAGCTGCTTGTATCTTTCCCAAGCTTCATAGAGGGATTCACCTTCTTTCTGTCTGAAGGTTTGAACATCAGCTCTAAGCTTGCTCAGCTTTTGAGGAGGAAAGAATTTGGCTAAGAAAGCCGTGACCAGCTTATCCCAAGAGTTCAGGCTGTCTTTGGGTTGAGAGTCCAACCATATTCTAGCTCTGTCTCTTACAGCAAAAGGGAAAAGCATGAGCCTGTAGACTTCAGGATTTACTCCATTAGTCTTAACAGTATCACATATCTGCAAGAATTTAGTTAAGAACTGAAAAGGATCTTCATATGGAAGTCCATGAAACTTGCAGTTCTGCTGCATCAGAGAAACTAGCTGAGGTTTCAGCTCAAAATTGTTTGCTCCAATGGTAGGAATGGAGATGCTCCTTCCATGTAAATTGGAATTAGGTGCAGTAAAGTCACCGAGCATCCTCCTTGCATTATTATTATTTTCTGCTGCCATTTCCTCTTCTTGTTCGAAAATTTCTGTAAGGTTATCTCTGGATTGTTGTAATTTAGCTTCTCTTAGTTTTCTCTTCAGAGTCCTTTCAGGTTCTGGATCTGCTTCAACAAGAATGTTCTTGTCCTTGCTCCTGCTCATATGACAAAGAAGAGGGCACAGAAAAATAATAATAATAATAATAGGGATCCTTTATACCACAGTATAGAGGTCCCTGTGTGAGTGGAAGAGAGGAATGGATAATCCAAACACAAAGGTGATGATAGGAGCAGAGATGTGAGATGAAGAGAAGTGTTAGTAGATGAATAAATAAAATAGAGGGGGATGAGAGAGGGAGAGAATTTTCGAAAATTATTTTTGAAAAAGAGTTAGTGATTTTCGAAAATAGTTTTAGAAAAAGGTTAGTAATTTTCGAAAATTAAAATCAAAAATTAAAATAATTAGTTAAATAAAAAAAGAAATTTTGAAAAAGGAGGAAGATATTTTCGAAAATTAGAGAGAGAGAGTTAGTTAGGTGATTTTGAAAAAGATAAGAAACAAACAAAAAGTTAGTTAGTTAGTTGAAACAAATTTGAAAATCAATTTTGAAAAGATAAGAAGATAAGAAGTTAGAAGAGATATTTTGAAATCAAATTTTGAAAAAGATAAGATGAGAAGATGTTTTTGAAAAGATATGATTGAAATTGGTTTTGAAAAAGATTTGATTTTTAAAATCACAATTAATGACTTGATTCATAAGAAATCACAAGATATGATTCTAGAACTTAAAGTTTGAATCTTTCTTAACAAGCAAGTAACAAACTTGAAATTTTTGAATCAAAATATTAATTGTTATTGTTATTTTCGAAAATTTGATATAAAAATAAGAAAAAGATTTTTGAAAAATATTTTTAAAATTTTCGAAAATAACTAAGAAAAATGAAAAAGATTTGATTTTTGAAAAAGATTTTTGAAAAAGATGAGATTTTTAAATTGAAAATTTGATTTGACTGATAAGAAACAACTGAATTTTAAAAATTTTGAAAAAGTCAATTCAAATTTTCGAATTTGATGAGAAGAAAAAGGGAAAGATATTTTTTTAATTTTTGAAATTTTTTTTAATGATGAGAGAGAAAAACATGAAAAAGATGCAATGCATGAAAATTTTAGATCAAAACTATGAATGTATGCAAGAATGCTATGAATGTCAAGATGAACACCAAGAATACTGTGAATATCATGATGAACATCAAGAACATATTTTTGAAAAATTTTATATGCAAAGAAAACATGCAAGACACCAAACTTAGAAATCTTTCATGTTTAGACTCTAATAAACGAAAAATGCACATGTAAAACAAGAAAAGACACAAAACAAGAAAACATCAAGATCAAACAAGAAGACTGACCAAGAACAACTTGAAGATCATGAAGAACACTATGAATGCATGAATTTTCGAAAAATGCAAGATGAATATGCAATTGACACCAAACTTAAAATATGACTCAAGACTCAAACAAGAAACACAAAAATATTTTTTATTTTTTTATGATTTTCTAAATTTTTTGTACTTTCTTTTAATTTTTTCGAAAATCATTTTGAAAAAGAAAAATAAGGATTCCAAAATTTTTAATATGAATTCCAGGAATCTTATGCTCTTTTAGTCTAAAGCTCCAATCAAAGGGTCAGGCATGGCTTAATAGCCAGCCAAGCTTTAGAATAGAATTACATCCATTGAGGTGATTAGTTGAAGACCAATCCCAAAGGAGTTTGGATATGGCTTTACAGCCAGCCAGGCTTCAACATGCTTCATGAAACTCTAGAATTCATTCTTAAAAATTTTGAAGAAAAATATATTTTTGAAAATAATTTTTTTTTCGAAAACAAAGGAGAAATTTTTGAAATATTTTTTAAAAATTTTTTAAAATAAAACAAAAAGAAAATTACCTAATCTGAGCAACAAGATGAACCGTCAGTTGTCCAAACTCAAACAATCCCCGGCAACGGCGCCAAAAACTTGGTATGCGAAATTGTTACTCAGGTTGTGAATTGTTGTTCGAAATTGATTCCCTGGAAATGGCACCAAAAACGGATGCACAGAACCAAGGTCTAAACATATCTTCACAACTTTGCATAACTGACCAGCAAGTGCACTGGGTCGTCCAAGTAATACCTTACGTGAGTAAGGGTCGAATCCCACGGAGATTGTTGGTATGAAGCAAGCTATGGTCACCTTGTAAATCTCAGTCAGGCGGATATAAATTAGTTAAGGAGTTTTCGAAATTAATAATAAAAGAAGGATAGAAATACTTATGTAAATCATTGGTGAGAATTTCAGATAAGCGCATAGAGGTGCTTTCGTTCCTCTGAACCTCTGCTTTCCTGCTGTCTTTCATCCAATCAGTCTTACTCCTTTCCATCGCTGGCTTTATGCAAGGGCATCACCGTTGTCAGTGGCTACATCCCCTCCTCTTGTGAAAATGGTCCAAGATGCCCTATCACGGCACGACTAATCATCTGAGGTTCCCGATCATGCTGGAATAGGATTCACCCTCCTTTTGCGTCTGTCACTACGCCCAGCACTCGCAAGTTTGAAGCTCGTCACAGTCATTCAATCATTGAATCCTACTCAGAATACCACAAACAAGGTTTAGACTTTCCGGATTCTCTTGAATGCCGCCATCATTCTAGCTTACACCACGAAGATTCTGATTAAGAGATCTAAGAGATACTCATTCAATCTAATGTAGAACGGAAGTGGTTGTCAGGCATGCGTTCATAGGGAATGATGATGATTGTCATGTTCATCACATTCAGGTTGAAGTGCGAATGAATATCTTAAAAGCGAAATAAGATGAATTGAATAGAAAAACAGTAGTACTTTGCATTAATCTTTGAGGAACAGCAGAGCTCCACACCTTAATCTATGGAGTGCAGAAACTCTACCGTTAAAAATACATAAGTGAAAGGTCCAGGCATGGCCGAATGGCCAGCCCCCAAAACGTGATCACCGGATCAAAATTACAATCCAGGATGATCCAAAGATGTCTAATACAATAGTAAAAGGTCCTATTTATAATAAACTAGCTACCAGGGTTTACAGAAGTAAGTAATTGATGCATAAATCCACTTCTGGGGCCCACTTGGTGTGTGCTTGGGCTGAGCTTGAGTGTTGCACGTGTAGAGGTCCTTCTTGGAGTTGAACGCCAGTTTTTGTGCCAGTTTGGGCGTGGAACTCCACTTTGCAACTTGTTTCTGGCGCTGGACGCCAGAATTGGGCAGAGAGCTGGCGTTGAACGCCAGTTTGCGTCATCTAAACTTGGGCAAAGTATGAACTATTATATATTTCTGGAAAACCCTGGATGTCTACTTTCCAACGCAATTAGAAGCATGGCGTTTTGAGTTCTGTAGCTCCAGAAAATCCATTTTGAGTGCAGGGAGGTCAGAATCCAACAGCATCAGCAGTCCTTCTTCAACCTCTGAATCTGATTTTTGCTCAAGTCCCTCAATTTCAGCTAGAAAATACCTAAAATTATAGAAAAACACACAAACTCATAGTAAAGTCCAGAAATGTGAATTTAACATAAAAACTAATGAAAACATCCCTAAAAGTAACTAGATTCTACTAAAAACATACTAAAAACAATGCCAAAAAGCGTATAAATTATCCGCTCATCAAAGACTCTAAACCAAAAAGAAAAATTTTTCCTAATCTAAGCAACAAAATAAACCGTCAGTTGTCCAAACTCGAACAATCTCCGGCAACGGCGCCAAAAACTTGGTGCACGAGAATTACTTTACACTATGTAATTCCGCACAACTAACCAGCAAGTGCACTGGGTCGTCCAAGTAATACCTTACGTGAGTAAGGGTCGATCCCATGGAGATTGTTGGTTTGAAGCAAGCTATGGTTATCTTGCAACTCTTAGTCAGGATATTAATTTGTGGTTATCAATTGACTTGCAAATGAACAAGAGACCATGAATTAAAGGTTACTTGTTATTCAGTAAATGAGAATATGTTAGAGTTTTGGAGATGCTTTGTCTTTTGAATCTCTGCTTTCTCCCTATCTTCTTCTTCACACACGCACGTCCCTCCTATGGCAAGCTGTGTGTTGGTGGATCACCGTTGTCAATGGCTACCATCCTTCCTCTCAGTGAAAATGGTCCAGGTACGCTGTCACCGCATGGCTAATCATCTGTAGGTTCTCGATCATACCGGAATAGAATTTGCTATCCTTTTGCGTCTATCACTACGCCCAGTACTTGCGAGTTTAAAGCTCGTCACAGTCATCCAATCCCAGAATCCTACTCGAAATACCACAGACAAGGTTTAGACTTTCCGGATTCTCAAGGATGCTGCCAATGAATTCTAGCTTATACCACGGAGATTCCGATCACGGAATCTAAGAGATACTCATTCAATCTAATGTAGAACGGGAGTGGTTGTCAGGCACACGTTCATAGGTTGAGAATGGTGATGAGAGTCACAGATCATCACATTCATCATAATGAGGCGCGAATGAACATCTTAGATAAGAACAAGCGTGATTGAATAGAAAACAGAAATACTTGCATTAATTCATCGAGACACAGCAGAGCTCCTCACCCCTAACAATGGAGTTTAGAGACTCCTGCCGTCAAAGAGTACAAAGTTCAGATCTAAAAATGTCATGAGATACAAAATAAATCTCTAAAAGTTGTTTAAATACTAAACTAGTAACCTAGGTTTACAGAAAATGAGTAAACTATGATAGATAGTGCAGAAATCTACTTCTGGGGCCCACTTGGTGTGTGATGGGGCTGAGACTAAAGATTCTCACGTGCCTGGGCTGTTTTGGGCGTTCAACGCCAGGTTGTAACCTGTTTCTGGCGTTGAACTCCAACTTGTAACTTGTTTCTGGCACTGGACGCCAGACTGCAACATGGAACTGGCGTTGAACGCCAGTTTACGTCATCTATCCTTGAGCAAAGTATGGACTATTATATATTGATGGAAAGCCCTGGATGTCTACTTTCCAACGCAATTGGAAACGCATCAATTGGACTATTGTAGCTTCAGAAATTCCATTCCGAGTGCAGAGAGGTCAGGATCCAACAGCATCAGCAGTCCTTTTTTCAGCCTGAATCAGATTTTTGCTCAGCTCCCTCAATTTCAGCCAGAAAATACCTGAAATTACAGAAAAACACACAAACTCATAGTAAAGTCCAGAAATATGAATTTTGCCTAGAAACTAATGAAAATAAACTAAAAACTAACTAAAACATACTAAAAACTATATGAAATTAACCCCAAAAAGCGTATAAAATATCCGCTCATCAGAGAAGCATCTCTATTCCTGCCATTGGAGCAAACAACTTTGAGCTTAAGCCTCAATTAGTTTCTTTGATGCAACACAATTACAAATTTCATGGACTTCCATTGGAAGATCCCCATTAATTTTTGGCTGAATTTTTGCAAATCTGTGATACTGTCAAGACCAAAGGGGTTGATCCCGAGGTCTATAGGCTTATGCTTTTTTCTTTTGCTGTAAGAGACAGAGCTAGAATATGGTTGAACTCACAACCTAAGAAAAGCCTGAACTCTTGGGAAAAGCTGGTCAGTGCTTTTCTAGCCAAATTCTTTCCACCTCAAAAATTGAGTAAGCTTAGAGTGGAAGTCCAAACCTTTATACAGAAGGAAGGTGAATCCCTCTATGAAGCTTGGGAAAGATACAAGCAATTGATCAGAAGGTGTCCTTCTGACATGCTTTCAGAATGGAGCATCATAGGTATCTTCTATGATGGTCTGTCTGAACTATCCAAGATGTCATTGGAAAGCTCTACTGGAGGATCTCTTCATCTGAAGAAGACGCCTGCAGAAGCTCAGGAACTCATTGAAATGGTTGCAAATAACCAATTCATGTACACTTCTGAAAGGAATCTTGTAAATAATGGGACAACTCAGAAGAAAGGAGTTCTTGAGATTGACACTCTGAATGTCATATTGGCTCAGAACACAATATTGACTCAGCAAGTCAATATGATTTCTCAGAGTTTGTTTGGAATGCAAGCAGCAACATGCAGTACCAAAGAAGCTTCATCTGAAGAAGAAGCTTATGATCCTGAGAACCCAGCAACGGAAGAGGTGAATTACATGGGAGAACCCTATGGAAACACCTATAATTATTCATGGAGAAATCATCCAAATCTCTCATGGAAGGACCAACAGAGGCCTCAATAAGGCTTCAACAACAGTAATGGTAGAAGAAATAGGTTTAGCAATAGCAAGCCTTTTCCATCATCTTCTCAGCAACAGACAGAAAATTCTAAGTAGAGCCAATCTGACTTAGCAACCATAATCTCTGATCTAACTAAGACCACTCAAAGTTTTATGACTGAAACAAGGTCCTCTATTAGAAATTTGGAGGCACAAGTGGGTCAGCTGAGTAAGAAAGTTACTGAACTCCCTCCTAGTACTCTCCCAAGCAATACAAAAGAGAACCCAAAGAGAGAATGCAAGGCCATAAACACGTCCCACATAGCCGAATGCATAGAGGAGGGAAAGGCAGTGATTTCCACTGAGGAAGACCTCAATGGACGTCCACTGGCCTCCAAGGAGTTCCCTTATGAGGAACCATGAGAATCTGAGGCTCATACAGAAACCATAGAGATTCCATTGAATTTACTTCTGCCATTCATGAGCTCTGATGAGTATTCTTCCTCTGAAGAGGATGAAGATATTACTGAAGATCAAGTTGCTAAGTACCTTGGAGCAATCATGAAGCTAAATGCCAAATTATTTTGTAATGAGACTTGGGAGGATGAACCCCCCTTGCTCACCAAAGAACTGGATGACTTGACTAGGCAGATATTACCTCAGAAGAAACAGGATCCTGGAAAGTTCTCAATACCTTGTACCATAGGCACCATGACCTTTGAGAAGGCTCTGTGTGACCTAGCGTCAAGTATAAACCTCATGCCACTTTCTGTGATGGAGAAGCTAGGGATCCTTGAGGTACAAGCTGCAAGAATCTCACTAGAGATGGCAGACAATTCAAGAAAACAGGCTTATGGACTTGTAGAGGATGTCTTGGTAAAGGTTGAAGGCCACTACATCCCTTCTGATTTCATAATCCTAGACACTGGGAAGAGTATGGATGAATCCATCATCCTTGGCATACCCTTCCTAGCCACAGCAAAAGCTGTGATTGATGTTGATAGAGGAGAATTGGTCCTTCACGTGAATGAGGACTCCCTTGTGTTTAAGGCTCAAGGATCTCCCTCTGTAACAATGGAGAGGAAGCATGAAAATCTTCTCTCAATGCAGAGTCAAACAAAGCCCCCACATTTAAACTCTAAGTTTGGTGTTGGGAGGCCATCATCATGCTCTGATTCTTTGTGAGGCTCCATAAGAGCCCACTGTCAAGCTATTGATATTAAAGAAGCGCTTGTTGGGAGGCAACCTAATTTTATTTAATTATATCTATTTATTTTCCATTGTTATTTTATGTTTTCTGTAGGTTAATGATCATGTGAAGCCACAAAAATAACTGAAAAAGCAAAAATAGAATAAAAAATAGTATTACAAATAGCACACCCTGGAGAAGAAGCTTACTAGCATTTAAACGCCAACAACGGTAGCAGAATGGGCGTTAAACGCCCAGTCTGGCACCATTCTGGGCGTTTAACGCCAGAAAAGGACACCAGACTGGCGTTTAACACCAGAAAAGGGCACAAAGTTGGCGTTTAACGCCAGAAAGGGGAGAAAAGTTGGCGTTTAACGCCAGAAAGGGAAGAAAAGCTGGCGTTAAACACCAGAAATGGGCAGCAACCTGGCGTTTAACGCCAGAATTGGCACAGGAAGGGGCGTTTACACCCCAACATGGTGCAGGGATGAGAATTCCTTGATACCTCAGGATCTGTGGACCCCACAGGATCCCCACCTACATCAACTCTCTCTCTCTTCTTCACACCTTTCTTTAACACTCTTCCCCACCCACTATTGACCAATCACCTCAATACCTCTTCCCCAAAAACCCCTCACCTATCAAATCCTACCCTCTTCTCCATAATATCTTCACCAATCTACATCCATCCATCATAAAACTCCACCTACCTCACCATTCAAATTCAAACCATTTCCCTCCCAAGCCCTCCCCATACATGGCCGAACTCCTTCATAAAACCCCCCTTCACTCCTTCATTTCTACATATCACAAACACTACTTCTCTCCCTTGGCCGAACCACTAAACCCCCTCCATCTCCTCTATTTCTTCTTCTTCTAATATTTTCCTTCTTCTTTTGCTCGAGGACGAGCAACCATTCTAAGTTTGGTGTGGAAAAAGCTAAAGCTTTTTTTTTCTATAACCACTAATGGCACCAAAGGCCAGAGAAATCTCTAGAAAGAGGAAAGAGAAGGAAATTGCTTCCACCTCCGAGTCATAGGAGATGGAGAGATTCATCTCAAGGGTGCATCAAGACCACTTCTAGGAAGTTGTGGCCAAGAAGAAGGTGATCCCTGAGGTCCCTTTCAAGCTCAAAAAGGGTGAATATCCGGAGATCCGACATGAGATTCGAAGAAGAGGTTGGGAAATTCTCACCAACCCCATTCAACAAGTCGGGATCTTAATGGTTCAAGAGTTCTATGCCAATGCATGGATCACCAAGAACCATGATCAAAGTGTAAACCCGGACCCAAAGAATTAGCTTACAATGGTCCGGGGGAAATGCTTAGATTTTAGTCCGGAAAATGTAAGGTTAGCATTCAACTTGCCCATGATGCAAGGAGATGCACGCCTCTACACTAGAAGGGTCAACTTTGATCAAAGGTTGGACCAAGTCCTCATAGACATTTGTAAAGAGGGCGCTCAATGGAAGAGAGATTCAAGAGGGAAGCCAGTTCAACTAAGAAGGCATGACCTCAAGCCCGTGGCTAGGGGATGGTTGGAGTTCATCCAACGTTCAATCATTCCCACTAGCAACAGGTTTGAAGTTACTATAGACCGGGCTATCAAGATCCATAGCATCATGATTGGAGAGAAAGTAGAAGTTCATGAGGTTATATCCCTAGAACTCTACAAGGTGGCGGACAAGTCCTCTACTTTGGCAAGGTTAGCCTTCCCTCATCTCATTTATCACCTCTGCAATTCAGCTAGAATTGACATAGAGGAAGACATCCTCATTGATGAGGACAAGCCCATCACTAAGAAAAGGATGGAGCAAACAAGAGAGCCCACTCATGGACCTCACCAAGAGCATGAGAAAATTCCTCATCATGAAATCCATGAGATGCCTCAAGGGATGCACTTTCCTCCACAAAACTATTGGGATCAAATTAACACCTCCTTAGGAGAATTAAGTTCCAATATGGGACAACTAAGGGTGGAGCACCAAGAGCATTCCATCCTCCTTCATGAAATTAGAGAAGATCAAAGAATCACGAGGAAGGAGCAACAAAGGCAAGGAAGAGACATTGAGGAGCTCAAGCACTCCATAAGATCTTCAAGAGGAAGAACAAGCCGCCATCACTAAGGTGGACCCGTTTTTTAATTTCCTTGTTCTTTTTTTTCTATTTTTTAAAAATTATGCTTTATGTTTTATTTATGTTTGTGTCTTATTACATGATCACTAGTGTCTAAGTGTCTATGCCTTAAAGCTATGAAAGTCCTATGAATCCATCACCTTTCTTAAAATGAAAAATGATCTAAAAACAAAAGAACAAAAAGTACATGATTTCGAATTCATCCTTGAAACTAGTTTAATTATTTTGATGTGGTGGCAATACTTTTGTTTTCTGAATGAATGCTTGAACATTGCATATTTTTTATATTGTTATTTATGAATGTTAAAATTGTTGGCTCTTGAAAGAATAATGAAAAAGGAGAAATGTTATTGATGATCTGAAAAATTATAAAATTGATTCTTGAAGCAAGAAAAAGCAGTGAAAAAGAAGAAGCTTGTGAAAAAAATGGCGAAAAGAAAAAGAAAGAAAAAAGAAAAAGCAAGCAGAAAAAGCCAGTAACCCTTTAAACCAAAAGGCAAGGGTAAAAAGGATCCAAGGCTTTAAGCATCAATGGATAGGAGGGCCTAATAAAATCCTGGCCTAAGTGGCTAAACCAAGCTGTCCCTAACCATGTGCTTGTGGCGTGAAGGTGTCAAGTGAAAAGCTTGAGACTGAGCGGTTAAAGTCATGGTCCAAAGCAAAAAGAGTGTGCTTAAGAGCTCTGGACACCTCTAATTGGGGACTCTAGCAAAGCTGAGTCACAATCTGAAATGGTTCACCCAGTTATGTGTCTGTGGCATTTATGTATCCGGTGGTAATACTGGAAAACAAAATGCTTAGGGTCACGTCCAAGACTCATAAAGTAACTGCATTCAAGAATCAATATACTGAACTAGGAGAATCAATAACGCTATTTAAATTCTGAGTTCCTATAGATGCCAATCATTCTAAACTTCAAAGGATAAAGTGAAATGCCAAAACTGTTCAGAGGCAAAAAGCTACTAGTCCCGCTCATCTAATTGGAGCTAAGTTTCATTGATATTTTGGAATTTATAGTATATTTTCTTCTTTTTATCCAATTTTATTTTCAGTTGCTTGGGGACAAGCAACAATTTAAGTTTGGTGTTGTGATGAGCAGATAATTTATATGCTTTTTGGCATTGTTTTTAGGTAGTTTTTAGTATATTTTAGTTAATTTTTATTATGTTTTTATTAGTTTTTAAATAAAAATCACATTTCTAGACTTTATTATGAGTTTGTGTATTTTTCTGTGATTTCAGGTATTTTCTGGCTGAAATTGAGGGACCTGAGCAAAAATCTGATTCAGAGGCTGAAAAAGGACTACAGATGCTGTTGGATTCTGACCTCCCTGCACTCGAAGTGGCTTTTCTAGAGCTACAAAATCCCAATTGGTGCGCTCTTAATTGCGTTGGAAATTAGACATCCTGAGCTTTCCAGCAATATATAATAGTCCATACTTTGCTCGAGATTTGATGGCCCAAACTGGCGTTCCAACTCAGCATAAAAATTCTGGCGTCAAAACGCCAGAACTGGCATAAAAGCTGGAGTTAAACGCTCAAACTGGCACAAAAGCTGGCGTTTAACTCCAAGAAAAGTCTCTACATGTGAAAGCTTCAATGCTCAGCCCAAGCACACACCAAGTGCCTGGAAGTGGATTTCTGCATCATTTACTTATTTTTGTAAACCCTAGGTTACTAGTTCATTATAAATAGGACCTCTTGCTATTGTATTTTCATCTTTAGATCATTTTTGAGACTATCTTTGTATCACTTTTGATCTCTTGATCATGTTTAGGGGGCTGGCCATTCGGCCATTCCTGGACCTTCATCACTTTTGTATTTTCAACGGTGGAGTTTCTACACCCCATAGATTAAGGTGTGGAGCTCTGCTGTTCCACATGAATTAATGCAAAGTACTACTATTTTTCTATTCAATTCATGCGTATTCTTGTTCTAAGATATTCATTAGCACCCAAGAACATGATGAATGTGATGATTATGTGACACTCATCACCATTCTCACTTATGAATGCGTGCCTGACAAACACTTCCGTTCTACATGAAAACAAGCTTGAATGCATATCTCTTGGATATCTAATACAGGGAACCGAGCCTGAGATATTAGAGTCTTCGTGGTATAAGCTAGACTCCATGGGCAGCATTCTTGAGATCCGGAAAGTCTAAACCTTGTCTGTGGTATTCCGAGTAGGATCTGGGATGGGATGACTATGACGAGCTTCAAACTCACGAGTGTTGGGCGTAGTGACAGACGCAAAAGGATCAATGGATCCTATTCCGGCATGAGTGGGAACTGACAGATGATTAGCCGTGCAGTGACAGCGCATTTTGGACCATTTTCACTGAGAGGACGGACGGTAGCCATTGACAACGGTGATCCCCAACATACAGCTTGCCATGGAAAGGAGTATGAATGATTGGATGAAGGCAATAGGAAAGCAGAAGTTCAGGAGGAACAAAGCATCTTCATACGCTTATCTGAAATTCCTACCAATGAATTGCATAAGTATCTCTATCCTATTTTATATTTATCTTTTAATTATCAATTCTCCATAACCATTTGAATCCGCCTGACTGAGATTTACAAGATGACCATAGCTTGCTTCAAGCCGACAATCTCTGTGGGATCGACCCTTACTCACGTAAGGTATTACTTGGACGACCCAGTGCACTTGCTGGTTAGTTGCATCGAAGTTGTGAATAAAAGTGTGAGATCACGATCGCGCGTACCAAGTTTTTAGCGCCATTATCAGAGATCACAATTCCGTACACCAATATACACCAGTGAAGGTGTTGGATGTGAATTATGATTATGATTGTGAATAACTCAAGTTGGGGATGCACGACAGAGGGACAGTCCAATGGTTAGCTACCAGGATTTGTCGGGTTGGCTTTATAACCGACAGATGATATCATCAGCCACTAGGACTGGCATTCATCATATGCATCTATGTGACATTGTTTAGGTGTGCATATTGTGCTTGGCTTGCCTTTGTGAATACTTGTGATTATTTTCTAATTGTTCTACTTGCAGTAACTGTTTGTTTGTGCTTGAACTTTCCTATTTGTGTTTGTGACTAGGACTCTGTTGGACTGTGGTGATTGGTTGTTGTTTGGGTTGTTTAGACCTAGAGCCGTGGTTGATCATGAGGTGGGCCGAAGGCCATGTCTGGTTGATGTTCTGGTTTGGAAAAGTATGAACAACTAACCTGGTTCAGCATAGATGAACTTTTCGAAAGGCTTTTGGATTTAATAAGAAATGAACAGTTCCTCTTTCAGAAAAGATTTTAGACTTTTCTTTTATAGTAAACCTTTGTTTTTGAAAGCATGCATAAGGCAGTTATTAATCACTATAACGGTTTTATCTCGCATATCCTATTATAGTAATTCTACAACCCTATAGTGAGAACCCTTTCGAGGATGATGTTCTCACTCCCCTACAGATCTTCTCTTTTCAGGTTATAGACGACGAAGTTCAGAAGATATTATTTATTTTTCTATCAGACGATATTTTTGTATTGTTTTAGTATTTATGTTTCCCTCGCCTTTAGTTTTGCAAGTCTTGTAAGAGGGATAGGATTTTGATATGAGATGTTCGTAAATTAATATGTATGTATGTATGTATGTATGTATGTATTTATGTATGTATGTATGTATGTATGTATGTATGTATGTATATATATATATATATATATATATATATATATATATATATATTTCCTGTGAATATTGTAATTTATATTGTAAATATTGATGTATGTTTATTAAAGATTCGGTTAAAGTTTTAAACATGCTCATATTTTAGTATTCAATATTACAAGATTCGTCGTAATACCTGAGCTATCAGAGTGGCATAGCCGGAAGCGTGACATTTTGATAGTTAGGGTGTTACAGAATAGCTCTAAGAACTTTGAAAAGTTATTCTCTTGATCTTGCTTCTGGAGCCTTTGAGGGTATGGAATTCTTGATTTATATGTTTTCACTTTTTCCTTTTTAAGTTCTGTTGGTGCATGAGCTTTCTCTAGATTCTCCTCCCTTTTTTCTTCTGGCGGGTCTTCGATTTTCTTTTCATCCTCCATGGAAAGCTCCTTGTTAATCACTGTTCCAATCCTTAGAGAGATGGCCTTACATTCTTCCTTGGGATTTGGTGCGGTGTCACTAGGAAAGGACTTGGTAGGCCTTTCTGCCAATTGCTTAGCCATTTGCCTTAATTGATCCTCTAGGTTTCTCATAGAAACTTCTTGATTTTAGAAATTTGCTCTTACTTCTTGTATAAAGTCTTGAGTTTATTGCACAAAGGTGGCATTGGTCGTGAGCTCAAGAGATGATAATTTTTTATGGTTGGCTTGTTGATATGGATTGTTAACATTCCTTTGTCCTTGATTACCCCAACCAAAATTAAGATTATTCCTCCAGCCTGGATTATAAGTTTTTGAAAATAGATCATTTTTTGGCCTTGAAAAATGTCCCATGATGTTCACTTGCTTAGTGGATGAATGGCCTCCTGTATATACGTTAGACCTTTCACTTGGATGTTCTCCTCCACACAGATCACAAGAAGCTTGACTTCTGATGGAAGTTACTTGCTTATGCTCCAGTTGTTTTGCGAGTGAGGCTATCTCCTGGACATCATTTTATTTTGTGCTAGAAGTGTGTCCATGGTGTCTAGTGCCATCACCCCTTTTTTTGGCCCTTTCGGATGAATACATGAAATTATTGGCCGTCACTATCGCTTTCAATTCTAATGCTTCTTCAGGTGTCTTTCTGTCTAAGGAACCTCCAGCTGATGATTCAATCATCGTGCTTGAGGCTTGAGAGATGCATGGTGTGGACATCTTCTAAGCATCTCTTTGTACCTTTTCCAAATTTTATAGAGCGATTCTCTCTCTTTTTGGGAGAATGAGTTGATGTCATTTCTCAATCGGGCCACCTTTTGGAGTGGCAAGTATTTAGTTAAAAATTTGCTAACTAGATCCTCCCACGAAGTGATGTTGTCTAAGGGTTGAGCTTGGAGCCATTATGTGGCTCTATCTCTCAAAGAGAATGGGAATAGCCTCAACCGAATGGCTTCGGAGCTAACTCCATTACTCTTCACAGTGTCACATAGCTGCAAAAAATTAGCTATGTGGATGTTCGGATTCTCTTGAGGGCTACCTCCAAATTGGTCTCTCTATACCAAATAGATTAGTAAATACTTTAGTTCAAAGTTATTTGTTTGAACCATGGGTCTCACTATTCTATCTCCACAGCTTTCGGAGGTAGGCATGTTATATTCTCCAAAGGTCCTTCTTGCATTTTTTTGATCTTCTGCTATTCTCTCTTCTTCTTCTCTCCTGGCTCTTGCTTTCTTTCTTAATTGAAATAATGTTAGCTCTATTTTGAGATCGTACTGGAGAGATGCAGGGTCTTCTCTCTCTGGCATGCAAAAACACAAGAGGAGATCAAACGTACCTTATGGTATAAAGAATAAAGAAAGAAGAGAAGAATTTAAATAAGATAAAAAAATAAAAGAAAAGAACATAAACTAAAATAAACAAGATCTAAGTTAGGATTTAACCAGACGTATGTTGTCAATCTCAATTAATCCCCGACAACGAATACCGGCAAGTACAACAGGTCATTCAAGTAATAAAATAAAATAAACAAAAACTTGATAAGCAAATATTAAAGCTAATGTATACCGACAAGTGCACCGGATCATTCAAGTAATACCATGGTGAATAGATATTATTTTCACGAGGATTAACGGATTGAGGCAAGCAACATCTAATTAAATATATAATTAGATTGATCAAATCTTTGATTTTGGATTGTGGATCTTGAAGAAAAGAAGAATTAGAGAAGAGAATGCTTGAAATTGAGAGAAAATCAATAGATGAGAATGTTGAAGGCTTCGGAGATGTTTGCTTCATAGACAAACAATGCTTATGCTTTCTTATTTAATTCATGCAAAAATCTTTTCACAGTAAATCATTTATAGCTAAACCCCGATCCCTTGGTGATTTAATTTCTCTAAACCCAATTAATCGCCAATCCCTTGGTCAACTAATCGAGAGAAGAGGTGAAGAACAATTTCGATTTTATGCCACACAACCTTCAAGAATTATCACTAGCCGAATTATATGTCACGTATTCGAACCAGATATAGATAAGTGAAGATTATGAGATGAGTTTTCTGTTAATTTTGAAATTAATTTTCCCAAATATAAAATTAGAATCCAAGATAGATTTAGAATATTTCTCAATAGTTCTAATTCTTGTTGATGAAGAACAAAACTCAATCTTGCAAAAGTAAAGAAGCATGAATTAAAATAAAAGAAAATACTTACATTATTAAACCTTAAACCAAACAAAGCTCCTAACCTTCAACGGAGGAAGTTTAGTGAATTATGATAAAGAAAGAACTAATTCTAATGATGAGAGAGTGATTCTTTGATAGATGATTGATTCCCTTTATGTGAACAAGGTTCACTTATTTATATCCTAAGTTTTATCTAGAATTCAAATTCAAAACTAACCATAATCTTATCTTTCAGAAGGATAAGATAGCTAACTACTTACTTCAAATTCAAATAAAAATAATTCAAATATAATTTAGAAGTAAATCCTAATAACCAAATCTTTATATTTTTAGAAGGAATTAATGATAACTACTCTTTTTGAATCTTGAATCTTCAATTTTTAGATGTGATTAAGGCTTCTAATAATTTGATAACTGAATTTGGGCATTGTCAAGTGTTGAAGCATTGAATAATACTAGGAGTTGAAGCTTGAGGCACGCCGGACTTGCATTCTTAAATGTGCGCGTAGGCCCAATTTGCACCTCCAGGGCTTGATGGACGCCGGGCTTGGAGTGAGAGACGTCGAGCATGTGCTTGGAGCAAGGAGGAGATGCCGGGCTTGTGGATCAGAAGTTGGGCGTGCATGCCATTCTATAAGGGGATGCCAGGCTTGTGGAAGGGGCCGCTGGGTGTGTGTGTTCTTGGAGGGGAAGTGTTTGGTGTCCATGCTTGAAGGCTGGGCGTTCAGTTTGATGGCTTTTGGGCTCGGTTGAATCGTTCTCGAACCAGTTTTGTATTTTCTTGCTAAAAAGGTTTTAATCCTTGATTATTTTGAGATAAAAAACACCTGAAAATACAATAATACTAACACAATTCCAAATATTTGATTAGTTATGAAATTTTACTAGAAAACATAAGAAATTTGATTAAAAATCTAAGAAAACTTAAGAAAACAATTAAAAAAGGACCTTAAAAACTGCTTAAGATGACGTGTCATCACACTCCAAACTTTCTCTAGAACATCACCATTTAGTGGAACTGAAGGAAAAAGGTTTATCAAATCTATTGCAGTCCTCATTGCTTCACCCCAAAAGGATTTAGACAACTTTGCATAAGAGAGCATATACCTGACTTTATCATTGATAGTGCGACTCGTTCTCTCTACAACTCTATTATGTTGAGGAGTCTTAGGAACTGTCTTCTCAAACTTTATCCCATATCCTTTGCAATATTCTTCAAATGGATCTCTGTATTCACCACCATTATCTGCTCAAACACATTTTAATTTTCTTTTTGTTTCTCTTTCAACACTGGCATGAAAGTGTTTGAAAACACTAAATACTTGGTCTTTATATTTCAAAACAAAAGTCCACACTTTTCGAGATATAATGCACCTCCTATTGTTTTAACATCTATAATGCATACATCAGTGTGAACTAAATCTAAAACATGTGATCTCTGAGGTCTAGAACTATGAAATGATACTCTAGCATAATTTCTAACAAAACTATGAGTACATGTATTTAAAGTTGTACCTTTCACTAGGAATGAGTACGTCTTAGTTAAGACGCTAAGTCCTTTCATGCTCTAATGACCAAGACGCATATGCCACAAATTAGAGAAGGAATCATCAGCTACATTCACCTCTTCTTTGCACAATTTTGTTTGCAACTGGTAAAGAATAGTGAGACTATTGTCTTCTTCAGCAACAATGAGATCCCTTTTGGTAATCTTATATTTTTCACCATCAAAAGAAGTACAATGACCCTCTTGATTCAATCCCTTCACTAAAATTAAACTGAACCGCATATCTGATACATGCCTAACATTCTTCAATTGTAATTTGTATCCTATGTTAGTTTTAAGCCACATATATTCCATACCAATAATATCAAACACCCCTTTATCTCCCAATTTAATGTTGCCAAAATTTTTAACAGTATAAGAATTGAAAAATTTGCATCTCGGTGTGAAATGACATGAGGCACCAAAGTTCATAATTCAAGTGAAATTCTCACAAACAAGATTAACATAGTTTTTCATCATATGTGATAAGATCATCTTTATAAACAATAGTAGTAGTTTTTTTTATCATTTTTTTTACCTTTATCTCCATTGCTTCTTTTTTATTACTCTCTTTTCAAGAACATATAATACCTTTTGATTAGAGACGGAGCTAGACTAAACTTTCGAGAGGGAAAAAATTTAATTTTGTAATATAGAAAAGACTAAACTAAATATTTTACGAGGTCCAAATTGAAAATTTTATATATTTATAAAGAAAAATTGAGATTCAGGGGCCATTTTCCCTTTTCTTTACATGAGGCTCTACATCTGCTCTTGATATGCTCCAACTTGACACAATAGTGACAAATGAACTCCTTTCTTGACTTGTACTTTTCTCTTGATTTGCTTTGACTCTATGATCTATTAGAACTATGAGATTTTTTATTTCGATTTCTCTCCCATAACTCTGAAACAAGTGCTTCTGACTGGGAGAAAGGTATTGATCAAATCTCGCTCTCTTCTTCTAACTTTTTCATTCAACATACTCTCTTTAACCATTGCTAACATCAATTTTTCTTTAGAGATGAGTTAGTCAATGTCACAACCAGAACTTATCAACTATCAGGCAAAGAACTCAATAATAACAAGGCTTGCAACTAATCATTTAAAGTGATGTCGTTATTTGTCAATTGGTTCACAGTCTCCTGAAATATGCTCAAATTCTCGAACATTAATTTACCTCCAATATATTTCATATTAACTAGCTTCCTAATCAAGAATACTTGTTTTGCACATTTTTCCTTTTATATAACTCCTTCAATTTCTTCCACATCTTTTCGATATTAGTTTTAGTGTCAATGATGAGCGGATAATTTATACACTTTTTGGCATTGTTTTTACATAGTTTTTAGTATGATTTAGTTAGTTATTAGTATATTTTTATTAGTTTTTAATTAAAATTCACATTTCTGGACTTTACTATGAGTTTGTGTGTTTTTCTGTGATTTCAGGTATTTTCTGGCTGAAATTGAGGGACCTGAGCAAAAATCAGATTCAGAGGTTGAAGAAGGACTGCAGATGTTGTTGGATTCTGACCTCCCTGCACTCAAAGTGGATTTTCTGGAGCTACAGAACTCCAAATGGCGCGCTCTCAATTGCGTTAGAAAGTAGACATCCAGGGCTTTCCAGAAATATATAATAGTCCATACTTTGCCCGAGTTTAGATGATGCAAACTGGTGTTGAACGCCAGTTTCATGCTGCATTCTGGAGTTAAACGCCAGAAACAGGTTGCAAAGTGGAGTTAAATGCCAGAAACATGTTACAAAGTGGCGTTCAACTCCAAGAGAAGCCTCTACACGTGGAAAGCTCAATGCTCAGCCCAAGCACACACCAAGTGGGCCCCGGAAGTGGATTTCTACATCATTTACTCATTTCCGTAAACCCTAGTAACTACTTTAGTATAAATAGGACTTTTTACTATCTTTCTAAGGATCTTTGATTAGTTTTTATGCTATCTTAGACTTTCATGGGGGCTGGCCATTCGGCCATGCCTGGACCATTATCACTTATGTATTTTCAAACGGTAGAGTTTCGACACACCATAGATTAAGGTGTGGAGCTCTGCTGTTCCTCATGAATTAATACAAAGTACTACTGTTTTTCTATTCAATTCAAGCTTATTCCTATTCTAAGATATCCATTCGCACCCAAGAACATGATGAATGTGATGATTATGTGACGCTCATCATCATTCTCACTTATGAACGCGTGCCTGACAAACACTTCCGTTCTATATGCAAGCAAGCTAGAATGAATATCTCTTAGATATCTAATACAGGGACCGAGTCCGAGATATTAGAATCTTCGTTGTATAAGTTAGAACCCATGGATGGCCATTCTTGAGATCCGGAAAGTCTAAACCTTGTCTGTGGTATTCCGAGTAGGATCTGGGAAGGGATGGCTGTGACGAGCTTCAAACTCGCGAGTGCTGGGCGTAGTGACAGACGCAAAAGGATAGTAAATCCTATTCCAGTATGATCGAGAACCGACATATGATTAGCCATGCAGTGACAGCGCATTGGACCATTTTCACAGAGAGGATGGGATGTAGCCATTGACAACGGTGATGCCCTACATAAAGCTTGGCATGGAAAGGAGTAGGAATGGTTGGATGAAGACAGCAGAAAAGCAGAGGTTCAGAGGAACGAAAGCATCTCTATACGCTTATCTGAAATTCTCACTAATGAATTACATAAGTATCTCTATCCTAGTTTATGTTTTATTTATCTTTTAATTATTAAAACTCTATATCCATTTGAATCCGCCTGACTGAGATTTACAAGGTGACCATAGCTTGCTTCAAGCCGACAATCTCCGTGGGATCGACCCTTACTCACGTAAGGTTTATTACTTGGACGACCCAGTGCACTTGCTGGTCAGTTGTGCGAAGTTGTGACAAAGAATTAAGATTATGAACGTGCGTATAAAGTTTTCAGCGCCGTTACCAAGGAATGGAACCGTCACGATTTCTGTGCACCAAGTTTTTGGCGCCGTTGTCGGGGATTGTTCGAGTTTGGACAACTGACGGTTCATCTTGTTGCTTAGATTAGGTAATTTTATTTTAATTTTAAGTTTTTTTTATTTCTTATTTTCGAAAAAAAAATAATTTCTTCTTTTTCGTTTTTCCCAATTAATTTTCGAAAAATCAAAAAAATTTATAAAATCATAAAATCAAAAATATTTTTGTGTTTCTTGTTTGAGTCTAGAGTCAAGTTTTAAATTTGGTGTCAATTGCATCTTTTTAATTTTCCAAAAATTATTTTCAAAAATTTCATGCATTGCATTCTTCATGATCTTCAATTCGTTCTTGGCCAGTCTTCTTGTTTGATCTTCATATTTTCTTGTTTTGTGTCTTTTCTTGTTTTTCATATGCATTCTTGAATTCTTAGTGTCTAAAAATTAAAAATCTTTAAGTTTAGTGTCTTGCATGTTTTCTTTTCTTCAAAATTTTCAAAAATAAGTCCTTGGTGTTCATGACATTCAAAGTGTTCTTGGTGTTCATCTTGACATTCATAGTGTTCTTGCATGCATCATGTGTTTTGATTCAAAATTTTCATGCATTGAGTCTTTTTGATGTTTTTCTCTTTCTACATTAAAAATTCAAAAATAAAAAAAATATCTTTCCCTTTTTCTCTCATAAATTTTCGAAGATTTGAGTTGACTTTTTCAAAACTTTTTAAAATTTAGTTGTTTCTTATGAGTCAAATCAAATTTTCAATTTAAAAATTCTATCTTTTTCAAAAATCAAATCTTTTTCAATTTTTCCTTCATATTTTCGAAAACTTTATGATTGATTTTCAAAATCTTTTTCTTATTTCTAAATCATATTTTCGAAATTAATGCTAACAATTAATGTGATTGATTCAAAAATTTTAAGTTTGTTACTTGCCTCTTAAGAAAGGTTCAATCTTTAAATTTTAAAATCAAATATTTTTGTTTCTTGTTAGTCAAGTAATCAACTTTAATTTTAAAAATCAAATCTTTTTAAAATTCTTTTTCAAATCTTTTTCAAATTAAATTTTTCAATCATATCTTTCAATCATATCTTTTTCAAAATCAATTTCAAAATTTTTTTTAACTTTTTATCTTTTTAAATTGATTTTCAAATCTTTTTTCAATCAATCCTATCTTTTTGTTTCAATCATATCTTTTTCATAACTACCTAACTAATTCTCTCTCTCTAATTTTCGAAAATCACCTTCCTCTTTTTCAAAATTCATTTTTAATTAACTAATTATTTTAATTTTTAATTTTAGTTTTATTTCTTTTCTAATTTTCGAATTTTATTTTAATTTCAAATTAAAAATAAAAATATTTTTATTTTAATTTATTTAATTTTCGAAAATTCTTCTCTCTCACCTCCTTCTAATTATTTATTTATTTACTAACACTTCCCTTCATCTCAAAATTCGAACCCTCTCTTCCTCTTGGTGTTCGAATTTCTCTTCTTTTATTCTTATCTTCTTCTACTCACATAAAGAAATCTCTATACTGTGACATAGAGGATTCCATATTTTCTTTTCTGTTTTCTTCTTTTTCATATGAGCAGGAACAAGGATAAGAACATTCTTGTTGAGGCTGATCCTGAACCTGAAAGGACTCTGAAGAGGAAGCTAAGGGAAGCTAAAGCACAACTCTCTGGAGAAAATCTGACAGAAATTTTCGAAAAAGAAGGAGACATGGGCGAAAATAATAACAATGCAAGGAAGATGCTTGGTGACTTTACTGCACCAAATTCCAATTTACATGGAAGAAGCATCCCAATCCCTGCCATTGGAGCAAACAATTTTGAGCTTAAGCCTCAATTAGTTTCTTTTATGCAATAGAATTGCAAGTTTCATGGACTTCCATCAGAAGATCCTTTTCAATTCTTAACTGAATTCTTGCAGATCTGTGATACTGTTAAGACCAATGGGGTTGATTCCGAGGTCTACAGGCTTATGCTTTTCCCGTTTGCTGTAAGAGACAGAGCTAGAGTATGGTTGGACTCTCAACCTAAAGACAGCCTGAACTCTTGGGATAAGCTGGTCACGGCTTTCTTAGCCAAGTTCTTTCCTCCTCAAAAGCTTGGCAAGCTTAGAGTGGATGTTCAAACTTTCAGACAGAAAGAAGGAGAATCCCTCTATGAAGCTTGGGAGAGATACAAGGAACTGACCAAAAAGTGTCCTTCTGACATGCTTTCAGAATGGACCATCCTGGATATATTCTATGATGGTCTGTCTGAGTTATCAAAGATGTCACTGGACCATTCTGCAGGTGGATCCATCCACCTAAAGAAAACGCCTGCAGAAGCTCAAGAACTCATTGACATGGTTGCAAATAACTAGTTTATGTACACTTCTGAAGGAATCCTGTGAGTAATGGGACGCCTATGAGGAAGGGAGTTCTTGAAATTGATACTCTGAATGCCATATTGGCTCAGAATAAATATTAACTCAGCAAGTCAATATGATCTCTCAGAGTCTGAATGGATTGAAGGAATCATCCAACAGTACTAAAGAGGCATCTTCTGAAGAAGAAGCTTATGATCCTGAGAACCCTGCAATAGCAGAAGTGAATTACATGGGTGAATCCTATGGAAACACTTATAATTCCTCATGGAGAAATTATCCAAATTTCTCATGGAAGGATCAACAAAAGCCTCAACAAGGCTTTAACAATGGTGGAAGAAACAGGTTTAGCAATAGCAAGCCTTTTCCATCATCCACTCAGCAAAAGACAGAGAGTCCTGAGCAGGATCTATCTAGCTTAGCAAATATAGTCTCTGATCTATCTAAGGCCACTTTAAGTTTCATGAATGAAACAAGGTCCTCCATTAGAAATCTGGAGGCACAAGTGGGCCAGCTGAGTAAAAAGGTCACTGAAACCCCTCCTAGTACTCTCCCAAGTAATACAGAAGAGAATCCAAAAAGAGAGTGCAAGGTCATTGAATCAACCAACATGGCCGAACCTACAAGGGAGGGAGAGGACGTGAATCCCAGTGAGGAAGACCTCCTGAGACGTCCAGTGATCAACAAGGAGTTTTCCTCTGAGGAACCAAAGGAATCTGAGACTCATCTAGAGACCATAGAGATTTCATTGAACCTCCTTATGCCATTCATGAGCTCTGATGAGTATTCTTCTTCTGAAGAGAATGAAAATGTTACTAAAGAGCAAGTTGCCAAGTACCTTGGTGCAATCATGAAGCTGAATGCCAAATTATTTGGTAATGAGACTTGGGAAGATGAACCTCCCTTGCTCATCAATGAAATAAGTGATCCAGATCAACTGAGATTACCTCAGAAGAAACAGGATCCTGGAAAGTTCTTAATACCTTGTACCATAGGCACCATGACTTTTGAGAAGGCTCTATGTGACCTTGGATCAGGGATAAACCTCATGCCACTCTCTGTAATGGAGAAACTGGGAGTCTTTGAGGTGCAAGCTGCCAGAATCTCATTAGAGATGGCAGACAACTCCAGAAAACAGGCTTATGGACAAGTAGAGGACGTGCTAGTAAAGGTTGAAGGCCTTTACATCCCTGCTAATTTCATAATCCTGGATACTGGGAAGGATGAGGATGAATCCATCATCCTTGGAAGACCTTTTCTAGCCACAGCAAGAGATGTGATTGATGTGGACAGAGGAGAATTGATCCTTCAACTGAATGAGGACAACCTTGTGTTTAAAACTCAAGGATCTCCTTCTGTAACCATGGAGAGGAAGCATGAAAAGCTTCTCTCACTGCAGAGTCAACCAAAGCCCCCACAGTCAAACTCTAAGTTTGGTGTTGGGAGGCCACAACCAAACTCTAAGTTTGGTGTTGAACCTCCCACATTCAAACTCTAAGTTTGGTATTGGGAGGTTCCAACAATGCTCTGAACATCTGTGAGGCTCCATGAGAGCTCACTGTCAAGCTATTGACATTAAAGAAGCACTTGTTGGGAGGCAACCCAATGTTATCTAATTATATTTATTTATTTTCCATTGTTATTTTATGTGTTCTTTAGGTTGATGATCATGTGAAGTCACAAAAACTACTGAAAAATCAAAAACAGAATGAAAAATAGAATGAAAAATAGCACACCCTGGAGGAGAATAGTCTGGCGTTTAAACGCCAGAAACAGGCACCTGTCTGGCGTTTAACGCCAGAAACAGGCACCAAGCTGGCGTTTAACGCCAGAACAGAGCATGGAAGTGGCGTTTAACACCAGAAACAGGCAGCAGTCTGGCGTTAAACGCCAGGATTGCATGTATAGGGCGTTTTACACGTCTAAAGGGTGCAGGGATGAAAAATCCTTGACACCTCAAGATCTGTGGACCCCACAGGATTCCCACATGATCTGTGGACCCCACAGGATCCCCACCTAATCCTATTCTCTCCTCTTCACACCTTTTCATAACTCTCTTCCCCAAATGCCCTTCACCAATCACTTCAATCACTCTTTCCCATCACCCCCTCACCACTCACATCCATCTTCTCTTCCCCATAAACCCCACCTACCTTCAAATTCAAAATATTTTCCCTCCCAAACCCAACCCTAAATGGCCGAACCCTAAACCCCTCCCCACTTCTATATAAACCCCTCATTCCTTCTTCTATTTCACACAACACAACCATCTCTTCTTCCACTTGGCCGAAACCTACTCTCTCTCCCTCTCCTCCATTTCTCTTCTTCTTCTACTTTTTTCTTTCCTCTTTTGCTCGGGTACGAGCAAACATTTTAAGTTTGGTGTGGTAAAAGCATAGCTTTTTGTTTTTCCATAACCATTTATGGCACCTAAGACCAGAGAAACCTCTAGAAAGAGGAAAGGGAAGGCAATTGCTTCCACCTCTGAGTCATGAGAGATAGAGAGATTTATCTCAAAGGTCTATCAAGACCACTTCTATAAAGTTGTGGCCAAGAAGAAAGTGATCCCTGATGTTCCTTTCAAGCTCAAGAAGAATGAGTATCCGGAGATCCGACTTGAAATCCAAAGAAGAGGTTGGGAAGTTCTCACCAACCCCATTCAACAAGTCGGGATCCTAATGGTTCAAGAGTTCTATGCAAACGCATGGATCACTAGGAACCATGATCAAAGTGTGAACCCGAATCCAAAGCATTGGCTTACCATGGTTCGGGGAAAATACTTAGATTTCAGTCCGGAAAATGTAAGGCTGGCGTTCAACTTGCCAATGATGGAAGAGAACGTACGCCCCTACACAAGAAGGGTCAACTTTGATCAAAGGTTGGACCAAGTCCTCATAGACATATGTGAGGAAGGAGCTCAATGGTAAATTGACTCAAGAGGCAAGCCGGTTCAATTAAGAAGGCATGGCCTCAAACCAGTGGCTAGGGGATGGCTAGGTTCATTCAACGCTCAATCATTCCTACTAGTAACCGGTCTGAAGTTACTATAGATCAGGCCATCATGATCCTAGTATCATGATTGGAGAGGAAGTGGAAGTTCATGAGATTATACCTCAAGAACTTTACAAGGTGGCTGACAAGTCCTCCATTTGGGCAAGGTTAGCCTTTCCTCACCTCATATGCCACCTCTGCAATTCGACTGGAATTGACATAGAGGGAGACATCCTCATTGAAGAGGATAAGCCCATCACTAAGAAAAGGATGGAGCAAATAAGAGATCATGGACCTCAACATGAGCATGAGAAAATTTCTCACCATGAAATCCCTGAGATGCCTTAGGGGATGCACTTTCCTCCACAGAATTATTGGGAACAAATCAACACTTCCCTAGGAGAATTAAGTTCCAACATGGGACAACTAAGGGTGGAGCATCAAGAGCACTCCATCATCCTCCATGAAATTAGAGAAGATCAAAGAGCTATGAGGGAGGAGCAAGAAAGACAAGGAAGAGACATAGAGGAGCTCAAGAGCACCATTGGTTCTTCAATAAGAGGAAGACGCCACCCTCACTAAGGTGGACTCATTCCCTAATCTCCTTGTTTATTTATTTTCTTGTTTTTCGATTTCTGAGCTTTATGTTTATTTATATTTGTGTCTTATTACATGATCATTAGTGTCTAAGTGTCTATGCCTTAAAGTTATGAATATGAATCCATCACCTCTCTTGAATGAAAAATGTTTTAATTACAAAAGAACAAGAAGTACAGAGTTTCAAATTCATCCTTGAAACTAGTTTAATTATTTTGATGTGGTGACAATACTTTTTGTTTTCTGAATGAATGCTTGAACAGTGCATATGTCTTTTGAAGTTGATGTTTATGAATGTTAAATATGTTGGCTCTTGAAGAATAAGAAAAAAGGAGACATGTTATTTGATAATCTGAAAAATCATAAAAATTATTCTTGAAGCAAGAAAAAGCAGTGAATACAAAAGCTTGTGAAAAAAAAAAGAAAAAGAAAAATAGCGAAAAAAAGAAGAAAAAGAAAAAGCAAGCAGAAAAAGCCTAAAGCTCTTAAAACCAAAAGGCAAGAGAAAAAAGCCAATAGCCCTTAAAACCAAAAGGCAATGGTAATAAAAAGGATCCAAGGCTTTGAGCATCAATGGATAGGAGGGCCTAAAGGAATAAAATCTTGGCCCAAGCGGCTAAACCAAGCTGTCCCTAACCATGTGCTTGTGGCGTGAAGGTGTCAAGTGAAAACTTGAGACTGAGCGGTTAAAGTCAAGGTCCAAAGCAAAAAAAAAAAAAAAGAGTGGCTTAAGAACCCTGGACACCTCTAATTGGGGACTTTAGCAAAGCTGAGTCACAATCTGAAAAGGTTCACCCAATTATGTGTCTGTGGCATTTATGTACCCGGTGGTAATACTGAAAAACAAAGTGCTTAGGGCCACGGCCAAGACTCATAAAGTAGCTGTGTTCAAGAATCAACATACTGAACTAGGAGAATCAATAACACTATCTGAATTCTAAGTTCCTATAGATGCCAATCATTCTGAACTTCAATGGATAAATTGAGATGCCAAAACTATTCAAGAGGCAAAAAGCTACAAGTCCCGCTCATCTGATTGGAGCTAAGTTTCATTGATATTTTGGAATTTATAGTATATTCTCTTCTTTTTATCCTATTTGATTTTCAGTTGCTTGGGGACAAGCAACAATTTAAGTTTGGTGTAGTGATGAGCGGATAATTTATACGCTTTTTGGCATTGTTTTTACATAGTTTTTAGTATGATTTAGTTAGTTATTAGTATATTTTTATTAGTTTTTAATTAAAATTCACATTTCTGGACTTTACTATGAGTTTGTGTGTTTTTCTGTGATTTCAGGTATTTTCTGGCTGAAATTGAGGGACCTGAGCAAAAATCAGATTCAGATGTTGAAGAAGGACTGCAGATGCTGTTGGATTCTGACCTCCCTGAACTCAAAGTGGATTTTCTGGAGCTACAGAACTCCAAATGGAGCGCTCTCAATTGCGTTGGAAAGTAGACATCTAGGACTTTCCAGCAATATATAATAGTCCATACTTTTTCCGAGTTTAGATGACGCAAACTGGCGTTGAACGCTAGTTCCATGCTACATTATGGAGTTAAACGCCAGAAACAGGTTGCAAAGTGGAGTTAAACGCCAAAAACAGGTTACAAAGTGGCGTTCAACTCCAAGAGAAGCCTCTACACGTGGAAAGCTCAATGCTCAGCCCAAGCACATACCAAGTGGGCCCCAGAAGTGGATTTCTGCATCATTTACTCATTTCCGTAAACCCTAGTAACTAATTTAGTATAAATAGGACTTTTTACTATCTTTCTAAGGATCTTTGATTAGTTTTATGCTATCTTAGACTTTCATGGGGGCTGGCTATTCGGCCATGCCTGGACCATTATCACTTATGTATTTTCAAACGGTAGAGTTTCTACACACCATAAATTAAGGTGTGGAGCTCTGCTGTTCCTCATTAATTAATACAAAGTACTACTGTTTTTCTATTCAATTCAAGCTTATTCCTATTCTAAGATATCCATTCGCACCCAAGAACATGATGAATGTGATGATTATGTGACGCTCATCATCATTCTCACTTATGAACGCGTGCCTGACAAACACTTCCGTTCTATATGCAAACAAGCTAGAATGAATATCTCTTAGATATCTAATACTGGGGACCGAGTCCGAGATATTAGAATCTTCGTGGTATAAGTTAGAACCCATGGATGGCCATTCTTGAGATCCGGAAAGTCTAAACCTTGTCTGTGGTATTCCGAGTAGGATCTGGGAAGGGATGGCTATGACGAGCTTCAAACTCGCAAGTGCTGGGCGTAGTGACAGACGCAAAAGGATAGTAAATCCTATTCCAGTATGATCGAGAACCGACAGATGATTAGCCATGCAGTGGCAGCACATTGGACCATTTTCACAGAGAGAATGGGATGTAGCCATTGACAACGGTGATGCCCTACATAAAGCTTGGCATGGAAAGGAGTAGGAATGGTTGGATGAAGACAGCAGGAAAGCAGAGGTTCAGAGGAACGAAAGCATCTCTATACGCTTATCTGAAATTCTCACTAATGAATTACATAAGTATCTCTATCCTAGTTTATGTTTTATTTATCTTTTAATTATTAAAACTCTATATCCATTTGAATCCGCCTGACTGAGATTTACAAGGTGACCATAGCTTGCTTCAAGCCGACAATCTCCATGGGATCGACCCTTACTCACGTAAGGTTTATTACTTGGACGACCCAGTGCACTTGCTGGTCAGTTGGGCGAAGTTGTGACAAAGAATTAAGATTATGAACGTGCGTATAAAGTTTTCAGCGCCGTTACCAAGGAATAGAATCGTCACAATTTCTGCGCACCAGTCAACATGTGAATACACATTGAAATCAAGCCACTGCTTAATCAAATAAACTACCTTCCGATTCAACTTCTTCTATTCAGCATCGAATTTAGTACTTTTAGACAAGATCATACAAATCCTTGCTATATAACATATCTTCCATGAGGGTCTTTTAAATTGAATAATTTTTGGAATTTAATTTTACTATATTTGGCTCCTAAATATTTTTCTCTTTTTAATCAGCATAGAAATAAACAATCAAACCTCTGAATACCACTTTATTGAAAAAATTTGAAATTCAAACAAGAACTTACCTGACACCGAAAACACCAAAAATAATTTTTTCACAACCTGTATAATTAAATAGACAATACTAAAAATACTCTAAGAAGCAAATACAATAATAGAAATTACAATAATAAAACACCAGAATTTTATCATAGAAAAATCTCCAAAAGACGGGTAAAAAATTTACGAGACCTAGTTCAGCAAAATCTTCTACTATTAAATAATGTGTATACAATTAGTTTTTCTAGTAGTACTAGAGTATCTCAACAATCAATACAATCCATCATCAAAACTGATAAAATTAACATAAATCCTTCACAAAGTGAATATCTCAAATCAAATAAAAAAAAAGACAATATAAATAATAAAAGTTTAATTACTCTATTGATCCCTAATATTCATTTTTATACCAAAAACAACATATTAAAATTTTATAAAAAATAAAATAAATTTATCAATTTAATATATGTAAAATTAGAGGATTCTTTTTCCTTTTTTTTCTTTTTCCTTTTCCTTATCCTCCATATCATCCTCTCTCGAACTCTGTTTCTTTTCTTTCTTTTCCAAAAGTAAAAACTCTCTCTTTTTAACCCACGTGACTTATAGCTATTTTTTTTAAAAAAAAAAAAAACTTGTGGATTCTACATTTCTACTTGAGTTGAGATCCACCAACAATAAACATATCATTTTAAAATTATTCTTTTAAAGAGGTATGTATCAGCTATCTGTGTATATTCTTTTTGACACACTGAACACCCAAAGAAATAAGAATAGAAATTAGGTGGCTGAAGGTCCATGTATACATGCACATGTTAATAACGTGGCGACGACTCGTCAAAAATTGGCAAGAGGAGGGGGTCAAATGCCTGCCATTTGAGGTACGGCTCGTCGGCATGCAAATTCCCTTGTTAAATTGGTTTAGTTGTGCTATGTTAGAAGATCAGTAAAGTATTAAAAAAATTAACATTTTTAATAGAAAAAAATAATTGTTGATTAATGCATGTTATCTCAAATATAAAGTAAACAAAAGGTTGATCAAGTTTGTGGATAAAATGCCATGAGTGTCTACATGTGACGGTTCTGTCAAGAACATCTAACTTACCTTAAATTTTTTAGTTTATTTTTTCGTTAGAAGTTATAGTTGTCTCTGTCTCGAAACATGGATCTTTCTGTAAATTATTATGAATTAACACCCATGGAAAAAACATATAAGTAGTGGGATAATATACAACTACAACTAATAATAAAGACGTGTACGTATTCACTACTCTTATTTTCATGTGAATTTAATTTGGTTTTACAGAGTATATATTTATTTTTATTTTTGAGTAATGTTACGTAGGTGATTATAACATAAAGTTATTTAATTTAATTTAATCTTTATAATTATTATATAGTATTTATAATTATATATTTATTACATATAAAATTATTAATTTATTTTAATAATAAATAAAAATAAAAAATAAAAAAATGTATTAAAAAACCAAAAAATAAATTATGATTCCTTATAGTTTTCAAACTATGACTTTCAAATATTTTTGTTTATTTTAAACTTTAATAATGTATGTCGTGGAATAATATACAACTACAAGTCTTCAACTAAAACATGAGTTATTGTGGGTATAGTTATTGGAGTATTAACAATATATTTAAATTAATATCTATTTAAAAATGCAGAATGTTAGAGACAATATTTTTAGTAAAAAAAATAAAAAGTTAGTCATTGTTAACTTAAATATAAGAAAACAAGATTAAGCTTTTTAAAGCGAAAAAGTTAGTAAAATAATAAAGTAAGGAGTTAATTTCATATGTCTTTGTCTTTCCAAACTTTTAGGTGGGTTAGATTTTAAAAATCTCAATTTGATGACCGATCCATTTTTGGTAAAAAATATTTGGAGGCTTCTAACATTAAAAGACCATTTGTGGAGAGAAGTATTTCAAGAGTTATACAGTGTAGAACAGAGTTAGAAGAGCGGCACTACAAGAATTTGACGAATTAGCAACGAACTTTTGTGAGAAATATTTTTTGTTATTAATCTGTCATTAACTTGCGAGGAATTAGTGACACACTAACGACAAAATTAATGAGCAGTCACAAAATATCCGAACTTGAAAAAAGCGACTGATTAGCAAAAGATTCACGAGTAAGTTTGTTTCTCGCAAATTAACTTTTGTAGCTAAAAAAAGAGCGGAAAAAATTTCCTTGCTAATTTGTCACAAATTAATTAGCGAGTGACAATGTTCTAGCAAATCAGTCACTTATGGGTTCAATCGAATAGAAGTAAAGTAGCGAGAAATATTATTGTCACTATTCCGTCGCAAGTATTTGATATACAATTAGCGAGAAACAATTCACACACTAGTTCGTCGCTAAATAAACTTTGTGCGAAAAGGCTAATTAGCGAGGAATAATGTTACTAGCTAATCCGTCACAATGACTTGAAATGCATTTTGCGATGGACAATTTCCTAACTAATTTGTCATCAAAGTTTTTATTTTTAGCGAGCAACTAGTTTCTCGCTAATTTGTCACATAATATTGTAAAATTTAAAATTAGGGTAGCGACAGAAAACAGTTGTCGCTAACTCGTTGCAACGGATAAATCATTCAGCTAGGGAAGTGTTCCTTGCTAATTAGTCGCTAAAGTGGAAATACAGACTAGGACCTAAGTAGTGAGAAATTTGCGACCGTTTAACAACCAACACACTTCGTTCGCTGATTTCAAGTCGCTGATTAGCGAGCGAAATACCTCTGTCGCTAAATTGTCGCAAGTTTAATTTAGCGAGCGACTTGGCAACGGCAATATTGTCGCAAAGAAAAGTTATATCCTACCTATTTTGTAGCAAATTACTCGCTAATCTCATTGAAAATCTGTCGCAGAGTTATAACAAATCCAAAGCTAACTGAGAAAATGTTAGAAGTAACTGGTCGCAATTGAGTCACTAATCAAAAGCTTATTTAGTGAGGAATTAGCGACCACTTAACAACTGATAGACTTTCCTCACTTATTTCAAGTTGCTACTAATTTGTGAGGAAACACGTTAGTCCTTATTCCATCACTACTTTAACTAGTGGTTCACGTGCCTGTTCAACCACTTTTCTATTGAGTTTAAGAAATTAATTTTATATTTTTATTTTTAAAATTATAAATTTAATATTAATAATTAAAAATAAATTATAAAAATATAAAATACCTTAAATGATTTAACATGTAAAATGTATAAAATAAATAAATTAAAATTAAAAAACAAGATTAAAAAAATATTTTGTTGTTATTGTGTGTAACAAAATCAATATAAACACTTACTAATATTATATAAAGATTAGTTGTTTATAAATATTATTAAATTTATTTATTTTTTCAATCCTTTTTAATTAGAAACAAATTTAAAAATTTATATCCAAATTATTCTTTATCTCCATCCATAATTCTAATAGCTAAAAAAAATATTTCTTCAATCTTATCTTGAACATATTTAATTTTCTTTAATTTTATTATTTTTTAAAATTATTAATTTTTATTTTTATTATAGCATCTCATCATATTATACACTATCATTTTCGCTTTTCTTTTTTATACATTTATAATATTATTGTCTTTGATTAATATAACTGTCATCTTAAAAATTGGTCAAAAATATAATTATCATAATTTTCTTTCCTTCTTTTTACCATTACTTTTTTTTATTTTACACATAACTTCTATTTTTGTTGTCTTTTTCCTTATTCTACTGAGTACATGTAATACTCTTTTCTATCTTTCTTATACTTAGTGAAAAAAATAATGATAGATATCTATACGGAAAATGATAAGAAAAATATAATGAAAATAAAAATTAAAAAATTTGAATGAATAATGAAACTAAAGATGATGTAAGATATTAAATATAAAATTAAAAGAAAAAAATTTTTAACCATTAAAATGATGTGAAAAAATGAATTCTTTAAATTTAAATTTTTATATCTGCTTCAAATTAAATAAAATTGAAAAATAACAAATAAACAAACATTTATAAATTTTTTATCTTGATTGTTACCTATAATAATAACGTAATGTTTTTAATATTATACTTAAATTAATTCAAATTTCATTATTCTATACATTAAAAAATTAAATAACTCATAAATTTTTTATTTTTATTTTTATTTATTAATAATTTATTATTTACAAGATTTTTATTTTTTTATCTCAAATTTATGATTTAAAAAACATAAAAATTAATTTTTATGATATACAATGTTCTAAAAACTGAATCAGATTAGCCGGTTTGATGGGGTTAATTGGTAAGATAGTATTTATACAATATAAAATTAATCTAATAATATCACAAAATAATACTTAGGAGACAATAATTTTATTTAATATAGTACTCTTTTAGAATAATCATTTCAAATTAATATGAGAACATTTCAGTTAACATGAGAGATAGGCGGTTTTAATGGGCTTAACTCAAATCACGTAATTTAAAACTGTCCATTTAAACGCGTAATTTAAAACTGTCTATTTAAACTGTAGCGATTGAGTCACTTAATTTAAAACTGTCATCACATTATTTTTCTAGAAACCATGTATTAGTATTCAAAAAAAATAAAATTTAAAAAATTTGATAAACAAAATTTAAATGATATAATTTAAATTTAAAAATTTTAATATAATTTGAACGATATAATTTGAACATTTAAATAATAGAATATAAAAATAACTTTACAAAATTTTTAATATTAAATTGATAATTTTAAATTACGTATTTAAATAAACAGTTTAAATTACGTAAAAATCACCCAATAAAACCATTTATCTCCCATATTAATTAAAATAAAATGACAATATATCGTAAAAAAATTCCTATTCTACCTCTAATTTTATACAAATTTTTACATTAAACATTTAAACATTTTTTTTTAGGTAATTCTAATCCTAATTTTACTAATCCCACTCATCCCTCGTCATCTTTCACTCAGCGGCACACACTCTCACTCAACCCTTTAACTCTCACTCATGAAGAAAAAAGAAAACAGAGAAGAAAGCTAACCTAATCCCTATTTGCATATTTCCCAACACCACTCTCCTTTTTTCACCATCTGCAGCCACTCTCCCTTCTCACCCGCCCCTTCAACCCCCTCTCTCTCTCTCATCGTGCCGCCATCCCTCGTCACTCTACCTTCTCACCCGCGCCGTCACCATTCTCTCTGTTTGTAATAGCATATATAAAGGAAAAATAATTAACCACATTAGTTACTTTTGAAACTAGAGTTAGTAGCTTCTAGAGTTCATATATAAATAAGACTCTTCAATTTACTGTAAAGGAGATAGTAATAGTTAACATTCATTTTCTTCTTCTTTCTTCATTGTTCTCTACTTTGGGTAGACTTTATTTCTCACATGGTATCAGATAGTGCCCAAGATCCATGGAGCCAGAAATTATCAACAATAAGCTGCTGCTACTCAAGCATCACCCTCTGCGTCAATTCTAAAGCCCCTTTCTGTTCCTTTACCAGAAAAACTCAACGATGATAATTTTCTCACCTGGCGCCATTCAGCTATTCTTACAATTTCAGGTCAAGAACTTCAAGATCATCTGGACCAACAGAAGATTCCAACAAGATACGCATCAGCTGCTGATGAAAAGGCACAAAATGAAACAAAGACATATAAAGAATGGAGGGTTGATGACTACAATGTCTCTTCCTGGCTCTACTCATCCCTGGATCCCTCGTTCAAACATCGAGTTCTTAGTTGTATTTTTGCACATGACATTTGGAGCCGACTTCACACCCACTTTGCATCACAAACAAAAGCTCGTATTAGGCAACTTCAACTGCAATTAAAATCGATCAAGAAGACTGGTCCAGCATCAGATTATCTTCTTCAAATAAAAAAAGTGGTGGATGCACTCGCCACTGTTGGAGCTCCTCTAACTGATGCAGAATACACCAATGTCATTTTAGATGGATTAAATGAAGATTATCAGTCATTCTTGACATATGTCACTGCCAAAGATCCACCCTATTCCATTCCAGACCTTGAAGCTCTCTTGATGGCTCAAGAAGACATTGTGGAGAGGTTCAAGAAACCAGAACCCTCAATGGTACAGGTCAATTTTACTCAATCCCAACCTTCTCCTCAGACTAATTTTGATTCTACCTATGCAAGAAACACACCGCCTACACCTAATAGAGGCACTTATGGTCGAAGAGGGCGTGGAGGAAGAACAAATCGTGGAGGAAGAGGTTCTTGGAACTCAAATCGGCCACAATGTCAAATTTGTGGCAAGTTGGGGCATATTGCTAGTTACTGTTATTTTAGATTTGACCAACAATTTCAACATGCACAACAAAATTCACCCACCTCTTCGATGCACAATGCACTCCCTCCACCTCCCTCATTCCATAATCCCAAAGCAATGCTTGCTACACCTGCTACAATTGCTGATCCATCTTGGTATGCTGATTCTGGCGCTTCTCATCACTGTACTCCTGATCCGTCAAACCTACAACAAGCACAAGAATATCATGGACAAGATCAAGTTTATATTGGTAATGGTTCAGGTATTAAAATTCAGCATATTGGTAATTCATATTTGCATCATAAACCAACAGATAAAAGATATTATTTCTATGATTTACTGCATGTTCCCTCAATTGCACATAACCTTGTTAGTGTATCCAAATTTGCTAGAGACAACAATGTGTATTTTTCGTTTTGGCCTAATGTTTGTTTTGTGAAATCTCAGGCTACCAAAGAAGTGCTTCTCAAAGGCACAGCAATTAATGGAATGTATCGTTTTGAAAAAGTGACTCTTCCTAAATCAGACTTTAGACAATCCAATACTCAAATTTTTGTTGCTTAAACCTTGACATTGGATGTTTACCATAAAAGATTTGGTCATCCAGCCTTACCAATTGTAAAGTCTATTATAACTAATTGTTCATTACCTCTGTATAATAAAAATGCTTCTGATTCTAGTGTATGTGAACATTGCTGCTTAGCAAAATCTCATAGGTTACCTTACTCTCCATCCAATACTACTTATGATTGCCCTTTATCGTTGATTGTTTCTGATATTTGGGGGCCATCCCCAATCACTGCTCATACAGGTGTTAGATATTATACTTCATTCATTGATGTGTATTCAAGACACACTACAATATATTTTTTAACAAACAAGTCACAAGTCTTTAGTGTTTTTAAATTGTACAAAACTCAGATGGAAAAACAGTTAGGATACTCTATTAAAGCACTTCAAACTGATAATGCTAGAGAATATCTATCTCACACATTTATTGAATTTTTACAACAAGAAGAAATTATTCATAGACTCACTTGTCCCCATACCCCTCAACAGAATGGATAAGCAGAAAGAAAAAATAGGCATATAGTCGAAACTGCTTTAGCTTTATTATCTACTGCTACACTTCCTTTAACTCTATGGAATGAGGCTTTTGCAACCTCGGTATATTTGATAAATCGCATGCCTTCATCTGTTACATGTTATAAATCACCTTTTGAACTATTATATCATCATAAACCTGATTATACTTTCTTGAAAATCTTTGGATGTTTATGTTTTCCTCACACGAGACCATACACTGCTCATAAATTGGAATACAGATCTGAACCCTGTTTATTTTTAGGTTATGCTTTGAATCAAAAAGGATATAGGTGTCTCACTAAAAGTGGAAAAATAATTATCTCTAGAGATGTAGTGTTTCATGAACATCAATTTCTATCTCACTCTTTTTTTCTACTACTATTAATGAAACTTGCACTAGCAATGCTACTGTTTTAGATTTTTTACCTCAGATTGCATCCATTCATCCCTCTTCTGTTGATCCTTCATCTTCAATGCCCAACATCAATTCTGGTGATACACATCATAGTGAGGAACATGAACAAATACATCTAATGCAGACAGCTTCACAGGCTAATGAGACAGCAACTTCTACCCAAGATCTCATATCGATTACTTCTACTCACATTGATTTGCCTTTTTCCTCAAACCCCCCATCTACAACCACTCTTTCAGAAAATATCCATCCAATGCAGACAAGGTCCAAGACAGGTACTAGAACTCCAAAAGCTCTTCAGGTAGCAAAATTCTCAGTCTCTTCTAATTTTGATTTATTGCCTAAAAGTATTCAAAGTGCTCTCCACAATCCCTTATGGAGAGATGCTATGCTCACAGAATATAAAGCACTATTATATCACAATACATGGTCCTTAGTTGAATTACCTGAAAATGAAAAAGTAGTTGGTTGTAAGTGGATATTTGCTGTTAAAAAGAATGCAAAAGATGAGATCATAAGACATAAAGCTAGGTTGGTTGCAAAAGGTTTTCTTCAAACTGCTGGAATTGATTTTGATCAAATTTTTTCACCTATTATAAAACCAGTTACAATTAGGATGATTTTAACCATTGCTTTATCAAAAGGTTGGAAAATTCAACAATATGATTTTCACAATGCATTTCTAAATGGAACTCTTCATGAAACTGTGTTTATGTCCCAACCTCCAGGTTTCTGTCACTCTAATCCTAAACTTGTATGAAAATTAAATAAAGCCATATATGGCCTTAAACAAGCCCCAAGGGCTTGGTACTTAACAATTACTTCCACCCTTCAATCTTTTGGCTTTACAGTAACAAAATCTGATCCTTCCGTATTTACTAGATATACTTCTATTTCTACTATTTATGTTCTTATTTATGTTGATGATATGCTTGTCACTGGAGATAACGAATCTGAAATAAAAACTGTTCTTAGCAAATTTCATTCTACCTTTTTATTGAAAGATTTAGGTGAGCTCAACTTTTTCTTAGGTATAGAAGTTATAACACATTCCTCTTCCTTAATTTCTTTGAACCAAACTAAATATATACATAACCTTCTAACACGTGCCGGCATGAATGAATCCAAACCAAGTATGACTCCAATGATAAGCTCTCTTAGATTGATTGCCAATGCTGGAACTCCTTTTGAAAATCCAACTTTATATCGCTCCATAGTGGGCGGGTTGCAGTATGCAACAATTACACGACCTGATATCAATTTTTCAGTGAACAAACTGAGTCAATTTATGTCCAACCCCTGCCAAGAACATTGGGTTGCAGTTAAACGAGTTCTGAGATACTTGACAGGTACTGCTGAGCTTAAATTGCAATTTCATAGATGCACTGATTTACGTTTTTCTGCTTTTTCAGACTCAGATTGGGCGAGTGATCTTGATGATAGAAAATCTAAAACTAGATTTTGTGTGTACTATGGTTCAAATCTGGTGTCTTGGAAAAGCAGCAAACAACCCACGGTCAGTCGAAGCTCAACTGAGGCTGAATATAGAGCCCTGGCAGCAGTGTTCATGGAACTCCTTTGGATTCAAAATCTTCTGGCTGAATTGCATCAGCCTTGCCCAGCTTCCCCCACTGTATTTTGTGACAATATTTCAGCTGTGCTGCTTGCATATAATCCAATCTTACATAATCGGACTAAACACTTTGAGTTAGATCTCTACTTTGTTCGGGACAAGGTGATCACAGGCTCTATTGCTGTCACACATATTCCATCAACTGAACAAGTGGCAGATGTGTTAACAAAGCCTCTGTCATTAGCCAGCTTTGACAAATTTAAAAGCAAACTCAGGTTGGCATTCAAACCACCATGAGTTTGTGGGGGGATAATAGCATATATAAAGGAAAAATAATTAACCACATTAGTTACTTTTGAAACTAGAGTTAGTAGCTTCTAGAGTTCATATATAAATAAGACTCTTCAATTTACTGTAAAGGAGATAGTAATAGTTAACATTCATTTTCTTCTTCTTTCTTCATTGTTCTCTGCTTTGGGTAGACTTTATTTCTCACAGTTTGCGGCGTCGTCAATTCCCCTCTCTACCGCCGGGCAATTCTCGTCTCTGCCACCTCGTCCGTTCTCCTCTCCGCTGCGCGTCTCATACTTCACCCTTAGTCCTCTGCTCTATGCTCTGCTTTGCACGTTTGTGGCCAGCTCGCATCCAATAGGAAGAAGCCGCCGTCTGCCATTGACAGCATCCTGCCGAAGCCGTGGGTTGTCCCTCCTCCAGTCCTCTTCCACTTCTACCTGGCTTCAGGTGTGATACTTTCTCCTTCTCTGTGTAATCTATTGCATTTAGGGTTTATCCCTCTCTGTAATTTGTTATAGCTTTTGTTCTTGTGTCCTAGTATATAAATCATAATCTATGCTTCTATGTATAATCACCTTTTCTGTATAAATCTTACTCCTCCCTGCACCAACAGTTGCCGTCGTCCTCCATCCAAGATAGCAGCATGTACCAGAAATAGAGCCTTCGTGTCGGGTTGGTTATATATTCCTATTGTTGATTATTGTTCTTTTATTTCTTTACTGCTAATTTTTTTGAAATTATAGTGATGATTTAGGGTTTGATTTGTGTTCTGTTTATTTTATTGCTCTGTTTATTTTATTAGGGTTTTTATTTTCTTAATCCTGTTTTGAATTTTTGTTTCTATGAATCTAATTTTTGATGTTCTGTTTGTATGTTTGTTGTTACGATTCTGATTCTTGAATTTGTTCTATTCTGATTTGTTTTTTGTTTTGATTTTATTTGTTCTTTCTTATTCAGTTTGGTTCTATGTGTAATTTGGTCGCTTGCTTTTTTTTTTTTTGCATCTTGATTTTTTTTAGTCAGGTTGATTATAGTTCCTTCTGCACTTGCTATTTTTGCAAAATTGTTAATGATTTTAACTTGTTTGTGTGCTTCTGCTAATTTGTTAGTGATTTTTGAGTCAGGTTGATTATTGTTCTGTCCCTTTTGATTTCAGGTTTGTTTGTTAGTTATTGTGATATATGATTTCATGTTATGACTTCGTGAATAAGTAGGATGTATGATTTTTTTTCACATTATAGTGTGATGTGAATCCCTTGAATAATTAATCTCCAGGTGTAGTCACACTACAAGAATTTTCCATGCTAAGCCACTGAGATCGAGAGAAAGCGCTTCTTCGTGAACGACGCTGTCGCTGCATTCGGAATTGACATTGCCTCCTCTTCGCAACACCGCACCTCCGCCGCTTGCACTGCCGCCAGTAGATCTTCTCCCTTTACTTTTTTTATTTTTTGTTTTTCATTTTATCATTTTGCTAATTCTAAAATTCAGCAGAATTTTGTTGTTGTCACCGTCGCCAAAGGTTGTTGCTGGTATTCTGTTTTTCTTTGGTGGCCAAACTTGTTGCTCGTTGCTCAGCTTGCTCTCCATGGCCGCCATTTGAATAAGGTAACGATCGTTACTTTTCCCTCTTGGCATCTTTTTCTTTTTATTTGTACTGGTACTTGTAACTAATTATAATTGTTTAGTAGGAAAGAAATTAGTGACTAAATTTGTGTGGGGTTTCTACTTATTTTTGGTATTAGGTTTTTATAAGAGCTACTGTAAAAAAATGATACTCTTAAGAATCTGCTCTCTAGTTAGATGTTGGTGATATATTAGCTGAGCAGAAGGCAAAAATTTTTACAATGTATTCAGTATATGATGATCACCTGTGGTAGAAAAGCTCCCTGTTTTTTACAAGACCATGTAATATGTAGTTGTATTTCACTCTTGCTGCTGCAAATGGTGTAGTCATTGCAACAGAGAAGACACTGCCATCTATATTGGTTGATGAAGCATCAGTAAGTTTGTTATTTGTTAGAATTTCCCTCTTGTCGGCTATGCCTTGTGGTTAGTGCTTACATATAATTTTTAATTTTGTTATTCTCAAACTTCAGATATTAATTACCAAGTGAATTATCTAAGTATATTTTGAATGTCAAGGGAACATGCAAAAGTGTGGCCATTAATTTGAAATTTGATCTTAGTTCTTTGTTCTATTCCATTGCAGGTCCAGAAAATTCAGTTATTAACACCAAATATAGGGGTTGTATAAAGGTTTGTTTCTTTCTATGTATTTAAATATTTCAAAGTTAAATATATTTTTATGATATCATTAATAATGTTTATCTGATGTCTTCTTAACCATGAGAGGCCACTTAAGGTTTATCTTATTTTAAATTTTTGTTCATGCCTGCAGGTATACTAAAATAGATGATTCTCCTCATATTTTGTGCACAATAATAAAAGGAAAGAATGATGGAAAAAACAATATTTCTACCTTACCCAACAATATATTAGCAAATCAACCAACTATGTTTGTGAACATAGATACTGATGTGGATACCTACAGTTTTGAAGAAGCAAGTATGTGGGTTAATACATTTATCTCACTATATCAACTACTAAGTCTTAGGTGTTGTTAATTTTTTTGTTTATTTTTTTTAATTTTTAATGTATAATGAGAAATTGAGATGTATAATATGTAATGAATTTTATGAAAGCAGGATCACATTTGTGCACAAGATTGAAATATCTCTAAATAAGTGAGTGAATACTTACTTTTACATGATATTGTAACTGAGATTTTTTCTTCATTAGTTTACTAATTAAGTCATGTTTTTTAGGGCTATTGAATAGATAGAATAGGCATTTGATGACTTGGTTATTATTAGGTTAAGCTTCAATATCTAATTTTTTTAAATATGGTTTGAACTTTTTTAAACATTTATAATTTTGATGAACTAATTATATTTGTATGCATTATAATCTTTTATTTAAATGACTCAAATAAAAAAATAATTTGAGGTTTATTTTAGTATACCGAAAAAATTGGTATTCTAAATTCGTTCATAATGGTGACAAATTAAAGACGATATTGTGACTGAAACATCTGTCACATACCTATCGATTTGTTACTAGTTTAAAAGGAATTTGCGATGACATTTGCGATAGTATTGCAATTAATTGCCTATAAATTATTTCCTAGCACATTAGTGACTATTTCATAATTTTGCTTTCTCATTTAGAATAGCTTTGGTTTAGCGACAAAATTCCTACAAATTTGATTAAAGTTTTTTCAAAGATTAGCTATGGATTTGCTACAAAATGTGATGGATTTGCGATCATATTTAGTGGCCAATTTGCGACGAGTTAGGTTCGGAAAAATTCCTCGCTAATTAGCGTCAACTAAGCATTTAATTTTGTCTATGAAGTTAGTTTAGATTTAGCGATGACTCTGCTGCAGTAGAGTTTGTCGCTAATTAGCGACTATCGTTTAGTCTATTTTTTCTATGAAATTAGCTTTTATAAAAGTGATGGATTTGCGACTATCTATTCGGTCGCTAAAAAAACTTTCCGATGAATTAGCGACTGTTGTATTTGTCTCACTAATCTGCGACTTGAAATTAGCGAGGAAAGCATTAGTTGCTAGGCGGTAGCTAATCCGTCACAAATCAAAATTTGCATCAGATTAGCGGTGATTTTATGACAAATTTTGTAGTAGCTAATCGGCTTTATTCTTGTAGTGCGGCTTAACCAGTAAAAAATCATATTTTTTTTATGAAAAAAAATAGTTAAATTTGGGTCTTAATTTCCTAAAGAAAAACACACATTAATTGATTGGCAAGGGTGATCAAGTAGAATTTTAGAATGATAAATGGATAAAAAAGAGGAATATTCTGAGACAGGTGACAAATAAAAATATCTCAGATGTTCTAATACACTCAAAACTCAATACTTATGTAATGCAAAATGGTGACTGAAATATAGACATGTTAAAACAATTTTTTTTATGAGAATGGTGTCAGAAGTATTACTAAAGTCCCAATACCCAAATCTAAAAATGATGAAGATAGTATTTACTTGCATCACACATTTCACAAAAATTTTACAGTAGTATAAGCTTATAAACACATGGCCCAATTTCAAATAGATAAAGACCCCTATAGAAGATCATATAAAAATGGAAGAGATAGCAGAGGATTCAGATATTTATTTGGCAAGCTATGCATAACTGAATCCTCACATCTAACAGAAGAATCAAACTCCTAAGAATATCAGATTTATGCCAAATTTGCTAGGGTCAACCAGAAAGAACTATCCATGCTCTAAAAGATTGTTCTGGAGCTTCTTTTCTATGGGTAAAGCTTCTAAATCCTAGCTCTATACCTATCCTTTTTACTGGCTAGTTGCAAGAGTGGATGAAACTTAACTTAGAGAAATCAACTCAAGAAAAATGGAAGGATTACTTTCTAACCACATGTTAGTGGTTATGGAAATGACAATGTATAAAGACCTTCTCTCCCCCAAATAAGAGGCTTCACAATATTTTTGATGTCATCAAAATTTAAATACAAAGAAACACAAAAATTTGGAGAAAACTAAAGCTCATAAAACATTGTAAAATAGAAAACTTCCAAATAAAATGGCAACCACCTCCTTAAGGATGGGTTAAACTCAACATAAATGGATCTATAATGTCAAAATATTTTAAAGCATCTTGTGGAGGGCTACTACGAATCAACTTGTGAGAATGGATCGGTGGCTTCAAAACTAGATTGGAGAACTGTAATGTTGATCAAGCTGAGCTATGGGGGACACTTCATGGCCTCCGTATGGCGTGGGACATGAGTATGTGCGGAGTAGTAGTTGAGATGATTTACAGATAACATTCCAATGTATGGAGGAAGCTTAAACTTGCAGTAAAAATACCTCTATTAGAGATATAAGCGAGTTGAAAAAAAAAGGCCATGAAAATTGAAATTCAATTTCATCTATCGCAAGGCTAATTGTTGTGATGATTAGTTAACAAGGTCTAATGTAGATAATGAAGAGTTTTGCTTTATGGATCTTTCCCTTGAAGACCTTGTTCCACTTCTAACGGAAAATATAAGTAGAAGTACTGTAACCCGCCGTACTACAGATTTATATTCTAGCTAATGATTTCTTTTGTCCTTTGGGATTTGGCCCTTATTTTTTATCAAAAGAAAAAAAAACTCTCAAATTAAAATAATAGGACACATATTTTACGGAAGTTACAAAATCAATTAGTGATTAATCTTTTACTTTACCACTTTCTCAACTTTTTCACTTTAGAAAATTCAAATCCAAAAAAATACTAATCATTTAATATTTTTTGTATTTATATTTTAAATAAATAAAATTTAATATTTACAGATACCTCAAAAAAAATTTTTATTTATCTCATTTGCAATGTAAATCAAATAGTTATGAATTTATCTTATTTCCAGTGTCAACCAAATAAATCATAAATTTTTACACACATATTTTGGTTGCTCATGAGAAAGGGATTTAAATTTTTTTACACATATCTTGTTGCAAACGAGATTTGATATGCATAATTTGCAAATGAGTTAAGATGATACTTTGCATTACGGTTTAGATTGATTCAAAAGATAAAAATGAATATAATTTGTTGCAACTTAAATGGTATCGATTTGATTTTTATTTTTTAATTTATTCTAATTTGAATTTTAAATTTTAAAACATTTTAATTTTAAGTAGCTCATCTAAATTTTTAATACGTGTACTTAAATAGTATTTTCAAATTTTTAATACACATATTTATATACAAATACAAATATTTAAAGAATTATTTTCCACATACAAGCGTTTTTCCCATTCAAATTTTTACAAGTCATTTACATTCACGGGCTTCGTACCATTACTGCACGTTCTTCTTCTTCGTTATCGTCGTCATCATCAACACTACCTCTTCCTCCTCCTCCTCCTCTTCCTCCTTCTTTTTTCGTTGAAATTTCTTCTCCTCCTTTCTTTTTCTCTTTCTCCTCCAGCATCAGTTATCTCGTTGTTGAAGATAATGAATAATTCAGGTTCAGATTGTCAATTGAACCAAAATGAAATTGATTATTGTTTTGAATTCAATCAAGTAGTTAAGGTGTGGTTCAATTCAGAAGGAAAAGATGTAGCATTAGAAGAAATTTTTTTCTGTATTTGTAGCAAATTTGGGTGTAACACGAAGATATTTGGGTGAAACACGAAGATATTTGAGTGTATTTTTATTCTGATAAGTTTTGTATAATTCAAAACTCTTCCTCTTCCTCTTCCTCCTTCTCATCTTCTGTTGTTTTTTTTCTTATTCATCTTTTTCTTTTTGTTTTACCTTCTCAAGTTTTTTCTTATTTTACTCTCTTATCAAGAATAAAAACAAAAAAATCAAACAAAGAAGAAGAAGAAGAAACATATAATGCTGCAAAATTACTTGGAAGAGGATGAACTTACATTCATTTAACTAAAAGAAAGAAAGAAATAAGGATAAAAGAAGAAGAAAAAAATGCAGCATTAGAGGAAATATTTTTCTGTATTTGCTGCAAATTTGGGTGTAACAAGAAGATATTTAGGTGTAGCACGAAGATATTTGGGTGTATTTTTAGAATTTTGGGTGTATTTTTATTCTGATAAGTTCTGCATAATTCAAAACTCTTCTTCTTCCTCCTCCTCATCTTCTGCTGCTTTTTTTTCATCATCATCACCATCTTCTTCTTCTTTTTTTTCTTATGCATCTTTTCCTTTTTGTTTTACCTTCTCAAGTTTTTTCTTGTTTTACTCTCTTAACAAAAATAAAAACAAAAAAATCAAACAAAGAAGAAGAAAAAATACATAATGCTGCAAAATTACTTGAAAGAGGATGAACTTGCATTTATTTAACTAAAAGAAAGAAAGAAATAAGGAAAAAAAAGAAAAAAATGCAGCATTAGAGGAAATATTTTTTTGTATTTGTAGCAAGAGACAGGTCTCCCAGTAGCCTTCCTGCCCATGAGTAGGTCAGGACGAAGCAGAGTCCCATACCACTCCGGCAGTAGGGACTCATCGAGTATCGATGGAAACTCCATCTCGTACACCTTGAACATAGTCTCCTACCTGTAAACCGGATGAACATACAGAGTCCACTCGATTCTTGTGACGGAACACCCGGCAAGCGCATGTCGGCATGGGTAGTGGAGAGACTGAAAGAGCCCATAGTTACACGTACCCGATGCTAGCCAAACTCGGAAGGAACCTTGCGACCAACCCTCGAACGACTCTAACTCCTCCACAACAAACACAGAAGCCCATTGATCACAATGAGTAAAACGCAGCTTCGGGATGCTTTCTCTGTTCTTCTCAATGGCAGCCATCAGCCTCTGGGAGAAGCGATTCCCAGCATCCAGTTGTGACTGTGCCTCCCTACCCTTCGTCACGAACAACTTCTGCAATCTCTCGTACATGATGCGAACGATGGCAGAAATCGGCAAGTACCGTGTACCCTTGAGAACTACGTTGATGCACTCCGACAGATTTGTTGTCATATGACCAAGCCGGCAACCGCTATCGCAGTGTTGCAGCCATATCTCTTTGTTGAAACGACCAACTCAGTCTGTCATCTCTCGCGACAAACCTCTCAAGGCATCCATGTACCACTCGTACCCAGCCTTGCTTGGACTATAAGTGGCGTTTATAAGGTATCACTTGTCCTCGGTCGACTTGAAATGAGACATGAAGTTTGCAGCCATGTGTCTTATACAATAAGCGTAGAACGCCCTAGGGGGTTGCCAACCACTATCATCGGCCCTTAGTGCAACCTTGATCGCCTGTGATCTATAAAAAATAATCAACAGGCCTGCTTGTGGATGACATGTCGTCTCAGATTAGCCAGGAAGAACGACAATGACTCCATACTCTCGAACTTTCCAATTGCAAAAGCAATAGGAAGGATATTGCTATTACCGTCTTGTGCCACTCCAATAAGCAACACTCTACCGTATCTGCCATACAAATGTGTGCCATCGACAGAAACAAATAGCTTGCAATGCTTGAAAGCCTCAACACATGATGGGAAAGCCCAAAATACTTTGTCAAACATGCTACAGTCGAGGACCAGAAGGTCTCCATCGTAGTAAGGTACGACCCTTAGCTCACAAATCGTTCTGGGACAACAACTCTGCAGTGCCTGCAGCAGCTTCGGCACCTTGTTGTATGAATCCTCCCAGTCTCCGTATATCTACGCAATTGCCTTTTACTTTGCTATCCAGACCTTTCTATAGGAGGGTTTGAAGTGATAGTTCTACCGGACTGCACCTTGCAAGACAGGGATGCTGACAGATGGGTTATGCTGTATCAACGGCAAGATGACCTTGTAGATGAGGCTGCTGTCCAACTGTCGATGGTCTTGGGACATGGTGGGTGCTAAACAAGTATGCACTCCACCAACCCTCCGGACTTCCCTAATGAAATAAAACATCCATGGTTGGAAACTACTCAATATATAGCAATCATAAATGAGTACATACACCTCAATTAAACTTGAACTCACCAGTATCCGAGGTTCTGTCTTAACAACACGGAGACTTCATAGACATCCATTTGCAGCTTGACAGCAATGCATATGGTACTTTAATCGGTCCGATTTGACCACTCGGTACTCAACACTTCTGCGAATACTATAGTTCTTCACACCATGCATTACTGCATCTCGGCATTTGAATCTATGACCGATCCGAAACTCTACCCCACCATCTAGGTTGTAATCCTTTTTTTCGGTATTGGAAAACGGAGATTTCTTATGCATGGCGTCTAGATCTAATGTATGATAGTGACTTGGTACATCTAATACCACCAGAATAGGGTGGGGGGAGGCAAAATATAGCGCACTACTGTCTCGGCCGGTGTCTCCGGTATAAACTCCTCCTCATCATCATCTTCAGAGGAATCACTATCGTTATTATCCGCAACGTACTCCTCGTTGGAGTCTTCCTCACCCACCTCTATGTCTTCCACTGAACTAGCAACATGAATTGGTGGTGGTGCGAGAGGTGGGTCATCCCTGCACAAATGTCGAGTGTGCAGAACCACCACCACCAACATCACCAACCTAGGCGGAAAGCTCCATCACTTGTTCTGTCATGATTTTTCCATGGATGTCAAACATGAGTCGCACATGCTCATCGCCCTGGAGCCGAAATAGTCAAAACTGGAATACTCCATTACCCAACGGTGCTAGCAACCTATACCCCATCTTTGCGATCTCTTTTCTCCCTGTGCCACCAAGATTGCTAAATATCAAACTCTTCAACTCGGATAAGGAACTTATGCGTCGAGTGCGCAATAGTAACAGATTCTCACACTCAAATATCATCCTATTGTCGCTGTTTCTCATACAACAATTGGGTTACACATAAACAACCACATATCCGCTATTACTGGACATTTTTGCCTACTCTTTGTAAGAAAAACGGGAGAGAAAAAGAAATGAAATGTATGTGAAAAATGTCAAGGGTTGCACATTCTTTTATAGCAATTAAAAATTTGTCTTACTGCATCTCGTTTACACTTTAAACGTATTAATTTAATACGTATCTCGTTTACAGTGTAAACGAGATAAGCTTGCACATACCTCGTTTACACGGTAAACGATATATGTGCAAGCTTATCTCGTTTACACTGTAAACGAAATAAGACTAGAGGATGAATTTTGATAATAATTTTTATAATTATTTCAATAATTAAAATATTTATTTAATTTATTTAAATAAAAATCCGATAATGCCATGATGGCCCTCCTTTTGTATGTACTGTACGTACCGTGATGCTTTGCTTCCTGCCCAGCGTTTCCATCTTCTCCTTCAATAATATCCCATCATACAAGAGTTGTGTGGACCACAAAATGCAACGATTTAAATGAGATAACCAGATAGAAATGAAGTTTGGTTTGATTTAGAAGGAAGCTAAGCTTGAAAAATATGTGCAAGTTTTGAAGAAGGGAAGACTTTTAGGTATTTTAGAAATACCAATGTTCTAATCATTTTAGCTTTTAGTTATATGTAAATTTTATGATTAAAATCAACTATTAAAACTATTAAAACATAGAAATACCTAAAAAAATTTCTCGAAGAACTTTAATTTGTTTATGATAATTAATATATCTCCTATTTTAATGTCATTGAACATTTGTACATTAGGATTTCAGTTTGTGTCCTATGAAACACTCATGGCATTTTTAAAGGTATTCAAGCTTAACCAAATTGATAATCAATTACGTAATACATAAATGGTGACTGCTCTCATACTCTAATATTTGTGAGGAACTATATCTCATTTATGTGGACCAAGATAGATAATATAAACACATAACATCATTAATTTCAGTAAGTTAATAATTAAATAATTTTAAAAATTAAAATTTAATATATTTTAAAAATATATTAAATATAATTTTTGTATAAATACAAATACATATATAACATTAATCATACGTAATTAATCATAATTAAATATTATATTTTATTAAAATTAATATAAAATAAAAAAAAAGAACACTCCTTTTTTCAAAAAATATTCACTCCTAAAAATAAAACATCCTCACTCTTAGATTTGGAGGCAATTTTTGCCACCAGCTCCGTCATCACTGCCACCATTACTGTCACATCTACTTCGTCTTTTACTCCATCTATTTTTATCATTGTTTTTCACGTCCTCTACCTCCGACCCTTATTCGCAATGCTCCAGTGTCCGCCTCTCCACTAGCTCTTGCGTCTCACTGCTGTTTGTCGTGGTCACTATATTCTTCGTCACTGCGTGACAGCACTTTATTTCTACTTTTAAGCCAAGGACATAGAGGCAATAGTGATATTAAGTTAGGTTTTCATCCTCCAAACTATTTTCTGGGTTTAAACTGATATATATCATGTGTATGCTATTTGATACAAAACAAAAGTTTTTGATTTGATAAATACGCATGAGTTAGGTCATTAATGGCACTATCATCTAAACTTGTTTTGCACCTTCAAGAATGGTTCAAACCATAGATTGTATTCGGATTTCTCTCTTTTTGTAATTACCAAATCAATTATTAATATTCCTATTACTTTTAATAGTTATTGGTAATTTAATGAGCCATCAATTACAATAGGTGAGTAATGATGATAGAAAGTGGCTCACCTTCTTTAATTTGATAAACAAATTTTTTGAACTACATAGATTGAGATAGATAGCTCTCTACTCTTGTTTAATTTATATTTTTATATCTGATTTCATATAAATTAAAGGACCTTTTAGATTAATTACTTTTTTACATTTTTATATTTAATTTTACCTTCTGTTACCTTGATATAGCAGATGCTTATATAAGATCATTTATATTTTTGCTAGTATTTTTTGTCTAAATTTTTAGAAATTCGGTAATTATCTTTTGGGGAATAAATTAATTGGAGAGGAAGAATTATTATTCTTGCTGAAATTTGCATACATATATTAGATCTTAAAGTCACCAAGAACCAAATATACGATGTTAACTCTATCAAGGTAAATTTTTAAATTATAATTTATTATTTAGAATACATTTGGTTCAGCCTTCTTTTAATACATTTATTGTAAATTTTGTAAGTATTGTAATTAATTATTTTTATTACTTCAATTGTAACAGAAAATTTGATTAAGAAAATATAAAAGAATATTAAATAGTGTGATAAAAATATATAATATTTGAGTATTGATGTTTATAGTCAAAATACATTTCTAATAAATGTGTAATTACTAAAACATATTTTTTATAGATTTATATTATAGTTTTTATATTTAATAAAAAAATTACCACATAATCCCTATCAATATTACTTTTTTGAAATTATTCACTTTTGAAAAAATATTCTAAAAACAGATAAATAATTTATTTTAAAATTTGAATTAAAACTTATTAGTAACGTATTAATTACTTATATATTGTCATCATCATTATTTAACATTTATTTTTCTAATCATATATCAAGTAGTAATGTATTATGTGAAAAACAATATGGTGTGAAAAAATACATTACTAAAAAATAATATTATAAAAAAAATACACCATTAGTTATAGGATTAAGTACTGAAATCGTCCCTAAGGTCTAGGGTGAAATCAAAATCGTCCCCGACTTTTTTCCAACGTTACAAAATATTATAAAATTGTTCTTTTTTACTTTAATTTCATTTTCTTGACCAAATTACCCTTAAAATTAATAAAAATAAAATAAAAAAAAAACCAACACCCCCACCCCCAAACCCCCATCCTGTCTCTGTGTCTCTCCCTCTCTTCCATTTCATCTCCTTCTTCCTACCCCTCTTCGGAACCCTCTCTCCCAACCACAACTCCAATTATTCCTCTCTCTTTTTCCGCCACCGTATCATCTCCGCCCCCACCTCCTTCTCCACATTCTTCTCCCTTTCCATCACCAACCTCAACCCTTCCTCCATTAACGTTGGCCTCACCTTCCTCATCATCTCCTTCTCCACCTTCTTCTCTCTTTCTATCATCGACCTCAATCCTTACCCCTCGACGACAACCATGTCCTCTGACTCTTCTTCGGCGCCGACTCCTTCTCCGTCGCGCTCTTTCTCTCGCAGTGCCGGCATACGTTCTTCCTCTCACAGCACCATGCCTCCGTTCTGCCTCCTACAGTGTTGTGCCTCCGTTCTGCCTTCTTGCCGTATCGCTCCTGCTTCCAGATTCAAATCTATTCTTCTTCCTGTTCTGCTTCTCTGATTCTCTGTTTTGCTTCTTAGAGCTCACCACTTTCCATGGGGATCGATGCGGGTAGGAGGAGTGAGGTCAGTTGTGAAAGGTTGGGAAGGTGGAGAGCAGAGGGTGGTGGGATCGATAGAAGCGTCTTCGAGTTTGTCGTCTTCAGCCTCGAATCCCTTTTCTTTTTGTTCTTCCTTTTTTTTATTTTTTTCTGAAGAACATAAACTGATAAATATCATTTTTTTAAATTTTTTTAATTTCTGTTGCTGTTGAATTTGGATCTGAAGTTGCAGTTGATGATTGCTAAATTGTTAAATTTAAAATTTTTGTTGATTTATTTTGTGGATGTTGTTGTTGATGTTGTTCATTTTGTTGATGCTGTTGCTAAATGTGTGTTAATGTTGCTAAACTTGTTGGTTAATTTGTTGTTGCTGTTGCTGAATTTAGTTTGTGGGTGGGTGATAGTGATTTAGAGAGAAGAAAAGTGTGATAGTTATGGAGACAGTGGTGATGACCATGAGAAAAAGAAGAGGAAGAGGAAGAGAGTTGCCTAAGGATGATGAAGATGATGCAGAAGTTATGGACAAAAGGTGATAAGGATGATGAAGATGATGCAGAACATGATGCGTAGGTGTGATAGTGAGGGAGTTACGGGAGGGGAAAAGGAGAGGGGGAGTTTATTTTAATTTTTTAATATTATTTTTATTTATTTTTATTACTAATAAAGGGTAATATGGTAAAAAAAAAATAAAATTGAAGTGGAAAAGGACGATTTTATAACGTTTTGTAACGTTAAGAATGATTTTAATAACAAAAAAAGGTCGGGGACGATTTTGATTTTCACCCCATACCTTAGAGACGATTTCAGTACTTAATCCTTAGTTATATTAGCACTTAATATTTGGTGATACATTACTAAAAAATAATATTATATAAAAAATTTGGAAGATATCTCAACAGAAACGTTCGAGTGTTCTTCACACGTGTTCCTTCTCCTAATTTTGAATTATCAACATTAATATTAGATCGCTTAGACATAACTTCGTTAACTCCATTTTCATTCATGTATTCTTGTAAATAGAAGTAAGTGAAAATGTTGAATAATGAGTGAAATGATTTGGAAAAAAAAGTGTGTATTAGTGAGATTTAACCAACTAATTTTGTCAATTTTGTAGTGTAGTTGTAAGATTTCAAAATTTTAAAAATTAAATAATAAATTATTTATGATTTATTATATTCATTTAAGATTATATTTTAAGAGATTTTATATATGAATTAGAAAATTTTTTATTTATGATTTAAAACTTTAGTAATTAAATCATAATAAGAATTTTATATGCTTTTATTTGAATATTTAAATTTTAAAGAAGATTAATCTGATTATCTCTAATTATTGAATTAGAGTATGTATTTGAAAATAATTTATAAATTTATGAATAAATAGTATTTTTTAAAGATAATTTTATTGGTTTAAAATTAGTTTTCAATTACTCTATTACCCCTATTTTTATTAAAAATACCTATACTACTCAAAACCCTAATCTAAGTGACACATAAAATCCTAACTCTCACATCTCTTCTCCTCATAGCCACACACACACAAATAAGAAAAAAAAAAGAAAACAAAAAGGGGAAGAGAGAACGAGAAGAGAAGGAGAGGAAAAAGAAGCGGAGAGGGAGAAGAGGAAGAAGGGTGAGCCGAGGGGAGGGGCTGCTACCGCCACCACCCAACTCGCCGCCACGCCTGCCACGAGCTTTTTGTCGGAGGAGTCGTCGTCGCCCCCAGCCACCATTGTCGTCGTTCAAGCCGCTGGACTGCTGCATGCGAGAAGCTTTTCTGTAAGTTGTTTTGCTTCGAAAACTCGTTTAGTTGCTTTTCTGTTATATGTTACTGAGGAATATGTGGCATTATTGCAATAGGGTTAAGTTTTCGAGATTGCATTTAGCGATTAAAGTTGTTGCGGTTGTTGCGAAAGTGGAATGAAGCTGTGGTTGTGGCTACCGTTGTAACATCCTACCACACAGAGCTTTATGCCTAGGACGTAAATCAAAGGTGGTGGTGCGCGAATTATGATTCGCACAGCTTAACCGGCAAGTGCACCAGGTCATCCAAGTAATACCTCGGGTGAGTGAGGGTCGATTCCCCAAGGATTGTCGAACTTAGCAAGAATGGCTATCCAATTAGACTTAGTTAGGCGAACAAAAAGGAGTTTTGATGGTTGAAATTCACATAAGGCAATAAACAAGAAAATAAAGAAAGCAACTAAAGGGTTTGCTGTGAAAATAGTAAGAGAAAATAGTTAAGGTTTCGAAGATATTTATCTTTCCGGATTAAAAGTTTTTACCAACTATTTTAACAATGTATGATTCATTCCATGGCAAACTGTAAATGTCTAAACCCTAATCTCTTAGTGATTTAGCCTCCTCTAACCATCATTAACCGCTACTCTCGTAGTCACTTAATTCTGATTAGGGGGTTAAGTTCAAAACTAGTTTATGGCAACAAAAACCCTAATTACCCAAAGCTAACAGGAATATATGTCACATATCCCAATTAGTTAATGTAGTTAGCAATTTAGGAGGAATTTATTTTCAAGTTGTTGTTCAAGCGAGATAACTCTCTCGAGAATCACAAGAACTCAAGTAGAATAAGGGTCATACTCTCCTTCCATCCGGATTCATAAGATTAAGAACGAAAACAATCCTTGAAATTGAATCAGTACATTAATTAAAATAGAAAAGCAACAGTTCTAATTCATAGAAATAAATAGAGCTCATAACCTTAATCAAGAGGTTTAGTTTCTCATATCTTACAAAGAAACTAGGGTTCTGAGAAACGTGCATGCGGAAGAGAGAAGATCCCCCTAAAGGGTGAATCTTTTTCCTTTTATACTAACCTAATTTGATTTGAAACTAAAATAAAATATTCAATTCTAAATCTAAAAGATTTTGTTTGTAAATAAAAATAACTAAAATAAGATAAAAGATAACAATTAAAAGCTAAATCCCACTAAAGATGCACCATTGGGTGAGTTTGACCCGTATATGGCATTTAACGCCGGTAGGGGAAAGTTCTGGCGCTAGTTTTGTCCTTCTTGGACACTAAACTCTAGGCTCGACGTTTAGCGCCAAATTTGGCAGTGATTCCAGAAGAAAAGTATAAAATATTATATATCGTTGGAAAGCTCTAGAAGTTGGATTTTCAAAGCCGTTGGAACTGCATCAATTGGACCTCTATAACTCAAGTTATGCTCGTTGGAATGCAGGGAGGTCAGGGTTGACAACATCTACTTTCTTTCTTTGTTTTTGCATAAAACTTTGCCAAATTTGCCCGAATTTCACCTGAAATCATAAAAAAAGAACAACTCAAAGTAGTATCCAAAGAGAATTTTTGCACTAAAATATAATAAAACTTAATAATTTCTAACAAAAAATAACTAGAAAACAAAGGAAAAAAGGGTACATGATGCTCACGCATCAGGTGGTGAGGCACTATGACCACTAAAAACAAAATATACACATATAAATACAGCAAAGATAATATATCTAGGAGCCTTGAAGGAAAACGCTAAGCAAAAACCAAGACCAGACAATTATGTCACACTCAAAAAACGTTAAGATCGAAAGCTTATACAGAAAAAACAATAGACATGTTATATAAGTAGAGTTCCAAAAGATAGTTACATAATCAAGTTCTAGACTCGGCTTGCGAAGCAAAGGCTGGCTAGAATATATATATATATATATATATACAACCCAACAGTAATCCAAAAGACAAAAAACAAATCCTAATTCTCTAAAGTCAACCTCTAGGAGGGATAAAACATGTTTTTTTTATACAAAATCGGAGATAGTACACATATAACTAAATACATAATATAAAGAGCCCCAAAGAGTATATCTTCACTTCCAAAGAGTCTCCAGAATACTCAGTGCGATGCCTCGCATCCTACATCTGAAAACAAGAGTATATGTATAGAATGAGAACTAGGGGTTCTTAACATGGTAAAGGTGCCCGCATAAATAATATATAAGGTCTCGAAAAAGTCAGAGGCAATCCTAGAATACTGACACTCAGAATTTTAAACTTAAAGAATATTAAACCATAAGTTCGAGAATCTATTAGTGGATTCTAGTTCTAATCTAACTCTTCACCTCCTATCAACCCAAACCTCCTAATCACCGGTGGAACTACCCTCAGCATCACCTCCTCCAGCATGAGGGATCTCTCAGTTGTAAAGACATATAATACAGGCAAAGAAAACACAGATAGAATGTTATTACAGCAAGTAGGACAAATAGCAGATAAGCATGGCTAATCAATTAGGCAAACCAAAGTAATGCACACTCAAACAAAACATACAAATGCATATGATGTATGCCTACCCTATGGCTGATGATATCATCTGTCGGTTATATAGCCAAACTCGATATGTCCTGGTAGTTAACCTTGGATATAAACACCACCTCGCGGAGCGAGCGAGTCTAAGCAACAACCCCTCACAAGCTACCCGCTTGACCCAGAGCAAGTGGAATAAACCACTACTGCTGCCATTGCACAAGCATCACAATCACTTACCCGGAGTAAGTGGGACGAACCACTATATGTATCTCATGCACAAAAATTCATTCTCAATATCATTTCAAATATTTCATATTCATTCAAAATTCATAATTAAACTCAGTTTTCATCATTCTTCTTCCTCATCTCTTATCCGAAGCAAGTGGACAATGCCACTTCATCTTACTCGATATCTCAACTTTTATCCGGAGCAAGTGGACAACGCCACAGTCTCTTGTCCGGTCACATATATCTCAATCAGATTCAATTTCATATACAAGTTCATCCTCCACCTTACTCAACTTCCTTCATAATCAATAACATCATTAATCATCTCTCAATTCAGTCACATTTCATTATTATTATCATTATCTTTATCAATTACTTCTTACTCAACATTACCAGCATCTCATTACTTAGTCATCACTCTGCAAATCCTCCTCAATATTCTCTTAACTCATTTAATCTATTCGCTCTTGTTCTCAAGCTTAAAAGCTTTCTAACGGACCCTAAACAAGTGTCATAGAGGTTTGGAAAGCTAGAGAAATGGTTTAAAACTCAAAAAAGCAACTTGTGAAAAGCTGGCTGGTCATGCGTACGCATGAGTTCGTTCATTAAATAAAGACAAAAAATGGCAAAAAAGAAAGCATTCATTCCCCTTCGATATCTTACAATATAGTCTTTTTGCCCTGGTGCATCTCTTTCACATTTCAAAAAAGTCTAGAATCTTGGGTTACTAATTGGTGGAATAGTATGCGTACGCATACCTCATGCGTTTGCATGAGTGTAAAAATTACCAAACTCGCATATGGATTTCATGTCCGCATATGTGAGACTCATGGGCAAAGGCCAATGCTTGCGTCGTGTCGCATGTCGCGTATGCATAAATCCAAAGTCCTTCAAAAAGTGTTAAGTTACAGAAAACCAGTTTTACACACCTAACTTCAAACGCGCATAACTTTTTTGTAAAAAAAATCATTTTTAACCCGTTCTTCGAATCTTATGAACTTCATGAGCCCAATTTTCATTCAAAATAAGTTTCACAAAATTTTGGGATCCGGAAGCCAAGATATGGCCCGCCGAAATTGGTCAGAAATACATTTTTACAAAAAACTTTAAAACCACAAATTTGACAAAACTCTTAATTTAAAACAAAATATTTTAAACCAAATCAGTCCCAATATTCCTAAATCATGTTCACCTGCTTTCAACTGGGTGCGGATTTCTAAAACCACAAACTAACCGGCAAATGCACTGGGTTGTACCAAGTAATACCTCAGGTGAGTGAAGATCGATCCCACGAAAATTGATAGATCAAGAAACAATAATTGAGTAATTTTCTTAGTCAGACAAGCATAAAGGAGTGTTTTTAAGTCAATTGTATTAAATAGTAATCAGAGAAATTAAGAAAGCAAACAGTAAATTGGTTGTGAAAAATATGTGAGGAAACAGTTAAGGTTTCAGAAATATTTATTTTTTCGGACTAACAATTCTTACCAACTACTTTGATCATGAAAGATTCAATTCATGCCAAGCTTTAATTGATTAAACCCTAATTCCTTAGTGATTTAATCTCCTCTAACCTAATCAACCGTCAATTCTTTGGTCACTTAATTTATATTAAAGGGTTAAGTCCAATTCTAGCTTATTAGCCACACAAACCCTAAATACTCAAAGATAAGGTGATTATATATCGCACATCACGTTAAGTCCAAGTAATTAGAGAATTATGAGGAATTACTTTCAAGATATCATTCAAGTGAGTTAATTTTTCTAAGATTCAACAAGAAATCAAGTAGAAAAAGAGTTATCTTCCAATTTAATCTAATTCCTAAGATGAAGAATGAAAGTAATCCTTGAATTTAAATCAATACATTAATCAAAGTAGAATGACATTAGTGTTAATCCGTAGATTAAATAGAGCTCCTAACCTTAACAGAGGAGGTTTAGTTGCTTGATAAACCACTATTTTATGGTTTATCTTGTGTTTAATTGTGTGGTTTCATCAAGCCTTTACCTACTTATTCATACAATTTTCATGATTTTATAATCCCTTCCTAGTATTATTTTATGATTGAAAACTTGCTTCCTAGAGATCTTTAATTAGTACATTTTAATTCTCCTTTATACCATTCGATGCCGTGATCCGTGTGTTAAGTGTTTCAGGCTTTATAGGGCAGGAATGACTTAAAGAATGGAGAGGAAGCTTGCAAAAATGGAAGGAACACAAGAAACTAAAGAGATGACCAGCGAACACCAATGCGCGTGCATGGCTCACGCGAGCGCGCGGAATGGAGAAAATTGCAGCAACGCGTGCGCGTGCATGACGCGAACACGTGGATTGGAGTCCGCACAAATGACGCGAACGTGTGGACGACGCGTACGCGTGACAAGGAAAATCGCTAAATGACGCGAACGCATGGACGACGCGTACGCGTGACCTGCGCGATCTGCAGAATTAACAAAAAATGCTGGGGGCGATTTCGGGCCGCGTTTTGACCCATTTTTTGGCCCAGAAACACAGAATAAAGCCAGGGAACATGCAGAAACTCAACACACATAGAGATACATTCATATATTCTCATTAAGATAGTTTTAGATTTTTAGATTTGAATTTAGAGAGGATTACTCTTCCTCTAGGTTCTCTCTACATTCCCAGTTTATTGCTTTTGCTTTTGGATATTGAAGAGTCATTACCTCCGTTGAAGATACTATTATAGTTTGTTTCCTTACTTACTCTTTTATTTATTCCATATTTTTAATTCTTGTTTAAAGTAGTAAGTGGATTACTTTCATGAATTGTTAGTGCAAATGATTACTTTTTAATTAATTTTGAACCCTATTTTATTTAATTTATCATGTCTTCTTCTATTATTTTTGTGAGCGTTATATTCATGTCAATGGAGTAGACTCCATACTTGACATGGGGGTTGATTAGGAGGAGACACTTGAGTTGGAAGGCTTAGGTGTTGATTAAACTGGAAGTTGTTGGCTAGTTCTGTATTTACTAATGCTAGACCTTCCCAAGGGAGAGGACTAGGATTTGCGAATAAGAGTTAGCTCAATCACTTGACTTTCCTTTACTTAGTAAGGGTTAACTAAGTGAAAACAACAACCTTTTTAATACTACACTTAAGAGATCCCAACAAGGATATAACTTCCAATTAATCATTCCCCCAGTCAAGGCTTTTTATCTAGAATATTAATAATCATTCTTAGTTTTTATTGCTTTAATTTACAATTATTTAATTGCTCATTATTCAACTCTCAAAACTCTCGTGAAAATTCCTAATTAATAAAATAGCATTCTTTCTCGCAACTCGTTGGGAGACGACCTGGGACTCATACTTCCAGTATTTTTTTTATTCTAAACTTTTTGTGACAACCTTTCTAAATTGATGAGGCGGATTTTTGCTGGTTAAGAGCTATACTCGCAATGCTGTTCTATTATATTATAATCTCTTAATTGGTCTAACTTTCGCCGCTCGTCATTGCTCATGGCTCAGAAAAAAGCTATGGTTCCAAAAGTGTACAAGGTGTGGAATGAGAAAGAGAGAAGAGAATAAAAGAAAGCCTGAAGGGCTGAATCTCTTCCCCTTTTATATCTAACCTAATTGATTTAGATCTAAAATAAAAATAATAAAATCTAAACCCTAAATATCATGTTTTGTTTTAATAATAATGAAAATAAAATAAAATAACTAAATTAACTAAAGCTACGAGCCATTCTTCATATTCCAAATACAGGCTACTGGCGCTAAACGCCAGGCTTGGCATTTAGTGCCGCTGAGGCAGAAAGGATTTGTGAGTTGCTGTCTTCCTGGCACTAAATGCCAGACTCGGTGTTTAGTGCCACTAGCATGTGATTCTGGAACATTTTATGAAGCACCTGATGCTAAACACCGGGTCGTGGCGTTTAGCACCAACTCAACAGAAGGTTTGCACGCAGCACGAGATGCCTGGCGCCAAACGCCAGGTAGCAGCGTTTAGCGCCAGCTCAATAGAGTCAAATTTTCTCCTTTTTCTTCTGCACGAACTCTGTTAAACTCGCCTGAATTTTTTCTGAAATAAATAGAACCACAATGCACTTCAAAGTAGCATCCAAATAGGCTTCAAACACTAAAATCTCAATAAAACTCAATAAATTCATATCTAAAATACTAAGAAAAATATAGAAAAGATGCTCATGCATCACAACACCAAACTTAAATTGTTGCTTGTCCTCAATTAATTGAAAATAGTATGAACCAGAGAAGTGAGGTTGCTTACGAATTGAGTTTCAATTAAGCTCATGTCTATTCTCTGAGTGGGGTTAATGACTCTGTGATCTTGAACAGTTTCGACATCTACTATTTTTTAAAGTTCAGGAATGTTGATATCCTTCAGAACTAGAATTTGGATAATATTATGAATTCTCTTCTTTTTAACCTCTGATTAATCCTTGAACACAGCATTTTCTTTTTTTTCTTTGGTGCTTTGCACCTTAAGCCTAGTCATGACTCTAAATATTTTGTCTCAAGATTTACTTGACATAAAAACACCACAAGAACTTAACTGGGGAACTCTTTGAGTTTTGATTTTTCTTTTGAATTTTCTGAATCAGTGGTGCTCAGAGCCTTTGGCATACTCTTTATTTGCACTTGGCTTTGACTCTAAGGGCTCTGTCTCAAGCTTTACTTGACATATTCACACCACAAACATATGGCTAGGAAAACAATTCTTTTGAGCTTTTACTTCAAGGATTAATTTCATGTTTAATTTAGAGAATTCATAATACTTCTCTAAATTTTTGTACCTTAAGAATTAACACCCTTAACTCCATGATCAAATATGCACTATTCTTTTCATGCATCCAAAACAACAGATAAATAAGACAACTCAGAATATAAACTCAAGTTCTCATGCATTATATCACTTCTTTTTCTTTTGAATTCAAGATCAATGGGTGATACATGAGACAATTTTTCAAACTGAAATTAAAATACTAAAATACTTACTAAAACTAGAAAAATAAAAAATGCTAAAAGTCATGCAAAGGATTGAAAATAAATAATAGAAAACAGGAAATAGTAAAATTAAAGCAAAAATAAGGAAATAACATAAAAGAACTCAACCACCTTAGTCGTCCTTGTGGCTACCTTCTCCCTCTGATGGAGCTCCTAGGAATCCTCCCCACCATCCGAAGTCGTGCCTCATCTGCTGCTCCTCCAAAAGCTGCTGCAGAAGAGCAGTGTAGCCCTCATGACTCACTCTCAACTGATCAATGGAGGAGGTCAGCTGCTGCCAATACTCCTGTGGAGGAAAATACTGTCCTTGAGGTATCACTGACTGCTCTAGCTGAGGTGGGGGAACTGGCTCCTCCCTCGGAGCTCTAGCATACTCCCGAGCATACTTCATGGTCATTTTAGAGATGGGCCTCTCTATGGAGATGAGTGTATCATGCTCAATACGCACTCTCGCAGCATCGTAAAGGCGATAAATAAGGTGCGGGAATGCCAGCTTGGCGTGGGTGGAGGCATTAAAAGTAATGCTATAGATCTCCTGTGGAATCACCCACTCCACCTCTACCTCATTCCCAAGCTTGATACAGTAGATCATCACTGCTCGGTCTATATTAACCTCAAAATGGTTGCTCGTCGGGATGATGGAGCGCTGCATGAACTCCAACCATCCTCGAGCAACTAGCCACAAATCATGCCACCCTAAATGGTAATGCTAGCCCTCAGAGTTGATCCTCCATTGAGCTCCCGGAAGGTATATATATCCAAGTATCTAGTTCGACCTCCAGTCTCTACTGATCCTCTCAGTATAGGAATGAGGATCCTCTCCAGTCTGTGGCAATTGGAGCACCTCTCTCACCTTCTGCGGACCAAACTCTAGGGTCCGCCCTCTAACCATAGTGCGCCAGTTCTTGGGGTTGAGGTTTACGCCTTTCACATGCTTGTTTATGACCCAAGCAATGGCATAGATCTCTTGGACCATCAGTTTGCCAACCTCAGTAACTGGGTTACATAGTGTGTCCTAGCCACTCCTCTAGATCTCAGCCTGAATCTCCGGATACTCGTCCGGCTTAAGGTCAAACCAGACTTCCGATAACCTTCTTCCTCCCAGTGATCTCATAAAAGTGCTCCTCATGCACTTTGGAGCTAAATCGGTTCGAATCAAAAGGACCGATTACTGGAACTTTCTCTTTTCTCTTCCTAGAGGAAGACTCTCCGATTTTGGCTGCCATCCAGAAAGATCAATAAAAAAGAAAAGAAGTGTGGCCACACCAAACTTAAAATATTTGCTCGTCCGCGAGCAAAGAAAAAGAAAATAAAGAAAATAAGAAAGTAGATGGTGGTAGTGGATAGAGAAGAAAATTAAAGAAAATAGTAGCGAATGGGGGGTAAAAAATATGGGAAATATTAAAATAAAATAGAGGAGGAGTATGAGTATTGAAAAGAAGTAAGTGATTAGGGTTGGAAGGGTTAAAGAAAGAAAAGAAGGGATGAATTTGTTTGTTGAATGTGGAATGTGGGTAAAAATTTGGGTGTATATATAGGATGGTGAGAGGGGGTTTGGTTGGGATGGGAGGGGGTTGGGTAAAAATTTAATGGAGATTTGATGAGGTTGTATGGGAAGGAGAGATTTTGGGGGTTGGGTGGGGATTGGTGGAATGGAAGGTGGGTTGGTAGGGAAAGGTGAAGGGAAACAGTTAGAATGGGGAGGGAGGAGTTAATAGAATTGAGAAATATGAGGAGTGGGGAGTGGTGTGGAGTCCATGGTTATTCTCTTTTCAAAATTCAAATCCCTTTTTTTTCACTGCTAGTGAGTCCCCCCCCCCTTTTTTTTTCTTTTTTTGAGGATGAAGCTGTTCATGCGTACGTACACAAGTCCATGAACACGCATGCCTGAGGGAGAGAGTAGTTTGTGCGTACGCACAGTGGTGTGCGTACGCACCCGGTAGAGAGGATGTAGATTTTGGTCCTTCTTCTGGCGCTAAATGCCAAATGCCCTCGTTTGGCACTGTGTGGACAGAGAGGACTTCACATTGTCTAGCCACCATGACACTAAACACCCAGCTTGGCGTTTAGCACCACTGAGACAGTGGCAATTTCTTGGGTTACGTGCTCCTCGGCGCTAAACGCCCAGCCTGGTGTTTAGCGCCACATCCATAGTGGGCTTCCTTAAATTACGTGCCTTGTGGTGCTAAACGCTAGGTCGGAGAATTTAGCGCCATGCCTCTACTAACTTACCTTGAAGTTTGTGCCCTCCTAGTGCCAAATGCCAGGTCTGATGTTTAGTGCCAGTGCCCCCGAATAGAATTCTCCTCAGAGTGTATTGTTTTTTCTTCTGATTCCATCTGTTCCTGTTTTCAACATTTTGCAGGACCAAAACACACATAAAAAGCATGAAAACTATAGAAAAATAGAAGAAAATAATCAACACCAAAATTAAAATAATTGTAAAACTAAGGATACAGATAGTTGGGTTGCCTCCCAACAAGCGCTTCTTTAACGTCACTAGCTTGACGGTCAATGACGAACTGATTTTCTGCTAGTAAAGAAATTCACAAATAAATTCTCGTTGTAAGTATAGTTTCTAAACCAACAGAGAATCCTTTCGTACAAAGTTTGGTTGTCACAAGTAACAAACCCCTAATAAAATTGATAACCGAGTATTTAAACCTCGGGTCATCTCTCAAGGAATTGCAGGGAGGTGTATTTATTATTGGTTATGGAAGATTTTTTTTTTGAGGTTTTTGAATAATTAACAGGAAAAGTAAATTGCAAGAATTAAAGTAATAACTAATAAAGTTCTTAGCAAGGTATGAAAACTGGAAATCCTATCCTAGTTATCCTTATCAATTGTGATGAGAATTATTCATTACTCCCACTTAGTTAACCCTTACTAAATAAAGGAAAGTCAAGTGGACTAATCAATTTGATTCCTCAAGCCCTAGTCAACTCCTAAAGAAAGACTAGCTTTAGAGGGATCTAAATCAACCAGCAAATTCTAATTATCAATCAACAAAGGAGTTTGATAACTCAAGTGTCACCAATTAATCAATTCAAGCTAAGAACATAAAAAGATAAATTAAAATCATAAATCTGAAATACCTCAAATTGCATTAAATAGAAATTAAATTCTAACATGAAGAGTTCATAAGCCAATTTGGCAACATAAGTAATTAGCAAGTGAAATAGAGAAACCAAAATACTAGAATAAATAAAAGTAGAAGAGAAACTAAATTAAAGGAACATTGAACCTGGAATGGAGAAGGAATGAACCTAAAACTAAGAGAAATCCTAAATCCTAAAACCTAGAGAGAGGAGAGAGCCTCTCTCTCTAGAAAACTACATCTAAAACCTAAAATTATGTGAATGAGAAGTTGTATGTATGAATGGATGGATTTCCCCACTTTATAGCCTCTAATCTGTATTTTCTGGGCCGAAAACTGGGTCAAAAACAGTCCAGAAATCACCCCCAGCGATTTCTGATACGTCCAGCACGCGGCAAAGTCACGCGTACGCATCGTCCACTCATACGCGTGGATTGAATTTTCTCTAGGTCACGCGTATGCGTGATCTACGCGTGTGCGTTGCCTATCTTCGAGGAAGCTATGACAAATTATATATTATTGTGAAGCCCCGGATGTTAGCTTTCCAACGCAACTAAAACCGCCTCATTTGGACCTTTGTAGCTCAAGTTATGATCGATTTAGTGCGAAGAGGTCAGGCTGGGCAGCTCAGCAATTCCTTCAGTTTCTTGTATTCCTTCCACTTTTGCATGCTTCCTTTCCATTCTCTAAGCCATTCCTGCCCTATAATCTCTGAAAACACTTAACACACATATCATGGCATCGAATGGTAATAAGAAAGGATTATAATTGGTAAAATTTAAGAGAAACGAAGCATGTTTTCAATCATAGCACAAAATTAGGAAGGAAAATGTAAAACCATGCATTTTGTATGAATAAGTGTATAAAAGATTGATAAAATCCACTCAATTGAGCACAAGATAAACCATAAAATAGTAGTTTATTAGTCAATTCTGATAAGTCAACAGATAAGCGGACCTCTGACGATCAATCTCACCTCCAAGATAGTGCTTCAGCCTCTGGCCGTTAACAGTGAACCTCCTATCCGGGTTCTCTTCCTGGAGCTCTACATGACCAAACTGAGATACTCTAGTCAGCACAAACGGTCCTGACCACCGGGACTTCAGCTTCCTGGAAAAGAGCTTGAGCCTTGAGTTGAAAAATAAGACTTTTTGGACTGGTTCAAATGCTCTGATGGCTATTTTCTTATCATGTTACACCTTTGTCTTCTCTTTATAGAGCTTAGCATTCCCATAAGTTGAATTTCTGAATTCATCAAGCTCATTCAGTTGAAGGAGTCTCTTTTCTCCCATAGCTTTGGCATCAAAGTTCGGGAACTTTATTGCCCAATATGCTCTGTGCTCCAACTCAATTGGCAAGTGCCAGGCTTTACCATAGACTAACTGATACAGAGACATGCTGATAGGAGTCTTGAATGCCGTTCGGTATGCCCAGAGAGCATCATCATGCTTCCTAGTCCAATCCTTCCTTGAAGTACTAACAGTCTTTTCCAGAATCCTCTTGAGTTCTCTGTTAGAGATCTCAACCTGTCCACTTGTCTGAAGGTGATAAGGAGTTTCTACTTTATGACGAACTCCATACCTTTGAAGAAGTAAGTCCAACTGTTTATTGCAGAAGTGGCTTCCTCCATCACTAATTAGTGTCCTTGGGACACCAAACTGGCTGAAAATATATCTTTGAAGAAAGCTCAACACCACTTTGACATCATTGGTGGATAAGGCCACTGCTTCCACCCACTTGGACACATAATTAACTGCCACCAGAATATAAGTGTTTGAGTGTGAGGGTGGAAAAGCCCCATGAAGTCAATACCCCACACATCAAACAACTTAATCTCTAGTATTCCTTGCTGCGGAATCTCATGGTTGTATGGAAGATTTCCAGCTCTTGTCACAGTTCCTCACAAAATCCCAAGCATCTCTAAAGAGAGTTGGCCAATAAAAATCACTCTGAAGGACCTTAGTAGCCATCCTCTCACCACCGAAGTGGCCACCATACTCGGAACCATGACAATGCCAAAGAATTGATAAACCCTAATTTTGTGATTTATCTTGTACTTAATTTGAGGGATTTTGTCAACTTTTCTTACATTTATTCAATGAAATAGCATGATTTTGTAATTCTTCCTAAATTTGTGCTTAAGTGTGAAAACATACTTTTTAGGCCTTAAAATAGCTAAATTTAACTCACTTTAATTCCATTCAATACCTTGATATGTTTGTTAAGTGATTTCAGGTTTAGAAGGCAAACATTGGATTGAATGAATGAAGAAAAAGCATGTAAAAATGGAAAACCCATGAAGAAATGAAGGAATCGCAAAGCTGTCAATCCTGACCTCTTCATACTTAATCGATCATAACTTGAGCTACAGAGGTCCAAATGAGGCGGTTCTAGTTGCGTTGGAAAGCTAACATCTGAGGGCTTCAAAATGATATAAAATTTTCTATAGTTTCCTTGTAGTTATGCGATGCAAACGCGTCCTCCACGTGCACACTTCGCAGGACCAGTGTGGACCATTTTGGGTAAAACGTGGCCAGCGATTTCTGAGGCATTTTGGGCCCAATCCAACTCATTTCTGATGCTATTGAACCCAAGGATTGAGGGGGGGGGGATAATGAACCAAGTAGTCATAGTAGAGTTTTCATCATGTTTTAGGGTAGAATTCTAGAGAGAGAAGCTCTCCATGCTCTCTAGAATTTAGGATAGTTTATGTTTAATTTTCTTATATTCAACTTTTAATTCTTGTTTTGATCTAGTTTTCCCTTTTAATTTCTTGTTGTTACATCTCTATTCCTCTAGTTCTTGTTGTTAATTTCCTTATTTTTTTGTTTTATGTTCATGCACTCTTGTTGGATCTACCTTTCTTTTAATGCAATTTTATGTTTTCATGTTTCTTTTATGTTGATCTTAGTTGCTATTATTGATTTCTTGCTTATGTTAGTTATGGGTTTCACTAATTCTTGCATTTTGTGATGTTTACTTTTATTGCACACTAGGTGTTTGATAAAATGCTTTCTCTAGTTATTGAGTAGTTTTCTTGACTCTTGGCCTAGGCTACGGGAATTGAGTGACCTTGAGTCATCGGGTCTCATTGAATTGGTGATTTGAGAACTTTATATGGTCAATTTGATATCCATTGACACTAACCAACTATTAAGCTAATTAATAGCTAGGTTGGGACTTATGGTTGATGTTGATCAAGCCTATTTGACGTACTTCAAGCTTAGGAGTAGACATTACGTACTTAAAGCTTTTAGAGGTAGACTTAATGGGTTGGTCCCTTATAATTATCAATGTATAGTTTGTAGACAAGGATGGTGATCTCAATTACCTAAGTCTAGCCAAGATTTCTTTCCATTTCTTTTATTTGTTCTTGTTATTTACTTCATTGCTTTTATATTTCCTTGCCAATTACAAATCAAACCCCCTTGTTCTTCATAGCCAATAATTGAGCACTTCATTGCAATTCCTTGTGAGACGACCCGATGTTTAAATACTTCGGTTAATTTGTATTGGTGTTTGTACTTGTGATAACTCAAATTTTTTATGTGAGAATTGTTTGTTGGTTTGGAGCTATACTTACAATGAAGTTCTTGTTTCTATAAGAGGAATTCTAGACCGACACGACAATTTTCTCAATATCAAGAATCTGCTGTGTTTCCTAATATGAGACACAACGCCAGATAATACCATCTGAGCATCTCTTGAAAAGATAAAGTTCTTTCCACAAGAAGTACTTAGCATCATTTAAAAGCTTTTTAACTTGTTTAGTGTACTCCTTAGGGATGAACCGCATGGCCTTGTAATTTGCAATATCCGCAAACCACGAAGCCCTTTGAATCGCAAAGAGTTACTCATCCGGAAAGGTCTCAGTCATAGGAGTGGGATGTTGCATTCCCTCTTTAGGATCAATCGTGGAAAGATGGTAAGCCATTTAATTCTTTGACCCTTTCCTATCTCTAATTTCAACATCAAACTCCTGAAGAAGGAGCACCCACCTGATCAATCTTGGTTTAGCATCTTGTTTGGTTAGAAGGTACTTAAGAGCAGTATGGTCAGCAAAAACAATAACCTTAGAACCAATTAAATAGGACCTAAACTTGTCAAATGCATAAACTACAGCTAATTACTCTTTTTCTATAGTTGTATAATTCTTTTATGCGTCATTTAACACACTGCTAGCATAGTAAATGACGTGCATAAGCTTGTCTTATCTCTATCCCAAGACAGCCCCAATAGCATGATCATTGGCATCATACATCAATTCAAATGGTAAATCCCAGTTAGGAGGAGCTATGATGGGAGCAGAAACAAGTCTAGCTTTCAGAGTTTCAAAGGCATGCAAACAATCATCATCCAAATAAAAAGGAATGTGCGCAACCAAGAGGTTGCTCAAGGACTTGGCAATTTTAGAAAAATCCTTTATAAATCTTCTATAAAACTCTGCATGTGCCAAGAAACTCCGGATTGCCTTTGCACTAGTGGGTGGTGATAATTTTTCAATTACCTCCACCTTAGCTTTATGAATACATATTCCTTTACTTCAAATCCGGTGCCCAAGAACAATACCTTCAGTTACCATAAAATGACATTTTTCCAATTCAAAACAAGGTTTGTTTCTTGGCACCGTTTTAAGACCAAGAAAATGTGTCTCAGGCAAGAATCAAAAGAATTACCAAATACAGAAAAATCATCCATAAATATCTCAATAAAATTTTTAACCATATCAGAAAATATGGAAAGCATGCACCTCTGAAAAGTTGATAGAGCATTACACAGTCCAAACGGCATCCTCCGGTAAGAAAATACACCAAAGGGGCATGTGAATGCCGTCTTCTCTTGTTCTTAAGGGTCCACTGCAATCTGATTATAGCAAGAATAACCCTCTAGAAAATAATAAAATGCATGTCTAGCTAACCTCTCAAGAACATGATCAATGAAAGGCAAGGGGAAGTGATCCTTCCTTGTTGCACTGTTGAGCCTCCTGTAATCAATATACATACGCCACCTCGTAATGGTTCTAGTAGGAATAAGCTCATTCTTCTCATTCTTGACCACTGTCACCCCTCCTTTCTTGGGAACCACTTGTATAGGACTTACCTATGGACTGTTGGTGCGGAATTTATAACCATAAACTAACCGGCAAGTGCACCGGGTCGTACCAAGTAATACCTCAAGTGAATGAGGGTTGATCCCACGAGGATTGATGGACTAAGCAAAAATAGTTGAGTAATTTACTTAGTAAGACAAATAGAAAATGATGTTTTGAGAGTTCAATTACATCAAACAGTAATTCAGAGAATCAGAAAACATGCGGTAAATTGAGGTGAAATATATATGGAGAAAACAGTTAAGGCTACAGAGATATCTATCTTCCGGATTGACTTTTCTTACTAACTATTTTAATCATACAAGATTCAATCCATGCCAAATTATATGTGACTAAACCCTAATTTCATAGACCTTTTTAGTCTCCTCTAACTTTCATCAACAACCAATTCCTTGGTCACTTGATTCCAATCAGAGGGTTAAGTTCAATTCTAGTTTATATGCCACAGAAACCCTAATTACCCAAATATAAGAGGATTATATGTCACGTATCCCGTTAAGTCTAGATAATTAGAAATTTAGGAGAATTTGTTTTCAAGCTGTTGTTCTAGTAAAGAGTTTTTCCAAGTTATACAAGAACTCAATTAGAACAAGGGTCATACTTCCGTTTCACCTAAATTCATAAAATAAAGAACGAAAACAATTCTTGAAACAGAAATCAGTACATGAATAAAAATAGAAAAGTAATAGTATCAATCCATACAATAGACAGAGCTCCTAACCTTAACAGTGGAGGTTTAGTTGCTCATGGTTCAGAGAGAAAACAAGGATTCTGAAAAACTGTAAAGTGCGGAATGAGGTAGAAGAGAAGAGAAGAGCCCGAAGGGCCGATTCTTTTTCCTTTTTATATCTAATCCTAATGAATGTAAAATATATTTTCTAAAACTAAATAATATCTTTTCCTATTTGTAATTAAAATAAAGTTTAATCAAAATAATTAAGGAATCACGTGCTGGCTCATTAGGGAGAAGGGGACCACTCCAAACTCCAAAGCTGGCACCTAACTTCACAAAAGTGAAGTTAGGCATGGGTGATGCAACACCAAGGAAAAGGTATGTGTTTCTTCCGGCGCCTAACTTGAAGAATTCCAAGTTAGACGCCACCAAGACCATACAGCTGGAAGAGAAGTGTATACTATTATATATCGTTGGAAAGCTTTGGAAGTTAGCTTTTCAATGCCGCTAGAATCATGTCAATTAGATCTCTGTAACTCATGTTATTCCTATTTGAGTACAAGGAGGTCAGGGTTGACAGCATCATCCACTTTCTTCTCTTCTTCTACAAAAACTCTGTCAAATCCATCCGAATGCTATCTAAAATAAACAAAATTGTACACAACTCAAAGTAGCATTCATAGTGGCTAAAAGATATTTAAATCTTGATTAAACTCAACAATTTGAATGCAAATTCACTAGGAAAAGATAGGAAAGATGCTCACGCATCACAACACCAAACTTGAATTGTTGCTTGTCCTCAAGCAACCAAAACTAATATAGGCTTAGGTTGTGAATTTGCTTGAGAAGTGAGTGTTCAATTAAGCTCCTGTATCCTCTTAAAGTGGGGTTTATACACTGCAATCTTGAATAGTTTTGGCATCTCACTATCCTTTGAATCAGAGGAATGTCACTGTCATTCGGAATTAGAATCCGGATAATATTATGAATTCTCTAATCTTTTTACTTCGGATTAATCCTTGAACACAGAAAATTTTCTTTAATTATCTTTTCTTTGATGCTTTGCACCTTGAGCCTAGCCGTGACTTTAAATGCTTTGTCTCAAGCTTCACTTGACACAAAAACACCACAAACACTTAACTGGGTAACTCTCTTTAAGTTCTGATTTTTCTTTCAGTTACTCTTAGAAAGTGGTGCTCAAAGCCTTTAGCATACTCTGTTAAATGCACTTGATCTCGACTCTTAGTGCTCTGTCTCAAGGATTACTTGACACATTTACACCACAAGCATATGACTAGGAAAATAACTCTTTGAGCTTTTAATCATGTCTGACCTCCCTAGTCATTGATGCTCAAAGTCTTGGACCTTGCTTTTATTTTTCTTTTGCTGTTTCTTTTGCTTCAAGAATTAAGCTTTTGTTTACTTCAGAGAATTCATAATAGTTCTCTAAATTCCTGTTCCTCATACATCAACATCCTTTGATTCAAATTCAAATATGCACAGTTCATGTCATGCATTTAGAATCACAAAGAATACCACCATATTTAAGTAAATAAGACCACTCTTTGATATAAACTCTATTTCTCATACAATACATCTTTTTCTTTTTCTTTTCTTTTGAATTCAAGTTTAGTGAGCGATACATGAGAAATATCTTCAATTAAAAGATAAATAACTGAAATTTCAAAATAACAGAATTAAACTAGAACCTAGGACTCAAAATTACTAAAGATCATGCAGACATTCAAGTAAAATAGCAGAAAATAGGAATATAACATATTAAGAATGGAAGACAATATAGAATGAAAGAAACTCAACCACCTCAGTTATCCTAGTAGCCATCTCATTCTTCAAGCTGTGCTCCTCTATGAAGATGATTCGACTCCCTTTGGTACCATTAAAATAAACAGAAAAGTCACAAGCGAAGCGAAAACACTAAACTTAAAAGTTTGCTTGTCCTCAAGCAAAGAAAAACTGAAAACAAGCAGGGACATAAACAGTGCACGGATGAGTAAGAACAAAAATTATTACAGAAGAAAAAGAAAATAATAAAAAGACAAGAGAGGTTAAAATTAATATATATATATATATATATCGGTATTTATTTATGTATTATTATTATTATTATTATTATTATTATTATTATTATTATTATTATTATTATTATTATTATTATTATTATTATTATTATTATAAAGAGGGGGTCACATATGGTTACATTGGAGTGGGGTATGTATATGGAATGGGAGGGGGGTATGATCTATATATCAAGGTTCTGAAAACCGAATCGGTCATCGAACCGCTTTAACTATTGGTTCACTGGTTCAAAGGTTCAACCGGTTCGACCGTAGTTGAACCGAAAAAATCGTTTTATAATAAAATAATAAATAAAATATAAATAAACAGATTAAAACATAATTATAATTTAATGTAAATCTTAAAATATCATTCAAATTAAAAGTATTATATAAACCATAATGTTAGGATCTCATTCAAATACAAACTCAAAAGTCAAATAATAAAAACAACCAATCAAACATAAAATGCCAACATTCAACTGATCCAAGTTTGTCATCAATCATCAAAATCCGCCATAACTTGCTACAGATTTTCTTCGTGGATATCATCATAATTTCCACTACTTGGACCAGAAAAATCAAATGGTGCAGTATAAAATGTACTACTACTACCACCACCGCCACCACCACCTTGATCTAAATTAGCATCAATCTCATCTAACAAAATATATAACACATTATCAATAAATTAAAGATTAAAACTATTGTAAAACATTCATGATGCACTTGCATCATCCAATTTAGAACAAATTAAAGTCTCCACTATCAATAAATTAAAGATTAAAGCTATTGTAAAACATTCATGATGCACTTGCATCATCCAATTTAGGCCAAATTAAAAGCTCCACTGCAATTGATTCAAGCCTACTTGAAAATTCATACCCACCTAGGGATGGAGTTTTCGGTGAAGCTGCTACTGCTTACATGCAAAAAATTATTAATTTCTTAGTCCCAAATGGGTCACCACTACTTGCTAATATATATCCTTATTTTGCTTATGCTAATGATCAAACAAATATACAATTAGAATATGCTATTTTTAATCAACAAGATAACAATGATGTTGGGTACCAGAATTTGTTTGATGCTATGTTGGATTCAACATATGCTACTTTGGAGAAAATATGTGCAAATAATTTGCAAAATGTTGTGTCTGAGAGTGGCTGGCCATGTTTTGGTGGAGTTGGAGCTTTAATTCAAAATGCAGGTACTTACTATCAAAATTTGATTAATCACAGTTCAGTTCAGGAACTTCAGTTGAATCAGTTCACAGTTTGAGTTGACAGAACCTTGGTTCACACTTCACACTTCACAGAAAAATAAAATACCAGTAAATCACATAGTTAATAAAAAAAATTACCTAGAACTAGAAGCTAGAAGAATCAAACAATTATTCAATCATAGCTAAAAAAAATTATTCACAGAGGTTCACACTTCAGTAAATCAGTAAATCAGTTCACACTTCAGTAACTTCAATACTTCACAGTTCACAGAGCTTCATAGAATCAACCAATGGTTCAATATAGTTAATTAAAAAATTTACCTAGAAGCTAGAAGAAGCCTTCAACAGAGCATGCAAGAGGGAGACAGTTTCACCGAGTGACCAAGACAAGGAAGCGTGGCTGCGCGATGGGCTTTGAACGGGACAGAGCTAGGTTGCGCGAAGAAGGAAGGTTGCAATGGTTGCGTGATGGAGGAAAGTTGCGATCGATGGCTGCTGCGCGATGGAGGGAAAGTGAGCGAACAGACAGTGGCTGCTCGAAGGAACGACGGCGGCGGCACGAGGCAGTGGCTGGTTGGAGGTGAGGGACGGCCAGGAGCTCGATTGAGAGGAACCCTGCCCTGGACTGAGTCTGTGTTAGAGAGGCAGAGCATTCTAGAATGAGTGGAAGAATGTGGATCTGGACATCTGAGTTAGGGCTAAGCCAAGTGCAGCAGCTAAAAGCCTGAAACAACAACGTGTGAATACCCACTCAAAAAACCGGCCGGGTCACGGTTCGGTTCGACCGACCAGTTCACCGGTTCAATTTGCGGTTTTTGAAATCTACGGTTTTGGCATTAGTTCGAGTTATTTTTCTTAGCGGTTCACGGTTCAACCAGTTCGATCGGCCGGTCCGAATCAATTTTCAAAAGCTTATATATATTTGGGCTTTTGGTCAAAGGGGCATGGGGATGTATTGATGGGATCACGGGTTGAATGGTGAAGGGCTGGGTCATGGATTTGGGAAAGGGGAATAAATGGGGAAAGAAAGAAAGGAAAAGGGAATATATGGGAAGGAAAGCTATGAGGAATCCCAAGTGATTTGGTTGGGAAATTCGTGGGATTTGGTGTATATGGTTAAAGGGTATAATGAAGCTAGCGCCTAACTTCATGATATTGAAGTTAGGAGTGCCACCCCCCGAATGCACTAAGTAGCCCTGGCGCCTAACTTGGTGCCAACCAAGTTAGGCGTGAATATAATTTTTTTTTTGAGTGGCTGGCGCCTAACTTTAATAACTCAGTGCCTAACTTCATATGCTTCTCTCCCCCATGGTACCTAACTTGAAGCATGTTTTTCACCTGGCGCCTAACTTGAGAATGGCGAAGTTAGGCGCCACCCCTCTCGAAACATTCTTCCAAAATCAGCTTATATATGGTGCCTAACTTCAAAAAGTGAAGTTAGGCGCCAGCCAGTCCGAAACCAGCTTCTCCAAGGTGTCTAAAACTCTGTCTTCATGCATCTGATTTTGTTCTAATCACTCTGCATGATCAAAATACACATAAAACAAAGGAAAAACAATATAAAATAAAACAAAACTAATGAAATAAAAATAAAAATATCAAGATAAAATTCAAACTTAAGGATACGAAAATATCGGGTTGCCTCCCGACAAGCGCTTCTTTATCGTCACTAGCTTGACGGTCAGCTCCTCTAAGGAGGAGGATCATAGGGACTCAGCTCTTCACCCTCACTGTGAACTTCTTTTCTGTGCCCCCATTGATCAACTCTATATGCTCAAGAGACAAGATTCTGTTCACTGTATGAGGCAGGATTGGGCATGTAGTGAATACCACCTTCATTCTTGGGGAGAAGTCTTCAATGGGAATCTTTTTGTTTCTCCATCCCCTGGGTACTTTCTTCTTTTTGGGAACCTCCTCCTTGGTGGATGATGCCTTCCCGACACCAAACTTAGGTTTGATGTCAGGGAAATTTTGTTGATGGTTACCAAAGGAGGTTTGAGCTGCAGATTCTGTTGAGCATCATCAGGGGTTCTTGAAGGTTTGGATTAATAAGCTTAGTCTGCATGCACCTCGCCTCTTCACCTGCTAAATGCATATCTTTGAAGACATGAAAGACCAGTTGCTCATTATCCAGTCTAAGCACTAATTCACCGACTTCTACATCAATTAAAGCTCTCTCAGTGGCTAGGAAAGGTCTTCCTAGGATTATAGAGGCATTCTCATCCTCCCATGTGTCAAGAATCACAAAATCTGCTAGAAGAAAGAACTTACCCACTTTGATCAAGATATTCTCCACTAATCCATATGCAGGCTTTATAGATTTTTCTGCCATCTGTAATGCTATCCTTGTGGGTTGTACCTCTTGGATTTGCAATTTTTTCATCACAGACAAGGGCATTAGATTTATACTTGCACTCAGATCACATAGGACTTTCTCAAAGGTGGTGCTCCCAATGGTACATGGAATTTGAAAGCTCCCTGGATCTGGCATCTTCCTTGGTAAGTTGTTCTGAATTATGGCACTACATTTTTTAGTCAAGACCATTATCTCATCTCCCTTTAAAGGCTTCTTCTTTGACAACAACTCCTTCATGAACTTGACATAGAGAGGAATTTGCTCCAAAACTTCAGCAAAAGGAATATTAATTTGTAACTTTCTGAAAACTTCCAAGAACTTTGAAAAATTCTTGTCCTTGGTCTCTTTTTGAAGTCTCTGAGGATATGGCATTGGTGCACGAAATTGTGATCATCAACAATGGCGCCAAAGGACTTAGAGCTCTTAAATGTGAATCACACTTTGTCACAATTCCGCACAACTAACCAGCAAGTGCACTGGGTCGTCCAAGTAATAGACCTTACGTGAGTAAGGGTCGATCCCACGGAGACTGTCGGCTTGAAGCAAGCTATGGTCACCTTGTAAATCTCAGTCAGGCGAATTCAGATGGTGATGGAGAATTGATAATTAAAAGATAAAATAAAACATAAAATAAGATAAAGATAGAGATACTTATGTAATTCATTAGTAGGAATTTCAGATAAGCGTATGAAGATGCTTTACTCCTCCTGAACCTCTGTTTTCCTATTTCCTTCTTCCAATCATTCATATTCCTTTCCATGGCAAGCTTTATGTTGGGCATCACCGTTGTCAATGGCTACTTCCCGTCCTCTCAGTGAAAACGTTCCAAATGCGCTGTCACCGCACGGCTAATCATCTGTCGGTTCTCGATCATGCTGGAATAGGATCCATTGATCCTTTTGCATCTGTCACACGCCCAACAATCGCGAGTTTGAAGCTCGTCACATTCATCCCTTCCCAGATCCTACTCAGAATACCACAGACAAAGTTTAGACGTTCCGAATCTCAGAAATGGCCGCCAATAATTCTAGCCTATACCACGAAGGTTCCAATCTTAGATTAGAAACCCAAGAGATACACATTCAAGCTTGTTTGCATGTAGAATGGAAGTGGTTGTCAGTCACGTGTTCATAGGTGAGAATGGTGATGAGTGTCACATAATCATCACATTCATCATGTTCTTGGGTGCGAATGAATATCTTGGAGAAGAAATAGACTTGAGTTGAATAGAAAAACAATAGTACTTGTATTAATTCATGAAGAACAGCAGAGCTCCACACCTTAATCTATGGTGTGTAGAAACTCCACCGTTGAGAATACATAAGAACAAAAAGTCTAGGCATGGCCGAATGGCCAGCCTCCCAAAGAGGGTTCAATCATCAAAACATGATTCAAAGATGAAAATACTATAGCAAAAGGTCCTATTTATAGAAAACTAGTAGCCTAGGGTTTACAGAAATCAGTAATTAATGCAGAAATCCTCTTCTGGGCCCACTTGGTGTGTGCTTGGGCTGAGCATTGAAGCTTCCATGTGTAGAGACTTTTCTTGGAGTTAAACGCCAGCTTTTGTGCCAGTTTGGGCGTTAAACTCCAGCTTTTGTGCCAGTTCCGGCGTTAAACGCTAGAATTCTTGAGTTGACTTGGAACGCCTGTTTGGGCCATCAAATCTCGGACAAAGTATAAACTATTATATATTGCTGGAAAGCCCAGTATGTCTACTTTCCAACGCAATTGAGAGTGTGCCAATTGGGCTTCTGTAGCTCCAGAAAATCCACTTCGAATGCAGGGAGCTCAGAATCCAACAACATCTGCAATCCTTTTTCATCCTCTAAATCAGATTTTTGCTCAGGTCCCTCAATTTCAGCCAGAAAATACCTGAAATCACAGAAAAATACACAAACTCATAGTAAAGTCCAGAAGAGTGATTTTTATTTAAAAACTAATAAAAATATAATAAAAAAACTAACTAAAATATACTAAAAACATACTAAAAACAATGCCAAAAAGCGTATAAATTATCCGCTCATCACAACACCAAACTTAAGTTGTTGCTTGTCCCCAAGCAACTAAAAATCAAATAGGATAAAAAAAAGAGAATATACAATGAATTCCAAAAACATCTATGAAGATCAGTATTAATTAGATGAGCGGGGCTTTTAGCTTTTTGCTTCTGAACAGTTTTGGCATCTCACTTTATCCTTTGAAGTTCAGAATGATTGGCTTCTATAGGAACTCAGAATCCAGATAGTGTTATTGATTCTCCTAGTTAAGTATGTTGATTCTTGAACACAGCTACTTTATGAGTCTTGGCCGTGACCCTAAGCACTTTGTTTTCCAGTATTACCACCGGATACATAAATGCCACAGACACATAACTGGGTGAACTTTTTCAGATTGTGACTCAGCTTTGCTAAAGTCCCCAATTAGATGTGTCTAGGGTTCTTAAGCACACTCTTTTTTTGCTTTGGACCTCGACTTTAACCGCTCAATCTTAAGTTTTCACTTGACACCTTCATGCCACAAGCACATGGTTAGGGACAACTTGGTCTAGCCGCTTAGGCCATGATTTTATTCCTGTGGGCCCTTCTATCCACTGATGCTTAAAGCCTTGGATCCTTTTTATTACCCTTGCCTTTTGGTTTAAAGGGGTATTGGCATTTTCTGCTTGCTTTTCTTTTTCTTTCTTTTTCTTTTCTCTTTTTTTTTCCTCTTCTCTTCTCTTTTTTTTTTTGTGCAAGCTTTTCACTACTTTTTCTTGCTTCAAGAATCAATTTTATGATTTTTCAGATCATCAGATAACATTTTTCCTTTTTCCATCATTCTTTCAAGAGCCAACAATTTTAACATTCATAAACAATCAAATTCAAAAATATGCACTATTCAAGCATTCATTTAGAAAAACAATAGTATTGCCACCACATCAAAACAATTAAACTGTTTTAAAATTCGAAATTCATGCACTTCTTTTTCTTTTTCAATTAAAAACATTTTTCATTTAAGAAAGGTGATGGATTCATTTTCATTGATTTAAGGCATAGACACTTAGACACTAATGATCATGTAATAAAGACACAAACATAAATAAACATAAAGCACAATTTTCGAAAAATAGAAAATAAAGAACAAGAAAATTAAAGAATGGGTCCACCTTAGTGATGGCGGCTTGTTCTTCCTCTTGAAGATCTTATGGAGTGTTTGAGCTCCTCAATGTCTCTTTCTTGCCTTTGTTGTTCCTCTCTCATGGTTCTTTGATCTTCTCTAATTTCATGGAGGAGGATGGAATGCTTTTGGTGCTCCACCCTTAGTTGTCCCATGTTGGAACTTAATTCTCCTAGGGAGGTGTTGATTTGCTCCCAATAGTTTTGTGGAGGAAAATGCATCCCTTGAGGTATCTCAGGGATTTCATGAGGGGTTTCCTCATGCTCTTGTCCATGAGTGGGATCTCTTGTTTGCTCCATCTTTTTCTTAGTGATGGGCTTGTCCTCATCAATGAGGATGTCTTCCTCTATGTCAATTCCAACTGAATTGCAGAGGTGACAGATGAGATGAGGGAAAGCTAACCTTGCCATAGTAGAGGACTTGTCCGCCACCTTGTAGAGTTCTTGGGATATAACCTCATGAACTTCAACTTCCTCTCTAATCATGATGCTATGAATCATGATAGCCCGGTCTATAGTAACTTCAGATCGGTTGCTAGTAGGAATGATTGAGCGTTGGATGAACTCCAACCATCCCCTAGCCATGGGCTTGAGGTCATGCCTTCTTAGTTGAACCGGCTTCCCTCTTGAATCTCTCTTCCATTGAGTGCCCTCTTCACATATGTCCATGAGGACTTGGTCCAACCTTTGATCAAAGTTGACCCTTCTAGTGTATGGGTGTGCATCTCCTTGCATCATGGGCAAGTTGAATGCCAACCTTACATTTTTCGAACTAAAATCTAAGTATTTCCCTCGGACCATTGTAAGCCAATTCTTGGGGTCCGGGTTCACACTTTGATCATGGTTCTTGGTGATCCATGCATTGGCATAGAACTCTTAAACCATTAAGATTCTGACTTGTTGAATGGGGTTGGTGAGAACTTCCTAACCTCCTCTTCGGATCTCATGTCAGATCTCCAGATATTTGCCCTTTTTGAGCTTAAAAGGGACCTCAGGGATCACCTTCTTCTTGGCCACAACTTCATAGAAGTGGTCTTGATGTACCCTTGAGAGGAATCTCTCCATCTCCCATGACTTGGAGGTGGAAGCTTTTGCCTTCCTTTTCCTCTTTCTAGAGGTTTTTCTGACCTTTGGTGCCATTAATAGTTATGGAAAAATGAAAAAAAGCTTTAGCTTTTACCACACCAAACTTAGAAGGTTGCTCGTCCTCGAGCAAAAGAAGAAAGAAGAGAGTAGAAGAAGAAGAAATAGAGGAGATGGAGTGGGCTTAGTGTTTCGGCCAAGGGGGAGAAGTAGTGTGTATGTTTTGTGAAAATGAAGGAGTGAAGATGGGTTTATATAGGAGTGGAGGGGGTATGGTTCGGCCATTATGGGTGGGTTTGGATGGGTAAGTGGTTTGAATTTGAATGGTGAGGTAGGTGGGGTTTTATGAAGGATGGATGTGAGTGGTGAAGAGAATGGTGGAATTTGATAGGTGAGCGGTTTTTTGGGAAGAGGTATTAAGGTGATTGGTGAATGGGTGAAGAAGAGAGAGAGAGGTGGGGTAAGTGGGGATTCTGTGGGGTCCACAGATCCTGAGGTGTCAAGGATTTCTCGTCCCTACACTATGTGGCGTGCAAAACGCCCCTTTCTGCCAATCCTGGCGTTAAACGCCAGGCTACTGCCCATTTCTGGCATTTAACGCCAGCTTCTTGCCCATTCCTGGCGTTAAACGCCAGTCTGGTGCCCATTTCTGGCGTTAAACGCCCAGAATGGTGCCAGACTGGGCGTTTAACGCCCATTCTGCTACCCTTACTGGCGTTTAAACGCCAGTAAGTTTCTCCTTCAGGGTGTTCTGTTTTTCATTCTGTTTTTCCTTCTGTTTTTGCTTTTTCAATTGTTTTTGTGACTTCACATGATCATCAACCTATAGAAAAAATAAAAAATAGAAATTTAACATAGATAAGTGAAAATTGGGTTGCCTCCCAACAAGCGCTTCTTTAATGTCAATAGCTTGACAGTGGCTCTCATGGAGCCTCACAGATGTTCGGAGCAATGTTGGAACCTCCCAACACCAAACTTAGAGTTTGAATGTGGGGGTTCAACACCAAACTTAAAGTTTGGTTGTGGCCTCTCAACACCAAACTTAGAGTTTGATTGTGAGGGCTCTGTTTGACTTTGTATTGAGAAAAGCTCTTCATGCTTCCTCTCCATGATTACAGAGGGATATCCTTGAGCTTTAAACACAAGGGAGTCTTCATTCACTTGAATGATTAATTTTCCTCTGTCAACATCAATCACAGCTTTTGCTGTGGCTAGGAAGGGTCTGCCAAGGATGATAGATTCATCCATACACTTCCCAGTCTCTAGGATTATGAAGTCAGCAGGGATGTAATGGCCTTCAACTTTTACCAAGACATCCTCTACAAGTCCATAAGCCTATTTCTTTGAATTGTCTGCCATCTCCAGTGAGATTCTTGCAGCTTGTACCTCTATGATCCCTAGCTTCTCCATTATAGAGAGAGGCATGAGGTTTATGCTTGACCCCATATCACACAGAGCCTTTTCAAAGGTCATGGTGCCTATGGTACAAGGTATTGAGAACTTTCCAGGATCTTGTCTCTTCAGAGGTAATCTCTGCCTAGTCAAGTCATCCAGTTCTTTGATGAGCAATGGAGGTTCATCCTCCCAAGTCTCATTACCAAACAACCTGGCATTTAGCTTTATGATTGCTCCAAGGTACTTAGCAACTTGCTCTTCAGTAACATCTTCATCCTCTTCAGAGGAAGAATACTCATCAGAGCTCATGAATGGCAAAAATAAATTCAATGGAATCTCTATGGTCTCAGTGTGAGCCTCAGATTCCCATGGTTCATCATTAGGGAACTCCTTGGAGGTCAGCGGATGTCCATTGAGGTCTTCCTCAGTGGAGATCACTGCCTCTTCCTCCTCTCCAGGTTTGGCCATGTGAGACGTGTTTATGGCCTTGCACTCTTTCTTTGGATTCTCTTCTGTATTGCTTGGGAGAGTACTAGGAGGGAGTTCAATAATTTTCTTACTCAGCTGACCCACTTGTGCTTCCAAATTTCTAATGGAGGACCTTGTTTCAGTCATGAAACTTTGAGTGGTTTTAATTAGATCAGAGACAATGATTGCTAAGTCAGAGTGGCTTTGCTTAGAATTCTCTGTCTGTTGCTGAGAAGATGATGGAAAAGGCTTGCTATTGCTAAACCTGTTTCTTCCACCATTATTGTTGTTGAAACCTTGTTGAGGTCTCTGTTGATCCTTCCATGAGAGATTTGGATGATTTCTCCATGAAGGATTATAGGTGTTTCCATAGGGTTCTCCCATGTAATTCACCTCTTCCATTGCTGGGTTCTCAGGATCATAAGCTTCTTCTTCAGAGGAAGCTTCCTTAGTACTGCCTATTGCTGCTTACATTCTAGACAGACTTTGAGAAATCATATTGACTTGTTGGGTCAATATTTTATTCTGAGCCAATATGGCATTCAGAGTATCAATCTCAAGAACTCCTTTCTTCTGAGTTGTCCCATTACTCACAGGGTTCCTTTCAGAAGTGTACATTAATTAGTTATTTACAACCATTTCAATGAGTTCCTGAGCTTCTGCAGGCGTCTTCTTCAGATGAAGAGATCCTCCAGCAGAGCTGTCCAATGACATCTTGGACAGTTCAGACAGACCATCATAGAAGATTCCTATGATACTCCATTCTGAAAGCATGTCAGAAGGGCAACTTCTGATCAATTGCTTGTATCTTTCCCAAGCTTCATAGAGGGATTCACCTACCTTCTATCTGAAGGTTTGGACTTCCATTCTAAGCTTGCTCAATTTTTGAGGTGGAAAGAACTTTGCCAAGAAGGCATTGAGTAGCTTTTCTCAAGAGTTCAGGCTTTCTTTAGGTTGTGAATCCAACCATGTCCTAACTCTGTCTCTTACAGCAAAAGAAAAGAGCATAAGTCTGTAGACTTCAGGGTCAACCCCATTGGTCTTGACAGTGTCACAGATTTGCAAGAATTCAGCTAAGAACTGATGAGGATCTTCCAATGGAAGTCCATGAAACTTGCAATTCTGTTGCATTAGAGAAACTAATTGAGGCTTAAGCTCAAAGTTGTTTGCTCCAATGGCAGGGATTGAGATGCTTCTCCCATAGAAGTCGGGAGTAGGTGCAGTAAAGTCACCAAGCACCTTCCTTGCATTGTTGGCATTGTTGTTTTTGGCTGCCATGGTTTCTTCTTCCTTGAAAAGCTCTGTTAGGCCCTCTAAAGAGAATTGTTCTTTAGCTTCTCTTAGCTTTCTCTTCAAGGTCCTTTCAGGTTCAGGATCAGTTTGAACAAGTATGCCTTTATCTTTGTTCCTGCTCATATGAAAGAGAAGAGAACAAGAAAGTAGGGAATCCTCTATGTCACAGTATAGAGATTCCTTGAGGTGTCAGAGGAAAAGAAGAATAGAAGGAGGAGGTAGATAGAAGAGAATTCGAACATATAAAGAAGGATAGAGTTCGAATTGCACCTTGAAGAGGAGTGTTAGTCCCTTAAATAGAAGGATGTGAGAAGAGGGGAAGAATTTTCGAAAATAAATTAAAAAGATTTTGAAATAATAAAAAGAAATTTTAAAAATTTGATTGAGATTTTCGAAAATTAAGATTGGGAAGGAAATTAAGTGATTTTTGAAAAAGATTTTGAAATTAGAAATCAAAAAGATATGATTGAGAGTTAATTTTGAAAAAGATGTGATTGAAAAGATATGATTGAGAAGATATGATTGAGAAGATATGATTGAAAATCAAACTAAAAAGAGAAAGTTTTAAAATTAAAGTTGATTACTTGACTAACAAGAAATTAGAAGATATGATTCTAGAATTAAAACTTTTGATCCTTTCTTAATAGGCAAGTAACAACTAGAAAATTTTGAAGTAAATCATTAATTATAACAAGGATTTTCAAAAATAATAAAAAATGGAAAGAAATTGATTTTGAAGAGATATGATTGAAAAGATATGATTTGAAAAAGATTTGATTTTGAAAAATTATGAAGATTTGAAAAAAAATTTGAATTAAAAACAAAATTTTCCCTCTAGTGTCATCCTAGCGTTAAACGCCCAAAATGGCATCCATTCTGGCATTTAACGCCCAAAATGCTACCCTTTTGGGCGTTAAATGCCCAGCCAGGTACCCTGGCTGGCGTTTAAACGCCAGTTTTCCTTCTTCACTGGGCGTTTTGAACGCCCAGCTTTTTCTGTTTGATTCCTCTGCTGAATATTCTGAATCTTCAATTCTTTATATTATTGACTTGAAAAGACACAATTTTTGAAAATATTTTTGGATTTTTAATGATGAGAAACAATAAAAATTGCAACTAAGATCAAATAAACAATGCATGCAAGACACCAAACTTAAAAAATTTTCATATAAGAGATACTAACAAATTGAGAATGCATATGAGAAACAACAAAACACACAAAACAAGAGAATTTAAAGATCAGAGCAATGAAATCATCAAGAACAACTTGAAGATTAATGAAGAACATATTGCATATTTTCGAAAAATGCAAGAAGAATGCAATTGACACCAAACTTAAAAATTGACACTAGACTCAAACAAGAAACATAAAATATTTTTTATTTTTAAAATTTTTTTGTGATTTTCAAAACTTATATGGAAAAGAAAATAAAGGGATTCAAAACTTTTAATAAGAATTCTAGGAATCATGCAATGTTAGTCTAAAGCTTCAGTCTAAAAAGATTAGACATGGTTGGCCAAGCTTCAGCAGGACATTACATTCAGTAGCTGAATTGATGAGAATCAATAAGCTTTTGTGATGATAAGAACATCACCTTGAAACTCTAGAATTCATTCTTAAAAATTCTGAAAAATAAAAAGAAAAGTACCTAATCTAAGCAACAAGATGAACCGTCAGTTGTCCAAACTCGAACAATCCCCGACAACGGCGCCAAAAACTTGGTGCACAAAATTGTGATCATCAACAATGGCGCCAAAGGACTTGGAGCTCTTAAATGTGAATCACACTTTGTCACAATTCCACACAACTAACCAGTAAGTGCACTGGGTCGTCCAAGTAATAAACCTTACGTGAGTAAGGGTCGATCCCACGGAGACTGTCGGCTTGAAGCAAGCTATGGTCACCTTGTAAATCTCAGTCAGGCGAATTCAGATGGTGATAGAGAATTGATAATTAAAAGATAAATAAAACATAAAATAAGATAAAGATAGAGATACTTATGTAATTCATCAGTAGGAATTTCAGATAAGCGTATGAAGATGCTTTGTTCCTCCTGAACCTCTGCTTTCCTATTTCCTTCTTCCAATCATTCATATTCCTTTCCATGGCAAGCTTTATGTTGGGCATCACCGTTGTCAATGGCTACTTCCCATCCTCTCAGTGAAAACGTTCCAAATGCGCTGTCACCGCACGGTTAATCATCTGTCGGTTCTCGATCATGCTGGAATAGGACCCATTGATCCTTTTGCGTCTGTCACACGCCCAACAATCGCGAGTTTAAAGCTCGTCATAGTCATCCCTTCCCAGATCCTACTCAGAATACCACAGACAAGGTTTAGACATTCCGGATCTCAGGAATGGCCGCCAATAATTCTAGCCTATACCACGAAGGTTCCAATCTTAGATTAGAAACCCAAGAGATACACATTCAAGCTTGTTTGCATGTAGAACGGAAGTGGTTGTCAATCACGCGTTCATAGGTGAGAATGGTGATGAGTGTCACATAATCATCACATTCATCATGTTCTTGGGTGCGAATGAATATCTTGGAGAAGAAATAGACTTGAGTTGAATAGAAAAACAATAGTACTTGTATTAATTCATGAAGAACAGCAGAGCTCCACACCTTAATCTATGGTGTGTAGAAACTCCACCGTTGAGAATACATAAGAACAAAAGGTCTAGGCATGGCCGAATGGCCAGCCTCCCAAAGAGGTTTCAATCATCAAAACATGATTCAAAGATGAAAATACTATAGCAAAAGGTCCTATTTATAGAAAACTAATAGCCTAGGGTTTACAGAAATCAGTAATTAATGCAGAAATCTTCTTCTGGGCCCACTTGGTGTGTGCTTAGGCTGAGCATTGAAGCTTCCATGTGTAGAGACTTTTCTTGGAGTTAAACGCCAGCTTTTGTGCCAGTTTGGGCGTTTAACTCCAGCTTTTGTGCCAGTTCCGGCGTTAAACGCCAGAATTCTTGAGCTGACTTAGAACGCCTATTTGGGCCATCAAATCTCAAGCAAAGTATGAACTATTATATATTTCTGGAAAACCCAGGATGTCTACTTTCTAACGCAATTGAGAGCGTGCCAATTGGGCTTCTGTAGCTCCAGAAAATCCACTTCGAATGCAGGGAGGTCAGAATCCAACAGCATCTGCAGTCCTTTTTCAGCCTCTGAATATGATTTTTGCTCAGGTCCCTCAATTTCAGCCAGAAAATATCTGAAATCACAGAAAAACACACAAACTCATAGTAAAGTCCAGAAGAGTGATTTTTATTTAAAAACTAATAAAAATATAATAAAAACTAACTAAAATATACTAAAAACATACTAAAAACAATGCCAGAAAGCGTATAAAATATCCGCTCATCAGGCATCTTAGAATTGTACTCAGGAGCCTTAGGCAATGTCGGATGAGTGTCAAGAGAGACTAGGAAGGGATTGTCTGCACGCCTAGGAGGGGCATGTACTACTGTGTCTTCAGTCTGCTCTAGAGCTTCTTTTTCAACCGGCTCCTCAGTAACTTGTGCTTCCATACCTGCCACTTGTTTACTTATCAAGGTAATAGCCTTGCACTCCTCTCTTAGATTTGGAATTGTGTTACCAGGAAGGCTATTAGTAGTCCTTTGATCAATTTCATTAACTTTTGTGGCTAATTGACCTATCTGAACCTCCAAGTTTTTTATTGATGCTCTAGTTTTCTGTATAAAGCTTACCATTAGTGCTTCCAAATCAGTGTTCTTCTGAGACTGAGGAGTTGCTTGCTGAGATGACTAAAACCGGTGGTTATTGAAATTGTTCTGATGGAAACCGCCTTGAGAATTATTATTAAAATTCTGTGGCCTCTGAGGTTGCTCTCTCCACCCTAAATTTGGGTGATTTCTCCACCCCTGATTATAGGTCTTAGCACATGGATCATTATTGGGGTTTCTAAGAGCATTTTTCATGTAATTGACTTGTTCATAACAAGATTGAGTATAATCATAATTCTCACCTTGCATAGAGCTACTAGTCATGTCATAAGGAGCTTCTTGAGGTGCATTATGAGTGTTGACAGCTGAAACCTGCATCTCACTCAATTGTTGAGTAATCAAATTCATCTGCTGAGACAAAATTTTGTTCTGAGCAAGAAGAGCATCAAAAGCCTCTACTTCCAAAATGCCTTTTTTCTGAGGGGTCCCAGAGTTTACAGGATTCCTGTTAGATGAGTATAAATATTGGTTGTTAGCAACCAACTCAATAAGATCAATAGTCTCCTCCGGTGTCTTCTTCATGTGAAATGAACCACCTGCAGAATTATCCAAACACATTTTGGACATTTCACACAAGCCCTCATAAAAGATATCCAACTGAGTCCATTTAGAAAATATGTCTGGAGGGCATTGCCTGGTCAGTAGCTTGAATCTCTCCCAGGCTTCATAAAGGGTCTCACCATCTTTCTGTCTGAAGGTCTGAACCACCACTCTTAGCTTAGTCAGCTTTTATGGTCAGAAAAATTTAGTCAGAAATCCAGTGACCACCTTATCCCAAGTGTCCAGGCGCTCCTTGGGTTGAGAATCTAGCCACAACATTGCTCTATTCCTCACAGGAAATGGGAAGAGCATGAGTTTGTAAACCTCAGGATTCATTCTATTTGTCTTCATAGTATCACAAATCTGCAGGAAATTAGCAATAAATTGATTTGGGTCTTCCTGAGAAAGTCCATAATACTGACAATTTTATTGCACAAGAGTGACTAGCTGAGGCTTCAGTTCAAAGTTGTTTGCAGCTATAGGAGGCACCACAATACCTTTCCCATAGAGATCTGTATTGGGGGTAGTGTATGAGCCAAGCACTTTTCTAGGTTGTTCATTGTAACACTCTAATTAGCCTAAGCTTTACCTCGCGTCATAAAGCAAAGGTTAATCAAAGGTTATGACAGTTCTAAGCTCATACATATACTATATAGAAAGAATTAATATAATCTAGAAGCCCGATGAAGAATACAGCTCAAAAACAGGATTTGAAAAGTGCAAAACGTATTAACGGAGCTACTAATTTAAAGCACAAGATATGGATATAATATAACAAAAGATAGGAGTAGAATATCATAAGAATCTAGCCACGGCTCGCGGAGTTTAAGTCGGCTTGTCATGTATACAGACAAAACAGAATCTGAAGTTTAAAAATAGCTTATACAAGTTTTTCTATCTCAATACAAGCCTCTAGGCAAAATCAAGATACAAAAGTGAGAGATGTATAAACAGAATAATCAAAAGACTCTAAAAAGTGTCATGATCCTCCACTTCTGTCACCATCCAAGCAACTCACCGTGGTGGGTTGTGACCTACATCTGAAAAATAACAACAGAATATGGTATGAGAACCGGAGATTCTCAGTATGGTAACAGTGTCCAGTGATGTAAGATATAAGATCCCAGGACGCCAAAGGCAATCCTAGACTTCATATCCATCACAAGATTTATCTTAAGCATACTAAAACAGTAAAGCATATATGAAACCTTAACATAACTAAAAGGGCATTCTAACTTAAGGGATTTTCTAGTCTAACAATTCTCTGCTGTCCCACAGCCTTCACCAACCTATCCTCCATGCGATCCCGTCGCCACCGCCTTTCGAGCCTCCTCAATCCCAGCAGAAAGCACAATTATATACAATGCAAGTAAAACACAAGTATTGGCATATAAGGCAAGTAATTCAAATATACAATTAGGCATGTTATACAATTAGGCATACAATTACAAGTCGGCAAAGCAATCAAACAGATAGAAGATGCATATGATGAATGCCTATCCTATTGGATGTAATATCACATTGTCGGTTCAACTAACAACTCGACACATCTACATGGAGATGTCGCACTTCGGAATCATCATTGGGAACCCCCGAGATATGGTGCTCAGATCACCGTCCAGGATTTTGTGCCTGCACACTCTATTGATCCGAAGAGATGCGAACAGGATACTCTTGCCACAGACCTCACATCTCAATGTAAGTGGGATTAACCACCGTCTTTACACCGCTGCCGCTACCTCGACAGGCGGGATTAACCACCGTCCCTATCGGGCGCATAGCGTCTCATCATCTTAGTATAAAATGATACATCAGTGGTTTTCAAAAAATATTTTCAGTATATCATGGATCCGTCATCTCATTTCGAGTCATCGACTCATCTCAACCACTGTCAATTCAATATTTTTATTCCGAACTCATTAGTTCGTCACTTTCTCAATCCATACATCTTTTCCCTTCTCAATCCACCAAACCCATCCTCAGTATACCAGAAACCTAAGCCTCCGTTCTCTAATTTTCAAGGAAAAACCAACTAATTTCTCCTAAGACCCTTCCCATATTTCAATGCCCAAAAATAAGCCCAGGAGCCTTAAAATGGTGTCACAGAAGCTTACAAACTTGTTGGGAAAGTGAAATAGTTTAAAAACAAAGTTTAAGTTATAAAACAGGGCGTGTGCGTACGCACAGGAATGTGCGTGCGCACGCCCAAGAGAATTTTTAAACGTGTGCGTACACATAGGGGTGTGTGTATGCACAAGTACAAATTTTCACAATTCTGTTCGCCCGCACAAGCTGTGCTAGCGCCCCCAACAAACAGCCTTTCCCAACGTGTGCGTGCGCACAAGGCTGTGCGTGCGCACAGGTTGTAATTCTTCATTGGTTATGTGCGCGCACAAGCTGTGCTAGCGCTCTAAACAGGAAGCCTTCCCCTACGTATAGGGCTGTGCATGCGCACAGGTTTAAATTTTCACAGGGGTGTGCGTGCGCACAAGGCTGTGCGTACGCACATACCAAAAATCACAAAATTCTATAACTTTCTAGAATTTCAGACTTTTAACACCAAACTTTAAATGATCATAACTCCATCTATAGAAATTCAAATTTTGCAAACTTTATATCAATTTGAAGAGATTTCAACGAATTTTAATTCTAAATAAGTTTCAACCAATTTCAAAGATTGAGACATAAGTTATGATCAGACAAAGTTCACCAAAATTCCCTTTTTACCAAAAGCCACAAGTACTCAATTCTTCCAAATTCTCAAACCACATCCAACCAAAACAATACCAAACTCCCATTTATAGCCCAATCTACCCTCTTGGGTCACTTTCCACAATTCATACCAATTTTTCCATCACACTTCATCATTTCAATCTCAATTATCAAATATATATAACATTACAAGCACATACCCACCAATATATTCACCAATCATCATTCTATCACTATCAATCTTCATCATCAAACTCAACCATGCTTCATATTAACAATTAATAATATTCATTCATCCAAATCCATCATACCTCAACATCATCATTTAACAACATCAACAATATCAATTCATTAAGCGTCATCAACCAACCAATCATCAACAACATATCAATTTCAATCCTATCTTATGGGTCACTAGCCTAAGTGTCCATGAATATTATATACTACATAGAGGTTACCGAAACCATACCTTGGCCGATTTTCAATATGAACCAAAACCCCAACTTGAGCACAAACATGCTTTCAACCACAATCCAAGCCACCAACAATCACCAACGAGCTCCAACAATATCCAATAATCACAACTTCAAGCTATAACACACATAATTCACAACAAATCAACCTAGGGCTCATTATAATCAAAATTTCACAAGGGTTCAAGAGCAACTCACCTTACCCAACAGTTTTGGATGCCAAATCCAGTGTCAATCAAAGGCTAGAGTGCACCTAAACACCCAAAATTACAAAATTTCACTTAATCAAAAGCCCTAGATTTTCGAAATTTTGAAGAGAAGAACTGAGAAGATTTTTTGGTTACCTCACCAATTTCTTGGATGAGTTTTGTAGAGCTCTTCACGAGAAATGTGTGGCCGCAAACGGTGCGGCGTTCGGAGCTCCGTAGCTCAAGATATGAGCTTGAGAAGATGAGAGTGAATAGTGTTTTCTCTTCTCATCTCCCTCTTCTCTTTCAGCTGGATGGGTGTGTTTGTGAGAGTGTTATGATGAAATGAGTTCATTAATGAACCTATTTATATGTTGGACTTGGGCCCAACTTGGACCCGGTCTAACCCGTTAGCGTTTTTAGCCTGTTGGGCCAAACCTTTAAAATTAACGCACGGTTTTCTATTTCTATTATTTTTCTAAGGTTTTCGACCGTTTTCACTCTTTCTCATATAGTACCGAGCAGACTTAAACCAGTTCGACCGGTTCGGTTGCCGATTTACAATTTTTCTCAGTTTTTCATAGAAGATACATTGTCTGACTCAGAAAAATCTATTGAGTTCAAAAATCACATTTAGATCCTCCAATTTTCATTCTAAATTGCCGGATCCTATTTTGGGCAATTAATTATCTAATTAGGCGGTTAATTAGTCGCGGTTCTTACATTCATTCTCATTCGGAATTGCCACATTAGCATTAATAGCCCGATTATGATCCATAGTGGACTCTGCAGCTTTCTTTTCAAAAGTCTCACTCAGATTTTCACTAGCCTTGTAAAGTCTAGCTTGTTGCAAGCACCGCCTCAAAGTCCTTTCAGGTTCATGATCAAAATCAAGAAGGAGCTCTTTATCCCTGTTCCTGCTCATAAACAAAAAAAAAATAAAGGAAAGTGGGAATCTCTACATCAGAGTATAGAGAATTCCCAATGACGTGACCTGTGTAAAAGAAATAAAATAACGCAACTAAATAAATAAGAAGTAAAAACTTCGAAATTTATATATAAAAAAACAAACAGGAAAATTAAAAATAAAAATAACTAGGGGACACCAAACTTAATTTCAGAAATTAAAAAGAAAAGAAAAAATAATTGAGCAACAATTCAAGAATTAAAGCAAAATTTTTTTTATAATATTAGTGAACTAGAAAAATAAAAATAAAGAAAAAAAAGTGGATAAGGAAAATGAAAATAAAATGAAATGAATAAAATATATAAAAAAAGGACGGAACGAAAGAAAGTAAAAAAAAATATAAAAAAAATTGACGTTAAAGAAACAAAAAAAAAGGGGACAGGGTGTAGGGAACATGCTAACGGAAAGAAAAATAAAGGAGAAAAAAAAGAAAATAAAAAAATAAATAAAAATTAATTAAAAGAAAAATTATCTAATCTAAGCAATCAAACAACTAATAGTTGTCAATCACAGTCAATCCCTGACAAGGGCGCCAAAAACTTAGTGCGGAATTCATAACCACAAACTAACCAGCAAGTGCATCGGGTCATACCAAGTAGTACCTCAAGTGAATGAGGGTCGATCCCACGAGGATTGATGGACTAAGCAACAATGATTGCGTGATATACTTAGTTAGACAAACAGAAAATGATGTTTTGAGAGTTCAATTGCATCAAACAATAATTCAAAGAATCAGAAAACACGCAATAAATTGAGGTGAAATATATATGGAGAAAACAGTTAAGGCTTCAGAGATATCTATCTTCCGGATTGACTTTTCTTACTAACTATTTTAATCATGCAAGATTCAATTCATGGTAAACTATATGTGACTAAACCCAAATTCCTTAGACCTTTTTAGTCTCCTCTAACCTTCATCAACCGCCAATTCCTCGGTCACTTGATTCCAATCAGAGGGTTAAGTTCAATTCTAGCTTATATGCCACAGAAACCCTAATTACCCAAATATAAAAGGATTATATGTCACGTATCCCGTTAAGTCCAGATAATTAGAAATTTAGGAGAATTTGTTTTCAAGCTGTTGTTCCAATAAAGAGCTTTTTCCAAGTAATACAAGAACTCAATTAGAACAAGGGTCATACTTCCGTTCCACCCAAATTCATAAAATAAAGAATGAAAACAATTCTTGAAACAGAAATCAGTACATGAATTAAAATAGAAAAGTAATAGTATCAATCAAAATAATAGACAGAGCTCCTAACCTTAACAATGGATATTTAGTTGCTCATGGTTCAGAGAGAAAACAAGGAATCACATGCTGGCTCGTTAGGGAGAAGGGAACCACTCCAAACTCCAAAGCTGGTGCCTAACTTTACAAAAGTGAAGTTAGGTGTGGGTGATGCAGCACCAAGGAAAAGGTATGTGTTTCTTCCAGCGCCTAACTTGGAGAATCCCAAGTTAGACGCCACCAAGACCATACAGATGGAAAAAAGTGTATACTATTATATATCGTTAGAAAGCTTTGGAAGTTAGCTTTTCAATGCCACTAAAATCATGTCAATTGGACCTCTGTAACTCAAGTTATTTTTGTTTGAGTACAAGGAGGTCAGGGTTAACAGCATCATCCACTTTCTTCTCTTCTTCTACAAAAACTCTGTCAAATCTATACGAATGCTACATGAAATAAACAGAATTGCATACGATGCATTCATAGCGGCTAAAAGATATTTAAATCTTGATTAAACTCAACAATTTGAATGCAAATTCACTAGGAAAAGATAGGAAAGATGCTCATGCATCAACTGTCAGAAACAGGGTAAATTATCCCGGCTTCCCAAAGCTTCATAACCTCTTTTTGAACCAGTTATTTCATAGTTGGATTAAGCCGCCTTTGTGATTACACTACCGGTTTAGCATCTTCCTCAAGTAGAATATTGTGCATACACTTAGCTGGACTAATCCCTTTCAAGTCACTGATGGTCCACCCAAGAGCCATTTTATGACTCTTGAGTACTTGTAACAATGCTTCCTCTTCTTCATGCCTCAAAGAAGAACTAATAATCACTGGATAAAAATCATGCTCGCCTAGGAATGCATACTTCAAAGAGGGAAGCAAGGGCTTCCACTCAAGCTTTGGAAGCCCTTCCTCTTTGCTAGTGGCATGTGATTCCCTCTCTTGAGGTGATGAATTATCAATCTCAAGCAAACTATCCTCTAGAGAGGGTTCAAAGACACCATTAAGCTCTTCAGCTTCAAAAACCTCTTGAATTAGTGGCTCAATAAGATCAACTCTCTTACACCCCTAAAAATCAATAGGATGTTACAGAGCCTCAAGTATATTAAGGACAACCTCTTCTTATTGACCCTTAAAGTCAATTCACCCTTTTGCACATCAAAAAGGACTTTTTTTGTAGCTAAAAAGGGTCTTTCCAAAATAATAGAGGCATTTTTTTCCTCTTCCATATCCAGTATTACAAAATCAGCATGAAAAATAAATGGTCCTACTATCACAAGTAAATTCTTAACAACTCCCAAAGGAAACTTAATTGAACGGTCAGCAAGTTAAAGAGAAATACGAGTAAATTTTACCTCATCAATTTGAAGCTTTCTCATCAAGGAAAGTGGCATGAGGTTGATGCTAGCTCCAAGATCACGTAATGCCCTCTGAATGGTAATATCACCAATGGTGCAAGGAATCAAAAAGCTTCCCGGATCACATAATCCTTCTGAATAATAGCACTACATTCCTTTGTAAGCACCACGGTTTCACTCTCCTTCCAATTCTTTTTGTTAGCCAATAATTCCTTCATGAATTTAGCATAAAGAGGCTCAAGGGCCTCTGCAAACAGAATGTTGATTTAAAACTTTTTGAAAACCTCTAAAAATTTGGAACACTGCTTGTCTTTGGAGGCCTACTGAAGTATCTGAGGATGTGTCATCTTAGCTTGTACTCAGGTGCCTTAGGATTTGCTAGATATTTCTCAAGATCAACCGAAAAGGGGTTATCCAGATGTCTTGGAGGGGCGTGTTCTTCTTGGCTCTTAGCCTCCTCTGGAGCTTCTTTTTCAATCGGCTCCTCAATAAGTTTTGCTTCTAAATCGGCTATCTTACCACTTCTCAAATGTATGGCATTGTATCACTGGGGAAGATGTTAGGAGGCCTCTCAGGTGCTTGCTTGCTCAACTAACCTACTTGAATCTCCAAGTTCTGGTTTCCTGCTTAAACTATGAGTGCTCTTGGAGAGTTCTGCAACTATAGATTCCAAGTTAGATGATTTCTAGAATGAGAAGGTGCTTGTTGTGGTTAAGAGGGCTAAAACTGACGGTTGTTGAAGTTGTTCTAATTAAAAATTGCCCTGAAAATTGTTTTTGAAACTCTGTTGCCTCTGTGGTTGATTTCCTTAACCAAAATTTGGGTGATTCTTCCACTCCGGATTATAAGTCTTAGAGAAGGGATCATTATTGGGGAGGTCTAGAGGAATTGTCCATGTAATTAACCTGTTCAGGAGAAAATTGACCATAATCATAACTCTCACCTTGAGGAAAGCCACCACTCATGTCATAGGAAGCATCTTGTGTATTGATGGATGAGACTTGCAATCCATTCAAGTGTTAAGTAATAGCACTAATCTGTTGGAACATAGCCTTGTTCTGAGCTAGAATTGTGTCCAAAGCATCCAATTTCATGACTCCTTTCCTCACAGAGATCTTCTCAGAAGAATATAGATATTGGTTGTTAGCAACCATCTCAATCAAATCCAAAGCCTCCTCAGGAGTCTTTTTCATGTGAAGAGATTTGCCTGTAGAATTATCCAAAGACATTTTGGTGGCCTTAGTAACTCCATCATAGAAAATCTGTAACTAGATCAAGTCAGAAATCATGTCAGGAGGACATTTTCTGAGCATCAATTTGTACTTCTCCCAAGCTTCATAGAGAGATTCACCCTCTCTTTGCCTGAGAGTTTGAACATCAGTCCTCAGCTTAGTCAGTTTCTGAGGTAGAAAGAATTTGGTTAAAACTTTATTGATCAACTTGTCCCATGTATCCAAGCTCTCCTTGGGTTGTGTGTCAAGTCACTCCTTGGCTCTGTCCCGTACAGCAAATGAAAAGAGCAACAACCTATAGAGATCAAGATGAACTTCATTGTTCTTCACTGTATCACAGATTTGTAGAAACTTGGAGATGAATAAGTTTTGGTCTTCTTGCGGGAGTCTATGAAACTGACAGTTTTGTTGCACCAAAGTGATGAGTTAAGGCTTCAACTTAAATTTGTTAGCAGCCACAGGAGGTACAACAATACTATTGCCATAGAAGGTAGTGCTAGGAGCAGTGTATGAGCCAAGTGTCCTTCTAGGTTGTTCAGGCATATTAGGAGCATTGAGAGCATTAGGATTAACAACATTATCGTTGATGTTTGGATCCATAGTAGACTCTTCAGTTTCATTCTCAAAATTATCCTTGAGATTCTCAGTAGCTTTGTAAGCTCTAGCCTGCTGTAAATGCCTTCTTAAAGTCCTATCAATCTCAGGATCAAATTTCAGAAGAGTGAGAATCTCTATGTCAGAATGAAGAGAATTCCTTGTGAAGTACCTTGAGTAAAAGAAATAAAACAAAATAAACTAAATAAATAGAGCAAAAATTTTCAAAAATGAATAAGAAAAATAGAACAAAAAAATTGAAAACAATGAACAGAATAAATAGAAAAAATAAAATAACTAAACTAAGAAAACACTAAACTTAATTTCAAAATTAACGGGAAAATTTTTAAACAACTTAAAACCAAAATTTTGAAAAAAAATTAAGGGAGAAAAATAAACAAAATTAAAACAAAAAAATCTCTAATCTAAGCAATTAAACAACGGGTAGTTGTCAATCACAGTCAATCTCCAGTAACGGCGCCAAAAATTTGGGTGCGGATTTCTGAAACCACAAACCCAAGTAATACCTCAGGTGAGTGAGGATCGATCCCACGAGGATTAATAGATCAAGCAAAAATAATTGAGTGATTTGCTTAGTCAGACAAGCACAAAGGAATGTTTTTAGCTCAATTGCATTAAACAGTAATTCAAAAAATTAAGAAAGTAAATAGTAAATTGATTGTGAAAAATATGTGAGAAAATAGTTAAGGTTTCATAGATATTTATTTTTTCGGATTAACAATTCTTACCAACTACTTTAATCATGCAAGATTCAATTCATGCCAAGCTTTAATTGATTAAATCCTAATTCTTTAGTGATTTAATCTCCTTTAACCTAATCAACCGCCAATTCTTTGGTCACTTAATTTAGATTAAAGGGTTAAGTCCAATTCTAGCTTATTAGCCACACAAACCCTAAATACTCAAAGATAAGGTGATTATATGTCACGTATCACGTTAAGTCAAAGTAATTAGAGAATTATGAGGAATTACTATCAAACTGTTATTCAAGTGAGTTAACTTTTCCAAGATTTAACAAGAATTCAAGTAGAAAAAGAGTTATCTTCCAATATGCTCTAATTCCTAGGATGAATAACGAAAGTAATCCTTGAATTTAAATCAATAGATTAATCAAAGTAGAAAGACAATAGTGTTCATCCATAGAATACACAGAGCTTCTAACCTTAACAAAGCAGGTTTAGTTGCTCATGGCTCAGAGAAAAACTAGGGTTCCAAAAGTGTGCAAGGTACGGAATGAGCAAGAGGGAAGAGAAGAAAAGAGAGCCTGAAGAGCTGAATCTCTTTCCCTTTTATATCTAACTTAATTGATTTGGAACTAAAATAAAAATAATAAAATCTAAACCCTAAAGATGATGTTTTGTTTTAATAATAATGAAAAAAAATAAAATAACGAAATAAACTAAAGCTACGAGCCATTCTTCATATTCCAAATACGCGCCTGGCATTTAGCGCTGCTAAGGCAGAAAGGATTTGTGGAGCTACTGTTTTCCTGGTGCTAAACACCAGGCTCGGCGTATAGCGCCACTAGCGTGTGGTTCTGGCACATTTTACGAAGCACCTGGCGCTAAACTCTGGGTCGTGGCATCTAACGCCAACTCAACAGAAGGCTTGCACACAGCACGAGGTGCCTAGCACCAAATGCCAGGAGCGGCGTTTAGCGCCAGCTTAACAGAGTCAGAATTTCTCCTTTTTCTTCTGTACGAACTCTATCAAATTCGCTTGAATTTTTTCTGAAATAAATAAAACCACAATGCACCTCAAAGTAGTATCCAAATAGGCTTCAAACACTAAAATCTCAATAAATTCACATCTAAAATACTAAAAAAATATAGAAAAGATGCTCACACATCACCAACTATTCCACAACCTTCCAACATATAAATTCATCGATTTCATTCAACAATTCCTATTAAATTCAACTTTTTCATTGAATTCAACAAATCCTCTAGTTTTTTCCCAAATTGCTTAACTCGAAATCAATCAAACCCTAACCACAACCATACCAATTACTCTTAACCTTTATCATAAGCTTCTCAATCACTTTACAAATACAATAGCACCTAATTCATCAATTAAATCCATAATTTCTACACATAATTACTGTAAGACCCAAAACTTTTGAAAAATCTCATTACGAGACAATTTCAAATTATTTATTTCTTAAGAATTTTAATTTCAGAAATTATTTTATTAAGACTGATTAAATCAAGTGTTGATAATTAAATTTGGATTTTTATCTAATTTCATAATTATTGGATAATTTTCATATTTAAATTATAAAATTTAGTAATGGTAAAATAATAAAGATTTTATAATTTACTTGAAATAATTAAGATTTTAGAATTTAATACTTTAATTTTTATGAATAAAGAAAATTAATTATATTATCTCTAATTATTGAATTAGAGCATTTCTTTGAAAATTAATTTGAAATTTATGATTAAATAATATTTTCTTTAAAAGTAATTTTGTTGAATTAAAATTTGTTTATAATTACTCTATTACACCCTAATCTTATTAAAAAATTACCTAAACTACCCCTAACCAAACCCTAATTTTCTAAAAATGAAATCCAACCCTAGCCCTCTCACCACACTCAGCTGCAACCCTTCATTCGTTCAGCAAACCCATCAGAAAAAATAAAAGAAAGAAAGAAAGGGGGAAGCAGAGGGAAGCAGGGAGAATGGAGGAGAAGGGGAGGAAGAGAGACACGAGCTAGCGTCGGTGGGCCTCGCCGTCGCTGCCAAGCTGCTCGCCGCTCGTCGCCATCACGAGGAAGGCCAGAACCGAGCAAGGGGGGAGAAGCCACGCGGCAGAGGAGAGAAGGAGGGAAGCTCACCGCCGCCATACGAGGAGCTTCCATGGCCACTGTTGTCAAGCTCGTAGGTGAGAGAAACAGAGACGACGCGAGGAAGAAGGAGAGCCATCGCGCTCTGTCGCTGCTAGCTCCGTTGCCTCCTGCGCCGCCGAGGGTCCTGTTCTTGTCAGATCCGTCGCCGTCCAACCATTGCTACGAGCTTGCTACTGTCGAGAAGGGAGTGAAGCCATCGCCACCGTTGTCGCACTCTGCTGCTGCCGCGTCTCACCAAGCCGTCGCTAGAAGAGGAGGGCTCGCCAGTTTTGCCTCTGCTTCTAGTTTATGGAATCTGAGAAGACGTCACCGTCGCTCCTGGAACTATTGTCGTTGTTGCTCTAACCTTGCTCTAGATCCATTCTGAGCCATAATCATCGCCGTTAGGCTGATTCTAAGGCTTTCCACTCCCACCAGAGCTGCTCAGAACCACCACTGTGGCTGCCGTGGGAACAGAACGGGTATCCGAATCTGACAACGCCACTACCATCGATCAGAGATACCAAAACTGCCGCCGCTGCTTACTGTTCTGAGCTGCTGCACCGTTATTGCTGTCGTTCTGATCATCGGGTGTAGCAAGGTTGTTTCCGGAACGACCGTTGGGGCTACCGCTGCTTGATTCAGCCGTTCTTTCTTAGTTTCGGTAAGCGTTTTCGTTTCGAAAGCCCATTAGTTACTGTTCTATTATCTTACGCTGAGATTTTACGGCATTAATTGCTATAAGATTGAGTTTCGGTTGTTATATGTCGCGATTAGTGTTGCTGTGGTTACCGCGAAAGTGGCTTGGAGCTGAGGTTGCGGTTGTCGATGATTTTGGGTTGTGAGAGAAGGTTCCTGTGACGCGTTTGGGTTATGGTTTCGACGAGTTGAGGTAGGTGCCTTTTTAGAAAAAGCATATTTTATATATTGAGATTATTATATATGGATATTATATGGTAAAATTGTAGCCTTGAGTGATAGTATAAGTCTTATGTGATGTTGGTTGTCTTGGATGAATATAAATGCTTGTGTGACTGGATTATTGGTTTTGTAAAGCAGACTGTTATTGAAGTGCTTCTTTAAAATTGTTTCTTAAAAAGTTGTTGAAATCAAGTTTAATCTGTTGTAAAGGAATTGAGTCCGAATTTATTTTTCTTGAAAGATGAGAATGATATGAATTTTCGGAATCGGTCTGATTTGAAATTCATTTGGTTTTGAACCTGTGGAATGGTTTGGTTGGGACCCGGAAAGGGTGGCAAAGTCCAAGTTTTAGGGGGGGTACTGCTGAAATTTCTATAAAAACTTTAGACTTTGTTTGAAAAGTTATTTAGAAAGGCTTGGGATTTGAGAAATTGTATTATTTGATTTATTAAGAAAATAGTTATGTTTTTGAGTTTCATTTATTTGAGAAAACTATACGTCTTGAGTTTGATTTACTTAGAAAGGAATTACTTTACCATTTTGAATCACTGAAGAAAAGTTCTATGTTCTAATATTGATTTTTAATATAAAAAGGGCTTACGCTTTTAGTGAGACTTAAGGATTTCGTTTAGAGGAGCTTTTAGTGATTTTGAAGAAAATTGGATTCTTGATTGAATAATTGCGTTTGTGACATTTTGGAAGAAGTCAGAGAATTGGTTTTAAGGAGTTACCTAAATGTGGTTTTGATTTAAATGAATCGGTTCCATTTCAAGTGAATTGGCTTTGGATTGGGTTGGGACTTGTGACTTTATATGATCCGGTTTTATAATAAATTTTGTTTTTATTTACTTAAACCAAGAATCTATGATTTTAAGAGTTTCAATGAATTTTTAAGAAATTGAGATAGGTTGTCCTTCCCTAAAGTCTTGAGACTCTGCTGAGAAATTTCTATTACCAAATTCAGTTTTGAGATGATTGATTTTTGGAGCTTTCATAAGAGGTTTTTAATTTGGCCTAGTTGCAGAATTGTTTGGAAGTTTTAGAAGGATGTTGTCGAAATGTGGCCAATTTCGAAAGAGAAAATTTCTTTTGAGAAAGATGGCTTATAAGCTAGAAGTGATTTGAGAATGCGGATTTTGAAGTTAAGACTGAGATTAATTGAATTTGATTTTCAAAGAAAAGTGCTTTGAGAAAAGTGATTTATGGCTTGAATGATAATTTTATGAGTTTTATGATGTTGGATGGTGGAAGTGCTATTATGTTATGAGCCGGAATGGCTGTATATGATAATGAATTATGACTGTTTGTGGAATATGTTATGAGCCGGAATGGCTGTATATGATAATGAATCATGGCTGGTTGTGGAATATGTTATGATTCGGATGGCTGAGTATGAATATGAATGATTATTGAATTGATAAAGTGATTGTTGCACTTCCAATTATCTGAGATACGAGTTTCCCTGGGTAAAAGCAGTGGCTAGCCACCACGTGCTCCAGGTTGAGACTCGATACTCTGCTGACCCTATGTCGTAAGTGTGGCCGAACACTGTGAAAGTTCCGGATGAGCTCGCCCCGTGAATATACACCAGTGAGGGTGTTGGATGTGAACTATGATTATGACTGTGAATAACTCGAGTTGGGGATGCACGACAGAGGGACAGTTCAACGGTTAGCTACCAGAACTTGTCGGGCTGGCTTTATAACCGACAGATGAGAATCATCAGCCACTAGGACAGGCATTCATCATATGCATTTATGTGACATTGTTTGGGTGTACATATTGTACTTGGTTTGCCTTTGTGATTAATTGTGGTTAACTGCTAATTGTTCTACTTTAAGTAATTGTTTGTTTGTGCTTGAACTTTCATACTTGTGCTTGCGACTAGGACTCTGTTGGACTGTGGTAACTGGTTGTTTGGATTGTTTGGGCATAGGGCCATGGTTTATCATAAGGTGGGCCGAAGGCCATGTCTCGTTGATGTTTCTGGTTTAGAAAAGTATGAAAAACTAATCTGGTTCAGCATAGATAAACCTCTTGAAAAGCTTTTGAATTTTAAGAAATGAACAGTTTCCTCTTTCAGAAAAGATTTCAGATTTTTCTTTTTATAGTAAACCTTTGCTTTTGAAAAGATGCATAAGGCGGTTAGTAATCACTGTAACGGTTTTACCTTTACGTATCCTATTATAGTAATTCTCAAAAACCCTCTACTGAGAACCCTTTTGAGGATGATGTTCTCACCCCTCTACAAATTTCCCTTTTCAGGATATGGACACAGAAGTCATGAAGAGTTTATCTAGTTGTTATCATAATATTTTGTATTGCTTTAGTTACTATTTATTGTTCCCTCGCTTTTATCTTTATACATTCTGTAAGAGGGATAAGAATTGTATTAGTTAATGCTTTTAAAATTATTTAATATATATACATATATATGTACTCTTTGTGAGTTTTCTAAGTTGTATGGTATGTGTGGATATACGTTACCTAACAAAAGTATTTTGGAGCGCTATTGCGGTTTAAAGTTTTAAACAGGCTCATATTTTAGTATGAAATATTATAAGGGTCGTCGTAATACCCGAGCTATCAGAGTGGCGCAACCGGAACCGTGACATTTTGATAGTTAGGGTGTTAAATTATGGTATCAGAGCAGTCTTTCCTGTAGAGCCTGAGGAATGGACTGACTATGCTTCAGTTGCATACTCTGAGTGTCTGTCATGCAATAGTCTTATCGAATGACGAGAATTAGAGCTTTATGCACATGACGGTCTATTGCTTAACGCTGTTAGTCTTGCATTGTATACTTCTTGGTATTATGTTTGGTCGGCTTAATACTAGTGAATTATGTATATGAAAGCACTAATTACTATTGCTTTCATTTAAATCACTATTTTTGTATTCAAATCATCTCAAATAAAGTTTTCAATTGTCTAACTAGAATAATATGTTAACCATTGCTTGCTTAATCCATTAATTCTCGTGAAAATGATAACCCACTTTCGTGGTATTACTTGATACGATTCGGTACACTTACCAAGTTTTGAAAATCTACCATCACAACTCGGTGCACCTCAAATCTAGGTTCACAACACTAACCCAATTTGAATTCCACATCCAAACTTATTTCCTCTTCTTCTCCCAGTTCTCTCATGGTCTTTTCTCTCTCCCCTACACCCAACCATGACCATCGCAAAAGGTCTTTTACTACGTTTGCCACTGCCCCAAGGTTCGGTCGTACCATGTAAAGCAGGCGATGGTGGATATGTAGCAATTTTATGAAAAGATATGAGTTTTGATTAAAAAAAATGAAAAATAATAAATTTGGGTTTTGATTGTCATGTCCTAGATCTAATAAGTTCAAGATTTAATTAAATACAATTTTAGGTTTGGAAATCTTAGGATTTCTTAATTTGGGAGATGGTGGAGATGGTGGATCTATTGGTGATGATAACGGCGAAAATTGTTAGGGAATTTCATAGGAAGAGATAGAAGAAAAGGAAGAGATACATGATAATTTTATTAATAGTATTTTTTAACAAAATTAACCTATGATTAACACTTTTAGTTAATATTGTCAAATAGATTTTATTTTTCATGTGTTTTAAATTAATTTCAACATGTCATGATTAATTTTACCAACGCTCACATCTTTAATGGTTAAAAATAATAATTTACTCTTTATTTTATTTCCCAATTGTTTCTTTTATGTCACCTAAAATTATTTTAAAGCAAACTCTAATTCTAAATAGTTTTTTTAAATATAAAATAAGGGTTAAGTACTGTTTTCGTCCCTAAGGTCTGGGGTGAAAATCAAATTTGTCCCTGACCTTTTTTTATTATTAAAATCATCCACAACGTTACAAAATGTTATAAAATCGTCCTTTTGTCCATAAATAAAATTTTTTGGACAATTTTGCCCTTAAACAAAAATAAAAAAGTAGGAGCCTGAAAGGAAAAAAAAAGTAATATACAAAATTAGAATCAGAACAATACAGAAAGAAAATATGAGAGAAGAGGGGAAAGGACACAAGCCTAAAAATGATAAATAAAGGAAAGCCGATCACATTGCTTAAGCTGCATCTCTGAATTAAAGATGGTTGAAAAGAGAGTATTGCCTGTAAATGCAATCAATATTTGTTTCTATCATTTACAATGGTTAATCTACTTTCTTTAACTAATCCATCTTACGAGTCCTAATAAATTATCAATTTGCAGCAACTAGCACCAAAAAGTGTGCATTGGCCATTAAGAAATACCAAATAAATGGCGTGTTAAACCCTCAAGGCATTTCTTTAAGTCAGCTGCTGCAAATGATGTGCCATCAGATTCAGATGCCTCCCATTCCTCTGGAGCAAAAACACGAAATCCTTCCATCTACAAAAAATTAAAAGTAAAAAGAGGAAATTTTATAAAGTTGATAATTAGAAAAAACCAGCTGCAGTGTAGGGAAGCATACCTGACGGAAGACAGGACAATGAGCTGAATCAATTGAGTCCATACGATAAACATCACTGGTAACAAGGAAATGAGTGTAACCACTTCTCAATAATTCAGCCTGATGAGCACTCATCACATTCTTTTGTCACATGAAATTAGAAGTTGGGCAAGAAGGAACTGGCACATCAATAACCCCTTCAAGCATGAGCACAACACTCAGAAACTAGCCCTAATTGCACAAACAAAACTTAGAAATTGTCACGAATAAAACAAAAAAATTGAAATTTTTTATGAATCCAGATCTATGAACCCAGATCACAATTGCCACCACTGGCCACTGGTCTTCGAAATGGTCGTTGGAGAAGGGAGGAAAGGAGATATGAACCCGAGAAAAGGGAGATCCAAAATTGGAAAATGCGAGAAGGGCGAGGGCGAGGCGCGTTGCTACGACGGCAAGTCGCGGTGCTAGCGAGGGGGAGTCACGATGCTGCAAGGGTGACGGTGAGTCGCAACGGTGACGGCCAGGCGCGGCGAGGCTTCCTTCTCTCTGAGTCTCTGCTTCTCTTCCTCTGAGTCTCTAGTTTTCTTCGTTTCTTGCTCTCCCTCCTCTCTGTTTGTGTTGTGGAAAGAAAAAGAAGAAATGAAGGTAAATGATGAAATTAAGATGAAGAGTAGTTTTGTCCAAAAATTAGGGAAAAGACAATTTTATAACGTTTTGTAATGTTGAGGATGATTTTAATAACAAAAAAAGGTCGGGGACGAATTTGATTTTCACCTCATACCTTAAGGACGAAAACAGTACTTAACCCTATAAAATAATGAAACAGCCCTTTCAGTGGCTAATTTTTCTTATAGGAAAGTGATGTATTTCTTTTGAACTGACGGGTGAAATAATTAGACCGTCTGATTTCTTTGAGGGGAGAGAGTGGCACATAAATCGGATGGTCCGATTTGTGGGCAGGAGAAAATGATCATGATTGGTGCATGTAGAAATCAGTGGGTCCGATTTCATGCATGTGAAACTTTTTAAATTTTGTGTGAATGCTAATCGGATGGTCCAATTTGAGTTCTTTAAGAAATTCAAACGGTCAAAAGGCGGTTGGGCCGTCTGATTTGTTTGGTTATATATAAACCAACTTAGCTGAAGTCTCTTCCCTTCTTCTTCTTCATCTCTAAATTTTCAGCCACTGAAACTCATTTTCTCATTCTTCTTCTCCATTGTTTCTCTCTTTTTCTTCTACATTGTTTCAAACAACTTAGCTGAGAGTGTTCATTGTGAGTATATTATCATGGATGATAGAGTTATGTTAAAAGTATATTATCATGGACAGATTCTGTTACAAACATCTCAAGGAGTAAAATTTGTATGTGACAATCCATTAGATATTGTTATTCTATTCACATTGTCATTTGAAGAACTAAAGGGTGTGATTTGTGAGAAAATAGATTCTCAAATATCTAGGAGAGTGTCATGTATTTTGTACAGATATCATGTATCTGTGTTTGGTGGGTTTGTTCAATTTCAAACCAAATCCGTAACAGATGAAGCGAGCATGCAAGAAATATTTTCAGTGTATATTGAAACTCGGTCCCGAGTATCGTTCATCGAGCTGTATATTGAGTTTGAGCAATCTGAAGCGGACCGAGATATTGAATTAGAAGATTATAATAGTGAAAGCGAGGAGGAGTTTGAAAGTAACTATCAGGTCGTTGATCCGGATGTAGACGAAGATCAAACTGACAGCACTATGGAGGCAGATGTGGCGGATGTAGCAAATGCACTAGTAAACCAGCATCCGTTTGAGGAGCCTACTTTCATGCGCTCGTTGGACTTGGATGCCATGCATACACTTGAGTTTTCTCAATATATAAATGCAGGTATGTAATTTGCAGATTTGTATGATAGATTAATATTGTAAATCAATTAGGGTATAGGATCAACATATGTGATATGTACCTATCAAAATACAACACATGTAACAAAATTCGATAAGGAAGTGGTCAAAATAGACCAACTAATGAATCCAAATAGACTATAAGAAAGTGTTCTAACAAAAGTCGATAAGGAAGTATTTTAAAAAAATTCGAGAGATCAAATAGACCAACTAATCAATCCAAATAGACTATAAGGAGGTTTCTAACAAAATTCGATAACTCAAATAAATTACTTTACCTACACTAGACGCTGGAGCATCGCCACGGTCTTCATCCTCCTCATCATCATCTTCATCTTCATCCTCATCTGGATGGTCTACTAGGTAGTCATCAACCTCATCCTCACCTGCCTTATTGCTCTCCTAAATTAGATCTATCGAAATATACCATGGGTTCCCGCTCTATATGATCCCTCCCGTGGCATCATCACTCCTACTCGAGTCAACAGAAAGTCTACCTCCAGAATTTTTAGAGAAAGTGTAATGTCGAGGCCTTGAATCCAAGGACCTCCTACCTGAAGCAATACCTCGGGTGTGCCTTTTGGTCGGTGGGAATGTCTCCGTAATTACCTGAAAGTGGGTAACCTTGCACTGGAGCCATGAACCCAAGCAGCTGGCTAAACGAAGCTTGATCCCCTATATCAAACTGTGGAACACTCCAATACTGTTGATGTAATAGGACAAATGGTGTAAAATAATCCGTGGAATGCGTCTAAGGAATATATGGTGTAAAATGCTCAGGCGCTTGTTCTGCTTGCGCCTATGAATGTTGCGGTCCTGATTCTCCTGAAATACGAGGTCTGACAAATCCAAGTGGGCTCCATATGTACCTCAATACCAATACATATAAATTTCCATAGGATGCTGTGAAGGAACCAGGGGCTATCGAAGAACATGACTATACCGATTCATCCATTGCATAACCCAGAAAGAGTGGGTAACGGACCAATCTTGATTCTTAGGACCAGTCAATACTTCGTCGTGTGATTCATCTAGATCCCGCTCTTGATGAGGAACACCTTGGGACAAACCAAACTGTCTCATCAATCTATTGAACACATGCCACTCAACGCATTCGAAAGATATTAGCGGCACTGTGGCACTCCAAATAACCGAATGTTGATGGATGTCAATGAGAATCACGTCTGCCTCAATACAATCAACACCATATTCCTCCCAAACAAACTGCACATATTGAAAGTAAAAGAGGATTACACACCTAATAATAGTATGGTTAAACAAAAACAGATACTCATTTATTACAACATACTTGTCCTTCTTGCAAATCATCCAACGACCTCCTAAAGTAAGCAAGAGACTGAAATCTATAAGGCCGATTAGCACGCTCCCAATTACGCCACCTGACGTAAGACAATCCATTAATTAACTTTTATGGTAAAAATACAATACAATGTGCTACACTATTTCAAAGCAGAAAGTAATTAATTTTACCTATTTGCAATCAAGAGCCAAGGATTACTGGGAATCGATGCAAGAAACAGTAGACGGATCTAAGCCCAGGTAAGCAAAAGTGTCAGTGGACCATCGATCTCCTTGCAGTCAACACGAGATGCCTTACACAATGCTCTATACAGGTGTGTCAAGCATGCCGATCCCCAACTAAATTCTATGATACCAGGGAAGTTACGGAGCAACGGCAGAAACTTCAAGTGAACCGTTGCTCCAGACTTGTCTCCAAACAGAATGGTCCCAAATAATAAAATTATGTGGCACTTTACGTACCTCTGAATGTGAATATCATCAGTCAAGACTAAATGATCTTTCAATCCCAGAAACTATGTCAACTTTATGACGCTTCCTCTATAATTTGTCTTCCTAGGTGCAATACTAAATTGGTGCAAGCATTCGGTCTCTAAGACCTCATAACTACTCAAGATCGATCCTGGAACTGGAAGACCATTTGTCAAAAGACCAAGAATTATCGCCACATCCTCCAATGTCACAGCACACTCACCAACTAGAAAATAAAATGTTTGAGTCTCAGGCTGCCATCTCTCGATTAAAGTATTAATCAGTACTGACTGACATTGGACGACTCCAATTTGGGAAACATGATGAAAACTAGTGTAACACCCTACCACACAAAGCCTTATGCTTAAGTCATAAGACAGGGGTGGCGAGGTATTACAACCTCTAAATTAAAAGTTTAGTACATATAGTAGTGTGAAAAATGTTTATAACTAGGAGCCTTTGAATGAAAAGGGGTAAAACAAAATCGTTAACTTGAAAAGCACAACACTCCGATCGATAACGTAACGAAATAGATAAAGGATAAACCACGCGACTACATAAACAAGAGAGGGCCAAAGGTATGAATATCAAAACTCAAGACCCGGTTTGCGAAGGTAACCGGCCCAAGCATAAAAGTACATATATATATATATATATATATATATATATAAACATAAAGTAAGAAACCCAAGGGAAACCCCAAGGACAAACTACCAAAACCTGTTCTCCAAAACAACCTCTAAGAGGAGTCACACAGTATATAATTATTTAGTGGAGATACTAAGTATCTACATAAAACCAAAATAAAGTCTCGAGAACCAAGGATCTTCGCCAATCCAGAAGTCTCCAGCATGCCTCAGCGAGAAGCCTCACGACCTGCATCTGAAAATCACAAAATTCGCATGGGTGAGAACTGGAGGTTCTCAGTATGGTAACAGTACCCACATATCTAACATGTAATGTCCTGGGAAAGCCGAAGGCAATCCTAGAACTTCCAACAGATAATCAAAGCTTATAAACAGACTAAATCATAAATGGCAACTAACTAAAGGTCTTCAGTCTAACTAACACTCCCCTTTCCAAATCCTGCAGACCTCCCAACCACCACCGTTAATTTGATATTGCAAACACAATTATATCAACAAGAAAGTGCACAAATAGGAAGCAGATACAGCATTTATACAATTAGCAAGTATTATGCAGTCAATTAGGCATTCCAAACAATTCAAATATAATGCATATGATGTATGCCTGTCCTAATGGCTGATGAGTCTCACCTGTCGGTTATAAAGCCAACCCGACAAATCCTGGTAGTTAACCATTGGACTGTCCCTCTGTCATGCATCTCCAGCTCAAGTTATACTCAATCATAATCATCAATACATATTCACAACACCCACACTGGTGTTTATTATTACTAACATAATTCATTAATTAAATTACACTACCACTAATTATTATTATTATTATTCCTTATTCGACATCGGTTTCATGCAACTATAATAATAATATACCGTAATTACTACTAACTATGAATAATTAATTATTATATTCATCAAATTTTAAAATTTTCATTTCCACTACAATACAATAGAAAAAACATATTAATTAAATATATAACTACCACACAACAACAAATTGTTAATCGTTAATTAAATATCTAAACACTATTTATAACAATAATTAGCTCAATCAAAAAATTTCTAAATTTATTTTATTAAATCTTTAATTAATATCTAAACACTATTTCTAACAATAAATAATTAAATATCTAAACACTATTTCTAACAATAAAAAATAATATTATACATACAATAATATTTCTTCTTAAATCTATATACATCATTACTATTTTTAATAAATCAAAATATTTAATAATAAAAACTTACATAATTCCAAGATAATTAACAAATGAAACTCCAGTTGATTAACTTCTTTTATTTTTGGTCCTCTAGGCATTGTTTTTGAATTGTTGATGGTGTTTTTGGTGGTCCAAACAATGGAAGAAATGAAGGGAGAAGTGGTGTTGGGGTGGGTTTCGGATAGTGAGAAGGGTGAGAGTGAAAGTGATGGTGGAAAAGAGTGTAACGAAGCTTAAGGAGTGTGATGCACTGGGGAGAGCTGCATGCGCGCCACGTCTTCGGTACGCAAATCGGTCCAATTTGTGCACCCGCCGATTTCAGTAATCGGACCATCCGATTACTTCCCCTCTCATCGGACCGTCCGATTTGTTTGACACCTCCATCACAGCGGCGTGAAGCACCATAGACCCCATAACCATGCGATACACCACCTGCTACCCCATATCAAAATTAAAAAAGTGCCTTTCAGTTTGTAGGTTCAGGACTGCACAAAATGTATACAACCTTTTTTATGAAAAAGGCTTGCATATAAGTTACTCTTAACAAAGATATCAACTAAATAGAATACATACAATAATCTTCCGAAATCCAACTCAGTAATTGTTTTCTAGTACATGCCTAGAGCTAGAAGGGAAAAGCCTCAAAAGAAACGTCATCAATGACCAAATGCACAAAATCGCCAGTGCTTGGAAGGTTACCATCATTGCAAATAAAGCTCCAGTTCGTTCCAGCACTTCTGGTGTCAAAGCAAGTCCCTTCAAAGAGAACATCAACCTCTCCGCAAAATTAGCTGCCCTTGTAAGCTGATACAGTCTGAATAACTGTCAAACCAATTGATCAATGTTAGCTAAAAATCAATGTGAAAATTGCAAGAGAGCGCACGCACACATATATAAATAAATAAATAAACCTCGAAGATAATTGGGACTAGGGGCCAGCATGATGTCCGACGCTTGTCCAAAAATCTCTCAAATGCAATTTGAGCAACACAGCCGACTAAAAAGGGGGTTATAGCCACAACAGTTGCCATGGGAATCACTGGTGAAGTCATCCACAGAAGAGCGAGAGGAACAACAATCTTCAAACCCATTGTGAAGGCGGCAGAGTGACGGTATCCTCTGAGGCCGGTGATCAGATCCCATCTTTTTGAGCTATACTCCAAATATGGCCTCTGGACGCGATCAGTCACAAGCAGAAATATTGCAAGTCCAATGTAGAATGTGGCCTCAACAAAGAATGAACTCATAACATCTGCAGTTTGTTGGCAGCAGAAATGTGTATAAAGAGATACTTCTCACCAACATCTAACAATTTTCCTACATACAAATCCAGAAAATATAATCCAAAAGAATGTGCAATAACATGTCCACAATCCCATGGGATCAACACTTCACGTATCTTGTGATTTCCTCTTAAGAATTTCTTAGCTATTCAAGTAACTAACTAAACTATCTAAGTTCTTTGACTTTTTCTTCCCCTGATGTTACCTTGACATTGAAGGTTAGGTTATTTATTCATAGTATTTGAAGTTCAAACAGAACTAGAGATTGCATCGGCATTAAGAAATATGATTACTTGAAAGAAATTATGGTTTTTATCTTGGGTTTTCAGCCTGCAACTATATGTCTATATCAGGCCAATAACTATAAACTTCCTGTTGACAGAATCAACACATGAATAATAATATGCAAAGAAAGTAAGAAAAATGCAAAGGTCAAGAAATATACCTACTAGGATCACATCGTTAAAGAAAGTTTCAACTACATTTCCAATAAAGAACTGTGGCAAAATCAAAGAGGATATGAGCACAACAGGAGCTAAAAGCCAGAAGTATGAGCTTTCCTCTTTTTCAAAGGGTGCAGATTCCAACTTCCCTTCTTCAACAGACTGGAATGTAATACCGTAGAACGAAACAGAGCCTGGTTTACCTCGAAATGGTTCTATCCCATTATAACTAGTAACCGCTACACTAGAATTTCGGTTTGGGCGAACCTCCAACCCACCATTTACATTTGAATCAGAAGCGTGCATTAGAAGAGGCCTTTGGAATCTATCCAATTCCAAATATGGAGGCCCTTTACTCACCCATTTCAAACCTGAAATCAAAGAGTTTCTATGCTGAATGATTTTGATGTAAATGCTAAACAACAAATTCAATAGAAAAAAATAATCTTAGAAACTGAAACAGTAGAATGCAGTGAAATTAGTGGGAGAAAGAAGAAGAAGAAGAACGTACATTTGGATGTGTCTGCAAACCGAAATCCGAATGGGGCGCGGGTTCGAAGCGCTTGTGACTGCCAAGAAACGGTGACAAGTGAAAAAAAAATGAGAAAAAAGGAAGAGAAGAGTTGCTATGGAAAGATGAGAAATTGATAGGGAGGCGTGGATTAAGTTTTACAATATGAACGTACTGAGGTTAAACGACGATGATGATTAGAGAATTGGAGAGGCTGAGAGGTAAGACCACAACAAAGGGTTCGAAGTTCCATCCCTTCTTCCACCTTAACCCCTTACCTTACTATCCTCACTCAGTCGTTAGTCCGATACTTTCAAGTTTCAGTTCTAGTGTTTACTAGTACCATTGTAAAACTTTTCTCACCCAACAAATTTTATTAAATTTAAATTAAAAATTATTTATAGTTACTTCAAATAGGGATTTTACTTGTCGATTTTTCGTGCAAAATTTTTAATTTAAATTTGTATGCTTTCAATCATGTTGGTACTAAGAGTTATAGTTCAAATTATATATTTTTTTTATATTTTCTTAGAAATTGCAAATTCAAATTTCATTATTTTTGAAAAAAAAATCATGTTTGTGTTAGAAAATTTTATTATCCTAAAAGATTTCAAAAATAGTAAAAACTTAGGTATAGTAATTTTTAAATAGAGTTAATGATTTAAAATTATTAATTGATAATATAATTAGGTATATTAAATTATTTAATTATTAATTTTATATATTGATTAATTTATCTATTATTTAAAAATAATTAATTTATTTAAAATTTTTTATTACATATTTAATTATTTTATAATAAAATTTATTAAAAATTTATTTAAGTATTAAGAAATATTGACGAAAACCATTTTCAAAAATTTTTAAGATAATAAAAAATTTAATTTTTATAAGACTTTTCTTTTGGGGTGTAGATAATGGACAGAGACGAAAAACAAATTTGCTTTCTTGACATTACTGTGCCCGTGAATTACTTACGGCAAGTGAATGGTGACAGGGGTGAGGGAGTGAGAGGTTTAAGGTGGCAAAGCTCGTTGTTTTCTAAAACCCTAAATTGAAGGGATGGAACTTGGTGCCCTTTGCTGTAGTCTTCCCTCTCAACCTCTCCAATTCTCTAATCGCCGTATTATCTCAGTGAGTAGTAATCCACAAGCGCCTGGAACTCGCACCACATTCAGATTTCAGACACCAAGTTTGAGCTTTGCATGCGCGTCCAAATGTACACCTTTTTTTTTCTCTCTTTTTATTGCATTGCTTATGCGCTGCGTTGAAATAAAATACTAACATAAATAAATAAATGAGCTGAGTTTTTTCTTCTTCTTTTTTTTTTTTTGTAGCGTTTTGGGTCTCCCAAGTCCCAATCATTCATCAAATTTAACATTTTGATTTCAGGTTTGAAGTGGGTAGATACATGGCCTTCAATTTCTCTTATGCATGCATCTGATTCTAATGTATTTGTTACTTCTGATGATGAGGTGGAGCTAGTAAGTGGTAAATCAGGCTCCTGTTCTTTTCATGGGATGACATTCCCGTCGGTAGAAGGAGGAAAATCGAAAAATGCCTCCTTTGAAAAAAAGGACAACTCTTTTTTCTGGCTTTTAGCTCCTGCTGCATTCATATCCTGTTTGATTCTGCCGCGATTTTTTCTCAGGGATGTGGTTGAGGCTTTCATTAAGGATCCGAGACTAGTAGGTAAAAGAACTTTGTGCCTTCTGTTAAATGTGTTTGAGTTAAGACCTATTACCTTTCTGTCTCGTGCTTGAAATTGGGTTGTTTGAAAGTAGAATTGTCACAGTTACTTGATCTTGTTGATAGAAAACTATTGACTGCCATCTCATTATTTCTATTATACTTGTACTCTGGGTTTTGTTTTTTGAAAACTTGTATAGGATGGGAGAGAAGTTTTATTTTATACACATTTGTTAATATGTTGCAGATATTGTGAGTTCATTATTTTCCGAGATCTTGTTCTACATTGGATTTGCTACATTTCTGCTCGTGGCTGATAATGTCCAGAATCCTTATTTGGAGTTTAGCTCAAAAAGATGGGGTCTCATCACTGGCCTCAAAGGATACCTATACTCTGCCATCTTCACAACGGGTCTGAAGATTATTGTTCCTGTCCTTCTGTTGTACATGACCTGGTCAGTGGTTTCCCTGGAAGCTATTGTGACTATAGGTCCATTTTTAGTTGGTTGTGTTGCTCAAATTGCGTTCGAGACATATTTGAACCAACGCGAGTCATCTTGCTGGCCTATAGTCCCAATTATATTTGAGGTTTGTCTGTTTAATGAGATTCCTTTTCTGCCTGATGAGCGGAGAGTATACTTGAAAAATTAAAACCTATTCAATAATCCTTATTGGTGTAATTGCTTTTGAAGATTACATGATAATCAAATTATGTTTGCATATTTTAGCTGAAAAGTAGTTAACATAATCAATTGTGTTTGGAATATATGAAAACTGTTTTCTGAAATGGTATAGTTACAAAAGTAGATATGAAATAATTTTTTATATTATGTAATATGTGATACTTTGGGTCGAAATGGTAAAACCTACAATTTCAAACTAATCAACTTTTGCTTGTTATTGTTAAGTTTCAAAATATTGTTTTTGAATTATAATAGTTTTCATATTATAATATGTTTTTCAATTTTTACCCAAACATGATTATTTTCAAGGAGAGGTCTTATTGCAAGTTTCCCAAACAAGTTCTTTTTCCCGGTAACTGGTTTTATTAACGCTACTTTTTGAATTGATTTGGCAGGTATATAGAATGTATCAGGTTTCAAAAGCGGCTAATTTTGCTGAGATATTGTTGTTTGCTATGAGGGAGCTTCCTTCCACACCAGCAGTGAAGGAACGAAGTGGAGCTCTGTTTGCAATCATGGTGACCTTTCAGTTACTAGGGATGGTGTGCCTTTGGTCATTGATGACATTTCTTGTGAGGCTTTTCCCTTCTAGGCCTGTAGCAGACAATTATTGAGTAGGCTTGTAGAAGAGTATATTGCATGAATTTGCGGGATATCATTATTAATTTATCAATATCAATGAAATCCTTTCCATTAAAAAGTATCCTTGTGCTCTCCTTTCATCTTTAAATTTCTTGTTAAGGTATGTCCTTTTATTCATGCGTAAAAGGTGAATGCATTTTTTTTTTCTCAGAATATGTAAATGCAATCCTTCTTTTCAGAGAATTTCAATTCATCTTTTCTCAAAACCATCGGAGAAAATGTGTCATAACATTAATAACTTGGTTTTCTTTGCAAACAATTAGCATTCTGGATCAGAAGCTAAAGTAGCGACTCCATTAAAGGAAAGAAGGTATATATATCTAAGGACTGATGTGCACATCAAACAATGAATTTTTTGTTTATGTAACAAGAGAGACTTGATTCCTTTCATATATCATATAGCATATAGCATGGGTACAGCAATAGTTCTGTAATGGTATTCAAGTTTTGAGAACTCTTCAATCAACGACTTATATAAGAATAAGACCGCATCATCTATAGAATGCAAATCATTTGTTCCATCTTCAATGCTTCCAACCCGACGATCACATATGGCACATGAGATGATCCATTTGACGGGAAACATTAAGTGCAAACTCTTGGTAAGGAGTCCAATGAGTCGCTCGTATCTTCAACAGCCACTTTCTCATTTCCTGGAAAAAAAGTTGACAATGTTTTTTTTACTAATCAATCCATCAACTAAACCTTGTTTTGTATCACGTAAACCATACGGTTTACTCAGAAATGTATAAGAAATCAAACTACATTGCAAGGAAAAAAATGATTAGACATAAAATAAAAATGGGAAAAATGTATATACACACACGAACCTTTACATGTTGGCTAAAAGGTCTCTCATCTCTGTTATAGAAGGGATTGATTCGGTAGGGTATATCTTACCGACAAGAAAGGCAAAACTTTCATACTTAGCAAGGAAATCTTTCTGCAATAGTTTTGGGGAGACAATAAAAAATTGTTGAGTGTTACATAGTTTTAGGAGAAATGTTCCAAAATCGAAACAAACAAATTTCATTTTCTTAAATGTGAATCAACTTGAGCACAAAAAAAAAAAAAAAAAATAAAAATAATTAAAATAAAGAAGCAAAAAGTGTACTATCTCATTTATACTTTTTTCTTCTTTTATTTTTTCTCTTTTTTGGCTTTTTTCTTTTTTTGAAATAAGAGGAATTTTTATTGGTCTATTTTTAGACAATAAGAGCAAAAAGTGTACCTTGCATTTTTCCCACAAGGAAGGCAGCAGTTCCTCCGAAGTTAAATTTTTTTGCAATTTCTTGTACATTGCAGCTACGGACTTGTCCACCTATATAGGATAGCAAAGATATGATCCACAATTTTGCCAGTTTGAAAGTTTTTTAGAGCAAAGATAGGCCATGTTGTAAGAGGAATAATGTTTTTATTATTTTTGTATACAATTTTTTTGTACATTTTTTTTTAAGTATAATAAACAATTTTTTTAATTTTTATTTCACTTCTTATCAATCACTTTTATTATAAAAAAAGGAAGATATATAAAACATATATGCACAATAGTGATACATATAATATTCCTTATGTGGCAAAGGTACTTTTTAATGGCTTACAGGCTTAGGTATTCGACCTTTTATACAAATATTACAATAAAATAATATCTAAATATAAATTAATATTCATAAAATGTCTAATCTTATAATTAAATTACTCATTTTATGTTTAGTTGAAACAAATTAGTATACAATTCTTTCAAATTATATCTTAATATAGATACTTTTACTCGAATATTATTCAAGTTATATTTGTATATTAATTAATTTATTTTTTCTTTGTAATTTACAATTTTATATAATAGATCTCTTGGAAAAAATTTGCACCCCATATCTGTATTCATATTTGGCACTAGCAATGCAACTTAGAAGATAGGCACCAATTTACCCCAGATAAACTGGCTTTTAGCGTCTTCCGTAGATCTGATTTTGACATCCCAACTTGGAAAGCAATCTGAAATTGATGCAGAACATCAAAGAATTGTCAAATTAGAAAATGAGTTGTCCACGATAGAAATGTAGAGTTTAGTATCAAATTCAAACTACAACTCTCTTTTTTGGAGGGGGTATTTAAATGACAACTTTGGAGATACGGATGTACAACTATGTTCCCTTTAAGCCCATATATATTATGGTGTGCACTAAATCTGATAGCACTCATAAGGGGATAAGAAAATAAAAATAGGATAGATATCAGGTCAATTTGAAGATGATTACAACCATCACATAACAATATTATATTTTTAGGAATTGGATCGCAGAGAAGTGGAAGAGGAGATGACAAATGTATAGCTCAGTGTAGCGGCCTAAATTTTACAAGCTCGCTCATATAAACAGAAAACTACAGACTGATTTGAGCAGTAAGAAGGGAAGGTGATCCATGATGCCGAGAAATTAATGTTTGAACTACCGCAATTAATGTAAGAGATGCTATATAACAAACCTCTTCGAGTTGAACATTATTGCTTATGTGGTCCTCAATCTTTCGAGCAAACTGGAAGAGGCGTTCAAATTGCTTCACAGTGCAAAAAATGGAATGATGAATTGTGTTCTAAAATCCATAATTCATGATCAGCAAAACGATAGAAATAGATAATAAAATCCTTACATAGTAGATAATCATACTAATGTGGCGTGAGCAAGCTTGCTCGTAGGCTTCACTAGCCTGATGGTAAAACTTGGCCAAAGTGGGCACAACATTGGCAAGGTCATACAAACTGGGCAAAAGTGAACAAATAGTGAAAAATGAAAATTGGCTTCTGTTTCCCTGACAAATTCAATATAACGAGAAGAAGGAAAAATTGTATGACAGCCTTGAGCCTCTTCCTGAAAAGAGGGAATGAATCAATGATAAAAGAACTTGCCTGTTTTGAAAGGCGGCATAATTCTCAAAAAGAAATATATCTGCATATTTTGGCTCTGCTTGTGCAACTTTTTCTAAAGTTACAAACATTATGGTGACCTGTCAAGCAACAATCCCACCAGCAAAAGTTATAGCAAATATGTTTTGGATAAAAGAAGAATCTTATCGAGATGAAGAGAAGAAATACACAAGAAATGATACACTCCATAGAAGAATAAAATCAAACGAAAGAGTTTGGAAATAAAATAAATGAAGTTTTAAAAAGATGATTAAATACTTCAAGCGCAGACAAAGAGGGTAATCGGTAAACAATATTCACTATAGTATCTATCAACATGATTACTGAAGAGGACTAGAACTATTGATTCTTCATTTGCAATGAACGCATCAGTATCTAAATCGATAATGAATAAATAAAAAGTACTAGTTTCCAAGGGAAGGAATAGACGAAAATTAAAATTTAGCAAACTAGATCCAAGATGAACAATTTTTTACTTAGAAACTATATCAACTTCTTGTCAAACACAGATCATATGGAAGCATGGTATATCATATGTTAAAAAAAAAAAAAGAAACAGGGTCTATTCCTTGCATGATTTATTGAATTTAACCCCCTTTTTGTAAGGAAAAGGACAAAACTTCTTATACTTTTCTCTATAAAGGAGAAAAAAAAAAACTATACACACGCACACACACAATTAATGTGAAGGAAGACAACGTTTCATATTTAGTTAATCAGCATTCTGATGCTTGTTAAAGGAGAAAAAAGGTGGTGCCAACCATCGTTAAATTTGTAATCGCTGGACTATATACCTCTGCTTGATCTATGCACCTTACTGTTAAATCCAAAATAGTCTAAGCTCTGCCACTTATTTTACTATCAACTTTGGGAAGCAAATGCCTAAGAGAAACCAACTAGATTTCTAGGTTTCTAAGGGAAGTATTATTAGAGTCATCTCAAGAAAGGACAGTGCTCACTTACAAATTTCATGTATGCTTGGTCAACGAGGTCTCTCGACTGTCCTGTGATGTACTGCTCCATCCGTGTTGCAAGGGTTGCAAATCTATGTGCAAAATTAAAAAAGTATTAGTACCTAAGTTGATGTTAGACTTTACAAATTAAATAGAGACTGGAGGTAAATGTGTAGCGGCCTTTAAGGGCTACCTAAACAAAGAGAACATAGGAAGGATGATTTCGTCTTCCAGTTTTGTTCTTAAGAAGAAAAAAACAGAAGTCTAATTTGTTTCACATGATTTCCAACTAAACTAATAGACAATATGGGGTTGTATATGTGCACACGTCTACAGGCATTCCTTACTTGACATAATATTACAGACACATTGCTGGAAAACAGTACCTAATTTTCCGCACCCGTATCTTTGCCATTTTTTCTCTCTCAACCCATTTTCTCTCCACCTCTATGAACACACATAATTGGGTGCTCATAGCTAGTAAATAAGGATGATAACTTAGCCTAATTCCAACTAGCTGGGGTGCATTGATCTGCTAAAATAATGTCGCGAATATTGTTTTTAATCTTGAGGACAGACCTAATTGATTACAGTAAGGCCATATCTAAATTCAGTAAATTGCATACATATTAGTTTAAGTATGAAAGGAAATCAGATGGTAAAAGAACAATTTGGTCATTAAATACTTATTGATTGTTTAATTGATTTCTGATCCTGCAAATTGATTTTGATTCTAAAAAGTAGAATGCAACTACAATAGCTCCAAAAGCACTGACTCTTCATGAAAATCTGAATTTTGAGTTTCATAATTTTAAGTCCGAATTTGGGTGGAACCATTACATTTCCCAAATCCACATAAACTAATGCCTGATGGGCCAATTTGTTGACACCAATACACCATCAACAATGATTCTCTGTAGGCAATGATTCATTAGTTCACCTGGGAATGTAGGGCAAGACACCTGTCTGGCGAGTATTGCGCTCAAACTTTTCAATATGATGGCAAGCTTCATCAACATACTGAAAAACAGAGACCCAAGTTAAATGCTTTAGATTAGCAACTCAATTTTTCAATCGTCTAAACCTCTAAATTCATTAGGCAAAATTGTATTGCTTATAAATCTGCATACACGGCTGAATTGCATAGATATACGAGACTCCAGGTCGCCAAGCAAAATGCGTACAACTCCCGCTGCATCAGCTTTTGGACCAAAGAGATAGCGTTCTGTTATTCCGTGCATTGATATGCAGCGTAGAGGATCGATCTTGAATGCCCAATCTATAACATTATAGAAGTCTTCCTGAAATCATATAAATTAAAAGGAAACTTATTAAACAGCATGAAATTGTATGATAAACATTCAAAAGTGTCCAATTGACCAATTATAGTGAACAACGTTGATAACTACTAGACTTATAAATGAAATATTCAGTGCTGCTCTGGAGAATTCAATTGGCTTTATCACCATATCTTCTTGGATTTTGATCCTAACAGCTATGCTAGACAACAATACAATATATTAAAACACACACATACAGCCACACACACACACACCCAAAATAGGGGAAAAAAAAGGGAAGAAAAATAAAAGAAAGAAAGAAAGAAAGAAAGAAAGGAGAAAGAATATATATATATATATAAGAAGCTTCTTACTATCATGGCTACTATTTAACACGAGAGGATTTACACCCTTTCATCTCAAAATTATCAGAAGCTAAAAATTACATTAAAAAAGATATAGTGCACATTCTGTTCATACTTGCATTCCATCAAGCAAATCTTGAAGTGAATTATTTAGAGCTGCAAGCTCCTCAGGATTTGGAGGATTTGCAGGATTTTTCCCTGTCAGTAAATAAATGGTTAAATCATGGAACAACTGATTACAACAGATGAAAGTCAAACCGTATTTACATAGCATATTTGCTGAAAACAAAGTATATACCAGATTTACCGTCTTTCTCGTCAATGTCCATGATTCCCAAATCATCATCATTATCATCATCTCCATCAACTCCTCCTGGAGGAGCATGTATAGGAACTTCAAAGCACATGAATTGTGCAAAAAATGAACACTGAAAATAAGTTGTGAACAGTTAAACATTCAAAATATTAAACCAGTTTTGAGAATTAGTGAATATCAAGAACTTTCACCTCATCAACCAGAAGTGGAATAAAAACTGTGAGCATTCTTGTGTATGCATCAGAAACTACAGAAGTGTCAGCAGAATTTACGTTCTGACCAGCACCTGCAGGGCTATCAAGCCAAACAGCTACATTTCTAGGCGCTTTGGTATTAGCACGAATTTCATTAGCAAACTCACAGGCCTGGAAAAATATTCATGAGACTTTACTCTGTATGTACTTTATACAAACAAAATAAACAAATAAGTATTTGACCTCGAACACAACTAAAAACTACAAGGCACAAAACACGAATACTGAAGATGCTGATCGGCTCACGTTGATACCAAGGAAGCAAAACTCAAGCTGAAAGCTAATTATAAAACTTAATTTCAATAACATTGCATTCATGAGCACCCCAGTTATACCTAAGCCAGGTCATCCAAATTGCAAAACTAATAATCAGCCATAAGGTGTAAGACTGCCACAGCTTCAGTGGCCTCTCACCTCTTTACCTGAATCAACCTCAAATTTGTTATAACTGCAAGGAGAGATTAAATTGGGATTTTTTTTTTTCCGTCACTGGGTTATTTCACACCTTTCATAATAGTGATGGATTACCCCTTCTTTTTTCCTTTTCTTTTCTTCTTTTTTTCAAATTAGCTGTGTTTAGATCTTGATTATAATACAATAGTCACACCAATGAATATAATTCTACGCCTGCAGCAACTTCTCGGTTAATAGAAATTAAAGTACACATGACAGCAAGAAATTTACAATCAGATGAATAAGAAATAACAAAGAATCAGATCAATGTGGCATGTGATAGATTGTAATCTCAGACCTCCCTGCGAAGAAGTAAGTTCATAGAAGAGCAATAATTTTTCCTCAATTGAAGCAAGCTGTTCTTATCAAGCATCTGCAAGTTTACAGCAAGATAATTTAAGGATAAAAACAAAAAATAATAACCCAACAGGAATATGTGCGCAAAATAAAATTCTTAGAAGGAATTGATTTTCATCCATAATTGAACCTTTAAATGTTGCAAAAGACGTGCATATGTCCTGCACTTGTACCGTAGTTCAGAATGATCTGGTCTTTTCAACTGTCCACGCTGTTTTGAGAAAGCAAACAAAATGAAAACCGAAGATTCCAAGACCTTGAATTTTTTTCAATTCTATAAAGAATTCATGCAAACCATACCTGAGAAAAGTTATTTTTATCCTTTAACAAGAATTCCACAAAATTAGCGAAATAATTTCTTAAGAATGTTGTAACTTTGAAAACAAAAGTAGACTTTAATAGTTGAAGCTCCCCTCGCTTCTCGTGAACCTGTAAGAATAGCAGAAACCACCATCAAAACAGATGACTTTAGGTGCTGTGCTTATTTGCCATGCTAGTCTAAGCCAACACTGCACAATATGACATCTTAAACAGCTTCTTGCACCCATCAAAATTTTACCAAGAATAAAAATCAGTTGTCTTTCACCCTAAATCAAATTCCTTTTACTTTACAAAAACCTAGTCGGATAAGGCTTTGCTGCTGTTGTTGTACTTTATAAAAAAATGCAAACAGTACCATGAATTTCTCAAGATATCAACAGCTTGCTTTTCTATGTTTTGAGCAATTGGAAAGTAAGGAAGAGAACATACAGCTGTCATATTTCCATAAACAGGATCTACTTTAGTTGCAACGATACCACGCATAGCATCACTCAACCACTCCAATGCTCCTGTACTTTGAAGCATTTGTTGTTCTTCAAATTTATCTCCTGTCAAAAATGCTTCATGCTACACCCAAAGAAACATCATTAAAATAAATATCAAGCAAAGTAAGCTTTCATCAAACCCAAATCACAATAGTTAGCAAGTGGAAGGCTTACTTCAGGAGGGATTTTCAATATCTGGAGAAGCCCATCAAGCTCCTCCATGAGACGTCTGTTATTTACTGATTGCAATTCCAACTTGTTATTACGGGTTTCGATCTGAATATCATAAAAGCATTGGATAAAATGCAAGAACTCGGTATTATTTTTAAAAGAAATTCGCTAAAGCATAAAGAGGATAATTATGAAGGGATAGGAAGATAATAAATTCAGCTTATAAATATAAAAAGAAAAACAGAAAACAGAAAGAGAGAAAAGGAAACAACAATGGAGTAAAAGGTACACATCTTCTCAACAAATATGTAACAAAAGCCCTGAATTGACCATGACCTTTGAAACAGAATGCCTAAATCTTATGCAAAAGAAGCTGTTCGGAGCTTGCCAAAGAAATCAACTTCAAGACAGGAGGATTATGCTCCAATCAAATTGTAGAGAGTTTTTTTATTATTATTATTATTGTTTATTTTAAACTAACACAAACTACTCCATTTGGAAAGGACATACCTCAGACTGAGATTCACTAAAAATATCAAACTACATTACTACAGGTAGTATATTCCTGGTGAAAGTGGAAGTTCGAGTGTAAACAATTAAACATGATAAGAGCTATGCATGACACAAATACCAGGGAATATAAGTTTACTTAGCTTGATTCTCCTACTTACTTTTTTCATTTTCACATCACTCTAGGTACTGATTCTGGGAGAAGAATTTTATAACACAAAATAGAAACTATTTAAAAGAACAGTAATGCTGATATTAAAAGGGTTGCCATGCAATGTTACATAATATTTCCCTCAAGTTTTAGAGATGTAGCTATCTGAGTATAACTTATCCTCTTTACATTACATCTCTGATATAATTCCTTTTATGAAAATAAACGCAGAGGTTGGATCAATAATAAAACTACAAAACTGTTGCATGTGTCAGACGGCGTTTTAGACAAGAAACTATGAATGGACGATGAAGAATTAGAGTAAAAAATGACAAGTTAACTAGAGAGTAATTTCTTACTAAGCAAACTGTTCTCCCAACATGAAGTGCTTACCGATTCAATATCCTCCCTCATGTGTCGAAGTTTCACATTGAACATGCCTAACCATTCATCCATGTCTTCCACACAATTCGTTGCTGCCTCAATCCCTTTCAATACCTGAAAGGCACAAATTAGTATGTGCTACATTAAAACATGTTCAAATATACTCCTATCTATAACTAATTTTGAGAAAAATGAATACCCGTAAGACGAAACAGCTGAGATTTTTAAGTGAAAATAGCAACATGAAAGTACAGCTTAAAATACCAGCACTAAGTTTGAAGGTTTAGAAAGGGGACAAAGCAATCGATGAGCAAAATAATTCAACACAAGATGGTGTTTAAACAATTATGATAGCTTAGGCAGAACAAAGGATTTGTTCAGTCTGTAATCTATTAATCAAGTGGTCTTTTTACAGTAACATGCGGTAAATGGTATGGTAATACCAGCAAAAGAAAGGTGATCAACTCAAATAAAAATTATACCTCATCTATTAAAGGTTCAGTTTCTAAAATGGCATGGACATTTGCTGCTTCAAGAGCCTGCAGCTCCCTCTTCAACCTTTCAGTTAATACCTCTGCTTCACCAATTCCCATGACATAACTGCACAGTCATGAACTAAAATAATTTATTGAAAAATAACAGTTATGGCATGGACATAACTGCAAATTGGTATTGAAAAAAGAGTTTTGACTTGACAAAAGCTATTTTAACAATAGAAATATAACAGAACCCCTGTATGTACATAATTTCATTTGAACTTTTCCATTTCTGCCACATTGCAATAAAAGCTTGAATGATGAAGCCTTAGCTCTAATTATGTTCTTAGTCATCTCAAACACTTAACCTCAAAATACAATTTAAGTCAAAGAGATAGCACCTACGTCCCCAAAAGAGCCTCCATGTCCTCTTCCTCTGCCTGGGAGACAAGTTCCTTTTCGACATTGACATTCAGTTCTGTTTCTGTCGTAAAAATAGCAGCAGATTCAACAGGACCATCTACTTCTGTGTGGGTTTGAGTGGAAACTGTGGATGTATTTTCCTATTTCACATTGGTGAAAATAAATAAATAAATAAAATATAAGAAACCAACAGTATACAAAAACTATCAGTAATTTATTCTTGAGTAATAATAATTCATTGCAGTTTAACCATTCTCAACTTGAAATCAAGGACTGCATATGGCCAGTAATGAGTTAAGTCCCAATTCACCCAAACTCCAGAGTAATAAAAGACTAAGTTATTTTCATTAAACATCCATCTAAAAAGGAATGCATCAACAAACAATAGCTGCAGCATGATTGTAAAGCAACTTCTAGTTTAAGAGATTAGAAAATCATTATGCACCTTAGCCCAAAGAGCCATCTCCACAACGTCAATGCCAACAACCTTAGGAATGCGACCTCCAATATCTTTGCAGATATTTAAGATCAAAAGCAGGAGGCGATTCCTAAGAGAAAATTAATAGACATGATGAGCAAAACTCCACTCCTAAGATAAAAACCACATGCTTGGAGTATACATTTCCCTCAATTATACAACCTGTCATCAATATTGCGCATTGTCCACTCCGGAGGAGCCGTTCTCTTGGTTCTCAGGTTATCAAATCCCTAGAAGGCATGAAGTCAATCAGCTCAGAAATATATGATACAGAAAGACATCAAGAAACAAGCTTCAAAACTAAAAATAGTTACATAGATGATACAGCAACAAAGAACATTATCTTTAGAACATATGGATATCTAGGACAGCAGGAAATTATGAACACTACCAGTGTAAATGTACATCCACTGGGATCCTCTCTTACAACTTCCACTTTTGAAAGGTGCTTCAGCTTGTATATCTTAGCAGGCTACACACAGAAAAAAATCTCAGGCACAGCAGGAAAAATATGATGGAAGCTATGAACAAGAGAAATTCAAGGACGAGAACGACTATGCTACCACATATTCTGAATGATCAACCTAGCCAGCTTCAGTTATTTGTTTCTCATACTAACAATAAAAAGGTCTAAGATTGCTTCACTTTTAATGATACACCTGATGGGGAGTAGCTAGATTTAATAAATTATACCTCATGAGTACTTTATGCATTGATGAAGAAAAACAAAAACATGCTTTCCAACTAATATGAATGAGATATCGGGAATAATTCACAACCAAGGGAACTTGGCTAATGATACTACTAAAAGTACGGAGGCCATTTTGTGCCTCAATGACGGTTGAATATTATTTGAATGGACCCAAGCTTCAACAAATTGAGGTGTTAATTCTCCTTCCCCTCACAAATTTTATTCCTCAGATTTCAACCTGAAGTAGCGGTTGGTCAGGGAAATGCTTAATGCTTGAGGATGCATATTAGGTTGCATCCCTAACCTTTCAGCCAGATGATTACCTCGAGAACTCCTCCATTGGAATACTTCAAAACTCGAAGAAACGCTTTCGTCCTGTGACCTTTTTGTTTTGCTGCACAAAATAGCATGTTGTCACCAACAATGCTTCAAAGCTAGAATCAACCAAATCATTACAGTAGTCTCACACAGTGAAGTGATCACATACAATTACCGAACCTGGAATTAAGAAACAAAAAATAAAATAAAAGCACTTCTACTATTTTCCTGCTCATTGTTGGTTCGGAGAATCTAAAGGGGAAAAGAACTTGCAATCACTAATAAAATAATGCTGCGGCGCAGGGAAATGAAAGTGAATGAATATTATACTTCTCTGTTAGTGTCTTCTTAATCAATATTCATACATCAACGACGCAACAAAGTACATACATATATTTGTTCAAGAATATATAAATACCAGCTACCTCGATAACGTACTAACTTTGGGATTGAGATTTAAGGAGAAACGTTGCAATGTTAGTGAGTTATCAATCGTCCAAATTTGGCTCTATACGTGAATGTTATTGGTAACGGCAATATAGATCAAAATTCATAAGGTTCAATAGTGATTCAAGATTTTGTTCATATACGAGTAGCCGCATGCTAAATGGAGAGAGAGAGAGAGAGAGAGAGAGAGAGAGAGAGAGAGAGAGAGAGAGAGAGAGAGAGTACTCGAGAGAGCGAGGACCCTAGGCTTAGCCATTTGGCGGCCAAGCTTGGAAGATTTACCCCATGCAGAGCCCCCGCTTGTCTTTGCAACTCTGATCGAAAGCACCACCTTCTGCTTCCCCTCAATCGCAGCCTCGCATGCTCGCCGGAGCTCAGCATCGTCGGCGCTCGATTTCGCCATTTTTTCTCAAGAGAAGGGGCTTGCGGCGGCTTTGGTTCGGCGACGGAGATGGGTGAATGCTACGGTGGATAAGGCTTGCGCGAGGAGGAGAAAAAGAAGAGAAGAAGGGGGGAAAAGGTGGAACCGTGGCGGCAAGAAGGGTGGCCGGCGGAGAGAACAGACTGACGGGAGGAAAAAGGGAGAGCGCGCGGCAGGGGCTGATTAGCGGCGGCGGTGCTCGGTCAAGGGAGAAGAAGAAAAGATGAGAAGAAGGGGAGGAAGAAAAAGAAGGGAGGAGGGCCGCATTGTTGATCTCTGGTTGCAAGGTGATGGTGATGCGAGGTTATGGTGATGGCGAGGGGTTGGGTATGGCTGCGCTGGGAAGAGGTGAGAAAGAGAGGAAGGGGGACGTTGGCCCTTAAAGCATGCATGTGTTGTGTGCACACCATACTTGTTAGAACCCAACTAGTAATTAAACCGGTACTGAATTACTGATTTAATCCATGGATCACAAATTAAACTGGGTAACTCAATTTTATATAAATAAAAAATATAAAATAATTTAAAATAGGGCAATTTACGTTATTAAATTGTTTCACCTTCAATATTTACGTAAATGCATTGTTTCCAATTTTAATACGCAAATACATTGTTTCACTATTTTATATAAACCGCTACTGGCAGTAGCAGTTTACAGGTGTGCATAAACCGCTACAACCAGCCGCGGTTTATGTGTGTGAGTGTGTGAGTGTAAACTGCTATAGGCTATAGCAGTTTACGTGTAGTGTGCTGCCTATATAAACTGTGGTTGTAGCCACGGATTATGCATTTAGAGGGTTTGTAGAGTTTTTTAGAGAGAGGAAATTCTAGAGAGAGGTCAGAGCAAGTTGAGAGCGGGTCCGAGGTATCTCAGCGGCGACTTCTGGCGAGTTATCATGGCAGGCAGGACCCTGTACCGACTGAACGGTGTTGCGCATATTGCCGGTTCTATTAGTGACGAGGTTAGTTAACATTTATTTTTTTCTAGGCTTTGCATATGTTAGTCAGAAAAATGGTAGGTTAGGTAGACGAATTAGAATTTATAGATTATTCTCTCTAGTTTGAAATTAGGCTTCGCATGCTAGGATGTTAGTTTACTGGTTTTGGTTTAGTATTTTGAGTTTTTCTTGTTAAGTTATAAATATGACTACTTAGCTGAATTTCAAATCCCTTCAATGAATGTTATGCTACATGGTGTTGGTTTAGTTTAGGGAAAGGGATAGTTGACGTTAATGAATTATTTTAGTTTGGTTAGGGCATTTGTATGATATGAAGTTTTAAATTTTAAAGCTTTATAATATTTTAACATTTCTGGCTGTTATTTATTAAAGTATGTGTGTTGTTATTTTTACTATCGTGACTAGGGATTTTTTTATATATAGGAGAATTTGTTGATGGTTTAAGATATTTGTATCCAGTTAGATATGAAAATTTTTTTAAGGATAGGAGAATTTAATTGGACTCTGTATTTCTTTGTTGTTCTGTGCAGCCCACTAGGTGTATATACAGTGTGAGACGGCAATAGAATATGCCCATGCATGAAAGGATCATCCCGTATTTAGAGAGGGCTGGATTGTACCATTTGGCCAGGCTAAACAGCCAATGGTTCTGGTTGGATGAGCCACTGGTTAGTGCGTTCGTTGAGAGGTGGCGTCCTGAGACGCATACGTTCCATATGCCTTTCGGAGAATGCACAGTGACATTGCAGGACGTGGCATTTCAGCTAGGGCTACCCGTGGATGGGGAGGCTGTGAGTGGTTGCCTTGGTGAGTTTGAGAAATACATGGAGGGTGGCCGACCAGCTTGGGAGTGGTTTGAGGACCTATTCAGTGAGCGGCCTCCACCGAATAAGGTCAAGCAGATGACAGTACACTTTACATGGTTTCACGAGAGGTTTAAGGTGCTACCACCAGATGCGAGCGAGGAGACTGTCCGCATCTACGCATGGGCCTACATCATGATGCTGTTATCGACCCAGTTATTTGGGGACAAGAGTGCGAACCGGGTACATATACGGTGGTTGCCATTTGTGGCAAACCTTGATGACATGGGGAGGTATAGCTGGGGGTCGGCCGCTTTGGCATGGCTGTACCGATGCATGTGTCGGGTAGCGAACAGAAATGTGACTAATCTTGTGGGCCCGCTCCAGTTGCTACAGAGTTGGATATTCTGGCGGTTTCCGTCTTTGAGGCCGGCCGGGTTTGAGGTTTTCTCTTTCCCGCTGGCATCCAGGTATGGGTTATGCTTTTTTAATGTTAACAACTTTCTTGGGTGTTTTTTTAAGTTTGTGTCTCATATGACTTAAATTTAGGTGGTCTGCCTACTTACCTCCTAACGATGGAAAGGAGCAGAGGGTCATAAGGTATCGGCTTGCATTGGATCGATTGACCGCTCGTGATGTAAGTTTTATAGCAGTTAGAGTTTCATTTTTGGTTTGCTCTCTAGTCGTGACTAGATATATACTTGTTGTTGTAATGTATGATGAGTTCTGAAATTTCAGATTGTATGGGAGCCCTACTCCGCGCTTGATGTTCTTACCGTGGTCCATCCGGAGATACTTACAGAGGAGCATAGTCGCATATGGCGAGCGGTGACTACTTTGATATACTTTGCGGTCATCGAGTGGCATCAGGTTGACAGGGTTGTTCCACAGCTGGGTGGAGTACAGCATATCTCCGAGGATGCTTTGAACGTAGACTGGCTGCATGCTAAGGACGGGAGGGGAGGGGATAGGTGGTTCCCCCATTACTATCAGGTCTGGCTTTTGCACTGGGGGAACCGACTTGATGCAGTCATTTCCATTGAGCGAGTGGCAGATCCTGGCCCATCTGCTGATTACCTAGATTGGTGGTACCGCGAGGCTCAGCAGTTCCTTAGCCCGAGGACAGCATTCGCGGATCCCAGAGGCACCCAGATACCTCCAGAGGCATTTCAGAGAGGGTCGTCCCAGGTCCCACGCAGATCACAGCTACCTGATATGCCGGATAACCGCCGTGTTGAGAGACGCCGTCGTGTTGGTACTAGGGACACCGGTCGAGAGTGGCGATGGTTACATGATGCGATGCAGGAGGATGATGCAAGCGGAGAGGCTAGAGCTGAGGTCGATCACTGTGTTCGTCGGTCTAGTGCCAGACGTGGGAGAACTCCGGATCCCACACAGTTCGGTGGTGGAGTTAGTGGGACCGCAGCGACTGAGGCTGGAGGGGAGACATTCACCAGCAGATCTTACTCTCCGATGCCAGAGCCCAGCCTGAGACGCCAACGATGACTATGGATTTAGATGATCAGCTGGTGAGTCCACGGTTTTATGCAGAGTTTGCTGATTTGATTAGGGATGATGCTGGCACGTCCAATGTGCAGTTTGGTGGCCAGTCTTACCAGCCCCAGATGCCGGAGGTGCAGTTCGAGACCGCAGCTTACCAGCCACATATGACGGAGATGCATTCCCAGCCACCTGATTATCAGGGTCAGTATGTGGTGGATCTGAACGTGCCTGCAGGTAGCCCGTTGGATACTTGGTTCACCATGGGGGGCACCCCCCCAGTCCGCGATTGGGTTAGACCATCCAGTTGATGACATTGGATAGGTGGCGGCCCGACCAACTCGAGTCAGGCGTCCCGCTCGATGTGGGACAGGATCTCATCTCCTTGGTGACTTTCATGATGCAGCCCGGGATGATAGCGATGATTAGCACCATGTGTTGTTGTTTTCCATTTCTCGTTATGTTGTTTATGTTACGGTTATGGACTTTATGTTTATTCTCATTGGATGACTGTTATTTTGGTTAGTTTTTACTTTATGTTTATGTTGATGGACTTTATGTTTATTCTCGTTGGATGAAAGTTATTTTGGTTAGTTTTTACTTTATGTTTATGTTGATGGACTTTATGTTTATTCTCGTTGGATGAAAGTTATTTTGGTTAGTTTTTACTTTATGTTTATGTTGATGGACTTTATGTTTATTCTCGTTGGATGAATGTTATTTTGGTCAGTTTTTACTTTATGTTTATGTTAATGGACTTTATGTTTGTTGATCGTACAGCTATGACGGAAATAAAGCACGATAAATCTAGAAAAGTGATAAATAACTACTTATATTAACATTAACATTTAAACCAAGAAGACTTAAAACTCATAACTGATACAAACAAACACATTTGTAATCACGAAGACTAACACAAACGAACTAAATCATGATAAATCTAGATGCCGCTAGTAGAACCTCGCTGAGGGCAAACCCTTCGAGTATGACCGGGCAGCCTGGACAGGCGACACCTCATCGACATAAGTGGCCCAATCTAGCCGTGACTGCACACAGCATGCGAGGGCATGGCAACAGGGGTAGTGCAGCGCCTGGAAGTATCCACAATCGCAGGTGCGATCCCTTAGAGAAACCCGATAGCTACCCAAAGAGAATTTGTTGGTGGGTGTCGTCTCAGCCACTGTATAGTCAAGGTGATGTCTATCAAACACAGTCACGGTGAAGCACCTCGAATCCTTCAGGTTACGCTCAATGGCCTTAACTACTGCCTGTGAAAACCGGTGCCCGGACCCTAACTGTGCCTCTACCGTGTGCCCCCGGACAACAAACAACTCCGCCAGCCGGAGGTATGTCGACTTAACAAGAGACGTCACCGGTAGGTTTCTTGTGCCCTTCAAGACAGAGTGCACACACTCAGAAATGTTGGTCGTCATGTGACCATATCTTCTCCCCCCATCCTTGTGCTGTGTCCACCTCTCATACTCCATTCTGTTTGCCCAATCGCACATGGCCGGGTTTTCCGTCCTCATTATATCAAACCAATAGTCGAATTCTGCTTCCGTCTTCGCATACGCGGCATTTACCAGCCACCTCCTCGCATCCTGTCCCTTGAAAGTGAGGGCAAAATTTGCAGCAACATGCCGAATACAAAATGCCCGATAAGCATGGGGAGGTTGCCAACCACTATCGGGGGACTCTAGTGCAGCCTTGATGCCGTTGTGTCTATCAGAGATCACGAGAATACCTTGTTGTGGAGTGACATGCCTTCTAAGGTTCGAAAGAAAGTATGACCAAGACTCTGCATTTTCCCCCTCCACGAGTGCAAACGCAACAAGCAAAATATTCGAGTTACCATCCTGAGCGATCGCCAACAATAATGTCCCGCCATACTTGCCATAGAGGTGCGTTCCGTCGATGCTTACGAGCAGCTTACAGTGGCGGAATGCCTCAATACACGGAGGGAATGTCCAAAACATCCGATGAAAGTAGACTCTATCTTCATCAACTTGGTCACCCACCCTAACCGGGGACGTCTTCAGTAGAGCAACAGAACCTTCCATCGTGCATGTGACCCCAAGGATCCACCGTGGTAGATTAGCATATGACTCCTCCCAATCGCCATATATTTGCGCTACTGCCTTCTGCTTCGCCAACCACACCTTCCGATAACTAGGCTTGAATCCATAAGTCGCCTCCGTTGCCTCTTGCAACACCTTAATCGACACCGACGCATCAGCTCGAACCAATGGATAGATTCTCGCACAGATGACATGATAATCAAGCTGCTTGTGTTCGCTTGATATCGATGTGGCCATACACGTGTGCGGACCGTTGTACCTCCTAACTTTCCATGTGCTCTTCCTTTTCCGCATGACTATCCGAATCAACCACGTGCACCCGTTACCAAACTCCTTGCATCTCCCTTGGTATTTCAGATTGTCGGACTCCATAACCTTGTACTCAACTCCACGCCGAATACTGTAATCTTTTACACTCAACATGGCTTCCTCTTTACTCTGGAACGATTGGCCAATCTGAAATTCAGTCATAGGTATCCCATCATGCATCCCCTGCCCATCGAATGTTGCATCTACATTATGGTGTTGGCCGATGGCTTCCAAGTTCAAAGAAGAGAGGTGGGGAGGGTACTCTTGTGTTCCAGAACCGGAACCTCCATGGGCTGAACGTCCACCTCTTGGAATATCATCATCACTGTCCCCACCAATATCGACAGGCTCCTCATCCGAATCATCATCAAACAGTGCATTCTCAACTCGATCCGGTCCGGCATCGCATTCAAAATCAGGAACAACAGGAGCAATATATGCATGAATAGCCCCAGCTTGTTCGGGCTCAGCATTTGGAACTGCCGCTGCTACCACAGGCATTGATGTTGATGCACTACCAGCTGGGGTCGACTGAGGATTCGGTGTCGATGCCCCAGAGCTATCCACACCATCTTCCAACTTCGCAAGCAGCTCAGGTATCCTCACCTCCGGAAAACTACGCCTGTAGTGAAACAAGACCTGCAAGTCTTCATCCGACCCGATCACGAAGGTCTCATATCTCACACCGATTGACACAACGGCAATGGAAATCTTGTAAAATATTTTTTTTACCCACTTCGTCCCATAGGTACCGAGCTTCCGTAATATGCTTAGCTTAATCTCTGCCAACGTATTCGACGATCGGATAAAAATATTAAGCGGTTCTCTATCTGTGAATTTTACACCATGCCTTTTGCTCTTTTGAATTTTTCCAAAGCAATGAACCAGAGCCACAAAACTATCCTCCCCCTCCATTTGTGAATAACACTCTACCTCTCCAAATTTGGCCCCTCCATGGTTTATATAGGCAGCCCCATTCAGCACACTACACGTAAACCGCTATAGCCTATAGCGGTTTACACTCACACACGCACACACGTAAACTGCTGCTGCTAGCAGCGGTTTACACTCACACACTCACACACATAAACCGCGGCTGGTTGTAGCGGTTTATGCACACATGTAAACCGCTACTGCCAGTAGCGGTTTATATAAAATAGTGAAACAATGTATTTGCGTATTGAAATTGGAAACAGTGCATTTGCGTAATATTGAGGGTGAAACAATTTAATAACGTAAATTGCCCTTTAAAATATATATTTTTATTAATATTTAATAAATATTAAATTTTAAATTCTAAAAATAACTAATACAAAAATAAATATAAAATTTATTAGTATTATTATTTTAATATCTCAATTTAACATAATAAAAATAATAATTTATAGATTATATCTAAAAAGTAATTTTAAAGTCTGAATATCTTTCTTTATTTGATAAATCTAGAACAACATTTTGATTGGTTTCATTCTGATTTACATTTTTTACAGAATTATTATTAACTTCATCATCATTTCAATCATCTTCCAGATTCAATTCATCTAACATTTGAATAATGTTTCACAAATTATATTCAATAATAAGACAAAATATTTGGTTAAAGTATTACAAAATCATCCCTAACAAAAACAAACCTAAATCATCTAAAACTTATTGGAGAAACATATTTGTAAGATCATTTTGTAAAGTATCAACTTCTTCCGAAATTAAAAATGGTAGTTAATCTTTCATTATTCATTTCGAATGATCCTCAAATGTATCAAGATAAATTGGATCATAACTTTGCTTTCTCATTTGGTTCCTATATTATCAATTAACTTGATTATTCTTATGATGACTAAAAATTTAAAATAATGCATTCAAGAAAAAATAATAAAAAAGTATATTTGTTGTAGTCTTAAGTTGTAACAAACATAAATATGATCATTAAGTTTTTTATGCTCTAACATATATTTGTTATATATATATATATATTAGTGAATATGTTAAAAAATACTCCAGTTGCTCACAATCCGAAGAACTACAAGTTTGACTCAAAACACGAATCGCTAAATTTTGCAAATTTAGTGCTCCACATCCATAAGATTTCTACCATTGATATTAACATAAAAAGGAAATAATATATCACAATCATAAAAGACTAATTTTAATAAAAAAAAATTTACCTGATATCACTGTGCTTCGCTCACGTATTGCAGACTATCTTCCAAAGTCTTGTTCAACATTTTTAAAAATTCTCATCTCACTTGTCAATTTAGAATTCAAATCTACATCATCGTAAGCATGTCTCTCAATGACATCTAATAGGCTAGAAGTTGTTTGCTTGTGCATTTCAAATTGTCCATCATTAGATCGAAAAGCTAAATTTAACCAATAATCAGTAGTACGAAGGATTTTTCAAAATTGTGAATCCCAATGTGTATCTAAAATCTTCAAATAAGGATTAATAATCCTCTTTCTTTTTTGAAACCTCTTCACCATTTCTTTCATAACCTTATAAATAGCTTGATAAAGAAAATTCATTGCAGCTCTGTCTTCACTATCCACAACACGCAATACATGAACAAGTGGCTCAATAAGTTTAACAATATAAGTGCATTGATTCCACAATACGCACTGCACACGCACAAAGGGTGCGCAGGCACTAATCAGAGGCCATGAAAAAAATATGTGAGCACGCACAAGACTGTGCTCACGCACAAAGACCTTTTTTTTTCAAGACTTACCTAAGCCTATAAAAAGGATTTCCTAGACTAGATTTTAACATTCTAAATTAAGTAAAATTTACTAAAAATTCTAATAAATTTAATAAAAAATAATTAAATTCAGAAAAACTATAAACAAAAGATTTTTTTCATGTATGACCTCTTACAAAATTTTCAACCTCCATAAAGTATTTCCATCACTCAAACATGCAATTAACAATAAAAATCTATCAAATTGAGCTAACAATGAAGAAAAATATTTACAAGAGTGACAAAGTAAGTGAGTTTAGGAATATTTTACCATGGTAAAGTACCTCCTACCTAGTACTTTTATTTATTGTTCTTAAGTTAGATAATTGGTGAAATTTTTGTTATGGAGGCTTGTGCTTGAATTCATCCTTGAATCTCCACCAATGTTTGATCTTAACTTGCTCTTCAGGATTCCAAATTATATACACCAAGCCTTGAAAATTTGTTAAACAAGTATGGAGCTCCCAAAATTGTTGATTATTGAAGTGTATTTTGGGGTCCCAAACTTTATTTTGCCACCCATTTTCTTATTGATCTTCATGCTTCTATTTGGGTGATGCAAAATTAGAATCCTTCTTTAAGCTCAAAATCCTCATTCGAAATCCCATGAATTTAGCCTTGCATATCTTTGGACTCCAAATCTTGATATTCTACCCTTAGTAAACCTTGATTCACGTTGTCACCCATTATCCAATTCCTTTTTACTTAGCATCCCAAGAAGAATTCTAAGTTGACCATCTGTTTCTAACAAAGCATATTAATATGGGTCAAGAAAGTTAAAGGATAAAATTTTTACCCACTCAAATTGTATTTTAAATGGTGAGTTAGGAAAGGAGATTTTGAATAGATGTGCCATGGTTGTTCTTACTCTCTTTGACCTTTCTTCAATAATCTCCATCTCTTGACAAGCTTTTTTGAATTCCATCTCTTGTTCACCAACTTCTTCTAAGTCATCTTCATTGCTTAGGTTGTGTCTTGGATGTTGTGCACATTCCTCCTCAACATCATTTTTATGCCAAACAGAATAAGGTTCAACAAGTTCAATGGGATCATTGATTGTTGCGGAATCATCCTCAATAGTGAAGTTTGTTCCTTGCTCAACTTCTCTTAAACCTTCAACCACTCCTTCCGATTCAATGCACTCAACATCCTCCACTTGTTGTAATTCACACCTAAACTCCTCTTCTTTCTTTTGAGGCTCCAAATTTTCATCCATACCATGTTCTTTGGTTGGAGTTAATTCTTTACATTCATCCATGGAAGTGTCTTGATTTTTGCATGAGTGTAGTGAGGCTAAGCGGGTAAGGCTTCGGCTAAGGTAGCCATGAAGTTTTCTTGCCTCTTTTAGAATTCTTCTTGCTCTTGAAGAATAGATTGAAGATCTTTTTGTTGTTGGATTAATAGTTGGAAAGCTTCTTCTATCGAGAGTTATGGAGAAAAAGAGAGTGGTGCTGAGGATGATGCTGGATCCGACTTCCTCCTCTTTGTTCCCTGATTTGCCAGCTCATCCCACTCGCCATGTCCGCTCGATATCCGAAATATGACATCATCTGGCCTTCTTTCTACTCCGACTGCTGGCCAACCTCATGACGAAAGATGGGAAGGGAATATTAAAGTTCTGCTACTGATTTACCTTCCACATGGATTCCCTTATGAATGGCAGGACAACCATCTTCTTTCCCTCAAGAATTGCTCAAACCAAGATGGCAACATGCATTCAGATATAGGTCGAGTGGGTAGTAGGCAACAAATAGTCAAAAACTATCTGCTGCCACACCCTTGCCTCGGGAGTCAAGTCCGAGAATGCTATGCTTACTGATATAGAGTGATCCCCCGGACTATATTCCAATTAAGCATTAGGGAGCAATCGGTGAAGGTATGGTTTTGATTTCTCATATTTTTGGTACTTAAAGCGTTAGTGGAGCGGTAATGTTGTGACATTCCAGGCATTAGGGAGGAATCGGTGAATGTATGGTTTTGATTTCTCGTAGATAATATATAATGTCATGTGCATAGGCTAGACGACCATAAGATAGGTTGGAGCATGCATGTACGTTGAGGGTTAGGATTCTTAATGAGATTGTTAAGTTATCTTAAAATGAATGTTGATGAATGATGATTTTAATGATGATAAATGAGGATAATGAATGTGATAGTGTGAATGTTGATAACTTGATAATTGTGTTTGTATAAATTGAGAATTTTTGGAAGGAAGTTGTCCAAATTGAGGTATGGTAGGTTGTGATAGAATATGGAGCTGTATTGAATGTATTTGGAGTCATTTTGAGGTATGAAGTTTTTGTTTTGTAAAGGAAGATGGTAAAATAGAGGTTTGGAAATTCTTTGTAAAAACTTGGTTTTTGATCGAACTTTGGCGAGCCATAACTCGGCCTTCGGACCCTCAAACTTTTCCAAAATTGTTTCAATTAAAAATTGGGTCCACGAAGTTTACTCCGTTTGAAGAATAAACTAAAAATAATTTTTAATGAAAGAGTTATGCGCGTCGAAAGTTTGGTGTGTAAAAAGGAATACTGCAGCACTTAACAGCTTTTTACAAAAATTGAGAGAAATGCATACACGACACACACACGCGACACAGACATTTTGCTCTGTCCAAAAGTCTCGCGTATGAGGGCATGTGCATGCGTACTCAAGAGGTAATTTTTCAAGTCCGTGTATGCAGGCAAATGCCACACAACGCGGGATGTCATTGCTGTTTGAGGGGATCGCATACGCAGGGTCGCAGAGGATGGTCATGTACGCGAGTTGGGCGAATTACACCCCCGCGTATGTGAGGTTATGCATGCATACGCGAAACCTTGTTTTTGGAGAAAATGCATTTTTGTGAATTTAAACCCATTTTCTAATCTCTAAACCTCTATTTTTGCTCTCTAAGACCATATAGCTTAATTTCAACCTTGGTGAAGGGGTTAAACCTTGAGTGGGTGATAACTTGGAAGTGAAGGAAGATTGTAGAATGGTGATTCAGGCTTGAGAAGTGCTAAAACATTGAATGTGTGATGAACAATGGCTAAAATGATATTGAATGATTGAATCTGAATGATTATTGAGCTTGTGCACATCTTTTTCTATCTGAGATACGAGTTTTCTTGGGTAGATGCAATGGTTTGCTACCACTTGCTCCAGGTTGAGACTCGATACTCTGTTGACCCTACGTCACAAGATGTGGCCGGACACTTTAACTCCCCGAAAATTCCCCCAATAAGCTGAATTTGATATATGATTGAGAAAAAGCTATGCATAGACTCTTGGGGATGCGCGCACGAGGGACTATCCAGGATTAGCTACCGGACATGTCGGGTTTGGCTTGATAACCAACAGATGAGACTCATCAGCCATAGGGCAAGCATACATCATATGCATATGTTTGTTTTGTTTGGTTGTGCATTAATTGGGTTTGCCTTCATGATCACTATGATTATTTGCTATACTTGCTACCTGCTGTATCTGAATCCTACTTGTGTTTTATTTGTTTGTATTAGTTGTCTGTGCAACTGATATGTCCCTTGTCTAGAGGAGGAGTGAGAGGGCAGTTCCACCGGAGTTTTGGAGGATTGGAGGAAAGGGTGAAATGAGGGATTAAGTTAGAAATTGGATTATAACCTAAGCGCCCTAGATAGATTACCTTGTTATGGTTTTAAATTATAAATTTAAGTTTTAAATTTGAGTGTCAGAGTTCTAGGATCGCCTCTGGCTTTCTTGGGACCTTATATATTATGTATGTTGGCACCATTAGCATGCTGAGAACCCCCGGTTCTCATTCCATACATATATTTGTGATTTTCAGATGCAGGTCGAGAGGCATCTCGCTAGGCGTCTAGAGTTCCTGTCGTAGCGGAGTTAGGATATTGTCTTTTGGGTGTTGTTATTATATGTATATATATGTATAGACTTCTCCTTTTATATGTTTTACTTTTGTCCCTCTTAGAGACTTTTGGAGAACTAGGAGTTTACTTTATGTATTTTGGATTACCTGGGTTGTATATATATGTACACAATACTCTTCGGCCAGCCTTAGCTTCGCAGGTGGAGCCTGGAGCTTGAATATTCTATACCTTGGACACTCTGATCTTATTATATGTATATATTCTTTCTTTTCTTCGTACCCAAGTAATTGTTATCTTGAGTATTGCGCTTTTATTTTTCACGAATTTGCTTAAACCAACCTTCAAGGCTCCTCGAATATTATATTCTTTCAAGTATTGTAAGTAAGTATATTTTATTTTAGAGGTCATAATATCACACCACCTCTGTTTTACGGCTTAAGCATAAACCTCTGTGTGGTAGGGTGTTACATGACCGAACTACTTATTCATCCCAAAAGAATAGAATGGTCACAAGGATGAAGTACTTGTTGAGAGAAAGACATGCTTGATGAGAATCAAGTCAAGGTAAGTCAAGTTATTCAAAACTAACACTAAAAAACAAGTACCTTGTTATGTGACCATATTAATTTCAAAAGCTTGATGAATAAGAAACCTAATTTACTTCACTAAATTAAGTGCACTTACTAAAGAATTCACCCAAAATGCAACAAAATATGAATGTGCAAACTAATTAGGTGTTCATAAATCAAAACAATAAAGAAATGCTTTGATGAATCACTAACTTAATTATCATCAACATCATCTAAAAGTGCATCATTCATGAACAAATTGCCCCAAAAAAAATGTAGTTTAATGAATACGGTAGCTACAACATATGAACTAAAATTATAGCATACACAGGCATTTAATTGAACAGTCGGTAAAGAATTTTTATAAGAATAATCACGTTGTAAGTATAGTTTCTAAATCAACAGAGAATCCATTCGTACAAAAGTTTGGTTGTCACTTAAGTAAACCCAATAAAAATAATAAACCGAAGTATTTAAAGCTCGCGTCATCTCTCAAGGAATTGTAGGGAAGTATGATTTATTATTGGTTATGGAAAAAGTATATTTTGTTTTGGGTTTTTTGAAATAAGGAACAAGTAATTTAAATGGCAAGAAAAATAAATTAATAATTAGAAAAATTCTTGGCAAGGTATAAGAACTGAAAATTCCATCCTAGTTATCCTTATCAGGTGTGATGAGAATTGTTTAGTGCTCCCACTTAGTTAACCCTTACTAAATAAAGAAAAGTCAAGTGGACTAATCAACTTGATTCCTCAAGTCCTAGTCAACTCCTATGGAAAGGCTAGTTTTAGAGGGATCCAAATCAATCAGCAAGATCTAATTTTCAATCAACAGCTGAGTTTGACAACCTAAGTGTCACCAATTACTCAACCAAAGCCAAAAGGAAAAAATCCAAATTATTTATATCATAAATAAAAGAAAGCAGTCATAAATCTGAAATACCTCAATGTGTATTAATTAAGAAAATTAATCCTAACATGGAGTTCATAAACCAATATTGGGAAAATAATTAAATTAAGTGATAAAGTAAATAAAAGTAGAAGAGAAATTAAATTAAAGGAACATTGAACCTGGAATGAAGAAGAAATAACCATAAACTAAGAGAAATCCTAATCCTAAAAACCTAAGAGAGAGGAGAGAGCCTCTCTCTCTAGAAAACTACATCTAAAACCTAAAAATTGTGTATTCCCAATGAATGAATGATGAATGATTTAATTCCCCCATTCTCCAGCCTCTATTCTGTGTTTCTGGGCTTGGATCTGGGCCGAAAAGGGGCCCAGAAATCACTAAGGGCGTTCTCTGCAGATTCCTGCACGTGGCGTCTATCACGCGTTCGCGTGGGTCACACGTGCGCGTCATTTGGAGATTTTCCTTTTCACGCATACGCGTTGCTTGTGTTTTGCGCTAGGCACACGTCCGCGTCGTCCATGCGTGCGCGTCGCTGCCATTTTGCGCTAGGCACGCGTCCGCGTCGTCCATGCGTGCGCGTCGCTGCCATTTTCTTCAAAACTCCATTTTTGCACGTTCCTTCCACTTTGGTATGTTTCCTTTCTGTCCTCTAAGCCATTCCTATCCTTTAAAGCCTGAAAATACTCAACACACAGATTACGGCATCGAATGGTAATAAAGGATAATTAAAATTAACATTTTTAAGGCCTAGGAAACATGTTTTCACATTTATCACAGAATAAGAAAAGAATTGTAAAAACATGCAAATTATATAAATAAGTGGGTGAAAAATTGATAAAAACACTCAATTGAGCACAAGATGAATCATAAAATAGTGGTTTATCAATCTCTCCACACTTAAACATTAGCATGTCCTCATGCTTAGCTCAAGAGAAATTGAAAAAGAGTGAAGGTAGAATGGTGGAATCTATGCAATGCAATCTATCTAAATGCAAGCTACCTAAATAGATTATGCAATTCTAATTACTATCCACTTATATACACATAGAGCTTACATGTGGTTATATTGAGTCAAATTTTTCAAGGAATCATATATGCACAACAAAGGGCCAGGCCATATTAAAATATGTTCACAATTGAGTTGAGTTAACCAAAAGATTTGACAAACTTGCAAGACAAGCAATAATTAAGCATGGATATATGGAATTGAGCTATTGTACACTCTAATCACTCAGTGTTTTAGGGTTAATCACTATATTCTTCTCTAGTCATGCTTTCTAAAACTTTGTTCTTCATCTAACCAATCAACAAATATTTAATGTACACATGCAAACATCATGAGGTCTTTTTCAAGGTTGTAATGGGGCTAAGGTAAAGGTGAGGGCATATATATAAGGCTAAGTGAGCTATAAATTGAATCCTTGATTAGTCTAAGATCTCACCTAACATATACATACTCTATACAATTAAAATTATGCTTAGCTTCCCATAATTTTCCCACTTTCTTATCACATACTCATGCATCAAATTATTTTTAATTTTATCCTATGTGCATTGATCTTTTTACTAAACTCATTATTGGGATAATTTTGTCCCCTTATTTATTTACTTAAATTTTTTTTTCACATAAAATATCAATGCACATGGTACTTTAATTATTTAAGTCTTGCATGAGCATGCACCCAAATTCCAAATAATTTTATCAATTGAATGCCTTTCCTATCATCCTATGTTCCCACAGTTTTCCCACACTTAGTGGATGCAATCTCTATCTTAAGCTAACCAAGGATTCAATTTGGGATATTTAATTTGTTTTTTCGCTTAAGGCTAGTGATGTGGTTATAGAACAGAATAAATGGGGATTAAAAAGCTCAAGGTGGCTAACAATGGTGATGTAAAAGGTAGGCTTATTTGGGATAAGTGAGCAAAAATTCAAATAATGGCCTCAATCATATGCAAGTATGTAAATACATTCTATATTGGACATATAGACTGAAACAAAGTAAAGATTGCAAGCATAGAAAAGAAGGGCGAAACACACAAGAATGAAAACTATGGTTAAATGTAACCATGCAATTAAGCTCAAAAACTCACGGGTTGTGTGTTCTTTGGCTCAAAAACCATATATCAGTTATGTATATCATGCAAGTAGAAATCAAGAGTTTCCATTCAACTCAATGTGAATCTTTGAATGGCTCATATAAAAATAAGTATATTCTTTGAAAAATATTGTCAATTTACCAATATTTATTGCTATATATATATATGGTGGGTGGATTGTTGTGATTCTGAAAAACTAAAAATTCCTAGTTAACTCTTTATTTTCAATTAAACCAATTTGTCATATGCTAAGAGGGTAAACTAAACTAAATAATCAATATTTTCTATATTACAACTAATAAGCTAAGAGTGAAAATTAAGCTAAATATCTAAGATATATATAGCCCAAATGCAAAATGTAATAAAGTATAAATAGACAAAAGTACAGTAAAAGAAAATGTGCAAGTACTGAAAGACAAATAAGATAAGATAAAATAAAATAAAAATACAAAAAATAAACAAAATAGGATAAAAAGAGTCTGAAAGTAGTTCACCAAAATAAGATTCGCCAGAGATGGAGACCTCCTCACACTTAAATAATAGCATCGTCCTCGATGCTCAATCAAGTTGGGTGTGAAGAAGTGTCATCTCCGGAAGGATGTGCTGCTGGTGTCTCTGTGGGCTCTGGTAGTGAGAGTGCCTGAGGCTCTGCCTGTATCGGTGCCTGTGGGTCTGATGGCTGTGTCTGCGGAGGCTCCTCATGCTGGGGCTCTGCCTGCTGGTGCTCTGCCTGCTGGGATGCTGCCTGCTGGTGCTCTGCACGTGCCTCCTCCTCATGATCACCCGCCTCCTCCTCAGATGGCTCCGATGGTGTGTCAGGCTTGGAGGGGATGTTAGGGTTGCCTGACCGGATCATCAGCTTCAGATGCTCATAACGCCACTTGTCGCGACACTCCATCCGATCCAAGCACTCGAAGAGTCTGTGCACAAGGTGGTAGATGGGCTGGGAAGCAGGTGAGGGTGCTGTGGGTGTGGGTGGTGCAGCAGGTGCGGAAGGGGCAACAGAAGACGTGGCTGCATCAGCGGAGGTAGTAAGAAAAGACGGTCTGTAGCCTAGAGCCGTGAACTTCCTGCCATGTGGGATGATCTTCTTGTAGTCGGCTGCTGGTGGTTTCTCATCCTCAGACTCCCAGGGTACCTCAGCTCGGCGGCCTAACTGGGTAATCAGATATGGGAAGGGCAGAGTGCCTCTAACATGGACTTTAGCCATGGAGTGCCTGATGAATCGAGAAAGGTACAGGTCCTTGCCTTCCATCACGCACTAGATAAGAGTAATCATGGCGGCTGGCACCTCAGTCTCGTTAGTGCTCGGCATCACATAGTTGCTCAGAATTTGTTACCAGAGCCGAGCCTCATCATTCAGATAGATGATCTTGATGCCTTTAGGGTTTACTGTCGACTTACCCATAACCCATGGGACTGCACGATCAATAGCTATAGTGCGCTTCACTGCCTCCCAATTAAAACGCATAAATTTCATATCTTCCTCAGCCTGGTGGTAGCCATCTGGTTTATCTGATTTAGGCTGGAAGTTGAGGATGTCCTTGATGGCCTCTTCAGTGACTAAGATCTGTTTTCCTCTTAGTTGTACTACATCCAGGGTCGATTAATAATAGTTGTAGTAAAATTTCCTGACCCAAGATGCATTAACCTCAGTCAAATTCCTTTCCAGAAAGAACCAGCCTCTCTGTTTTATCTGTTCTGTAGTGTACTGTTGTAGTTCAGTTGGAATCCTGAGGGTCTTTTCCAAATATAGGTGCCTGTTAGTCCCAAAGACCTCGTATTTCAGTTTACAGTATCAGTTTGCGAACTTGATCGGATCAGTGGCAGGCACTAGTTGATCGGCCTTTTCTTGTGGAGTAAAATTCTTCTCCCGCTAGGAATCATCATGTAGTATGTCTAAAATAGTGGTAGATGATTCTCCTTTTTTTCTTTTGCCTGTGCCTGCTTTAGCTCTACCTTTTCCTTTTGGATCTGACATCCTAAAAAGCAGAGGTTTCAGGATACAATTTATTAAACTAAAGCAGGAAAAATAGGAAGACAAATAGTATTCAAGCAATACAAGCATAGGTGAGTAAAAGAGGAATGAAGATCAAGGCATGAATTGAGTCAGACAGATGTAGAATTTTGGACTGTATGCAAGACAAAAAATCAAAGAATTCAATTAAAAATCACAATCCAAAAACTGTGAGATGCAGAATGTTTGTTTGTCAGGAACAACAATAAACATGCCTTGAAATGAGTGAAAGTAGTTAGTTGAAAACTAAGAGAGAAGTTAAAAAGTCAATGCAGTTAAGAGTTAAAAAGTGAAGTTAGAGTTAGTGGCATGGTATTGTAGCTCCTGTTTAACAAAAATTACACAAGCTTGAAGAATAAGTAACTCACATTCAAGCCAATATTGCAGATTATTGATGATAAATGATGTAAATAAAAGAAGTGCAAGATGAATAAATTCATCAATAATGCGATTTAACTAAGAAGAGAACTAGAAGGAGTAGGAATGCTAGCCCATCCGTCCATGAATTGGCTTGGAAGAACCAATTAGTACAGAATGCAAAAGTGTCAAAGCAATTTATGAATGGGAGTTGAATGAAACAATTTGCAGAAAAATCGGGCAGCATTCCGGCGAAAAATTGGACGTTCCCGGATAATAAACAGCAACAGAAATTCAGTTCATATGACGTTAAAGTAGTGCATAAAAGAGTGGCAATTAGCAAGTCACATGAATTCAGAATAAACAAACTCAATTTGCTGCAAAAAATGCATTTTGGGTGGAATAATGATAAAACAGCAGTAAACAGTAATGAACAACATATTAGCAGCATCAATAGCAAAGTAATTTCAAAATTGCAAAACAGATAAAGCAAACAGCAAGAACGACGCAATTATCAGACGTAAATCCACTAACCACATCCTAGCTACCTAACCACCTAAAATCCACTACGAACATGCATCTCTAACTATCCTAATTTGAACAGAATTGAAAAATATGCAACCTAACTAACTGGAACAGGAAAGGAATCGGAGTGCAGTGGAACCTGGTGTGCGCAATGAAAGAAATTGAACAAAAAGAGAGGGTGGTGGTGTGGTGGCGTTGGTGGGCGGCACGACAGCGCTGGGATGCGGCACGATGGCGCTGGGAATCCCGTGGTGGTCCTTGGTGGAGGCAGGGGGTGAAAGAGGGAGAGGAAGAGAAGGGAGGAGGGGCGAGGAGGGGAGGGTGGCGTTGGGGTGGTGGTGGCCGGTGATAGGGTGCGGCGGCGGGGTCTGGTTCGGCGATGGGGCAGGGGGCAGTGGGGGTCGAGAGGGGGAAGGAGAAGAGGAAGAGAGGGGGGAAGAGAGGGGTGAGGGTGGTGCGGCGAGGGGTGGCGACGGCAGTGGCGCAATGGCTGGGTCGGCGGTGGTGGTTGGGGGGTTGGAGGAGAGGAGAAGACTGTAAGGGAGGAGGGCGGAGAAAGGAAGAGAAGGGGGAAAAAGGGGGGGTAAGGGTGGTGCGGCGAGGGGTGGCAACGGCGGTGGTGCGGTGGCTGGGTCGCCGGTGGTGGTTAGTGGGTTGGAGGAGAGGAGAAGACTGTAAGGGAGGGGGGAAAAGTGAGCACGCGAAGGCTAGGGTTTCCGCGTCAGGGGGGGTTAAGTGATTTCAAATCCACGGGTCGCGCGAACGCGTGGATCGCGTGAAAGCGTGGATGAGGTGGAAGTGCAACGACGCGGAAGCGTCATTGACGCAAATGCGTGAATGAGGGATAATGAAAATGACGCGTACGCATGAAGCATGCATACGCATCGACTAGGATTGTGCTAAACGCACAAATCCAGCGTCGTTTTAGCGCAACTCTCTGTTTCATTTAAGAGGGGGCAAAAATTTTCACGCGACGCGTACGTGTCGCCCACGCCCACGCGTGGTGTGTGTAAGTGAAAATGATGCGTACACGTCATTGACGCGCACGCGTGGCTCAAATTGCGCCTAACGCATATCAGCCGCATGATTCCAGCCCAACTTTCTGGGCGTTGGATTGTAACGCCGATTTGGAATCGACGCCCACGCGTGGTAAGGCTTTTTTTATCTGAAATATGCAGAATGCAAAATGCAGATGCTGACGCTATGCATGAACTCTAAGAAAAATAGAATAATAATTAAAATAGAAGTGAAGAAAAAAGAAATAAAATGAAGACTAAGAAAGAACGATCATACCATGGTGGGTTGTCTCCCACCTAGCACTTTTAGTTAAAGTCCTTAAGTTGGACATTCTGGTGAGCTTCTTGTTATGGTGGCTTGTGTTTGAATTCATCCAGAAATCTCCACCAATGTTTGCAATTCCAACGGCCTCCGGGGTCCCAAACTAGGCACGTAAAGCCTTCGAGTAAGTCAAAGTAGGGTTTCAGGCTCCAGGGGTGTTGATTATCAGAATAGATTCCAGGATCCCAAACCTTGCTTTTGTACCCGTCTTTGTCTTGATCTACATTTTTCCAGCCAGGCGGTACGGAATTTGAACTATTACTAAGATGACCAAACATCTTCCGAGACCCATTCAATTGGACTTTATACCAATCCTTGCACCTCAAATTGAAGCGTGGAGCCGTATTGAATCTCGCATACCAACTCTGATTACGAACTATTTCCCTCTTACTCTTAAAGCCACAAAGAGCTCTAAGCTGGCCATCTGTTTCAAGCAAACCATATTCAAGTGGAAAAGTAAAGATAAAGGCTAAGGATTTTACCCACTTGAAGTTTGTATTGGGTGGTAATGGCCTTGGGATAGGTGTTTCCAGTGGTCTTGCAAGCTCCACTCCCTTGTATTCTTCTGTGAATTCTTCCACTTCCTTGCAAACTTCTTCAACTGCGACCATGTCTTGATCAAAGTCTTCGATTCTTCCTCATCACTCAAGTCATAATTTATACACTTTTTGGAATTGTTTTTAAGTAGTTTTTAGTATGTTTTAATTACTTTTTAGTATATTTTTATTAGTTTTCATTCAAAATTCACATTTCTGGACTTTACTATGAGTTTGTGTGTTTTTCTATGATTTCAGGTAATTTCTGGCTGAAATTGAGGGACCTGAGCAAAAATCTGATTCAGAGGCTGAAAAAGGACTGCAGATGCTGTTGGATTCTGACCTCCCTGCACTCGAAATGGATTTTCTGGAGCTAAAGAAACCCAATTGGTGCGCTCTCAATTGCGTTGGAAAGTAGACATCCAGAGCTTTCCAGCAATATATAATAGTCTATACTTTGCCCAAGTTTTGATGATGCAAACTAGCATTCAAACGCCAACTTGCTGCCCTATTTTGAAGTTAAACGCCAGAAACAGGTTGCAAACCAGAGTTAAACACCAGAAACAGGCTACAACCTGGCATTTAACTCCAAAACGAGTCTCTACACATGAAAGCTCAATGCTCTGCCCAAGCACACACCAAGTGGGCCCGGAAGTGGATTTCTACATCATTTACTTATCTTATGTAACCCTAGCTACTAGTTTAGTATAAAAACTACTTTTAGTTATTTATTTCACATCTTTTGATCATCTTTTGAATAATTCTATGTTCAGAGATCACGTTTAGGGGGCTGGCCATTCGGCCATGCCTGGACCACTATCACTTATGTAATTTTCAACGGTGGAGTTTCTATACCCCGTAGATTAAGGTGTGGAGCTCTGCTGTTCCTCATGAATTAATGTAAAGTACTATTATTTTTCTATTCAATTCAAGCTTATTCCTATTCTAAGATATTCGCTTGCACTTCAACATGATGAATGTGATGATCCGTGACACTCATCACTATTCTCAACCTATGAACGCGTGCCTAACAACCACTTCCGTTCTACCTTAGATTGAGCGTATATCTCTTGGGCTCCTGGTTCAGATCAGAGTCTTCGTGGTATAAGCTAGAATCAATTGGCAGCATTCTTGAGATCCGGAACATCTAAACCTTGTCTGTGGTATTTTGAGTAGGATCTGGGATGGGATGTCTCTGATGAGCTTCAAACTCACGAGTGTTGGGCATAGTGACAGACGCAAAAGGATCAATGGATCCTATTCCAACATGAGTGAGAACCGACAAATAATTAGCCGTGCGGTGACAGCGCATTTGGACCATTTTCACTGAGAGGACGGACGGTAACATTGACAACGGTGATCCCCCAACATACAGCTTTCCATGGAAAGGAGTATGAATGATTGGATGAAAGCAATAAGAAAGCAGAGGTTCAGAAGCAACACGCATCTTCATACGCTTATCTGAAATCCCACCAATGAATTACATAAGTATCTCTATCTTATTTTATATTTTATTTATATTTTAATTATCAAAACATCATAACCATTTGAATCTGCCTGACTGAGATTTACAAGATGACCATAGCTTGCTTCAAGCCGACAATCTTCGTGGGATCGACCCTTACTCACTTAAGGTTTATTACTTGGACGACCTAGTGCACTTGCTGATTAGTTGTGCGGAGTTGTGAAAAGAAGAATTGAGATTACAATCGTGCATACCAAGTTGTTGGCGCCAGTGAAGATCGTAATTCCGTGCACCATGGAGATACTGCTACCAGCCCCCCTTTGTTCCTGACTGATGGCACCGAGGACGGTGCAAAGCCTTAAGTGTGGGGAGGTCGGTCAGTACCTGACTTTCGGAGGTAATTTCTCTTTCTTAACACCAATAAAATAGAATATTTAGTTAGTTTTTCTTTTGTAGAATAGGATAGATTGCATATAAATAGGTTATTTGCATGCATGTTCTATTTGGTTACACATATAATAAGTTTCTTTTTAGGACTCTATCTTTGAAAAATTTCACTAATTTAAATAAAAAAAATTGTGTTAAATTTGTTTGAAGTTGTATTTGGAACATAGTTTAAAAAGCTAAAAATACACAACCGGTGAGATTTTGAGCCTAATTACATGGTTACACTATTTAACCATAAATATTTTATTCTTGTGTGTTTACTTCTCTATGATTGTAATCTATATTTTGTTCCATCCGATATGTCCAATGTTTAATGTGTTATATGCATGCATATGATTGAGGCCATTACTTGTTTAGCTTAGTTATCCCAAATAAGCCTACCCTTTTAATTACCTTTTGTTCTATATTTTACCACATCACTAGTCTTAAGCGGAAAAATAAGTAAATACCCCAAATTGAATCTTTGGTTAGCTTAAGTTAGAGATTGTGTATCAATTAAGTGTGGGAAAACCGTGGGAACATGGGTTAATAAGGGAATGTGTTATGTTCTTACTTTGATAAAATATTGGAAATTTGGGTGCCTACTCATGTAAAACAGAAAAATTAAAAATCCATGTGCATTGATATGTTATTTTTGCTTTTATATTTTCAAAAAAAAATCCAAAAATATTCAATAAATAAATAAATAAATAAGGGGACAAAATTACCCCAATGCTAAGTTAAGTTAAGGAAAAGATCAATGCATATGTGATACAAGTTAAAAGAAAAGTTGATGCATGAGTATGTAATGCAAAAGTGGGAATTTTGGGTAGCTAGGCATGAATTTAAAAAGATAATAAGTGTATGTATAGGTGAGAGCTTGGGTTATTCAAAGATTCAATTTATAACTCACTTAGCCATATATATATCCTTACCCTTACCTTAGCCCCATTACAACCTTGAAAAAGACATCATGATGTTTGCATTGATACATTAAATATTGTTGATTGGTTAGGTGAAGAACAAGGTCTAGAAAGCATGATTAGAGAAGAGTAGAGTGATTACCCTATACTCTAGAGTGACTAGAGTGCACATACACTATCAGTGAAGGTTCAATGTTTAATTCTATGTTCCTTGCTTTCATGAGCTGTCTTCTTATAATTTTACCTATTTTTACTATATAATTTGAATTAGTGGAATTTGATTTATGTTTGTCTTGAAAAACTTATTTGCTTTTAACCAAGTAGACAAGAATCACATAGGTTGCATTGCATTGCATGAGTCTTACTTTTCCCTACTCATTTATTTCATCTCCTTAAGTTAAGCATGAGGACATGCTAATGTTTAAGTGTGGGGAGGTTGATAAACCACTATTTTATGGTTTATATTGTGTTTAATTGAGTGGTTTTATCAAGTCTTTACCCACTTATTCATATGATTAGCATGATATTATAATTCCTTCCCAAAATTGTTCTATGGTTGAAAACTTGCTTCCTAGAGATCTTTTATTTGTGTATTTTAATTTTCCTTTATACCATTCGATGTCGTGATCCGTGTGTTAAGTGTTTCAGGCTTCATAGGGCAGGAATGGCTTAGAGAATAGAGAAGAAGCTTGCAAAAATGGAAGGAATACAAGAAACTAAGGAGATGACCAGCGAGCATCGACGCGCACGCATGGCTCACGCGTGCGCGCGAAATGGAGAAAATCGCAGTGACGCGTGTGCGTGCCTGACGCGAACGTGTGGATTGGAGTCTGCACGAATGACGCACACGCGTGGACAAGGAAATCACTGAATGACGCGCACGCGTGGACGACGCGTACGCGTGACCTGCGCGATCTGCAGAAATAACAGAATATGTTGGGGGCGATTTTGGGCTGCGTTTTAACCCGGTTTTCGGTCCAGAAACACAGAATAAAGCTAGGAAACATACAGAGACTCAACACACATTCATACACATTCACATACATTGATATTAGGATTACTTTTAGTTTTAAATCTGAATCTGGAGAGAAACTACTCCTCCTCTAGGTTCTCTTTACATTCATAATTTATTAGTTTTATGCTTTTGGATATTGAAGAGTCATCACCTCCGTTGAAGATATTATTCTAGTTTGTTTCCTAATTTCTTACTCTTTTAAAATACCGTTTATGTTATCTAGTTTGTCACTTACTCTTCCATATCCTTATTTACTTTATTTAGAGTTACAATTGGATTATTTTTATGGATTGTTGATGCAAAGGATTACTTTTATTTTTAATTAGTTTTAAATCTCTATTTTATTTTATTTAATTTATCATGTCTTCTTATATTTTTCTGAGTATTATATCCATGTCAATGGAGTAGATCCCAAACTTGACATGGGGATTGATTAAGAGGAGACACTTGAGTTGGAATGCTCAAGTGCTTAGTTAAATTGGACGTTGTTGGCTAATTCTGTATTTACTAACGCTAGACCTTCCCAAGGGAGAGGACTAGGATTTGCGAATAAGAGTTAGCTCAATCACTTGACTTTTCTTTATTTAGTAAGGGTTAACTAAGTGAAAACAACAACCTCTTTACACTACACTTGAGAAGATTCCAACAAGGATAGAACTTCCAATTAATCATTCCCCCAGTCAAGGTTTTTTATATTAATAATAATTCTTAGTTTTTATTTCTTTAATTTACAATTATTTTAATTGCTCATCATCCAACTTGAACTTTCTTTAAAACTCCTGATTAATAAATTAGCACCCTTTCCTGCAACTCGTTGGGAGACGACCTGGGACTCATACTCCCAGTATTCTTATTTCTAAATTTCGTGACAACTTTTCTAAATTGATGAGGTAGATCTTAGCTGGTTAAGAACTATACTCACAACGTATCCCCTATTTTGGTATCTTAATTAGCTGACTTCTGTCTGCTCATCAAGGCACCAAAAAGAACCAGACCCACATAAAAATGGGTGGACAAAGAAAGTGAAAGTATCGATGGTGAAAGAGAATCTGGACTGGCAACAGAGAACTCTGTTCGGCATTACGCCGAAGACAATTGATTTTAGCTCCTTGAAGGAGATGACTGGAAAAAATCTGCCTCAAGTTGTCCAAGTACGGGAACTGGGAGCGTATAAAGTTCTCTTGACTTTTGATTCTGTATTGAATGCGGAAGAAGAATATACGTTTAAAATGAATAGTCTCTTACAATTCTTCCATAGTATATGGAGATGGGATGAGACGGAGCGATGTGAAACTCGAAGACTGTAGTTAGAATGCTACGGAATTTTGTTACATGCGTGGTCAGCGGATACCTTTAGTATGTTAGGAGGCCAACGGGGAGTAGTCGGTTGTGACAAAGTCACTATATCGTGCATGTCTTTTAGTGTTGGATGAGTGCAAATTGATACTTGTATTATGGATATGATTAATGAATGGATCCATATCACAGTTGGTATCAGTGAATTCGATCTTCTAGTGAAAGAAGTGGGACGGGAGGCTTTTGGATTGAATTGTTATGAAGAAGCTAATGAAAAAAGTGACTATAGTTGTGAACAACGAAGAATAGTTGTGGAAAGGGAGTATGCGACTATGAGCTTAAGGAGTGCATGGACTACAGAACCGGCAGTTTTCAACGACCAGGCAGTTGATGTGGTGATGGGAGAGTTGAGGGAAGACAGAAAAGATAAAGACAGGTTGGTAATTCCTGGAATTATTTTGAATGAGTGGATTAATAATCATTCAAAACAAAATCAGGTAAAAACAGTAACATATCAACTAATTTATGAAGGAATTAAAGGGAGAGCGGATTGTTTGAGATGTGCTTATATTAATTATGAAGCTGACTCTGAAAATACAGTTACGTAGATTATAAAGGTAACTTTAATGGGCTGGAAAGGAGGGGCAAAAAGAATAAGAAAAAGAAGATTTTTTGTAGGCTTCGTGCTAGGCCCAACAATTTAAGGATGTCCACAAAAAGGATGGAAGGATCGTTGGGCCTGATTTTCTCAATCAACCGGTTCGGTGATGTTAGGTTGGGTCTAGAATCCGGGTCAGACTTGATAAAAATGGAGCACGATTTCCACAATAGGGATGGGCACGTTGGGGAAGGGTCTACGGCAAGTGTGTAGGAAGCTACATCTGCGATACTTGCGCTGGAGATGGGTGCAGAGGTGACCGAGGGAGATCGAATCAGTGTTGAAGGAGGAAAGCTAAAGGCTGGCCACAGCAAAGGAGGCTCAATGTGGCAAGGGAGATGCTCAATCCTGACATCCCCTATGTTGGGTCAGTAGATCGAGGAGGAGTTGGTGGTGGAGAATCTAGCCGCTACTCTCCCGGCAGTGACATTGAATGGAGGGACAGGTGGGTTGGGTATGTATGTTGATGATGATGGTGCAGAAAACGTTGATAAAGGAACGGGTGATAGGGATGACATTGTGAATGATAGTGGCATGGGTTCTTGAACAAAGGGAGAGGGAGAGCTGTCGGAACACGATGAAGAAGTAGCTGGAAAGAGGATTGTTGATGATGGTGGTTTGGACAAGAATGAAGGAAGTAACAGAAACAGAGATAGTATTTTGGAGGAGTAGATGCTTGAAAATAGGAAAACTTGAGACATCGCATTGGAATCAGATGCAATTTTATACAATGAAAAAGATGATATCATGGCTATCCTCCAAGTACATAATGAAAAAATTGCTCAGAAAAGAAGATTGGCAAAATAGAAAGAGAAAGCATGACGCTGCAGACCCAAAAATTAAAAAAATGGTATGTAATAATTTATTAAAATAATTTTGTTCTTGGAATGCTAAGGGTTAAAGGGTGATGAAAAATTGAACATGGTCAAAAACTTTAAGAAAAAATTTAAATTGAATATGTTAGACTTGTTTGAGACTAAGAGGCAGGTAGTGACGAAATTTGATGTAATAAGGATTTGGGGGAGTGATGCTGCGGGATGGAAATATGTTGGGTTGGAGGGTGCTTCCAGTGGTTTGCTGTTAATTTGGGATGAAATAATGTTTAAAATGAGTCGCTATCATAAAGGGGAGCATTGGTTGTGTGTTGAAAGGGTCTTATTAAAAATAATTTCAATTGTGTGTTCTATGGTGTATGGAGCTTATACTAGAGAAGAGAAATTTACCATGAGGAATTAAGTTATATTGCAGGGTTATATCAGTCTCCATGGGAGACTTCAATGAGAATGTGCAGGTGGAGGACTGGAGGGTAAAGGATGTTGTCAGATTAATAGCGGCTGTGGTCGATTCTAAGAATTGGATACAAGAAGATATGCAACTGATAGACTTCCGGTTAGCGATAGAAAATTTACATAGTTCGGAGGTTAATCTTGCAGTCGAATTGATAGAGTTTTATTAAGTTTGGATTGGAGATATTTTCATGGATACAAAATTAAGAGTACAAAATTAGCAATACATTATAAGAAGGAGAAACGCAAAAAATATTTGATGAGCTTCTTTATGATTATTTCTTTTACTTTTTTTGTTTTTGTTTTTTTTTTTTTTTACTTTTCTGGTTGCATGTTGTTGTTCTTGCTTTATTTATTGTTGAACTCTTTTGTTAAAAAAATAAATAAATAAAGTATTATTAAGAGAGGATATACTTTTTGTTACCCTCTTTTAATTTGACAGATCAAACTGAAAATCACGACGAAGTATTCTAATTTTGTAAAGCAGTAACTTCGAAGAGTTTCATTTGGAAATGAAGAAAGTGGTCCTCATGTTAAAGTTGGTGGAGACATGAACGTCTTGAAAAGAAAGGTAGCTTTTACAGGTGTACTCAGAGACAATAAATTAGGATGACATGGATGTTCTTGCTTTACAGGTCTCAAATCTTTACCGCACATGACTATTTTCCAATGTTGACTTTTATAACTTTATCTAAGTTAGTTTGAGTAGGTATCTTTTTTCTCTCATTTATTTAACTTGAATTTTGTTTAGGATAATAGTAATTTACCTCCATGACATCTTCTCCATACCATGTGTACTCTAATTTTAACTAAAAAATTTGTTCCTAAAAGATAATCGTGCTACATACTAATCAAGAGCAAATAAAATTCGTAGTCCTTAAGCATTACAAATATTGTTAGATTTTAAATTGCCAAAGCAGATATGGATGTTGCAATTTCAGAATGATGATCGTATTGCTATGCTTTTTGATGTTGTAAAGATCCTAAAATAGAATGAGAATGATATACAATTGTTATATTTTATATTGACTTCTTTGTATATAATTTTATGTTTTGGAGCGTCAATGCCTACCATGTAATTCTCTATTTACTTGAGAAATTTAGTCTTGATCATTTTATATATATATTCTGTTAATATTTTTAATGTATTTTGTAAAATACTTTAGCTACAATTAGAGAAAGTTAATCGCGTATTTTGTTAAATAGTTTATAGGCAAATTGCTGCTAGTATCTCTCATTATGTTAACTTTGGATGTTAAAAATAAATAATATTATCATGTATTTTAAAAATAGAATCATCCATTTATTAGTCAATGTTAAATTTGAATCATGCAAATGGATTCAATTGGATATTTGCCATACATTAGATTAAGTAACATTTTTTATTTAACTCTGTCGTAATTGCTATCATGGGAGACAATAAATCAAATATTTTATTATTTTATTTAAATTTAATTTTAGTGCTAGAAAACATGCTACAATACAAGATAAGATATAGTTATGGATATATTAGTAATGAATATTTAAAAGAAACATATTAAGTGATTAATTTTTTTTCATGTGTTTTGTATTTTGATTAATATAATTATTTTTCTACTTTTCTACTAAAATACTAACCTCTTTTAAAATGACACACAATATATTAGGTTACTATAATAGTATTTATTTTTTATAAAGATATATCTACTTAATTATTTATGATTAGGATTTTACAAGATAATCTTAATTATTCAAATTATACTTATAAATTATAATATAATATTCAAATACATATTACGATATATATTATATATACTAAATATTAAGTTGAGATAATTATATAAATTAAAAAAATAATCTAAATATTGAATAAATATAGTTTATTAATGTATAAAGAAAAACAATCTCAATAGTTGATTTTACCTTTATATAATAACAAATTCATTTATTTATTTAATCTTTTTTATTAGTTAAAATAAGCTCTAAAAATTATCATTTGAAAAATTTTTTAAAAAGATATAAATTAATATTAACCATTCCAAATTTTATATACTCATTTTTTGTAATTAGATTAAATATCGATATAACAAAAAAAAATAACCAACAACGTGCGAGAAACTTTGTTATTCATATATGTACTCATTCTGTATATGGATTAAAAAACCAAAAAATAAACTAAATTTACGAAGTAGTCTGCACAAAGTGCAGAAAACACACTAGGAAAACAATTTTCGTAGTTAATTTTACATTTAAATAATAGTAAATTTATGGGTTAAGTATGATTTTAGTCCTTAAGATAGGGATTAAAAATTATTTTCGTTTCCAATCTTTTTTGCTTATAAAATGGTCCCTAAGGTTTAATTTAGTTTTAAAATTGTCTTTTTTACCAAAGTTTTAATTTTTATTCCAAAAATACTCCTAATTAAAAAAAAAAGAAAACAGGTTAAAGGGAAGGGGGAAGGGTATCACGCTGGGGGAGGGGGGTTGGTTCAAGGAAGAAGAGGGGAAGGGAAAGGGAAGGGCCATCGCCACTGTTCCTCGCCATCGCCACTCCTGCTCCTCGTCGTTCGGTCCTTGCCGCTGGATCTCACCGCAAGGGTGGACGTCGCGTGCCGCTCGCCGTTTCTGCTCCTCCTCCTCGCCTTTGCCCTCGCCCTCGTCTCGCCGCACCTCGACCTCACAGCGCCGAGACTTGCGCCCTCGCCTCGCTGCGTCGCATCTGGCCCGCGCCCTCGTGTTCCTCGTCGTCGTCGAAGAGGTGGTGGTGGTCGTCGTGTTCATCGCGTCCTCCAACAGTGTCTCTTCCTCTGGGTGATGGTCATGTGCGAAATTTGCGACAAGGGTTTCTAGAGGATTTTTTGGTAATTATATTTATAGACTTTTAGTTCTTGTAATTGAAGATGAATTTGGAAATTTCTGAATATTGTAATTGCATCTGAGTTTTGTTAATAAAAGAGGAAGAATTTTAGTTCTGAATTTTGTTAATAGTTCTGAGTTTTAACAATGATGATGATGATGGTTTTCTTATTTTTCTGAGTTCTGGATTCTTGTTTTTTTGAGTTCTGAGTTATGAGTTATGAGTTTTTATGATGATGACGACGATGATGATGATGATTTTCTGATGTTGTTCTTCTGATTCTATTATCCATTGTTGTTGTTCTTCTGCTTCTGGTTGTTGTTATTTCATTGGTGTTGCTTCGGCTTCTGCTTCAGCTTCATCTTCTGGTTCTGCATCTAGTTGATTTTGGGAAAGAAATGGGAAGGATATTTTCGTTCGAAGGACGATTTTAAAATTAAGTTAAACTTTAAGGACGATTTTGTAAGCAAAAAAAGTTTGAGGACGAAAAAAATTTTCAACCCTTACCTTAAGGACCAAAATCATACTTAACCTAAATTTATCTATTTATTTTTTTATAAATTTAGTTAAAATGTGCTTCAAACATTTACCAATTGGAAAAAGAATTTCTTAAAAATATACAAATTAGTATAAACTAACATATTAAAAAAGATTAGGGCTGGGCTACACATACAAGCTTACAAGCTTACAAGTTGGCCCAGCCCAAATAGAAGCCACACGCATAAAGAGAGATAACATGGCGCGTCAAAATCACGCGCTCAACACTACAACCGTTACGTATGGGAAACTCTTCCACTTCTTCCACTTCTCAAAACGCTTCGAAAACAAGGAAACCCTTCCATTTTCGAGCGAAAATCAAAGTTCAAAACATACAAATCGTTTTTCGAAACCTCCATCAAAACACCATCAAACTCTCCGTGAAGAATCTGAAGCAAAGCAACAATACTCAACGTAAGTTCGTTAAGATTCCTGTATATTTTACTTTTCTTCTACGTCGTTCTTCTAGGTTTTACTTCTTGCTTCTTTGTTACACTGTTCTAAGTTCTACGTCGTTCTTCTAAGTTCTACGTCGTTCTACGTTCTTGTTCTAAGTTCTCCTGCTATTGTTGTTGATTTTTGGGGGTTTATTCCGTAGATTGGGGGGGTGTATACTCCTTGAACTTGTAATGTGGCTTGATATTGAAGCATGTTTGACTGATATCTGACTGATATATATGGATGTATCTGAATAATATCTATGGGTGTATCTCACTGTTATCAATGGGTGTATCTGATTCTTACATATCGGTGTATCTTACTGTTATCAATGGGTGTATCTGACTCATATATGCGTGTATCTTACTGATATCTCAATTAATTTGATATTGAAGCATGTTTGAGTGATACCTGACTGATATATATGGATTTATCTGAATAATATCTATGGGTGTATCTCACTGTTATCAATGAGTGTATCTGAATCATATCTATGGGTGTATCTTACTGTTATTAATGGGTGTATCTGACTCATATATATGAGTGTATCGTACTGATGTCTTTGGGTGTATTTTTCGTTTCAGAGAAAATGGCAGCAAGAAACAAAACAAAAGACCTTAAGTGTGCCACACATCTCCTGAGTGATAAGTTCAGAAACATGACTGAGGAGAAGAAGGTAATTGTGAGGGATCTCGGATTCGGTGGGTTGATGCACATCCCACCACTCAGGGTGGATCACCAACTCTTAAGGGAACTGACAAACAACTTCAAACTTGGGGAGAACAGACTGAAGACAGGATATGGTTCTTTCCAAATAACACCAAAAACAATAGGTGATGCGCTTGGCATCAATGCAACAGGTAACTAGCTCAAAATTATAGGTGTATATTAAGTTGATGCTTGGGTGTATTTAAGGTTGATGCTTGGGTGTATTTGAACCGACTTTGATACTTTGTTGTTTTCCTTTTTGTAGGAAATCTGTTTCCTGAGAAAGTTGAGTATAAACAACTTTCTGATGATGACAAAATAATTTATAGAAGATTCCAGGGTAAGACCCTCAAAAGTCTTACCGATGAAATGATGGAAATCGGCGTTGGCAACGAAGAGGAACGCCTGATGTTCAAGAGGATATTCATCCTCTACATACAGATGGCGTTCCTTTTGCCAACGACGATAAACAAAATATCACCCGTGCACCTGGCCCCAATTTTTAAGATGGACGGCATATCAGAGAGAACCTGGGGGGGCATGTTTTGACCTTCTTGATCAAGGGCATCACAGACTACCAGGAGAAGAAGAAGAAGGCAATTGATGGCTGCCTCTTTGCCGTGATGATAATATACTTTCATCTTTCTGAAAACAAAGGCAAGAAGAGGGCTGAAAGACCACCAAAGCCTTGGATTGCCAACTGGACTAAGGAGCAGTTGGTGGAAAGAATGACTGCAGAAAGAGAGGAAATTTTGGTAAGTAAACATAATATGTTGCTTGTATTTTTATTTACCTGAATGCTGCTAGCTAAAATATCTAATGTTTCAGGGAATTGTGAAGATGGCGGAGACAAGAGCAAGAGAAAAAATGAAAAAAAAAGAAAAAAAATAAAAAAAAAACAAGAAATCAAAAAAACAAAAAAAGGAAGGCGAGTCCAACATCGTCTTCGGAGACAGAAACAGCTACTGACATTGACACTTCTACCTCTGAGTCTGAGACTCAAGAAGACTCAGAGGATTCAGGAAGAAAATACCCCAGCAAAAAGGGGAAAAAGTAAGTACCATACTTGGGTGTAATTTCTTTTTCGAGTTGGGTGTATTTTGTTGATCACGTTGGGTGTGTGTAGTTTATTAAGCTGGGTGTGTTCGTTTGCTGCGTTGGATGTATATTGTATATTCAGTTAGGTGTATATTGTGAATTCATTTGGGTGTATTTTTAGTATGTTCTAAATAATGATTGTTTGCCTTCCAGAATGGACTCCAGAAAAAGAAAGCAGAGGCAAGAGGAGTCAGATTCTGATTCAGAATCTGAATCTGAACCAAGTGATGAGTAATGTCCTAAAATTATTACTCATTTCTTTTGGCTTCATTATAAAGATTTCGTGTATTAACTGAAGTGTCTATTATTAACTTATAGGAGCGAAGAATCATCACCTGCAGAGAAGGAGAAGGAGAAGAAAAAAACAAAAACAACACCAAAAAAGTAAGCACTTCTTTGTATATAATTAGATTAGACGACTATTCTGTGATAAAATTAATTTCTTATTTCTGATTGGTACTCTTTTTTTTCCACCCAGAACACAACCAAAAAAGAAAAAAGTTGTTGTGGAGGATTCACCTCCTAAAGAAGATCAATACTTTGACGGGTACAGTACCTCGTAAGCTATATTACCGTCTATCATCGTAATTATTTTTGTTAACGTCTTCTTTTATGAATGTAGTGAGACATATGAAATATCAAGTGACGAACTAGATGAATGGCTAGGGCAAAATGTTGATAAATCTACTGCAGAGGGGTATGTCTTGCTGGGCTGTCTATTTCATATTTTGGTGTGTTTTGTATGCTAATAATTGTTTCTTGTTTTGCAGGGAGAACCAAGCTGACCTGCGATCGACAGAAGGTCGCTATGTGTCGTCTGAAATGTAAGAAGCTTTATTATTTAATAAAATCTTGTTATCATGATTTGGGTGTATTTTGTGGAACCATTTCGGTGTATTGTGTTGATCAAGTTGGGTGTATGTTGTTTATTAAGTTGGGATATTTCGTTTGTTGTGTTGGGTGTATATTGTCCATTCGGTTGGTTGTATCTTGTGCATTCATTTGAGTGTATTTTATACCTGTATCTTATTTTGTCTGAATAACATCAAATCTGTTTTAGAATACCGGCTGTGAACTTGGGAAGTGATGCTCCTTCCTCTCAAGGACGCACAGAACAGAGTAGTGTAAACCAGCCGTCACAGAGCATGTAATTTCTCTTTCAAATAACCGTTACTTTTGTTCTTCTATTACCCTTCTACTTCTAATTCTGTATATATTTTTTTAGAAAAAAAAGCCCTTTATTATTTTATTCAAGAAAAAAAAGGCAGGAAAAAAAAAGCAAAAACTGCAAGTATGTAAGTTCTCAAAAAAACAAAGCCTGTCTTCTTTTTGAATTGTTCGGGTGTATTTCTTGAATTTCTTTGGGTGTATTTTAGGTTGAGTCCGTCTGATTCGAATATGATGGTTGTGAGGGAACAGACACCGTCGGAAGCGCTTGCAATGTGAGTTTTCCAATAATATTTCAACCTTATAACCTTATTATTTTCAAAAGCGTTGTTAACCTTTCATTTTTCTTCTTGTTTAGAGTCCCGATTCAGGTTTTTGTGCCGGCATCCCAAACAACCACTGAGACAGATTTTGAACCAACCCCTATGATACAGATTAAAGGGACTACAGAAACGTAAGAAATAATATTGAGTGTATATTTGTTTAGAGTTTGGGTGTATATTAGCTAACAGTTTGGGTGTATATTGTTCCTGATTAGTTTTTTTACGCCGTGATTAATTTTTTGTAACTGTGCAGCACTCCTGAAACCCCCAAACAACTTCAAGAGACCACACCCACGCTTCCCCCAGCTCCAACTAAAATGTAAGTTCATCAGACTAAAATCAATCTTTACTTATCATCCGTATATTCTTATTCTTATTCTTATTCTTATACATGATGACGCAGTCATCCAGACGCAGAAGACGCTGCTGCCCTGTTGATGATGGCACGGACAGCATCCTATGTTCCTAAAACAGATCCAGGGGTGCCATCATTCAGCCTTGGATTGACTGATTCAAGCCAGGAGGGGGCGTCAACGCAGGAGACAGAAAGGGCAAAATCTCCTGAATCTGCAAATTTGATAGAACAATTGGACGATTTGGTCCAAAAAATAGCAAGCAGTGCGGCGAAGGGGAAGAACAAAAGTCCACAAATTCAGAGAGAGACTGGGGGAGAAAGTTCTGCAAAGTTTCGAACTCCTGTGGGATTATATCAGATTACGGATGATATGAAACAAAAGTGCTACATCTGGGGGACGAGACTGAAGGAAGATGCAGATGGCAATACTAACGAGTATGAGGAAATGTGCACTCTGATTGGCCAAGGAGAATATATTTTGATGAGAATGCACCTTGTATCCCTCCAGGCAAAAAGTGATATAGAATCTCAGGTAATATTAGAATAACATTAATGTTTTTACACCAAAGTCAATTGCAATGCTTATTAATGTAAAATTGATTTCGGCATATATTTCTAGATTGTATCTGCCATCTGCCTTATCCTCAACCAGAAAAATGAAAAGAGGTTTCAAGAACAAATATACTGTCTCCCCCCCGATATTGTGGTAAGTGTTACTTCTACGAACTTTAGGTGTATTTTCTGTATTGATTTGGCTGTATTTTTTACGTTCAATTGGGTGTAAGTTTAGTATTTCATTTCTTGTTTCGCAATTCTTGCAGTGCATGGCACTTTCGGATCACCCAAAGGGGGAATTCGTATCACCGAAAATGAAAAAGGAATTCAGGGTGGAAGCCTACCCGAGTTTCATTCCCTTCATAGATAGAAAAAAATTAACTTCGCATCCATATGTAAGTTTTCGTTTGCTAAATTTGTTAGTACGCTTATTTACTTATATGCCAAATAAAATAACACACTGTTGAAATGTGGCAATCCTTCAGATTTTTGCTCCTGTTTGCCACTCGGGGCATTGGTGGTTATGGCTAATAAATACAAGAAAGCAGAAATGTCATATACTTGACCCGCTACACAAAAAAGCTCCAAGCGATGAGAGAAAGGACATTAATAAATTCACTGTAAGTTGCCTCTGTCTTCTTTACTTTAATATTTAGGTTTATTTTGTTAGTTGTGTTGGGTGTATATTGTCCATTCAGTTGGGTGTATCTTGTGCATTTATTCGGGTGTATTACTGATTTGTTTTGCTATTTAAGGGATATGTATTTTCAAGATTGATAACATATGCCGGCGGGGAACCTCTGCAGAAAGGGGAGAACGAGAAGAAAATTAAATCATCATATGTTAAAATATCAGGCCAAAAAACAAGGTATAAATTTGTGAGTCTGAACATTAAACTTTCGTAAATGAGATTTGTAATTTATTTTCTTCGTTTTCAGCTATGACTGCGCTATCTATGTTATGAAGTGGATGGAGTTAATTGAGCCGGAAAACATCAAAAAGGGGAAGTATGAATGGGATAATTGGCCACAGGTAACTGTCTTTAGAACTATATAACTCTGTATTACTTTACTGAATTAATATTGCTGTTTAAACAGAATATACTTTTTAATTGTAGGAGGAGGTGGACCACTATAGAGTGGAGTATGCTTCCCGGATACTATTCAGTGAGATGAATAAAGAAAGATATCGGGCAATTAGGGAGAGTAGTGCTATAAGGCTGTCGAAGCCATCCTCTGTATTATTGAGTCCGTTTTGTCAGATTAATTCTGCTGATATAGAAACTGCGTAATCCAACTGCTGGGTAGTTTGTAAATTGAACAAATGATGTAAATATTTGCCATTTATCAACAACTTCTATTCCATGTATATTTTTTCCCATAGTTAAACTATCTGTGCTGGTAAACTGTCTGTGATGTATTCAAAAGCTGTATTACAGGTGGTAAAATATGAAGAAAAAAATCAAGGCATATATAAACGCAAATTATAAACTGTTACACCCAACGCAGGTCTAATAATACACCCAACATTGCATAAAATATACACCCAAACTGTTTGTGCTGTATTCAAAATGTATGAATTACATGTACTAAAATATGAAGAAAAACATCAAATCAAATATACACCCATAACCTGCGAATTTTTAGAGCTTTTGTTCTATATGAATCTATATATGTGTCTATATGTAAATTGTCAATGAACAAAAATACACCCAAAAGAACGGTGCTTTTACACCCATATTCTATAAAACTATACACCCAAAGAGTTATCCCCTGCTGCTGGTACCCTGAACTGATAATTCATAACGTGTCCTTGATATTGGCTGGAATTTGAATGCGCTGCTGATGCAGCATCAAACAGGTTTATCTGAATATAACACTCACACATTAGCTAACCTATTAACGAGAAAAATAAACTTAATCGCCACAAATTTAAAGAACATTACTTTTACCTCGCTTAAAACTTTCGTCTTCTTCTTCTTTGTGCCATTTGCGATCTGTTTCTCCAGCTTTGAACCTAGCCTGTTTTTTGGACGTCCTCTTGTTCGAATCCTTGGCGGGCTTTGAAGCTCGTTAACGGATTCCAAGTTGGCGTCTTCGTGGGATAAAGAAGATGTCCCCTTCCTTTTGGCTTTTAATGCTTCCATCTCGGCCATGACGTTATCGTACGCACGGTGCAGAATTGCAGTCAGCTCCTCCGATTCGGAGGCAAATTCGCAAATATTTTGCGAACGAAAAACCAATTGGTCGAACCTCTTGCTTCTTGGCTCCATTAGTGGCTCGTCGTGGCTGCTCTTGATGTGTGTGTGTCGCCTCTTTATCTTCTTGCTCCATCGTTCCAGTATGTATCTAGGTGACACTTGGCTTGCTTGTTCGAAGCTTAACACGCTTAGTGCGTGACGGCACAGTATCCCTCTCGACTCGAATAATAAGCATTCGCATTTTACCTCGGCTGCAACTGAGTCGTAAGTAACCACGAACTTGTTGAATATTGAGCTGGAAACTTGTTCTCCGACTTCGTATACTGAATAGCTTAGAGCGGAATTCTTTAATCTGGTGATGCAATTCGCCTTTCCTCTGAATTGCGCTTGGACTTCCCTAAACTTTGCGTGAGTGTACGCATCTTGAAACTGAGCTTCAATGGAGGATTTGGTTGCACACGGTATGACCGTATGAAAATCTGCAGCATCTGATTCTCTCTCTGCTTGCTCCCTGCTTCCGAGGCAATTATCGTATTGTTTGACGAACTGAATAAGCGAGCTGTTCCGGGTGATATACTTGTTAAAAAATGAATGCATGCTCTCGCTCCTTTGGGTGCTTCTCATCCCTGCCCAAAAGTGGTGATCCAGATAGATAGGAACCCATATGTGACGGTCTTCGTACAGATCTGCATAATACACACAAACACAGACTGTAAATACACCCGAGGGAACATGCAATATACACCTCTGCTGCAGATTTTAAAAAGACATTACCTGAAAGCCACTTGTTGTCCGCAAGACCAAAAGATTGCAAAAAATCGTTCCAATTCCTATCAAATGAGTCTTTGTTATGAGAGTTCCAAACAACTTGGCTCATTTCTTGTTCGATATCGGCATGTCCCTTGTACCCGTTTAATTTGCTTGGAATCTTCTTCATGATGTGCCAAATACACCAACGGTGAATTGTCGTTGGCATACAGGCCTCTAAAGCCCTTTTCATTGATGTGCACTGATCGGTGAGAAACCCTTTCGGAGCGTTTCCTCCCATGCAACGAAGCCAGCATTGAAATAACCATTTGAATGATTCAATTTCTTCGTTCTTCATCAAAGAGCATCCGAGAAGTGTTGACTGACCGTGGTGATTCACCCCGACGAAAGAACCACAGACCAAATTATACCTGAAACAAATTACCATGGTCCAGAATGCAAAATCATTAGTTACACCTTAACAAATGCTTCGCATACACCCAATGAAACAGCCAATATACACCTCTGATGCGGATTCATAAAAATAAAATAATTTAGCATCATAAACAGGGGCAGTTTGTTACCTGTTTGTATTGTAGGTGGTGTCAAATGAAATGACGTCTCCGAAATACTCAAAGGCGGCTCTGCTTCTTGCATCGGCCCAAAAAGCGAGCTTAATCGATTGATCCTCTTCGAGTTGGAGCTCAAAAAAGAAATTCGGATTCTTCTCTTTCATTCTTAACAAATATTTCCCGAATTCCTTTGCATCTTCTTGTTCGGAAACATTCCGCACTTCCCTCGTAATGTAATTCTTCACGTCCTTTTCGATAAAATTTAACTCGCGATGACCCCCGGCAGCCGCAACAAATGATTGGTATGCTTTGCTTGGTCTGATACCGGCCTCCTCGTTATTCTCTATTGTACGACGAATGGACATGCTTAGTTCCCTGTGCTGTTTGAGCATCTCTGCTTTGCTTGGACAGCAGGGGTGTGAATGATCGAGCACAACCTTTGAAATAATCCAAGCACCGACATCCTTCAATGTGTGTATATAAATTCTTGCAGGACAGTTTAAACCGGCTGTAGGATTGGTCTTCTCAGTCGGAGATATTTTAGATTTCCATTTTCCCTCTCTGCTACATGTAATCAGTTGATTTTTAATCTCGTTTCCCTTCCTATTTGTGCACCGAACTCTTGTAGAGAAACCTGCAGCCTTGGCGTAGTTCCTGTAAAATTTTTCAGCATCTTCAAGGGTGGTAAAGGTCATTCCAACTTTCGGAACAAGCTCGTCATCAACAACTGAGAGAGGCTGCACAATACACCGTGTCAGAAACTGTGAATACACCCATAGATATGATTCAAATACACCCAATCATGCCTAATATGATACAGCCGAACCGCAACAACTCAACTACACAATGACCTTTAAAGCCATAAACTGTAAATACACAGGCTGCAGAATACACCATGTCAAAAACTAAAAACACACCTAATCATGTCTGATATAATACACCTGAACAACAACAACTCAATTAAAATAACAAAATCAGTAGTGTAGATACACCCACACTTCTAGCAAAAATACACCCAAAAAAAGACCTGATCTACACCCGAGCGTCTACTATAAATTCCAGGTAATTAATCACAACTAATACATTGAATCGACAGATTCATGTTAACGTGTTAGTTTCACAGTCAATGTTCAGCAATTTTCAACTACACAATGCTATACAAATTACTGAAAGAAAATTCATTATGTAGATCAAACCTCAGGAACTTCGTTAGATTCAAATTCATAATCCACTTCGCCTGGATTCAGCTGAGAAGCTGAGGTGGAATGATCCATTATCTTCAAAACGAGTTCAAACTTTGATTTCAGAAAACAACAAATCAAAATAGAAAACGAAGATCGAGTTGCAGAGAGAGAAAAAAGTAACGTAAACGAAGAACATACCAGTGAGAAAGCGAGAGGAAAAGAACGATGGAGAAGAACGAGGGAAGACGCACGAGAAGAACAACCAAATCTCAAAATAACGAAAACGAAGAAGGAAACAAATATTTTAAATTTGGTAGTTAGATATACGCGGAATCTTATATAGCGCGTATAATCAACGTACGTGGAGCAGCGCGTATTTTGATTTTATTGTTTAATGAGCTTGTAAAGCATACAAGCCCTAATGACTTGTATGCAGAGCTTTTCCGAAAAGATTAACTACGCCAATTTATATATAGATTTTTTTAATCAGATTAAATATTAATATAACAAAAGAAATTAATCACTTAATTTATTTGTATACTAAATAAATATATATTGATCTTTTAATACACAAATCATACATAAATATAATAAGATAAATTAAGTACATGACCTGCAAAAACAAAGGAGTTTTAATTTGAAATTGCATATATGCAAAACATGAGACAATGTAACTAATGTGTATATATCTGCTGAAAGTTTAGTTGTTCTTCATAGTGGCATATTAGATAAGAGAAGGGTTGCTGAAATACTGTATACGATAATTTTGCACTTCAAGCATTCGAAAGTAGCACTGTGATAGTTGGTGTATATGATAATTTTGCACTTCAAGCATTCGAAAGTAGCACTGTGATAATTGGTGATATACTTACCCCGTTACGGAAACAGGAAATATTGTGATTTAATTAATATAGTTCCTTATGTGTCAATTATACTATCTAAAAATTTTATAATATACTTATTAGGATTTTACTGTACACTTCAGCTCGATTGGTGGGGTATTAAATGACACACATCAATGCAACTTTTATATTTGTTATTTGATTATTTAATAGCACATTTATCATTCACCAAGTTAGTTAGATTCAAATCTAAATATATAAATGAATGTCACATAGTTAATAATCGTTGCCCGTGTGATTACAATAAAATTATTTGTATTAATTATTTAATAATTGTTTTATGCATAACAATAACATAGTGTTCCCAATTTTATTTAAATACACATACATAATAGCCTTTTCAGGTATAAGTGGAATCTACTAATATGAGTAAAAAAAAAAAAAAAAAAAGGATCATTTAGGCTATTGAAAGTAGGGAATAGAAACAGTATTTTATCCTATACTATCGATTTGTATGCATAAAAAATTTTTCAAAGTAAAAATAACAACTATTAGTATCAATGAGTATGTCCCAACTAATTTTTATATTTGATCAACACGCGGGTCTTACCCTAGGTAATTAAGGTGAAACACCTATGGTTTGCAATGATGTAAATAATGTGAAAGAGTGGAAGTTCATAATTTCAAGCTAACAATTTTAAGCAGCATGATCTTGCCAGCTATTTACAAACGCCCCTTATTATTCTTTGTTTCATGATTATTCAGCATCATTTGATTAATCAATCAAATGCCTTTAGATTTCAGCATTATACTCAAAAGTGTAGCTCTATGTTAATATGATAACCATAAATCCATAATCTTCTTTGTCAACTATAAGTTCGGCTTAAAGTCGGTCAAACTTAATACTAGAGTGTCAAGATTCAAGAATCCACACAAAAGGAAAATAACGAGAAAGAAAGGTTGCTGCTTATAGCAGGAGAAATACAATTCACTACCTTACCTTCCTTTAAAGTCATTTTGTTCACCACTTTCCAGTCTTTTTCCACCATGTGAATCTGAACAAATTTTATTCAACAAGATAATTAGTTCCAAATTTCAGGAAAACACTATTTCTAAGTGAGTGAAATTGGCACAAGAATCATCAAGGACACTTATTTTAATTCTATATTACCAACTTTATGCGCACATAAAAACAGATGCAACAATCAGTACGGGTGAAGAAGATATAACAATTAGTAGAGAGGAATTTGAAGATATTAGAACCAACATGATGTTTTGATACGTGCTTCAAATGTTCGTGAAATGAAGAGATCAAGTATTATTTAAAAATTATTTTATATTTTTAGAATGTTTAATTTATTTTGATTTTGTTTATTTATTTAGTTACTAAATTGAGTTTTATGTTATGGGTTTAGAATTTTCTTTATTTTAATCAAATAAGAGGTTATAAATACCTCATAAAATATTATAGTTATCATTTACTGATTAGAGGTGTGAAAACCTCTCTTTAGTTTCGTAATAAAACTATTATGTGAACAAGTGAGTGAACGAGTCTCTCTATTATTGCATAAAAAAATTGGATAAAAGGTTGAAGAGTCCCTTCGATTCAATTCCCAAACTATGGTGTGGACAAATTAGGTTGAGGAGCCTTTTTTGTTGCGTCAAAAAATTGAGTAGAAAGTAGAGTGATTCTTTGTGTATTCAATTTCAATCTATCTCTTTTGTTTCTATTTCAATTTCAATATATCTTTTTACTCCGTTTAAATTCTTATCATTTGGTATCAGATTTCAGGTATTAGATTAATCCTCATCAATCTATATTTGTTCTCCTTGTAAAAAAAAGAAAACCAAAAAAATTCATTGTCTCCCATGTGCTTCTTTATGTTCTTGTCATCTTTGTCTCCCTTGTGTTTTATTATTATTTTTGTTTATCTTGTTGATTTCATTATTTAAAAAAATAAAAAAAGCATACAATGCAAAGAGAAAAAAAAGGCAAACAAAAAGAAAGTTAAAAAAAATTATCTTTCTTATATTTGTTCTTTTCATGCACTATGTTCTTAACTACAAAATTCAAAGATGAATCTTTTTGAGGAGAAAAAAAATAATACGTACTTTAAATGTTCGTGATACGAAGAGATCAAGTATTATTTTTTTAAAATTATTTTATATTTTTAGAATGTTCAATTTAGTTTGATTTATTTTGATTTTATTTATTTAGTTACTAAATTAGACTTTATATTATGAGCTTAGGATTTTTTAATTTTAACCTAGTAAGAGATTATAAATACCTCAAAATATTGTAGTTGTCGTTGTTCCTACATCTGAATCCTTATCTTTTTCTTGTCTGTCTTTTCTTCTCTGATTTTTCTACTGCACTGAGTCCAACCACAACAACTTTTGAAACAGCAACTTTTGAAGTCACATTTAATTCACCGACATTTGCATCTGTATTATTCTGTTCAGATGGTGTGCACTCTTCTTTTGTAGTTGTTCTTTCGTCCAAATCCATATCTTTTCTCTTCCTTCTCTTCTTTTTCTCAGATTTTACAGGTTCACCCATCTCATTCATATAAACAGCTTTCGGAGTCACATTTGATTCCTTGACATTTGCTTCAGTGTTATTATTCTGTTCAGATGGTGTGCATTCTTCCAACTGCATTGGCTTAGGATCTTCTTGTAATACTTCTCTTCTTCCTTCAGCTCTATCAGTCAGACCAACCTCACTTTCATTGCACTGGTCAAGAACAATATTCAAATTATCTTCATTCAACTGCTTGGGTTCCTTTGGCTCCTTTACACCCGAAGGTTGTAATTTTGTTTCAACATCAGAACGGTTGTGTTTTTCTGACTTCTTTACTTTAGATGGAATGCCTTCTAAGGATGCATCAGTTCCAATCTCCATTTTTTCAAGCGTAGGTTTGCTCATGCTGTTATCTAGCAAGGATAAAAAAAAATAATAAAGGATCAGTAGATTTAACATTTATTTATTTATTTATTTCAATTATTGGATTTTTTTTTATTAAAAGTAAAAGAGAAATTCAATAAGATGAGAAGGATAATACAAATTGGGGATAAAGGTTCCTCTATACAAAATCAAAACAAAGAGGGAAAGTCCTCCATAAAGCATAGCCTTCCAATCTCGCAGCATAACTTTTTAATTATTACGTACATATCAAATTCATATTAATATGACCGAGGTTTACCACCCAAGAAGACAAGTATAATATGTCTACTTTCAAGTTTCAACCGTTCCTTGAGTAGTATATTACCTTTAGAGACTATACCATCTTCATAAATTTCCTCTTCAACACCCCCTCGAATGTTGGAAGGATATGCTTCTGCATCTTTCCTGAATGAAGTCAAACGTGTCTCATGAGAATTTGATGATCTCTTCTTCCCTTTCTTCTCCATAATATCAGCATCATGAATCAAAGATCTCTTACTTTTCTTCTTCTTATTTGTAGCACGTAAAGGTTCAGTAGCCTCTTTCATTGACTCAGTACCAATGCCAATTGTCGTGTTATTATCATTGAATTCATTGTGCTGATGCTCCTTTAGAACTTCACTTTCAATGATTACTTCTTTAGTTGCATTTAATGAAGGGTCTGCCATAACCTCAATCTCCCTTTGAACAGTATCATTACCTGGCCTAAAAACAGAAGCATCATATTCCACAGTATCATCTTCTTTCCTTGTACTCATCTGTTTTTCCTTTGCACTAGACACAGATTTTGACATTTCATCTTCGCAAACGATGTTATCATCCTTAACAGCTTTATCAGATGCATTCACAAAATCATGTTCTTCTGTCTCATCATTGATCAAACCAGTCAAGGCATTATCTGAATTTCCAAGAAGTACCAGCTGGTTATGAGAATCAGAAGAACAATCATTTTGACCACGATTGCTCAATGGAGAAACATCCACACTAAGAAACCAGCTCTTGAAACCATAGAAGGCACTTTTTACAAACATGGAATCAGATAGGTGATAAAAGTACCCTTTGCGCTTTACCTGCAAATTAGCAAAATAATGTTATAATGAATAGGAATACGACCATGGCTTGGATAGCAAAAGAGAGTCAACAAGATCACCAGATATTTGAGCTGGAAGTGTGTCCTCATGACAAGACCATCAATGGGGCAGTAGCCAAAAGCTTCCCACGATAATTAAGATACGCCGTGCTGTTGTGGTAACTAAAGCTTCTATGGTTGGGCTTCTCAACCGTGAGCAATATGCCCAAGGACACATTTATTGCCCCAATCGGGAAAATAACCAAACTCGCCTCTTTAACCTTAACCGACTGCAAGGTAACGATAGGGTCCTTCTGCTTGAAGACAGTGAAGATCAAGATCACCAGGATCACCACCAACAAAATCACAATAGCAGCAGTGACACCGCAGCATATCTTAATCCTTTTTGGAACACCTCATGCAGCACGCCATGGCTACTCTCAAAATTGGGCGATACAGAATTTCCCAAAACTATTCAATGTGCATAATCCATGGAACAATAAAACCAAAACATGCATTGTACTTATAGGAACAGTTGTACTCTAAATATATATAATTAGGTCTTATAGCATTCTCTCTCTTTTTTTTTTTTTTTTGGTATTTGAAGATTAAAACAATGAACGAGACGGCTGATTGTTCTTTTTTTTTTGCAGTTCCAAACTTCTAGACGCACTTATTTTAGTTCGTTTCCTACACACAAAAACAAAAAGACAAAGCAAGCATCTTTGGGGACACACAACCTAGAAAACGAAGCTTGCTATTTTCTGAAACATTGAGGGTGCTAATGCAGAACGTCGTAGCAGCTGCACAAAGTCATAAACATTCAGAACACTGTACTGGAGAGGGAAAACAAAGTCTGCATTTGAAAAATAAAAAATCTCTGAAGAATGAAGAAAGAGAAAGTAAAAGTGTGAAAGGAAGACCTTTGAGGTCGGAGACGGTATCGTGATCGGAGACGAGGACGGCCAAGTGAGTGTCGAGGTTGGTGTCGATGAAGACGACGTCTTTGTTTTCAGAGAGGAGTTTAGGGTTGGACTCCGAGTCACGAATCGGAGGGTCCATTATTGAGTCGCTCGGCGGAGCTGGTTGAGTGGTGAAGGGGAAGCAATGGAAGAGAGCGCGCAGAATCCCTGATATGCTGGCATGTGAGGTAAGAATGCTACGTGTCTTTGTATTTTCCTTACTCTTTCTCACAAGTATTTATGGCGGGGATGGTTCAGCTTGGCTCAAATCGAGAAAACATAAAAACCGGAATCATAATTATCAAAAAGGGAGAGTTCGAGGAGCCAATAGAATATTTGTACAATGTGTACAATGGAAATTTAGGAAGTATTAGAGATATAATTATTAGTGTTAGTTTTTTTTATTAGCTGAAGTTTTTGGGATGAGTGGTATCATGACATGGTATTAAAACTTTCGATCCGAAATATTAAGAGTTTGATCCTTGATGAATCCAAAAATTAGGATGTTCATTTTGTAACTCATATAACTCATAGTCCATTGTACACATTGTACAAATAAGTCAATGTCTCCCTAACGGAACTCTTTATTTACTAAAATAAATAATTTTAAAAATTATTACGAAAATACGTTATTTTATCTTATTTATATTGTGTAAACGAGATATATGAATTTTTTTCAATTTTTATATATCTCGTTTACAGTGTAAACTAGATATATGTATTTGTAACTTATTTATCTCAAATTTTATTATTTATATATACAAAAAATTTCTAAAATAATTTTTAAATTAATATTTTTTATGTATTAACTAACTTAAAATAAAGAAACTCATTAAGGTTGGCAATACATACTCTACCCACGGGTACCCAATCCACTGTGGGTAGGGTAGAAATCGATCCGAGTATTTAAAGTATTTATTAATATGTATGAAATTCGAAATGATTGAATTTTATATTTACTTTAAAAAAAATTTATATTTCTGTGGGTAGAATAAGGTAAGGTTGGGTTTAAAACTTTAGAGTATGGGTAAGATTAGGGTTGAGAGATTCTCAACCCGCGACGGTTAAGATAGGGTAGAGTTTTAATAAAATTTACCCATTGTCAGTCCTAGAACTCATATTTGATTTTTGACCATGCAAAATATTAATTTAATCTAATTTATTTTAATTTATACATATTATATTTAACGATCATTCTTTAATAACGAAGAAAAAAAATCATCCAGTCTTGTTTGAAGAAATACAAAAATTTTTGTTTATTATAAAATTTTTCATATAAATAATTAACTATATTTATGTAAATTTTTATGAATGCAACATTTTAGAACTTGTATACAATGCGAATCAAATTATTTATAAAGTCAAATTTGTAAGTTATGGTCAATTACAAAGTCAACGTGGATCATTCACAAAATTTCAATGATACGATCTTTAATACTTTGCAGGATTTAAAGACACATGTTAAGATTACAAAATTAAAAAAATTTTATTAGAAATAAAAAAAATTAAATTTTTAATGCATTTATTTTATAGTAAGAAGAAATATCTTAACAAATCCAAGTATCATGTTCATATTTTTTAAAAACTTTTGAAATTCAATGGTTATAATATTATACAAAATAGTATAGTAGTTGAAGTTGTTTGGGCTAGCACAGTTAACAATTATGTCAAGAAAAATAGATTTTTTTTATCATAGAAATATTTTATAAAATTTATTTGGTATCAATATCTTAGAAGTTTAGATATATAAATAATGACTTTTATAATGCAATGACATCTTAGATTTAGTTATTACTAGTATTTTTGTCCGTGAAAAATCACGAGTATATTTAGACCAAAATTAACTATGATAAAAAATAATAAAAATATCTAAAATGTTTAATTTCAATGTAGAATAAAAAATAATAAATGAGAAAAACAACAAATAATAGTAATAAAAAAATAACATATCATTTTAGGTTTGAAAAAAATTCTTTGAATACTTTGTTGTGTGTAAATCCAGCATAATTAACAAATAATTAGTCAATAAATTAAATATTAATTAAAAAAATTAGAAAATAGAATTTTATAGTTTAATGAGGAAGAATTAATTAAAATACGAATTTTGACATTAATTTTAAAAAGTTTGATCTAAAATTAGACTGAATAGGCCAAACTGATCTACCAGATCCATAACGGGCCGAAAAACCCAACTAGTTCACTTAACCAAATGAGCTCAGCTCATTCCTTCCTCCTTCCTTGCTGTTTCACATTGGAACACATAAGGAAAGAGAAGAAAAATTCCCAAACCCTTGTTTCCCATTCAAATCCACATATCTTTCAACTCTGAGTTTCGATCGCCACACCGTTTACGGCCACGCGACTGTAGTGTCAAGCTCTACAAAGTCCGGTACTCAATTTGGTAAGAAAATCACAATTTCATTTTCAATCTTTGATTTTTGATGTTATAGGATCCGATTAGTTTAAGGAATTAGCGAATTTTTATTAGCTTGAGGTACGGTTAAGGTAAGGATCCTCAAACCCTAATAAATCCCTTGTTTATATGTGTTTGGGTATTAAAATTTGGTATATAAATGTGTATCTTTAATTTGAAATAAATTTCATTCCAATCCAAAATTCGAAACTCCAATTATGGATCGCCAAAGTTCGTTAAAATCAAGTTTTTCATCTAAAATACCAACCTCTATTTTTACCACATTTTCCAACTCAAACCTGCACTCCAAATTTCAAACAACATCAAAATATACCAAACTGCATATTATTATTTTACATTTACATCATACACTTCCATACACAATTTTGCCAATTCCAACCCCAACCATTCACATTCAACACCACATTTATACTCAATCATCAATATATCATTGTTTTTCATAATAATCATTATTTCATCAACCATCCACCACATCCATTTAACAACAACATACCTAATACCCACATCAAACAACACATAATTCAATAATCAAAACTACCACATGTAGACCAACATATGATTCATCTTATCCTTTGGTCGTCTAGCCTAAGTTTTCACAAGATATTATATATTACATACGAGAAACTAAAACCATACCTTGACCAATTTCTCTCCTAAGCCAAAAACACCCAAATTGATAAGGTCACAAGCTTTCAACACCAAAACCTCAGCACCCAAGGCTCAATTATGCTTTCAATCTCTTCAAATGAGTTCCAATTTCACATATACACTACCTTAATTTAAAGGGTTTTGCCAACCTAATTAAGAATTTTGTCCTCAAAATTCAGATTCAGTTACCTGAAAATAGGTATGGGTAGTCTTTCCACATTTCTGACTCAAGTTCCCAGTGTACTCCTCAATTCCAGCTCGACTCCAAGCAACCTTAACTAACGACACTTCTTTTTCACATAGTTGCTTAATACTGGTATCGTCAATTCTAACTGGAGTTACTTGAAATGTCAAATCCCCTTTTCAATTGAACTGCCTCAGGTTCTAAGACATGGCTTACCTCAGAAGTATATTACCAAAGCTGTGAAATGTGTGGTACGTCGTGCAGGGTCAAAGGATACGGCGGTAATACTATTCAATATGCCACTCGGCCACTAATCCGTCTTAATACTTCAAATGGCCCAATACACTTTGGTTTCAACCCCTTAGTTTTGATTACTTGTCGATTCTAGTCTATTGAACTAACCGTCCAGAATGCGTAACTTTCTTCTTCAAACTATGTAACACCCTAATTACCCTAGGCCTTACCTCGCGTCGTAAAGCAAAGGTTAATCAAAGGTTACGACAATTCTAAAGCTTGTACATATTCATATATAGAAAGAAATAATAATTCTAGAAGCCCGATGATAAACCTATATTTTATGATATATTTTGTGCTCAATTTAAGTGATTTATTCAATCCTTCACCCACTTATTCATGTAAATTGCATGGTTTTACCTTCCCTTCATTATTTTATGATATATATGAAAAACATGTTTCCTATGCTTTAAAAATATTAATTTTAAATATCCTTTAATACCATTTGATGCCGTGATTTGTGTGTTAAGTATTTTCAGGTTTCATAGGGTAGGAATGGCTTAGAGGACAGAAAAGAAACATACAAAAATAGAGTTTTGAAGAAAAGGCAGCGACGCGAACGCATGGACGACGCGTACGCGTGGACGACGCAGAGGCGTGCCTTGAGCAGAACGCAAATGATGCGTACGCGTGACCGATGCGTACGCGTGACAAGAAAAACTCCCAGATGACGCGAACGCGTGACCCACGCGAACGCGTGACAGACGCCACGTACAAGAATCTGCAGAAAGCGCCCCCAGCGATTTCTGGACCCTTTTTCGGCCCAAATCCAAGTCATAAACACAGAATATAAGCCAGAGAATGGAGGAATCAAACAACAACTTAGTGATAGATACAATATTCATAATTTTAGGATTAGATGTAGCTTTTAGAGAGAGAGACTCTTTCCTCTCTCTTAGGATTAGGATTTAGGATTTCTATTATGTTTAACCTATGATCTCTTCAATCACAGGTTCAATGTTCCTTTAATTTATTTTCTACTTTTAATTATTTCATTACTTTAATTGATATTTATCTTTCCGAATTGGCTTATGAATTTTTCCATGTTAGATTTGAATATTCTATTTAATATAATTCGAGGTATTTCAGATTAATAATTGTTTTATTCTATTTATGATTGCTTCCAATTCAAATTAGATTTATTTCCCTTTTTGGCTTTGGTTAAGTAATTTGTAACACTTGAGTTATCAAACTCAGCTGTTGATTGAAATTAGAGTTGCTAATTGATTCGAATCGCTCTAAAGCTAGTCTTTCCACAGAAGTTGACTAGGACTTGAGGATCAAATTAATTAGTCCACTTGACTTTCCTTTATTAAGTAAGGGTTAACTAAGTGGGAGCAACAAACAATTCTCATCACACCTGATAAGGATAACTAGGATAGGACTTCCAGTTGTCATACCTTGCCAAGAGATTTTCTAATTATTAATTTATTTTTCTCGTTAATTAAATTATTTGTTCCACATTTCAAAAACCCAAAAATACACTTTTTTCATAACCAATAATAAATCATACTTCCCTGCAATTCCTTGAGAAGACGACCCGAGGTTTAAATACTTCGGTTATAAATTTTATTGGGTTTTGTTACTTGTGACAACCAAAGTTTTTGTAAGAAAGGAATTCTTGTTGATCTAGAAGCTATACTTACAATGGAAATTTATTTGTGAAAATTCTAGATCGCGCGAGAATTTCGCTCTTCACCCGATGAAGATTAAGCTCAAAAAACAAAGTTTGAAAAGCGCAAAACATTCACACGAAACTATAACGTAAGGCACAAGATATGCATACAGATATCACGACATATATATAGATATATCAAAGTATAATAGTCATAAGAGTCTAGCTATGACTCATGGAGTTTATGCTGGCTAGATAGATGGTACGCAGAATTAAACTTCGTACAACTGAACCAGCAAGTACACTGGGTCGTCCAAGTAATACCTGAGTGAGTCAGGATCGATCCCACGAGGATTGTGATTTGAAGCAGGCTAAGGTTATCTTGTAGATCTTAGTCAGGCGGATAGAAAAGTTGGTTGGTCATTTAAAGCGCATAAAAGTAAAATAAAGAAAATGTTACTCAATTGATGGTGAAAGCAATGATAAGAAGATGGTTAAGGCTTGGAGATGCTGTGTTCTTCTGGATTAATCCGGTCTTATTATCTCTTCCAACTATGAATGATTTCTTCTATGGCAGGCTGTATGTGATCAACACCTTTCTTGAGAGGTCGCCAATGCTCCTTCAGATCTGAACCCTAGGGTTAGTGCGGATCCAGTCTGATTGAGGGTGAAGCTCCTACAGTCCATTCTCCTTAGTGATCCTACTCAAAACGCCATAAACAAGGTCGAATCTTCTGGATTAGAGAATACTGTGCCTTTGGTTCTAGCCTCTACCACAAAGACCCTAATCTCCCCATACCTCGGCTGAACTGATGTCTCGAGAAGTCCTCAACGAAGTCGTGGATTAGCCATCTAAGAGATGTATAATCAAGCTAGTGGTTCATCATTGTCCGATGAAAGACTTACTTTGAACCATGTAGAATGAGATAACCTTATGCCAGTTCAACGCATTCATAAGGATGAAGAACGAAGATACATCTTAGAATAGAAAATCAAACACGGATTGAAGATAAAATAGTAATACTTTATTAATCCATCAAACTCAGCAGAGCTCCTCCCTCCACCTAGGAGGTTTAGAAACTCATACTGATAGAGAATACAATGTTGAATTCAAAATATGCCAGAAGAGATCCTAAACAAGGGCGATCTTCTCCTTTTAATACTAAACTAATGACTAAAGATTACATAAGGGTAAAACAGTGTTTAGTGCTAAAATCTACATTCGGGGCCCACTTGGTGAGTGTTTGGGCTGAGCTTGATTGAGATCCACGTGCTAGGAGGGCCTAGGGGCATTGAACGCTTGCTAGGAGCCCCCTTTTGGGCGTTGGACGGTGGTCTCCTCCTTGTGGGTGTTGGACGTCAGAATAGGGAAGGAGGCTGGCATTGAACGTCAGTTTTGTGCCTTTAATTCTGAAGTAAAGTATAAACTATTATACATTGATGGAAAGCTCTATATTTTAGCTTTCTATAGCCGTTAAAGCTCCATTTGAACTTTTGTAACTCCAGAAAAGCTCTTTCAAGTGCAAGGAGGTCAGATCCTGGCAGCATCTGCAATGCTTTCTCTGCCTCTGAATCAGACTTCTGCTCTAGCTCCTCAATTTCAACCAGAAAATACCTGAAATTGCATAAAAACATACAAACTCAAAGTAGAATCCAAAAATGTGAATTTTGCACTAAAACCTATGAAAACGTAATAAAACTTAAACAAAACATACTAAAAACTATATGAAAATGATGGCAAAAAGTGTATAAAATATCCGCTTATCAGAACACAAAACTTAAACTTTTGCTTGTCTCCAAGAAACTAAAAACAAAGTAGGATAAAAAGAAGAGTAAGACACAATAAATCTCAGAGTTTTCAATGAAGCTCAGTTTCAGTTAGATGAGCCTGACTTAGTAGTTTTTTGCTTTTGAATAGTTTTGGCATCTCACTATCGATTGAAACTCAGAAGTGTTGGCATCCTTAGGAACTTAGAATCCAGATTATATTATTGACTCTCCTAGTTCAGTTCTTTTTTATTCTTGAACATAACTTTTTAGAGTCTTGGCCGTGACCCTAAGCACTTTATTTTCTAGTATTACCACCGGATACATAAATGGCACAGACACTTAACTGGGTGAATCCTTTCGGATTATGATTTAGCTTTGCTAGAATTCCTAGATAGAGGTATCCAGAGTTCTTAAGCACACTCTTTTTATTTTGGATCACGACTTTAACTGCTCAGTCTCAAGCTTTTCACTTGATACCTTCACACCACAAGCATATAGTTAGGGACACTTTTCATTTGGAGTGATTAAGCCAATATTTTACTCCTTTTAGGCCCTCCTAACCATTGATGCTCAAAGCCTTGGATCCATTTACCCTTGCCTTTTGGTTTAAAGAACTATTGGCTTTTTCTACTTTTATTTCTTTTTCAGCTTGCTTTTTTTTTTTCGCATGCAAAATTTTTTTCTTGTTATTGCATCTTGCTTTTTTGCTACTTTTCTTGCTTCAAGAATCAATTTTTTGAATTTTTCAGATTACCAATAATACTTAACTTTTATCATCATTCTTTCAAGAGCCAACATTCTTAATTTCAACTTCAAATATGCACTGTTCATTCATACATTCAAAAAACAAAAGCAACACCACCACATCAAGATAATTGAACTATTCTTAAGATAAACTCGAAATTCATGCAACTTAATTTTTTTTTCAAATAAAATTTTCTTTTAAATAAGGTGAGAGATATACGGAACATTTTATAGCCTTAAGATATAGATAGAAATGATCATGCAACAAGAACAAGAGAACAGATAATAAAACATAATAGAAAACAGAAAAATAACATAAGAAAAGGGGATTAAGAGAAGGAATCCACCTTAGTGATGGCGGCTTGATGAGAGCAAAATCGTAGGTTAAGAATTTTCACACAAAATAATTCCATTGATAGTATAGTTCCCAACTGACAAGTAATGCTTAAATCAAAGTTTAAATGTTTTGGTTGTCACAAGTCCAACCCAATAAAAGTAACCGAAGTATTTAAACCTCTGGTCGTCTCTCAAGGAATTGCAGTAAGATATGCATATTATTGGTTATGGTATCCAAGGGGTTGGGTTGGTAAAAAGAGGCAAGAAAATAAACCAAGCAATTAAAGATAACAACTACTAAAAAGAGGCATTCATGGCAAGAATTGAGAATCTAAGCTTTCTATCCTAGTCATTAATTATCATACAATGATTAACAAGAATTTATCTTATTTAGTCAACTCCAACAATGGAAGAAAGTACAATGTTATCTTCACACGAGAGAAAGTCAAATAAGACTAGTTAATCTCAATCTAAAAGTCCTAATCAACTCACTAATTAAATTAGTAAGAGATTAGGGTCAATGGAAATAATATTAACTAACAACTCTAGATCACCAATCTAAATTAGGTATTAATGACTCAAGATTACCTAATTTCTCTTTCTAAGCCAAGAATGCTAAAAAACTACTCTAATATCCAACCAGGCATTTTGTCAAACACTTGGAAGGCATAAAAGGAAAGCATGTTAAATTACAAGAAATATAAAGTCTACAACTACCCAATGTAAGAAATTAACAATAAAAACTAAGGAAAGCACATCAAATATGAAATACCTCAAAATTGTATTAAAGAGAATGGGAATTGATAAGAGTTCATCAACATAAAAAGTAACCAAAATGAGAAATTAACAAGAAGAACTAAGAAAATCAAGACAATGGAACAAGAAATTATAAAGAAAACAAGATGGAAACAAGAAATTAAACCTAGATCTAAGAGAAATTAACCTAATCCTAACCTAATTCTAGAGAGAAGAGGGAGCTTCTCTCTCTAGAAACTAACTAAGGCATGATTCCTACACTAACTAATTGCTCCCCCTTTGTCCAGTCTTGAATTCTGCATGAAATAGTCTCTGGAATCAGTTGGATTTGGGACTGGAAAGCTTAGAAATCGCACCCAGTATTTTCACTTTAATGAGGTCACGTGCTGGCTGTGACGCGAACGCATTGGCCACGCGTACGCGTCGTCTGGCTTTTTCTTCTCACGCGTACGCATCGCCTTCAACGATGCACCTCTTTACACGTATGCGTCTGTCACGCGTGTGCATCGCTCTGGATACTCCAAATCCTTGTTTTTCCATGAACTAAGCATGTCATCATGTCATCATGCTAAACCAAGAAAAAGACAAAGGGTATCAACATTTATTCAATGCAAACTATCTAAATGCAACCTATCTAAATACAACTATCTAAATGAATGCAACCACTTGGTTAAAATAAATCAATTCCCAAGAATACATATATAAGCACAAGGGCTAAAGGTATTACAACCAAGTCAAATCCACAATTGAATTGAGTTATTAAAAGAATTTACAAACTTGCAAGAAAAGAGATGATCACGGGTGAAAACATATAATTGAGCAATCGAACCCTCATCGGATGTGTATCCGCTCTAGTCACTCAAGTGTATAGGGTTGATTCACTCAATTCTCCTCTAATCATGCTTTCCAAGATTTATTTTTCATCTAACAATCAACAATTATTTCATGCATGCATACAAATATCATGAGAACTTATCCATAAGTTGTAATGGGGCTAGGGTCAAGGTAGGATTGTATTTGGTTAGGTGGACTAGAATTTGAATCTTTGATTAACTTAAACTTCCCAACTAACCTATGACAACCTATACTATTTAAAGCAAACCTAATTACCCATTCTTCACTTTTTCACACACTCATGCACTCTCTTTTTTATTACAATCCATATGCATTGATTATTATTGAACTTCACTTGAGGGTATTTTGTCCCCTTTTTATTGCTTTTCTTTTTTCTTTCCTTTTTCTTTGTCTATTTTTTTATTTTTTTCTTTTATTTTTCTCTTTTTTTTTTGATGAATTATATACAAAAATACCAATGCACATGGTTTAAATATGATTAATACATGAGTATGTATCCAATTCTCAAAATTTTGACAAAAATACAAACACACACTTTTATCCCAACCAATGTTCCCAACTCTTCCAAAATTAAATGATAAACACTCTCACTAGTCTAAGCTAATCAAAGATCCAAACAAGGGATATTTATTATTTTTCACTTCAAGGCTTGTAATGTGCTAAAATTAAGAACACATGGGTTTAGCATAGGCTCAAAGTTGGTTAACAATGGAAGATAAAATGTAAGGCTATTTGGGTAAGTGAGCTAATTGAAACAATGGCCTCAATCATATAAGTGCATTCATACACAAAATAATGGACATATAGAATCAAAGAAATCAAAGATTACAATCATAGAAAGAGAATAATCACACAAGAATAAAAATAGTGGTTATATGATGTAACCATACAATTTGGCTCAAATCTTACATGCTTATGTGTTCTTAGCTCAAAAATTATGTTCCACAATGTATAATTCAAGCAAGTTCTAATTTTTTTTTCAATTAATTGGGGTGCCATATAGATAAACTTCTTGGAGAATTTCATTATTTTGGCTAAGTTTATTATATACATGCTAAATGAAATGTTGTGATTGGGAAACGTCAAAATTTCTTAGTTTATTCCCTATTTTCAACCAAACCAAATTCTCATATGCAAAAGGGTAAACTAAGCTCAATAATCTACATTTTTTTCAAATCACAACTAATAAACTAAAATAACTATATATATATATATATATATATATATATATATATATATATATATATACTATCAAACTAAAAGTACAAATCAAACTAAAAATCTAAGATATATACAAGCCAAAGTACAAAATGCGATAACTAAAAAAATATCCAAAATAACTAATATGTACAAGAATCCCAAAAGTGCAATAAAGTAAAAATGTGCAATTACTGAAAATAAACAAAATAAAGCAAACTAAAACAGGAGTCTGAAATGGTCACCAAAATGAAATCCACCGATGACGGTGACCTCTCCACACTTAGAAGAAATCATCGTCCTCGATGCTACAACTCAGGCTGGGTGAGAGGGTCAACGTCCGCAGCTGGCTGAGGCTATGGCTCTGGTTGTGGCTGTGTAGCAGCCTCTGCCTGCTGAGCCTCCTCCTCTTGAGCCTCCTCCTCCGCCTCAGACTAGTCGGAAGGAGTATCGGGCTCGGAGGGCATGTCGACGCCCAATGCTGCTATCATCCGTCTCAGGTGCTCATAACATAGCTTGTTGCGACATTCTATCTGATCCATGCACTCAAAAAAGCGATGCACGAGACGGTAGGTTGGCTGAGATGATGATGGTGGTGCTGACCTGGTAGATGTAGATGGTGCTTCTGAGGGTCCAGCTGCTGCTGAAGAAGAAGCTGGCCCAAATACTGCTGCTGTGGTAGGTCGGTCTCTATGCTGGGCTGCTGGTTGGTCACCAACCTAAGTCCCCCACGGAATCACTTTCTCCTTTTTGTGGACCGCTGGTGGTGACTCATCATCTGGAAGCCAATGGACTCCATGCCGGTGAGCAAGCTGCGTGACCAAGCACGGGAATGGAAGGTTACCCCTGATATGGGCCCGCCACATGTATCGTCTGATAAGTCGGGAAAGGTACAACTCCTTCCCCTCAATGATGCACCCGATCAGGACAAGCATATCAATTGGAATCTCCGTGAAGTGAGTGCTAGGCATGACATAATGGGCCAGTATCTACTGCCATACCTTAGCCTCCTTCCTCAAATAATCAAACCTCATGCCCTCGGGTTTCACTTTAGAGGAATCCATCTCCCAAGGGACATCTAGCTGGGCAACCATACTACGTAGTGCATCAAAATTAAAAGTCATGATGTGCAACTCCTCCTCAGCCCTTTGGAAGGCATCCTTAGCACTGATTTTTGGCTAACAGTGGGGGATCTCCTCAATAACCGCCTCTATGACCATGATCTGTCTGTCTCTGAGGTGAACTGAGTCAAGGGTCACTCTGAAGAAATTACAATAGAACTCTTGGACCCAGGACTCATTCACTCTCGCTAGCTCTTTGTCTAGGAAGGCCCAACCCCTCTTCTCAATCTGGTGCTCAGTATACTGCCTCAGATCGGAGGGGATAACTAGCTTCGTCTCCAGGATGAGCTACCGTGCCTGAAAATGTGGAAATCGGAGCTTACAATATAGATTGGTGAACTTTTTTGAGTCGGTAGCAGGCGTGGCTTGATCTGCCTTCTTGTTCTCAGAAAGATCTCAGATAGACCGGAGGTAGTTGGTTCAGTAGATGACTGAGACCTCTTCCTTTTCTGAAGTTGGCCTTGGCTTTTCCCTTGCCTTTGTCAGACATCCTGAAAAATAGAAATTATAGGATACAGAATATTAAGCCAAGCAGAGGAGTGGAAAGTAAGTATATAAACAACAGACAGAAAACAGAAAATAGAAGGATATTGAGGTACATTCATGAAGTGAGCCAAAGAAATGAATTCTTGGAATGCAAGAAAAAAATAGAATTCAGACATCAATCAGAGGCATAATCCAAGAATTCATGCAATGATAGTAAAGATGCTTGTTTGTTAAGCAACAACAATTATCATGCCCAAAAGAATATAAAAGATTTAGTTTGAAAAACTAAAAAGAAAAGTTAGAAAGTCAATTAAGTCAAAAGTTAGAAAAGTGGGTTAAAGATAAGTGGCATGATAATTATTGAACTTACCCAAGAGAAGTTCAAAAATATTAGGAAAAGAGCATACTCACATTCATGAAGATGATGCAAGTCATTGATGATGAAATATGTTATGCACTATAAATGCAAAAAGGGGTGAGATCATCATCAATGAGGATGGTCACTAAATTTGTAGAGATTGGTGTAAAAGAATTGAAATATGCACTTGGTGTAACCAAAAGAGGGTTGAAAATAATTTTTTTATGTCAAAAGGTTTACACCAGTGGAAAGCACCAATTATTACAAACATAAGAACCTCAATTAAAAAGAGACAAGTTCAAGTCAATTGGTAAAGTTAAGAAAACTAGCCTCATTGGTTAAAGAAGGTGGAAGTTGAACCTGAACAAAAAAGCTGAAAAAGTTTGACTTAAACTTGAAAGATTGAAAGCACAAAAGAGATTCGCATTGACTTGGTTAATCAAGATTCTATTTGGCACAGAAATCCATCAAATAGTTCCTTGATTCTGTCAATCACAAATGCACATGAAAGGGAACCAAAAGAAATGCGGAAACGTGAGCCAATCAACCCATGAATTGAGTTTGGTATGAGCCAAATAAGTCTCAAATCAGAAAGTACCAAATTCAATTCATAAGTCGTAAGTTAAAAACAGGACAATTTTCAGAAAATTTTAGCAGCATTCCGATAGTAAATTGGACTATTCCCAAATTTCAATCATACAATTTAAATTTTCTATGAACGCATAAACACTTAAATTCACAAAAACCATACATATGGCTTCATAGGAAATCAAAAAGTGAGCCAAAAATTCAGCAAGAACAGAAATACAGCACCAAAATAGCAGAAAGGAATAAAGATAATGGACTCAATCAGTATTTACTCCATTGAATTCAACTTGCAATAATCATTTCTAAATAATAACCATTATACTTATAGCAGGATGAACTCAATGAATTACTCATAACTGACTCCAACAATGAAGTGCAATTGAAAGTAAACCTTCAGCAACAATCACAGTTATAACTCACACATTGAGCACATATCACATTCAGAAATTGATCCACTGTTTCAAGAATGCAGCAGTGGTGATAGCTCAAACTTAGAAATTCATCAAAGTTATCATCATCCAGGGTAACATTCAGAGAAAAAATGCAATCCATTCTAAACACATAGCAGAAATTAAACACACAGCAGAAATTAAACAGACCTAAATCCACTAACCAGAATCCTAGAACTACCTAACCACATGCAATCTAAGCTAACCTAATCAACAGAAACATAATTAGCTAATGCTAACATGGAAATTAATTAAAAAAAAGTTAAAAATAGAAATAGAAATTAACAGTGGAACTGGAACCTAGGAGAAGCAGAAACAGAAATAGGAAAGGAAGCAAAATGGAGATGGGAACAGCGACTGGAAGGACGGAGGCGCTACTGGCTCAGTAGCGGCACTGCCACGGTGGTCCAGTGGCGGTAAAGCTGAGACACTGAGTATCGGCGCTGAACTCAGAGAGCAGGGGCACCAAATTCCGTTCTGGTATAGAGACGGTGGATAAAAGAAGTCAATTGGAGAAGAAGGAAGGAGGGTGAGTGGTTGTTGTAGAGGGTGGAGATTGCCGACGGCAATGGGGGGCTGCAGTGGTGCTCGGTGGCACTGAGGAGAAGGGACGGCGAAAAGGGGGAAGAGAGGGAAGAAGAAGGAAAAGAAGAAGGGGAAAGGAAAGGGTGGTTAGCGCCGATTCGGTCACCGGAGTGATGGCCGGTAATGGGAGGCAGAAGCTTTGGTTCTTAGAGGGAGAAGAGAGACGTTAGGGATGAAGAGACGAGTGACGCGAATGGGCTAGGGTTCACGCGTCAGGGGTGTTAGTGAATTCAAATCCACGCATACGCGTCGTTGACGGTCACGTGTGGTAGAGTCAAAAAGAACATTGACGTGTAGGCGTCCTTAACGCGCATGCGTGAAAGGAGAGGCAGGGGGCTGACGCGTACGCGTGAGGCGCAATTGTGCTACACGCACATTTCCTGCACCACTTTCGCGTAACTCTCTGGAAAATGTATGGAGCAGCAATTTCAGCATTTCGACGCGTCCACATCACTCACGCATGCACGTGGAGTGCATGAAATGCGATATGACGTGTAAGCATCACGCATGCGCACACCTGGACTGCCACTTTTTTTATTTATTTAAACACCAAAACAGAGCTTAAAAGAGGAATTAAAATTCTCCCTACACTATATACCACTCTAAACCAACCAAAAATACAAATTAATAATATTTTTGAAATTTTGAGGTTTTTCACTAAATTTGAGAAAACTCGCAATTCAAGCAAAAATCTAAATTCAAAGAATCATCCTTATGCAAAGCATAAAACCAACAAACAACCTAGCACCAAAACAAAACATACAAAAGAATAAAAGGAAAGAACTACCTAACGATGGCAACTTAATTCATTCATTAATTATATCTACAAGAGAAATGGAAAGAGTTTACCATGGTGGGGTGTCTCCCACCTAGCACTTTTATTTATTGTCCTTAAGTTGGACATTTCGGAGAGCTCTAATCAAGGAGGCTTGTGCTTGAATTCATCCTTAAACATCTACCAATGCTTGGACTTCAAGTGGTTGCCAGAATTTCCAACCAAGCGCACCAACTTTTGGTGGAGTTTTTCACAAGCTTGGAGCTCCCACAATTGATCCTCATATATGCCGGGATCCCAAATCTTGTTTCTACACCCATCTTTTGATTGATCGTCATTACTCCACTCGGGTGGCAAGCACATGGAATTCTCCTTTAAACACCAAACTCTCCTCCTGGATCTTCTCAATCGAGTATTATGCCACCATTTGCACTTAGACCTTGAAAACTCAACCATAGTGAACCTTAAATTGTGGTGCCGACCACTAACCAACTTTCTCTTACTTTCCATTCCACAGAAACCTCTAAGTTGACCATCCGTTTCAAGCAGACCATATTCAAGTGGGATGATAAAGCTTAGAGATAAGAGGTTTACCCACTTGCATGATGTAAGGAATGATGGTGACTTAGGAAGGGGGACCTCCCCATACTTTAATAACCCAAAGTCCACTCCCTTGTGTTCTTCTTTAAATTCTTCCACCTCTTGACAAGCATCTTCAATTTTAATTCCTTGTTCACCAACTTCTTCTACACATTCCTCATTTCTTAATTCATGTATCGGAGGTTGTGCATTAGCCTCCTCAACATCAAATTTACAACACGATGAGGACGATTCAATAATCTTCAATAACAAGACTTTTCACTTGCTCAATTTCTTCCAATCCTTCATTACTCAACATATGCCTTGGAGGTTGCACATCCTCCTTAACATCGCTTTCTAGTCCAATGGAAGAAGGCTCAACAAGATCATCAAGGATTGATCAATGTGGACAGAAAATCACTAATGATGAAATCCACTTCTTGATCACTTTCCCTCAACTCTTTATCCACTTCCTTAACATCAATGACCTCAACTTCCTCCTCTTGATGCAAATCTTGCTTCGACTTCTCTTCTTCACCTTGAAACTTTAAATTCACTCCCTCACTATGCCCTTTGGTTGATTCTCCACATTCGTCAGTGGGAGTACTTGGGATGTATGAGCTTAGGTGGGAGGCTATGTGGTTAATGGCTTCTGCCATGGTAGCAACCATGACTTCTAGCTTCTTTAGCTCCTTTTGCTTTTCTTCTTGCCTTTGGATATAAGAGCTAATATCTCTTCGTTGTTCTTGTAAGAAGGCTTGGAGAGCTTCATCTATTGGAGGATGTGGTGGAAGGGAGGGTTCATTGTTTGGAGGGAAGGTATTATAGTTGGAAGGTGGTTCATCTTGGTGAAAGTATGGAGGTGGTGTGTATGAAATTGATGGTTCTTGGGAATATTGATGTTGGAATGGTGGTGACTCTAAGTATGGTTCATATGGTTGTGGGTATGGTGGGTATGGATTAGGATCATATAGAGGTGATTGGTGGTAAGGGGCTTGTGAGTATGGTTGTTGAGGCCTATGTTGAGGGAAAGAATTGTATACATGTGGTGGTTGTGGTTGACAACCACAATTAGGGTCACCACATCCATTGGATTGGTAAGCATTAGGAGTTGGATTATACCCATAAGAAACCGGAGGAGGTTGTTGCCAAGAAGGTTGTCCATAAGCTTGGGACTCCTCCCATCTTTGATCTCCAAATCCTTGATGCATGTTGTCATTGTAGCTTTCATTCCCTACAACATAGTTAGAACAAAACTCATAGGCAAAGTGTTGAGAATTCATAGTGAAAAGGAAAAATAAAAAACAAAATCTAATAAGAAACAAAGAAAACAAACTCCTAAACCAAAACAAGCAAACAAACAAAAAGTAAACTATTCACAATATTAACATATATACAATAACCAATAACAAGCACACATTGCAATTCTCCGACAACGGTGCCAAAAATTTGATGAGAGCAAAACCATCGTTTAGGAATTTTCACACAAAATAATTCTGTTGATAGTATAGTTCCCAACCGACAAGTAATGCTCAAATCAAAGTTTAAATGTTTTGGTTGTCACAAGTCCAACCCAATAAAAGTAACCGAAGTATTTAAACCTCGAGTCGTCTCTCAAGGAATTGCAGTGAGGTATGCGTATTATTGGTTATGGTATCCAAGGGGTTGGGTTGGTAAAAAGAGGCAAGAAAATAAACCAAGCAATTAATGATAACAACTACTAAAAAGAGGCATTCATGGCAATAATTGAGAATCTAGACTTTCTATCCTAGTCATTAATTATCATACAATGATTAACAAGAATTTATCTTATTTAGTCAACTCCAACAATGGAAGAAAGTACAATGTTATCTTGACATGAGAGAAAGTCAAATAAGACTAGTTAATCTCAATCCAAAAGTCCTAATCAACTCACTAATTGAATTAGCAAGAGATTAGGGTCAATGAAAATAATATTAACTAACAACTCTAGATCACCGATCTAAATTGGGTATTAATGACTCAAGATTGCCTAATTTCTCTTTCCAAGTCAAGAATGCTAAAAAACTACTCTAATATCCAACCAGGCATTTTGTCAAATACTTGAAAGGCATAAAAGTAATGCATGTTAAATTGCAAGAAATATAAAGTCTACAACTACCCAATGTAAGAAATTAACAATAACAACTAAGGAAAGCACATCAAACATGAAATACCTCAAAATTGTATTAAAGAAAATGGGAATTGATAAGAGTTCATCAACATAAAAAGTAACCAAAATGAGAAATTAACAAGAAGAACTAAGAAAATCAAGACAATGGAACAAGAAATTATAAAGAAAACAAGATGGAAATAAGAAATTAAACCTAGATCTAAAAGAAATTAACCTAATCCTAACCTAATTCTAGAGAAAAGAGAAAGCTTCTCTCTCTAGAAACTAACTAAGGCATGCTTCCTACACTAACTAATTGCTTCCCCTTTGTCGAATCTTGAATTCTGCATGTAACAGTCTCTGGAATCAGTTGGATTTAGGCCTGGGAAACTCAGAAATCGCCCCCAACATTTTCACTTTAATGAGGTCACGTGATGGCTGTGACGCGTATGCATACAAAGTCTGGCTTTTTCTTCTCACGCGTACGCGTCATGTCACGCATACGCATCGCCTTCGACGATGCACCTCTTCACGCGTACGCGTCTGTCACGCGTGCGCGTCGCTCTGGATACTCCAAATCCCTGTTTTTCCATGAATTCTCTACTTTGTATGCTTTTCTCTTCACCTCTTCCATCCAATACTTGCCTTATGAATCTGAAATCACTCAACAAACATATTAAGGCATCGAATAGAATTAAGGTGAATTAAATTTAGCTATTTTAAGGCTTAAAAAGCATGTTTTTACACTTAAGCACAAATTTAGGGAGAATTACAAAATCATGCTATTTCATTGAATAAATGTGAGATAAGTTGATAAAATCCCATAAATTAAGTACAAGATAAACCACAAAATTGGGATTTATCACGGCTACTACTCCTCCTTGAGGATCCAATATAGTGCTTGATCTCTTCAATGTCACGCCCTTGTCTCTGTTGTTCTTCCCTTATAGTCCTTTGATCTTCTCTTATTTCATTGAGGATGGTGGAATTCTCTTGATGCTCCAACCTCAGTTGTTCCATATTAGTGTTCAATTCTCCGAGAAAATTATGCAATTGGTCCCAATAGCCTTGAGGAGGAAATTGCATCCCTTGAGGTATCCCAAGGATTTCTTGCTGAGGCGGCTGCACAGGCTCATGTGCATGCTCTCTAGTTTGCTCCATCCTCTTCTTAGTGATGGGCTTGTCCTCCTCAATGAAGATGTCTCCCTCTATGACAATTCCAGCTGAATTGCATAGGTGACAAATGAGGTGAGGGAAAGCTAACCTTGCTTTGGTGGAAGTCTTTTCCGCTATCTTGTACAATTTTTGAGGTATCACCTCATGTACTTCCACCTTACTCCCAATCATGATGCAATGAATCATGATGGCTCTGTAAATGGTCACTTCTGACCGATTGCTAGTAGGGATGATAGAACGTTGGATGAATTCCAACTATCCTCTAGCTACGGGCTTGCCTTGGGAATCCCTTTTTCACTGTGCTCCTGCCACACAGATGTCTGAGAGAACTTGATCCAGTCTCTGATCAAAGTTGACTCTTCTAGTGTAACGATGTGGGTCTCCTTGTATCAAAGGCAAGTTGAACGCCAACCTCTCACTTTCTGGACTAAAGTCCAAGATTCTCCCTCGGACCAAGGGACTCCAATTCTTGGGATTTTGGTTCACACTAATGTCATGGATTTTCGTGACCCATGCATTAGCATAGAACTCTTGCACCATTAAGATCCCAACCTCTTGGATGGGATTGGTTAGGACTTCCCAACCTCTTCTCCAGATCTCTCTTCGGATTTCTGGATACTCATTCTTCTTAAACCTAAAAGGGACCTCAGAGATCACCTTCTTCTCTGGCATTACTTCATAGAAGTGGTCTTGGAGGGCTTTGGTGATAAATCTCTCCATCTTCCAAGATTCGGAGGTGGCGGCTACGGCCTTTCCTTTCTTCTTTCTAGAGGGTTCTCCAACCTTGGGTGCCATAAGTGATAATGGAAAGCAAAAAGCAACGCTTTTCCCACACGAAACTTAAAAACTTTGCTCGTCCTCTAGCAAAAATAAATAAAAGAGAAGAATGAAGTAGAAGAAGAATAAAATGGATGGAGATGGAGGGAGAGAAGGAATTCGGCCAACGGGGCTTTGATGTATATGAAATGTGTGTATGAAGGGTTAGTAAGAGGGGGTATTAATAGGAGTGGGCTAGGTTAGGGTTCGATCATGGGTGGGATAAATGAGAGGAAAATTTTGATTTTGAAATGGGTGGGGTGGTGATGGTTTGGGGGAGTGATATGGATGTGATTGGGCTAGGTTTATAGGGAATAGTGTTTAGGGAAGTGTGAAAGTAAGAGGGAAGAAGTGTGGTAGGTAAAGATGCTGTGGGACCTACTGGTCGTAAGAAGCTAGGGCATTCAGAATCCTGCCCTCTGCATGGGCATTTGAATGCCCAGGGTCTGCCTCTGGCTGGCGTTCAACGCCAGCAAGACACTCTATCCAGAGTGTTCTGTTTTCATTGCTGAACCTTTCTGTCTCTGTTCTGACTGCTTCACATGATCATGAACCTAAAGAAATAACTAAAGAAAAACAAACTTAGAAAATTAGAGGAAATAGAAATAACTAAATAAGGTTGGGTTGCTGATGAGCGGATATTTTATACGCTTTTTGGCATCATTTTTATATAGTTTTTAGCATGTTTTATTTAGTTTTCATTAAGTTTTTATTGGTTTTAGTGTTAAATTCATATTTTTGGATTCTATTTTGAGTTTGTGTATTTTTGTGCAATTTCAGATAATTTCTGGCTGAAATTGAGGAGTTGGAGCAAAAGTCTGATTCAGAGACAGAGAAAGCACTACAGCTGCTGTCCGGATCTGACCTCCTTGCACTTGGAAGAGCTTTTCTGGAGCTACAGAAGTTCAAATCGAGCGTTCTCAATGGCTATGGAAAGTTGACTTCCAGAGCTTTTCAACAATGTTTGATAGTTTATACTTTGCTTTATATTAGAAGGCCCAAAAATGGCATCCAACGCCAGCTTTCTGCTCCCTTCTACACGTCCACCATCCAAGGAGCAGAGACCAGCGTCCAAACGCCCAAAGAGGACCCCCTAGCTAGCGTTCAACGCCCTAGAGGCCTCATAGCACGTGGATCTCATCAAAGATAAACCCAAACACCATATTTCATTTTTACCATTGTATTTTCTACCAGTATGAGTTTCTAAACCTCCTAGATTGAGGCAAGAAGCCCTGCCGAGTTCTATGAATTAATAAAAATATTTCTGTTTCTCTTCAATCCGTATTTGATTCAATTCTAAGATGTATATTTATTCTTCAACATGATAAATGGGATGATCAGTAATAATCAGCTCCGTTCTTCATACTAAGACCGCGTGCCTGACAACCACACGTGTCTACTTTGGGTTCGTGTGAATACGAGCCAGGAAAGCATTGAACCGTCTGCTTGATTATACATATCTCAGACGGCTAATCCATGACTTCATTGGGGACTTCTCGAGACAATAGTTCAGCCGATTTACGGGGAGATTAGGGTCTCTGTGGTAGAGGCTAGAACCCAAAGATGCAGCATTCTCTGATCCAGAAGATCCGACCTTGTCTGTGGCACTTTGAGTAGGATCATTAAAGATAATGGACTGTAAGAGCTTCATCCTCAATCAAACTGGATGCGCACTAACCCTGATGTTTAGATTTGGAGGAGATTGGCGACCGCGGTCGTACAGCGTTGATCACATACAGTCTGCCATTGAAGGAATCATTCACACTTGAAGAAGACAGTAATACCAGAGTTAATTCAGAAAGACGAAGCATCTACAAATCTTAACCAATCCTTTATTACTATTTACATTCCAATTTACAAAGTATTTTATACACTTTTCTTTATTCCTTTTATGCAATTAAAAATAACATACCAACATCTCCTACTCTATCCGCCTGACTAAGACCTGCAAGATAATCATAGCTTGCTTCAAACCACAATCCTCGTAGGATCAACCCTGACTCGCTCAGGTATTACTTAGACGACCCAGTGCACTTGCTGGTACAGTTGTACGAAGTGTGGAGATTCGTGCACCAAGTTTTTGGCGCCGTTGCCGGGGATTGTTCGAGTTTGTACAACTGACGAATTATCTTGTTCCCTAGATCAGGTTTTTTTTATTTTATTTGAGTCTTATATTTTTATTTTTTCTTATTTTCAAAAAAAATCAAAAACTTTTTCAAAAATATTTTTCTTTCTTTGTTTAATCTTTGTTCTTGGTTGAGTCTTTTTATTTTTGTTCTTGGTAATTTTCGATTTCTTTGAGTCTCTTTCTAAAAATTTTTCAAAAATATTTTCTTTGGTTAAATCTTGTGTCAATCTTTAAGTTTGGTGTCTTCTTTTGTTTTTCTTTTACAATTTTCGAAAATTTTGTGTTTGGTTTTCAAAAATTTTGAGTTTGGTGTCTTTTGCATGTTCTTGTATTCTTTGAATTTTTTTGAGTCTTGTTCTTGGTGTTCTTCTCAATCTTCAAAGTGTTCTTGTGTTTTCCTTTTGTTTTGATCTTAAAATTTTTAAGTTTTGTGTCCCTTTGTATTTTTCTCTAAATTTTCAAAAACTATGAGTCCTTAGATCTAAAAATTTTAAGTTTTGTCTTTTACTTTTTTTCCTCTTTCCTCATTAAATTCAAAAAATCAAAAAATATCTTTTTATCTTTTAATTGATTTTTCGAAAATTTTGATTAAAAATTCAGATTTTAATTTCAAAATTTTTATCTTATCTTAGTAAAACTAATTTAATTACTCTTATTAATTAACTTAACTCCACATATTAATAAAACTAATTTAATTGCTCTTAAAATATTAGTTTATAAAAATAAGGAGTTCAAAATAAAATAAATCACAATTTATTTATATAATTATTTGAAATTATTTTTATTGGTAGTGTTTAATTTGTATAATTATTTAAATAATATAGAAAATTGTTATTTCATAAACAATTGTTGTAATGGTTGTAAAACCGTTCTTTAAAATAGTCAAAGAGAACGGTTTTATTTTGTTACTATATCATAATGAAAAATTAAACTTCAACAACAACACTGTAAAAATCGTTGGTTAAGACTATCTAATAGAACGGTTTTAAAGTGTAGCATTTTGGCAACGGTTTTTATGCGTTTCTTTTGTACAATTATTTAAACAACAATAAAAAACCGTTGCTTAAATACAAATCATGGTAACGGTTATAAAACCGTTCTTTAAAGTAGTCAAAGAGAACGGTTTTAATTTGTTGCTATAAAATAATAAAAATTTGAATTCAACAGTAACACTATAAAAAACCGTTGCCTAAACCTATCTAAGAGAACGTTTTAAGGCGTTACAAAATTTAGCATTGCTAAAGGCCATATTTGTTGTAGTGGAGAGTTGAGGGAAGACAGAAAAGATAAAGACAAGTTGGTAATTCCTGGAATTATTTTGAATGAGTGGATTAATAATCATTCAAAACAAAATCAGGTAAAAACAGTAACATATCAACCAATTTATGAAAAAATTGAAGGGAGAGCGGATTGTTTGAGATGTGCTTATATTAATTATGAAGCTGACTCTGAAAATACAGTTACGTGGATTATAAAGGTAACTTTAATGGGCTGGAAAGGAGGGGCAAAAAGAATAAGAAAAAGAAGATTTTTTGTAGGCTTGGTGCTAGGCCCAACAATTCAAGGATGTCCACAAAAAGGATGGAAGGATCGTTGGGCCTGATTTTCTCAATCAATCAGTTCGGTAATATTGGGTTGGGTCTAGAATCCGGGTCAGGCTTGATAAAATGGAGCATGGTTTCCACAATAGGGATGGGCATGTTGGGGAAGGGTCTACGGCAAGAGTGTAGGAAGCTACATTTGCGACACTTGTGCTAGAGACGGGTGCAGAGGTGACCGAGGGAGATCGAATCGGTGTTGAAGGAGGAAAGCTAAAGGCTGGCCACAGCAAAGGAGGCTCAATGTGGCAAGGGAGATGCTCAATCCTGACATCCCCTATGTTGGGTCAGTAGATCGAGGAGGAGTTGGTGGTGGAGAATCTAGCCACTACTCTCCCGGCAGTGACATTGAATGGAGGGACAGGTGGGTTGGGTATGTATGTTGATGATGATGGTGCAGAAAATGTTGATAAAGGAACGGGTGATAGGGATGACATTGTGAATGATAGTGGCATGGGTTCTTGAACAAAGGGAGAGGGAGAGCTGTCGGAACACGATGAAGAAGTAGCTGGGAAGAGGATTGTTGATGATGGTGGTTTGGACAAGAATGAAGGAAGTAACAGAAATAGAGATAGTATTTTGGAGGAGCAGATGCTTGAAAATAGGAAAACTTGAGACATCGCATTGGAATCAGATGCAATTTTATACAATGAAAAAGATGATATCATGGCTATCCTCCAAGTACATAATGAAAAAATTGCTCAGAAAAGAAGATTGGCAAAATAGAAAGAGAAAGCATGACGTTGCAGACCCAAAAATAAAAAAAATGGTATGTAATAATTTATTAAAATAATTTTGTTCTTGGAATGCTAAGGGTTAAAGGGTGATAAAAAATTGAACAGGGTCAAAAACTTTAAGAAAAAATTTAAATTGAATATGTTAGGCTTGTTTGAGACTAAGAGGCAAGTAGTGACGAAATTTGATGTAATAAGAATTTGGGGGAGTGATGCTGCGGGATGGAAATATGTTGGGTTGGAGGGTGTTTCCAGTGGTTTGCTGTTAATTTGGGATGAAATAATGTTTAAAATGAGTCGCTATCATAAAGGGGAACATTGGTTGTGTGTTGAAAGGGTCTTATTAAAAATAATTTTAATTGTGTGTTCTATGGTGTATGGAGCTTATACTAGAGAAGAGAAATTTACCACGAGAAATTAAGTTATATTGCAGGGTTATATCAGTATCCATGGGAGACTTCAATGAGAATGTGCAGGTGGAGGGTAAAGGATGTTGTCAGATTAATAGCGACTGTGGTCGATTCTAAGAATTGGATACAAGAAGATATGCAATTAGTAGACTTCCGCTTAGCGATAGAAAATTTACATAGTTCGGAGGTTAATCTTGCAGTCGAATTGATAGAGTTTTATTAAGTTTGGAATTGTTGGAGATATTTCCATGAATACAAAATTAAGAGTACAAAATTAGCAATACATTATAAGAAGGAGGAGCCCAAAAAATATTTGATGAGCTTGGTTATGATTATTTCTTTTACTTTTTTTGTTTTTTTGTTTTTTTTTTTTTACTTTTCTGGTTGCATGTTGTTGTTCTTGCTTTATTTATTGTTGAACTCTTTTGTTAAAAAAATAAATAAATAAAGTATTATTAAGAGAGGATATACTTTTTGTTACCCTCTTTTAATTTGACAGATCAAACTGAAAATCACGACGAAGTATTCTAATTTTGTAAAGCAGTAACTTCGAAGAGTTTCATTTGGAAATGAAGAAAGTGGTCCTCATGTTAAAGTTGGTGGAGACATGACCGTCTTGAAAAGAAAGGTAGCTTTTACAGATGTACTCAGAGACAATAAATTAGGATGACATGGATGCTCTTGCTTTACAGGTCTCAAATCTTTATCGCACATGACTATTTTCCAATGTTGACTTTTATAACTTTATCTAAGGGTAAGTTTGGCTAAACTTCTTAAATAAGTTCTTTTGAAAAAAAAGCTTAAAATATAAGGACTTTTATTAATATTAACTTTTAAATAAGTTATTTTGAGTTTGGAAAGTTATTATAGAAGTCTTTGTTTTAAAATTGTGCATTAAATAAGAGTGATAAAATAGCTTTTGAAAATAGGAGAAGTCACGTTTTTTAACTTCTTCAAAAGCTCTTAAATAACTTTTTAAAAAATTAAAAGTTTATCTAAAAAATTGTACCAAACACATTAATGTAACTTTCTATAAGTCAAAAGTTAAAAAAAGTAACTTTTTGGTGTTTCCCAAAGGGACCCTAAGTTAGTTTGAGTAGGTATCTTTTTTCTCTCATTTATTTAACTTGAATTTTGTTTAGGATAATAGCAATTTACCTCCATGACATCTTCTCCATACCATGTGTACTCTAATTTTAACTAAGAAATTTGTTCCTAAAAGATAATCGTGCTACATACTAATCAAGAGCAAATAAAATTCGTAGTCCTTAAGCATTACAAATATTGTTAGATTTTAAATTGCCAAAGCAGATATGAATGTTGCAATTTTAGAATGATGATCGTATTGCTATGCTTTTTGATGTTGTAAAGATCCTAAAATAGAATGAGAATGATATACAATTGTTATATTTTATATTGACTTCTTTGTATATAATTTTATGTTTTGGAGCGTCAATGCCTACCATGTAATTCTCTATTTACTTGAGAAATTTAGTCTTGATCATTTTATATATATATTCTGTTAATATTTTTAATGTATTTTGTAAAATACTTTAGCTACAATTAGAGAAAGTTAATCGCGTATTTTGTTAAATAGTTTATAGGCAAATTGCTGCTAGTATCTCTCATTATGTTAATTTTGGATGTTAAAAATAAATAATATTATCATGTATTTTAAAAATAGAATCATCCATTTATTAGTCAATGTTAAATTTGAATCATGCAAATGGATTTTTAAAAAAAAAAAAATCAATTGGATATTTGCCATACATTAGATTAAGTAACATTTTTTATTTAACTCTGTCGTAATTGCTATCATGGGAGACAATAAATCAAATATTTTATTATTTTATTTAAATTTAATTTTAGTGCTAGAAAACATGCTACAATACAAGATAAGATATAGTTATGGATATATTAGTAATGAATATTTAAAAGAAACATATTAAGTGATTAATTTTTTTTCATGTGTTTTGTATTTTGATTAATATAATTATTTTTCTACTTTTCTACTAAAATATTAACCTCTTTTAAAATGACACACAATATATTAGGTTACTATAATAGTATTTATTTTTTATAAAGATATATCTACTTAATTATTTATGATTAGGATTTTACAAGATAATCTTAATTATTCAAATTATACTTATAAATTATAATATAATATTCAAATACATATTACGATATATATTATATATACTAAATATTAAGTTGAGATAATTATATAAATTAAAAAAATAATCTAAATATTGAATAAATATAGTTTATTAATGTATAAAGAAAAACAATCTCAATAGTTGATTTTACCTTTATATAATAACAAATTCATTTATTTATTTAATCTTTTTTATTAGTTAAAATAAGCTCTAAAAATTATCATTTGAAAAAATTTTTAAAAAGATATAAATTAATATTAACCATTCCAAATTTTATATACTCATTTTTTGTAATTAGATTAAATATCGATATAACAAAAAAGAATAACCAACAACGTGCGAGAAACTTTGTTATTCATATATGTACTCATTCTGTATATGGATTAAAAAACCAAAGAATAAACTAAATTTATGAAGTAGTCTGCACAAAGTGCAGAAAACACATTAGGAAAATAATTTTCGTAGTTAATTTTACATTTAAATAATAGTAAATTTATGGGTTAAGTATGATTTTAGTCCTTAAGATAGGAGTTGAAAATTGTTTTCGTCCCCAATCTTTTTTGCTTATAAAATCGTCCCTAAAGTTTAACTTAGTTTTAAAATCGTCTTTTTTACTAAAGTTTTAATTTTTATTCCAAAAATACTCCTAACTAAAAAAAAAAAACAGGTTAAGGGGAAGGGGAAAGGGTATCACGCTGGGGGAGGGGGGTTGGTTCAAGGAAGAAGAGGGGGAAGGGAAAGGGAAGGGCCACCGCCACTGTTCCTCGTCATTCGGTCCTTGTCGCTGGATCTCACCGCGAGGGTGGACGTCGCGTGCCGCTCGCCGTTTCTGCTCCTCCTCCTCGCCCTTGCCCTCGCCCTCGTCTCGCCGCACCTCGACCTCGCAGCGCCGAGACTTGCACCCTTGCCTTGCTGCGTCGCATCTGGCCCGCGCCCTTGTGTTCCTCGTCGTCGTCGAAGAGGTGGTGGTGGTCGTCGTGTTCATCGCGTCCTCCAGCAGTGTCTCTTCCTCTGGGTGGTGGTCATGTGCGAAATTTGCAACAAGGGTTTCCAGAGGAATTTTTGGTAATTATATTTATAGATTTTTAGTTCTTGTAATTGAAGATGAATTTGGAAATTTCTGAATATTGTAATTGCATCTAAATTTTGTTAATAAAAGAGGAAGAATTTTAGTTCTGAATTTTGTTAATAGTTCTGAGTTTTAACAATGATGATGATGATGGTTTTCTTATTTTTCTGAGTTCTGAGTTATGAGTTATGAGTTTTTATGATGATGATGACGATGATGATGATGATGATTTTCTGATGTTGTTCTTCTGATTCCATTATCCATTGTTGTTGTTCTTCTGCTTCTGGTTGTTGTTATTTCATTGGTGTTGCTTCGGCTTCTGCTTCAACTTCATCTTCTGGTTCTGCATCTAGTTGATTTTGGAAAAGAAATGGAAAGGATATTTTCGTTCGAAGGATAATTTTAAAATTAAGTTAAACTTTAGGGACGATTTTGTAAGTAAAAAAAGTTTGAGGACGAAAAAAATTTTCAACCCTTACCTTAAGGACCAAAATCATACTTAACCCTAAATTTATCTATTTATTTTTTTATAAATTTAGTTAAAATGTTCTTCAAACATTTACCAATTGAAAAAAGAATTTCTTAAAAATATACAAATTAGTATAAACTAACATATTAAAAAAGATGCCAATGAGTTATAGCTCAAATGACATAGTCTCCCCATACTCATTTAAGATGTTACGGGTTCGAATCTCCTATCTTTGGTAAAAAAAAAAAAAATTAAAAAAGATTAACTACGCCAATTTATATATAGATTTTTTAATCAGATTAAATATTAATATAACAAAAGAAATTAATCACTTAATTTATTTGTATACTAAATAAATATATATTGATCTTTTAATACACAAATTATACATAAATATAATAAGATAAATTAAGTACATGACCTGCAAAAACAAAGGAGTTTTAATTTGAAATTGCATATATGCAAAACATGAGACAATGTAACTAATGTGTATATATCTGCTGAAAGTTTAGTTGTTCTTCATAGTGGCATATTAGATAAGAGAAGGGTTGCTGAAATACTGTATACGATAATTTTGCACTTCAAGCATTCGAAAGTAGCACTGTGATAGTTGGTGTATATGATAATTTTGCACTTCAAGCATTCGAAAGTAGCACTGTGATAATTGGTGATATACTTACCCCGTTACGGAAACAGGAAATATTGTGATTTAATTAATATAGTTCGTTATGTGTCAATTATACTATCTAAAAATTTTATAATATACTTATTAGGATTTTACTGTACACTTCAGCTCGATTGGTGGGGTATTAAATGACACACATCAATGCAACTTTTATATTTGTTATTTGATTATTTAATAGCACATTTATCATTCACCAAGTTAGTTAGATTCAAATCTAAATATATAAATGAATGTCACATAGTTAATAATCGTTGCCCGTGTGATTACAATAAAATTATTTGTATTAATTATTTAATAATTGTTTTATGCATAACAATAACATAGTGTTCCCAATTTTATTTAAATACACATACATAATAGCCTTTTCACGTATAAGTGGAATCTACTAATATAATCTACTAATATGAGTTAAAAAAAAAAAAAAAAGGATTATTTAGGCTATTGAAAGTAGGGAATAGAACAGTATTTTACCCTATACTATCGATTTGTATGCATAAAAAAATTTTCAAAGTAAAAATAACAACTATTAGTATCAATGAGTATGTCCCAACTAATTTTTATATTTGATCAACACGCGGGTCTTACCCTAGGTAATTAAGGTGAAACACCTATGGTTTGCAATGATGTAAATAATGTGAAAGAGTGGAAGTTCATAATTTCAAGCTAACAATTTTAAGCAGCATGATCTTGCCAGCTATTTACAAACGCCCCTTATTATTCTTTGTTTCATGATTATTCAGCATCATTTGATTAATCAATCAAATGCCTTTAGATTTCAGCATTATACTCAAAAGTGTAGCTCTATGTTAATATGATAACCATAAATCCATAATCTTCTTTGTCAACTATAAGTTCGGCTTAAAGTCGGTCAAACTTAATACTAGAGTGTCAAGATTCAAGAATCCACACAAAAGGAAAATAACGAGAAAGAAAGGTTGCTGCTTATAGCAGGAGAAATACAATTCACTACCTTACCTTCCTTTAAAGTCATTTTGTTCACCACTTTCCAGTCTTTTTCCACCATGTGAATCTGAACAAATTTTATTCAACAAGATAATTAGTTCCAAATTTCAGGAAAATACTATTTCTAAGTGAGTGAAATTGGCACAAGAATCATCAAGGACACTTATTTTAATTCTATATTACCAACTTTATGCGCACATAAAAACAGATGCAACAATCAGTACGGGTGAAGAAGATATAACAATTAGTAGAGAGGAATTTGAAGATATTAGAACCAACATGATGTTTTGATACGTGTTTCAAATGTTCGTGAAGAGATCAAGTATTATTTAAAAATTATTTTATATTTTTAGAATGTTCAATTTATTTTGATTTTGTTTATTTATTTAGTTACTAAATTGAGTTTTATGTTATGGGTTTAGAATTTTCTTTATTTTAATCAAATAAGAGGTTATAAATACCTCATAAAGTATTATAGTTATCATTTACTGATTAGAGGTGTGAAAATCTCTCTTTAGTTTCGTAATAAAACTATGATGTGAACAAGTGAGTGAACGAGTCTCTCTATTATTGCATCAAAAAATTGGATAAAAGATTGAAGAGTCCCTTCGATTCAATTCCCAAACTATGGTGTGGACAAATTAGGTTAAGGAGTCTTTTTTGTTGCGTCAAGAAATTGAGTAGAAAGTAGAGTGATTCTTTGTGTATTCAATTTCAATTTATCTCTTTTGTTTCTATTTCAATTTCAATATATCTTTTTACTCAATTTAAATTCTTATCTTTTTGTTTATCCTCTTCTTCCTTATCATATGGTATCAAATTTCAGGTATTAGATTAATCCTCATCAATCTATATTTGTTCTCCTTGTAAAAAAAGAAAACCAAAAAAATTCATTGTCTCCCATGTGCTTCTTTATGTTCTTGTCATCTTTGTCTTCCTTTGTGTTTTATTATTATTTTTGTTGATCTTGTTGATTTCATTATTTAAAAAAATAAAAAAGCATACAATGCAAAGAGAAAAAAAAGGCAAACAAAAAGAAAGTTAAAAAAATTACCTTTTTTATATTTGTTCTTTTCATGCACTATGTTCTTAACTGCAAAATTCAAAGACGAATCTTTTTGAAGAGAAAAAAAATAATACGTACTTTAAATATTCGTGATACGAAGAGATCAAGTATTATTTTTTAGAAATTATTTAATATTTTTAGAATGTTCAATTTAGTTTGATTTATTTTGATTTTATTTATTTAGTTACTAAATTAGACTTTATACTATGAGCTTAGGATTTTTTAATTTTAACCTCGTAAGAGATTATAAATACCTCAAAATATTGTAGTTGTCGTTGTTCCTACATCTGAATCCTTATCTTTTTCTTGTCTGTCTTTTCTTCTCTGATTTTTCTACTGCACTGAGTCCAACCACAACAACTTTTGAAACAGCAACTTTTGAAGTCACATTTAATTCACCGACATTTGCATCTGTATTATTCTGTTCAGATGGTGTGCACTCTTCTTTTGTAGTTGTTCTTTCGTCCAAATCCATATCTTTTCTCTTCCTTCTCTTCTTTTTCTCAGATTTTACAGGTTCACCCATCTCATTCATATAAACAGCTTTCGGAGTCACATTTGATTCCTTGATATTTGCTTCAGTGTTATTATTCTGTTCAGATGGTGTGCATTCTTCCAACTGCATTGGCTTAGGATCATCTTGTAATACTTCTCTTCTTCCTTCAGCTCTATCAGTCAGACCAACCTCACTTTCATTGCACTGGTCAAGAACAATATTCAAATTATCTTCATTCAACTGCTTGGGTTCCTTTGGCTCCTTTGCACCCGAAGGTTGTAATTTTGTTTCAACATCAGAACAGTTGTGTTTTTCTGACTTCTTTACTTTAGATGGAATGCCTTCTAAGGATGCATCAGTTCCAATCTCCATTTTTTCAAGCGTAGGTTTGCTCATGCTGTTATCTAGCAAGGATAAAAAAAAATAATAAAGCATCAGTAGATTTAACATTTATTTATTTATTTATTTCAATTATTGGATTTTTTTTTATTAAAAGTAAAAGAGAAATTCAATAAGATGAGAAGGATAATACAAATTGGGGATAAAGGTTCCTCTATACAAAATCAAAACAAAGAGGGAAAGTCCTCCATAAAGCATAGCCTTCCAATCTCGCAGCATAACTTTTTAATTATTACGTACATATCAAATTCATATTAATATGACCGAGGTTTACCACCCAAGAAGACAAGTATAATATGTCTACTTTCAAGTTTCAACCGTTCCTTGAGTAGTATATTACCTTTAGAGACTATACCATCTTCATAAATTTCCTCTTCAACACCCCCTCGAATGTTGGAAGGATATGCTTCTGCATCTTTCCTGAATGAAGTCAAACGTGTCTCATGAGAATTTGATGATCTCTTCTTCCCTTTCTTCTCCATAATATCAGCATCATGAATCAAAGATCTCTTACTTTTCTTCTTCTTATTTGTAGCACGTAAAGGTTCAGTAGCCTCTTTCATTGACTCAGTACCAATGCCAATTGTCGTGTTATTATCATTGAATTCATTGTGCTGATGCTCCTTTAGAACTTCACTTTCAATGATTACTTCTTTAGTTGCATTTAATGAAGGGTCTGCCATAACCTCAATCTCCCTTTGAACAGTATCATTACCTGGCCTAAAAACAGAAGCATCATATTCCACAGTATCATCTTCTTTCCTTGTACTCATCTGTTTTTCCTTTGCACTAGACACAGATTTTGACATTTCATCTTCGCAAACGATGTTATCATCCTTAACAGCTTTATCAGATGCATTCACAAAATCATGTTCTTCTGTCTCATCATTGATCAAACCAGTCAAGGCATTATCTGAATTTCCAAGAAGTACCAGCTGGTTATGAGAATCAGAAGAACAATCATTTTGACCACGATTGCTCAATGGAGAAACATCCACACTAAGAAACCAGCTCTTGAAACCATAGAAGGCACTTTTTACAAACATGGAATCAGATAGGTGATAAAAGTACCCTTTGCGCTTTACCTGCAAATTAGCAAAATAATGTTATAATGAATAGGAATACGACCATGGCTTGGATAGCAAAAGAGAGTCAACAAGATCACCAGATATTTGAGCTGGAAGTGTGTCCTCATGACAAGACCATCAATGGGGCAGTAGCCAAAAGCTTCCCACGATAATTAAGATACGCCGTGCTGTTGTGGTAACTAAAGCTTCTATGGTTGGGCTTCTCAACCGTGAGCAATATGCCCAAGGACACATTTATTGCCCCAATCGGGAAAATAACCAAACTCGCCTCTTTAACCTTAACCGACTGCAAGGTAACGATAGGGTCCTTCTGCTTGAAGACAGTGAAGATCAAGATCACCAGGATCACCACCAACAAAATCACAATAGCAGCAGTGACACCGCAGCATATCTTAATCCTTTTTGGAACACCTCATGCAGCACGCCATGGCTACTCTCAAAATTGGGCGATACAGAATTTCCCAAAACTATTCAATGTGCATAATCCATGGAACAATAAAACCAAAACATGCATTGTACTTATAGGAACAGTTGTACTCTAAATATATATAATTAGGTCTTATAGCATTCTCTCTCTTTTTTTTTTTTTTTTGGTATTTGAAGATTAAAACAATGAACGAGACGGCTGATTGTTCTTTTTTTTTTGCAGTTCCAAACTTCTAGACGCACTTATTTTAGTTCGTTTCCTACACACAAAAACAAAAAGACAAAGCAAGCATCTTTGGGGACACACAACCTAGAAAACGAAGCTTGCTATTTTCTGAAACATTGAGGGTGCTAATGCAGAACGTCGTAGCAGCTGCACAAAGTCATAAACATTCAGAACACTGTACTGGAGAGGGAAAACAAAGTCTGCATTTGAAAAATAAAAAATCTCTGAAGAATGAAGAAAGAGAAAGTAAAAGTGTGAAAGGAAGACCTTTGAGGTCGGAGACGGTATCGTGATCGGAGACGAGGACGGCCAAGTGAGTGTCGAGGTTGGTGTCGATGAAGACGACGTCTTTGTTTTCAGAGAGGAGTTTAGGGTTGGACTCCGAGTCACGAATCGGAGGGTCCATTATTGAGTCGCTCGGCGGAGCTGGTTGAGTGGTGAAGGGGAAGCAATGGAAGAGAGCGCGCAGAATCCCTGATATGCTGGCATGTGAGGTAAGAATGCTACGTGTCTTTGTATTTTCCTTACTCTTTCTCACAAGTATTTATGGCGGGGATGGTTCAGCTTGGCTCAAATCGAGAAAACATAAGAACCGGAATCATAATTATCAAAAGGGAAAATTCGAGGAGCCAATAGAATATTTGTACAGTGTGTATAATAAAAATTTAGGGAGTATTAGAGATATAATTATTAGTGTTAGTTTTTTTTATTAGCTGAAGTTTTTGGGATAAGTGGTATCATGACATGGTATTAAAGCTTTAGATCCGAAATATCAAGAGTTTGATCCTTGATGAATCCAAAAATTAGGATGTTCATTTTGTAATTCATATAACTCATAGTCCATTGTACACATTGTACAAGTAAGTCATTGTCTCCCTATCGGAACTCTTTATTTACTGAAATAAATAATTTTAAAAATTATTACGAAAATACGTTATCTTATCTTATTTATATTGTGTAAACGAGATATATGAATTTTTTTCAATTTTTATATATCTCGTTTACAGTGTAAACTAGATATATGTATTTGTAACTTATTTATCTCAAATTTTATTATTTATATATACAAAAAATTTTTAAAATAATTTTTAAATTAATATTTTTTATGTATTAACTAACTTAAAATAAAGAAACTCATTAAGGTTGGCAATACATACTCTACCCACGGGTACCCAATCTACTGTGGGTAGGGTAGAAATCGATCCGAGTATTTAAAGTATTTATTAATATGTATGAAATACGGAATGATTGAATTTTATATTTACTTTAAAAAAAATTTATATTTCTGTGGGTAGAATAAGGTAAGGTAGGGTTTAAAACTTTAGAGTACGGGTAAGATTAGGGTTGAGAGATTCTCAACCCGCGACGGATAAGGTAGGGTAGAGTTTTAATAAAATTTACCCATTGTCAGTCCTAGAACTCATATTTGATTTTTGACCATGCAAAATATTAATTTAATCTAATTTATTTTAATTTATACATATTATATTTAACTATCATTCTTTAATAACGAAGAAAAAAAATCATCCAGTCTTGTTTGAAGAAATACGAAAATTTTTGTTTATTATAAAATTTTTCATATAAATAATTAACTATATTTATGTAAATTTTTATGAATGCAACATTTTAGAACTTGTATATAATGCGAATCAAATTATTTATAAAGTCAAATTTGTAAGTCATGGTTAACTACAAAGTCAACGTGGATCATTCACAAAATTTCAATGATACAATCTTTAATACTTTGCGGGGTTTAAAGACACATGTTAAGATTACAAAATTAAAAAACTTTTATTAGAAATAAAAAAAATTAAATTTTTAATGCATTTATTTTATAGTAAGAAGAAATATCTTAACAAATCCAAGTATCATGTTCATATTTTTTAAAAACTTTTGAAATTCAATGGTTATAATATTACACAAAATAGTATAGTAGTTGAAGTTGTTTGGGCTAGCACAGTTAACAATTATGTCAAGAAAAATAGATTTTTTTTATCATAGAAATATTTTTTAAAATTTATTTGGTATCAATATCTTAGAAGTTTAGATATATAAATAATGACTTTCATAATGCAATGACATCTTAGATTTAGTTATTACTAGTATTTTTGTCCGTGAAAAATCACGGGTATATTTAGACCAAAATTAATTATGATAAAAAATAATAAAAATATCTAAAATGTTTAATTTCAATGTAGAATAAAAAATAATAAATGAGAAAAACAACAAATAATAGTAATAAAAAAATAACATATCATTTTAGGTTTGAAAAAAATTTTTTGAATACTTTGTTGTGTGTAAATCCAGCATAATTAACAAATAATTAGTCAATAAATTAAATATTAATTAAAAAAATTAGAAAATAGAATTTTATAGTTTAATGAGGAAGAATTAATTAAAATACGAATTTTGACATTAATTTTAAAAAGTTTGATCTAAAATTAGACTGAATGGGCCAAACTGATCTACCAGATCCATAACGGGCCCAAAAACCCAACTAGTTCACTTAAACAAATGAGCTCAGCTCATTCCTTCCTCCTTCCTTGCTGTTTCACATTGGAACACATAAGGAAAGAGAAGAAAAGTTCCCAAACCCTTGTTTCCCATTCAAATCCACATATCTTTCAACTCTGAGTTTCGATCGCCACACCGTTTACGGCCACGCGACTGCAGTGTCAAGCTCTACAAAGTCCGGTACTCAATTTGGTAAGAAAATCACAATTTCATTTTCAATCTTTGATTTTTGATGTTATAGGATCCGATTAGTTTGAGGAATTAGCGGATTTTTATTAGCTTGAGGTACGGTTAAGATAAGGATCCTCAAACCCTAATAAATCCCTTGTTTATATGTGTTTGGGTATTAAAATTTGGTATATAAATGTGTATCTTTAATTTGAAATAAATTTCATTCCAATCCAAAATTCGAAACTCCAATTATGGATTGCCAAAGTTCATTAAAATCAAGTTTTTCATCTAAAATACCAACCTCTATTTTTACCACATTTTCCAACTCAAACCTGCACTCCAAATTTCAAACAACATCAAAATATACCAAACTGCATATTATTATTTTACATTTACATCATACACTCCCATACACAATTTTGCCAATTCCAACCCCAACCATTCACATTCAACACCACATTTATACTCAATCATCAATATATCATTGTTATTCATAATAATCATTATTTCATCAACCATCCACCACATCCATTTAACAACAACATACCTAATACCCACATCAAACAACACATAATTCAATAATCAAAACTACCACATGTACACCAACATATGATTCATCTTATCCTTTGGTCGTCTAGCCTAAGTTTTCACAAGATATTATATATTACATACGAGAAACCAAAACCATACCTTGACCAATTTCTCTCCTAAGCCAAAAACACCCAAATTGATAAGGTCACAAGCTTTCAACACCAAAACCTCAGCACCCAAGGCTCAATTATGCTTTCAATCTCTTCAAATGAGTTCCAATTTCACATATACACTACCTTAATTTAAAGGGTTTTGCCAACCTAATTAAGAATTTTGTCCTCAAAATTCAGATTCAGTTACCTGAAAATAGGTATGGGTAGTCTTTCCACATTTCTGACTCAAGTTCCCAGTGTACTCCTCAATTCCAGCTCGACTCCAAGCAACCTTAACTAACGACACTTCTTTTTCACATAGTTGCTTAATACTGGTATCGTCAATTCTAACTGGAGTTACTTGAAATGTCAAATCCCCTTTTCAATTGAACTGCCTCAGGTTCTAAGACATGGCTTACCTCAGAAGTATATTACCAAAGCTGTGAAATGTGTGGTACGTCGTGCAGGGTCAAAGGATACGGCGGTAATACTATTCAATATGCCACTCGGCCACTAATCCGTCTTAATACTTCAAATGGCCCAATACACTTCGGTTTCAACCCCTTAGTTTTGATTACTTGTCGATTCTAGTCTATTGAACTAACCGTCCAGAATGCGTAACTTTCTTCTTCAAACTATGTAACACCCTAATTACCCTAGGCCTTACCTCGCGTCGTAAAGCAAAGGTTAATCAAAGGTTACGACAATTCTAAAGCTTGTACATATTCATATATAGAAAGAAATAATAATTCTAGAAGCCCGATGATAAATCCATATTTTATGATATATTTTGTGCTCAATTTAAGTGATTTATTCAATCCTTCACCCACTTATTCATGTAAATTGCATGGTTTTACCTTCTCTTCATTATTTTATGATATATGTGAAAAACATGTTTCCTATGCTTTAAAAATATTAATTTTAAATATCCTTTAATACCATTCGATGCCGTGATTTGTGTGTTAAGTATTTTCAGGTTTCATAGGGTAGGAATGGCTTAGAGGACAGAAAAGAAACATACAAAAATGGAGTTTTGAAGAAAAGGCAGTGACGTGAACGCATGGACGACGCGAACGCATGCCTAGCGCGAAATGGCAACGACGCGTACGCGTGGACGACGCAGAGGCGTGCCTTAAGCAGAACGCAAATGATGCGTACGCGTGACAAGAAAAACTCCCAGATGACGCGAACGCGTGACCCACGCGAACGCGTGACAGACGCCACGTACAAGAATCAGCAGAAAGCGCCCCCAGCGATTTCTGGACCCTTTTTCGGCCCAAATCCATGTCAGAAACACAGAATATAAGCCAGAGAATGGAGGAATCAAACAACAACTTAGTGATAGATACAATATTCATAATTTTAGGATTAGATGTAGCTTTTAGAGAGAGAGACTCTTTCCTCTCTCTTAGGATTAGGATTTAGGATTTCTATTATGTTTAACCTATGATCTCTTCAATCACAGGTTCAATGTTCCTTTAATTTATTTTCTACTTTTAATTATTTCATTACTTTAATTGATATTTATCTTTCCGAATTGGCTTATGAACTTTTCCATGTTAGATTTGAATATTCTATTTAATATAATTCGAGGTATTTCAGATTAATAATTGATTTATTCTATTTATGATTGCTTCCAATTCAAATTAGATTTATTTCCCTTTTTGGCTTTGGTTAAGTAATTTGTAACACTTGAGTTATCAAACTCAGCTGTTGATTGAAATTGGAGTTGCTAATTGATTCGAATCGCTCTAAAGCTAGTCTTTCCACAGGAGTTGACTAGGACTTGAGGATCAAATTAATTAGTCCACTTGACTTTCCTTTATTAAGTAAGGGTTAACTAAGTGGGAGCAACAAACAATTCTCATCACACCTGATAAGGATAACTAGGATAGGACTTTCAGTTGTCATACCTTGCCAAGAGATTTTCTAATTATTAATTTATTTTTCTCGTCAATTAAATTATTTGTTCCACATTTCAAAAACCCAAAAATACACCTTTTTCATAACCAATAATAAATCATACTTCCCTGCAATTCCTTGAGAAGACGACCCGAGGTTTAAATACTTCGGTTATAAATTTTATTGGGTTTTGTTACTTGTGACAACCAAAGTTTTTGTAAGAAAGGAATTCTTGTTGATCTAGAAGCTATACTTACAATGGAAATTTATTTGTGAAAATTCTAGATCGCGCGAGAATTTCGCTCTTCACCCGATGAAGATTAAGCTCAAAAAACAAAGTTTGAAAAGCGCAAAACATTCACACGAAACTATAACGTAAGGCACAAGATATGCATACAGATATTACGACATATATATAGATATATCAAAGTATAATAGTCATAAGAGTCTAGCAATGACTCATGGAGTTTATGCTGGCTAGATAGATGGTACGTAGAATTAAACTTCGTACAACTGAACCAGCAAGTGCACTGGGTCGTCCAAGTAATACCTGAGTGAGTCAGGATCGATCCCACGAGGATTGTGATTTGAAGCAGGCTAAGGTTATCTTGTAGATCTTAGTCAGGCGGATAGAAAAGTTGGTTGGTCATTTAAAGCGCATAAAAGTAAAATAAAGAAAACGTTACTCAATTGATGGTGAAAGCAATGATAAGAAGATGGTTAAGGTTTGGAGATGCTGTGTTCTTCTGGATTAATCCAGTCTTATTATCTCCTCCAACTATGAATGATTTCTTCTATGGCAGGCTGTATGTGATCAACACCTTTCTTGAGAGGTCGCCAATGCTCCTCCAGATCTGAACCCTAGGGTTAGTGCGGATCCAGTCTGATTGAGGGTGAAGCTCCTACAGTCCATTCTCCTTAGTGATCCTACTCAAAACGCCACAAACAAGGTCGAATCTTCTAGATTAGATAATACTGTGCCTTTGGTTCTAGCCTCTACCACAAAGACCCTAATCTCCCCATACCTCGGCTGAACTGATGTCTCGAGAAGTCCTCAACGAAGTCGTGGATTAGCCATCTAAGAGATGTATAATCAAGCTAGTGGTTCATCATTGTCCGATGAAAGACTTACTTTGAACCATGTAGAATGAGATAACCTTATGCCAGTTCAACGCATTCATAAGGATGAAGAACGAAGATACATCTTAGAATAGAAAATCAAACACGGATTGAAGATAAAATAGTAATACTTTATTAATCCATCAAACTCAGCAGAGCTCCTCCCCTCCACCTAGGAGGTTTAGAAACTCATACTGATAGAGAATACAATGTTGAATTCAAAATATGCCAGAAGAGATCCTAAACAAGGGCGATCTTCTCCTTTTAATACTAAACTAATGACTAAGGATTACATAAGAAGGGTAAAACAGTGTTTAGTGCTAAAATCTACTTTCGGGGCCCACTTAGTGAGTGTTTGGGCTGAGCTTGATTGAGATCCACGTGCTAGGAGGGCCTAGGGGCATTGAACGCTTGCTAGGAGCCCCATTTTGGGCGTTGGACGGTGGTCTCCTCCTTGTGGGTGTTGGACGTCAGAATAGGGAAGGAGGCTGGCGTTGAACGTCAGTTTTGTGCCTTTAATTCTGAAGTAAAGTATAAACTATTATACATTGATGAAAAGCTCTATATTTTAGCTTTTTATAGCCGTTAAAGCTCCATTTGAACTTTTGTAACTCCAGAAAAGCTCTTTCAAGTGCAAGGAGGTCAGATCCTGGCAGCATCTGCAATGCTTTCTCTGCCTCTGAATCAGACTTCTGCTCTAGCTCCTCAATTTCAACCAGAAAATACCTGAAATTGCATAAAAACATACAAACTCAAAGTAGAATCCAAAAATGTGAATTTTGCACTAAAACCTATGAAAACGTAATAAAACTTAAACAAAACATACTAAAAACTATATGAAAATGATGGCAAAAAGTGTATAAAATATCTGTTTATCAGAACACCAAACTTAAACTTTTGCTTGTCTCCAAGAAACTAAAAACAAAGTAGGATAAAAAGAAGAGTAAGACACAATAAATCTCAGAGTTTTCAATGAAGCTCAGTTTCAGTTAGATGAGCATGACTTAGTAGTTTTTTGCTTTTGAATAGTTTTGGCATCTCACTATCGATTGAAACTCAGAAGTGTTGGCATCCTTAGGAACTTAGAATCCAGATTATATTATTGACTCTCCTAGTTCAGTTCTTTTTTATTCTTGAATATAACTTTTTAGAGTCTTGGCCGTGACCCTAAGCACTTTATTTTCTAGTATTACTACCGGATACATAAATGGCACAGACACTTAACTGGGTGAATCCTTTCGGATTATGATTCAGCTTTGCTAGAATTCCCAGATAGAGGTATCCAGAGTTCTTAAGCACACTCTTTTTATTTTGGATCACGACTTTAACTGCTCAGTCTCAAACTTTTCACTTGATACCTTCACACCACAAGCATATAGTTAGGGACACTTTTCATTTGGAGTGATTAAGCCAATATTTTACTCCTTTTAGGCCCTCCTAACCATTGATGCTCAAAGCCTTGGATCCATTTACCCTTGCCTTTTGGTTTAAAGGGTTATTAGCTTTTTGCTCTTGCCTTTTGGTTTAAAGAACTATTGGCTTTTTCTACTTTTATTTCTTTTTCAGCTTGCTTTTTTTTTTTTCGCATGCAAAATTTTTTTCTTGTTATTGCATCTTACTTTTTTGCTACTTTTCTTGCTTCAAAAATCAATTTTTTGAATTTTTCAGATTACCAATAATACTTAACTTTTATCATCATTCTTTCAAGAGCCAACATTCTTAATTTCAACTTCAAATATGCACTGTTCATTCATACATTTAAAAAACAAAAGCAACACCACCACATCAAGATAATTGAACTATTCTTAAGATAAACTCGAAATTCATGCAACTTAATTTCTTTTTCAAATAAAATAAGGTGAGAGATATACGGAACATTTTATAGCCTTAAGACATAGATAGAAATGATCATGCAACAAGAACAAGAGAACAGATAATAAAACATAATAGAAAACAGAAAAATAACATAAGAAAATGGGATTAAGAGAAGGAATCCACCTTAGTGATGGCGGCTTGATGAGAGCAAAATCGTCGGTTAAGAATTTTCACACAAAATAATTCCATTGATAGTATAGTTCCCAACTGACAAGTAATGCTCAAATCAAAGTTTAAATGTTTTGGTTGTCACAAGTCCAACCCAATAAAAGTAACCGAAGTATTTAAACCTCTGGTCGTCTCTCAAGGAATTGCTTTAAGATATGCATATTATTGGTTATGGTATCCAAGGGGTTGGGTTGGTAAAAAGAGGCAAGAAAATAAACCAAGCAATTAAAGATAACAACTACTAAAAAGAGGCATTCATGGCAAGAATTGAGAATCTAAGCTTTCTATCCTAGTCATTAATTATCATACAATGATTAACAAGAATTTATCTTATTTAGTCAACTCCAACAATGGAAGAAAGTACAATGTTATCTTCACACGAGAGAAAGTCAAATAAGACTAGTTAATCTCAATCTAAAAGTCCTAATCAACTCACTAATTAAATTAGCAAGAGATTAGGGTCAATGGAAATAATATTAACTAACAACTCTAGATCACCAATCTAAATTAGGTATTAATGACTCAAGATTACCTAATTTCTCTTTCTAAGCCAAGAATGCTAAAAAACTACTCTAATATCCAACCAGGCATTTTGTCAAATACTTGGAAGGCATAAAAGGAAAGCATGTTAAATTACAAGAAATATAAAGTCTACAACTACCCAATGTAAGAAATTAACAATAAAAACTAAGGAAAGCACATCAAATATGAAATACCTCAAAATTGTATTAAAGAGAATGGGAATTGATAAGAGTTCATCAACATAAAAAGTAACCAAAATGAGAAATTAACAAGAAGAACTAAGAAAATCAAGACAATGGAACAAGAAATTATAAAGAAAACAAGATGGAAACAAGAAATTAAACCTAGATCTAAGAGAAATTAACCTAATACTAACTTAATTCTAGAGAGAAGAGGGAGCTTCTCTCTCTAGAAACTAACTAAGGCATGATTCCTACACTAACTAATTGCTCCCCCTTTGTCCAGTCTTGAATTCTGCATGAAATAGTCTCTGGAATCAGTTGGATTTGGGACTGGAAAGCTTAGAAATCGCACCCAGCATTTTCACTTTAATGAGGTCACGTGCTGGCTATGACGCGAACGCATGGGCCACGCGTACGCGTCGTCTGGCTTTTTCTTCTCACGCGTACGCATCGCCTTCAACGATGCACCTCTTTACACGTATGCGTCTGTCCCGCGTGTGCATTGCTCTGGATACTCCAAATCCTTGTTTTTCCATGAACTAAGCATGTCATCATGTCATCATGCTAAACCAAGAAAAAGACAAAGGGTATCAACATTTATTCAATGCAAACTATCTAAATGCAACCTATCTAAATACAACTATCTAAATGAATGCAACCACTTGGTTAAAATAAATCAATTCCCAAGAATACATATATAAGCACAAGGGCTAAAGGTATTACAACCAAGTCAAATCCACAATTGAATTGAGTTATTAAAAGAATTTATAAACTTGCAAGAAAAGAGATGATTACGGGTGAAAACATGTAATTGAGCAATCGAACCCTCACCGGATGTGTATCCGCTCTAGTCACTCAAGTGTATAGGGTTGATTCACTCAATTCTCCTCTAATCATGCTTTCCAAGATTCATTTTTTATCTAACAATCAACAATTATTTCATGCATGCATACAAATATCATGAGGACTTATCCATAAGTTGTAATGGGGCTAGGGTCAAGGTAGGATTGTATTTGGTTAGGTGGACTAGAATTTGAATCTTTGATTAACTTAAACTTCCCACCTAACCTATGACAACCTATACTATTTAAAGTAAACCTAACTACCCATTCTTCACTTTTTCACACACTCATGCACTCTCTTTTTTATTACAATCCATATGCATTGATTATTATTGAACTTCACTTTGGGGCATTTTGTCCCCTTTTTATTGCTTTTCTTTTTTCTTTCCTTTTTCTTTGTCTATTTTTTTTATTTTTTTCTTTTATTTTTCTCTTTTTTTTTTTGATGAATTATATACAAAAATACCAACGCACATGGTTTAAATATGATTAATACATGAGTATGTATCCAATTCCCAAAATTTTGACAAAAATACAAACACACACTTTTATCCCAATCAATGTTTCCAACTCTTCCAAAATTAAATGATAAACACTCTCACTAGTCTAAGCTAATCAAAGATCCAAACAAGGGATATTTATTATTTTTCGCTTCAAGGCTTGTAATGTGCTAAAATTAAGAACACATGGGTTTAGCATAGGCTCGAAGTTGGTTAACAATGGAAGATAAAATGTAAGGCTATTTGGGTAAGTGAGCTAATTGAAACAATGGCCTCAATCATATAAGTGCATTCATACACAAAATAATGGACATATAGAATCAAAGAAATCAAAGATTACAATCATAGAAAGAGAATAATCACACAAGAATAAAAATAGTGGTTATATGATGTAACCATACAATTTGGCTCAAATCTTACATGCTTATGTGTTCTTAGCTCAAAAATTATGTTCCACAATGTATAATTCAAGCAAGTTTTAATTTTTTTTCAATTAATTAGGGTGCCATATAGATAAACTTCTTGGAGAATTTCATTATTTTGGCTAAGTTTATTATATACATGCTAAATGAAATGTTGTGATTGGGAAACGTCAAAATTCCTTAGTTTATTCCCTATTTTCAACCAAACCAAATTCTCATATGCAAAAGGGTAAACTAAGCTCAATAATCTACATTTTTTCAAATCACAACTAATAAACTAAAATAACTATATATATATATATATATATATATATATATATATATATATATATATATATATATATATATACTATCAAACTAAAAGTGCAAATCAAACTAAAAATCTAAGATATATACAAGCCAAAGTACAAAATGCGATAACTAAAAAAAAATATCCAAAATAACTAATATGTACAAGAATCCCAAAAGTGCAATAAAGTAAAAATGTGCAATTACTGAAAATAAACAAAATAAAGCAAACTAAAATAGGAGTCTGAAATGGTCACCAAAATGAAATCCACCGATGACGGTGACCTCTCCACACTTAGAAGAAATCATCGTCCTCGATGCTACAACTCAGGGAGGGTCAACGTCCGCAGCTGGCTGAGGCTATGGCTCTGGTTGTGGCTGTGTAGCAGCCTCTGCCTGCTGAGCCTTGATGAGCGGATAATTTATACGCTTTTTGACATTGTTTTTAGTATGTTTTTAGTAGGATCTAGTTACTTTTAGGGATGTTTTTAATAGATTTTGTGTTAAATTCACATTTCTGGACTTTACTATGAGTTTGTGTAATTTTCTGTGATTTCAGGTATTTTCTGGCTGAAATTGAGGGACTTGAGCAGAAATCAGATTCAGAGGTTGAAAAAGGACTGCTGATGCTGTTGGATTCTGACCTCCCTGCACTCAAAGTGGATTTTCTGGAGCTACAGAACTCGAAATGGCGCGCTTCCAATTGCGTTGGAAAGTAGACATCCAGGGCTTTCCAGCAATATATAATAGTCCATACTTTGGCCAAGAATTGACGACGTAAACTGGCGTTCAACGCCAGCTTTCTACCCAAATCTGGCGTCCAGCGCCAGAAAAGGATCCAAAACCAGAGTTGAACGCCCAAACTGGCACAAAAACTGGCGTTCAACTCCACAATTGGCCTCTGCACGTGCAACACTTAAGCTCAGTCCAAACACACACCAAGTGGGCCCCGGAAGTGGATTTATACATCAAATACTTACTCATGTAAACCCTAGTAGCTAGTTTATTATAAATAGGACCTCTTACTATTGTATTAGGCATCTTTGGATTACCTTATGATCCTTTGATCACGTTTTAGGGGGCTGGCCATCTCGGCCATGCCTGGACCTTCACTTATGTATTTTCAACGGTAGAGTTTCTACACTCCATAGATTAAGGTGTAGAGCTCTGCTGTTCCTCAAAGATTAATGCAAAGTACTACTGTTTTCTATTCAATTCTTCTTATTTCGCTTCTAAGATATCCATTCGCACCCAAGAACGTGATGAAGGTGATGATTATGTGTGACGCTCATCATCCTTCTCCTTTATGAACGCGTGCCTGACAAACACTTCTATTCTACATGAATTAAGCTAGAATGAATATCTCTTAGATCTCCTAACCAGAATCTTCGTGGCGTAAGCTAGAAGGATGGCGGCATTCAAGAGAATCCGGAAGGTCTAAACCTTGTCTGTGGTATTCTGAGTAGGATTCAATGATTGAATGACTGTGACGAGCTTCAAACTCGCGATTGTTGGGCGTTAGTGACAGACGCAAAAGGAGGGTGAATCCTATTCCAGCATGATCGGGAACCGACAGATGAATAGCCGTGCCGTGACAGGGTGCGTGAGCATATTATTCACTGAGAGGAGGGGATGTAGCCACTGACAACGGTGATGCCCTTGCATAAAGCCAGCCATGGAAAGGAGTAAGACTGATTGGATGAAGATAGCAGGAAAGCAGAGGTTCAGAGGAATGAAAGCATCTCCATTCGCTTATCTGAAATTCCTACCAATGAATTACATAAGTATTTCTACCCCTATTTTATTAATTAATATTCGAAAACCACATAACTGTTTTATATCCGCCTGACTGAGATTTACAAGGTGACCATAGCTTGCTTCATACCAACAATCTCCGTGGGATTCGACCCTTACTCACGTAAGGTATTACTTGGACGACCCAGTGCACTTGCTGGTTAGTTGTATCGAAGTTGTGACAGACTGTAAAACTAGATCAGAGTATCTGGCCTAAGAAGCCATTACCAGAGATCACAATTTCGTGCACTAAGTTTTTGGCGCCGTTGCCGGGGATTGTTCGAGTTTGGACAACTGACGGTTCATCTTGTTGCTCAGATTAGGTAATTTTCTTTTTGTTTTATTTTCAAAAATTTTTCAAAAATCTTTCAAAATTTTTTCCTTTGTTTTCGAAAAAAAAAATGTTTTCAAAAATAAATTATTCTATGGCTTCAGAATTTTTAAGAATGAATTCTAGTGTTTCATGAAGCATGTTGAAGCCTGGCTGGCTGTAAAGCCATGTCTCAATCCTTATACTCAAGAGAAGAGCTTCTTTATCTTAGCCAATTGGCTGTTGAATGTAAGGAATGTCAGGCGTGTCATGTCTGAGTTACATACTAAAGCTTGGCTGGCTATTAAGCCATGCCTGACCCTTTGATTGGAGCTTTAGAGCATAAGATTCCTGGAATTCATGTTGAAAATTTTGGAATCCTTATTTTTTCTTTTTCATAATAAATTTTCGAAAAATATAAAATAAAAATCCAAAAAAATTTAGAAAATCATAAAAATCAAAAATATTTTTGTGCTCTTGTTTGAGTCTTGAGTCATATCATAAGTTTGGTGTCAATTGCATATGCATCTTGCATTTTTTCGAAAATATCATGCATTCATAGTGTTCTTCATGATCTTCAAGTTGTTCTTGGTAAGTCTTCTTGTTTGATCTTGATGATTTTTTTGTTTTGTGTCTTTTCATGTTTATCATATGCATTCTTGAATTCTTAGTGCGTAAGCATTAAAGAATTCTAAGTTTGGTGTCTTGCATGTTTTCTTTGCATTAAAATTTTTTCAAAATTGTGTCTATGATGTTCATCTTGACATTCATGGTGTTCTTGGTGTTCATCTTGACATTCATAGCATTCTTGCATGCATTCATTGTTTTGATCTAAAAATTTCATGCATTGCATAATTTTCATGTTTTTCATAAAAATTTCAAAAATTAAAAAAAAATATCTTTCCCTTTTTCTCTCATCAAATTCGAAAATTTGAGTTGACTTTTTCAAAAGTTTTTAAAATCAAATTGTTTCTTATGAGTCAAATCAAATTTTCAATTTGAAAATCTTATCTTTTTCAAAATCTTTTTCAAAAATCAAATCTTTTTCAAAATTCTTAGTTATTTTCGAAAATTTCAAAAATATTTTTCAAAAATCTTTTTCTTATTTTTATATAAAATTTTCGAAAATAACTAATCAATTAATGTTTTGATTCAAAAATTTCAAGTTTGTTACTTACTTGTTAAGAAAGATTCAAACTTTAAGTTCTAGAATCATATCTTGTGATTTCTTGTGAATCAAGTCATTAATTGTGATTTTAAAAATCAAATCTTTTTCAAAAACTAATTTCTATCATATCTTTTCAAAAATATCTACTTATCTTATCTTTTTCAAAAAAATATCTTCTCAAAATATCTTTTCTAACTTCCTAACTTCTTATTTTTTCAAAATTTGTTTCAACTAACTAACTAACTTTTTATTTGTTCCTTAACTTTTTCAAAACTACCTAACTAATTCTCTCTCTCTCATTTTTCGAAAATATCTTCCCCCTTTTTCAAAATTTCTTTTTAATTTATTAATTATTTTAATTTTTAAATCTTAATTTTCAAAAATTACTAACATTTTTCAAAAACTATTTTCAAAAATCACTAACTCTTTTTCAAAAATTATTTTCGAAAATTCTCTTCTCTCTCATCTCCTTCTATTTTTTTTTATTTATTCATCTACTAACATCTCTCCCTCATTCAAAAAAAAAAAAGGATCTCTATTATTATTATTTTTCTGTGCCTTCTTCTTTGTCATATGAGCAGGAGCAAGGACAAGAATATTCTTGTTGAAGCAGATCCAGAACCTGAAAGGACTCTGAATTACAACTAACCAGTAAGCCCCTGTTAGGAATTTTCAAACAAGAAGAGGAGATGGCAGCCGAAAATAATAATAATGCAAGGAGGATGCTTGGTGACTTTACTGCACCTAATTCCAATTTACATGGAAGAAGCATCTCCATTCCTGCCATTGGAGCAAACAAATTTGAGCTGAAACCTCAATTAGTTTCTCTGATGCAGCAGAACTGCAAGTTTCATGGACTTCCATCTGAAGATCCTTTTCAGTTCTTAACTGAATTCTTGCAGATATGTGATACTGTTAAGACTAATGGAGTAGATCCTGAAGTCTACAGGCTCATGCTTTTCCCTTTTGCTGTAAGAGACAGAGCTAGATTATGGTTGGATTCTCAACCCAAAGACAGCCTGAACTCTTGGGATAAGCTGGTCACGGCTTTCTTAGCCAAGTACTTTCCTCCTCAAAAGCTGAGCAAGCTTAGAGCTGATGTTCAAACCTTCAGACAGAAAGAAGGTGAATCCCTCTATGAAGCTTGGGAAAGATACAAACAGTTGACCAAAAAGTGTCCTTCTGACATGCTTTCAGAATGGACCATCCTGGATATATTCTATGATGGTTTTATCTGAGCTATCAAAGATGTCACTGGACACTTCTACAGGTGGATCCATTCACCTGAAGAAAACGCCTGCAGAAGCTCAAGAACTCATTGACATGGTTGCTAATAACTAGTTCATGTACACTTCTGAAAGGAATCCTGTGAGTAATGGGACGCCTATGAAGAAGGGAGTTCTTGAAGTTGATACTCTGAATGCCATATTGGCTCAGAATAAAATATTGACTCAGCAAGTTAATATGATCTCTCAGAGTCTGCATGGAATGCAAGCTGCATCCAACAGTACTCAAGAGGCTTCTTATGAAGAAGAAGCTTATGATCCTGAGAACCCTGCAATAGCAGAGGTGAATTACTTAGGTGAACCTTATGGAAACACCTATAACTCAACATGGAGAAATCATCCAAATTTCTCATGGAAGGATCAAAAGCCTCAACAAGGCTTTAATAATGGTGGAAGAAACAGGTTTAGCAATAGCAAGCCTTTTCCATCATCAACTCAGCAACAGACAGAGAACTCTGAACAAAATGCTTCTAATTTAGCAAACTTAGTCTCTGATCTATCTAAGGCCACTATAAGTTTCATGAATGAAACAAGATCTTCTATTAGAAATCTGGAAGCACAAGTGGGCCAGCTGAGTAAAAGGATCACTGAAATCCCTCCTAGTACTCTCCCAAGCAATACAGAAGAGAATCCAAAAGGAGAGTGCAAGGCCATTGACATAAGCGCCATGGCCGAACCTGTGAGGAGAGGAGAGGACGTGAATCCCAAGGAGGAAGACCTCCTGGGACGTCCAGTGGTCAATAAGGAGCTTCCCTCTGAGGAACCAAAGGACTCTGAGGCTCATCTAGAGACCATAGAGATTCCATTGAACCTCCTTATGCCCTTCATGAGCTCTGATGAGTATTCCTCTTCTGAAGAGAATGAGGATGTTACTGAAGAGCAAACTGCCAAGTTTCTTGGTGCAATCATGAAGCTAAATGCCAAATTATTTGGCATTGATACTTGGGAAGTTGAACCTCCCTTGTTCATCAATGAACTAAGTGATCTGGATCAACTGACATTGCCTCAGAAGAGACAGGATCCTGGAAAGTTCATAATACCCTGTACCATAGGCACCATGATCTTTAAGGCTCTGTGTGACCTTGGTTCAGGAATAAACCTCATGCCCCTCTCTGTAATAGAGAAACTGGAAATCTATGGGGTGCAAGCTGCTAAAATCTCATTAGAGATGGCAGACAGCTCTAGAAAACAGGCTTATGGACAAGTAGAGGACGTATTAGTAAAGGTTGAAGGCCATTACATCCCTGCTGATCTCATAGTCCTGGATACTGGAAAGGAAGAGGATGAATCCATCATCCTAGGAAGACCTTTCCTGGCCACAGCAAGAGCTGTGATTAATGTTGACAGAGGTGAAATAATCCTTCAATGGAATGAGGAGTCCCTTGTGTTTAAAACTCAAGGATCTCCCTCTGCAACCATGGAGAGGAAGCAGAAAAAGCTTCTCTCAAGGCAGAGTCAACCAGAGCCCCCACAGTCAAACTCTAAGTTTGGTGTTGGAGAGTCTCAACAAAGCTCTGCACATCTGTGAGGCTCCATGAGAGCCCACTGTCAAGCTATTGACATTAAAGAAGCGCTTGTTGGGAGGCAACCCAATGTTTATCTAATTCTTATTTTTATTGTTTTTCATGTTTTCTTAGGTTCATGATCATGTGGAGTCACAAAATAAATATAAAAATTGAAAACGGAATCAAAAACAGCAGAAGAAAAATCACACCCTGGAGGAGCATCTGTCTGGCGTTCAAACGCCAGAACAGAGCATAGTTCTGGCGCTGAACGCCCAGAATGGGAGCATCCTGGCGCTGAACGCCCAGAACAAGCATGGTTCTGGCGTTCAACGCCAGAAATGGCAGCAAAGGGGGCGTTGAACGCCCAAAATGGGCACCAACCTGGCGCTGAACGCCCAGAGTTATGTGCAAGGGCATTTTACATGCCTAAATTGGTGCAGGGATGTAAATGCCTTGACACCTCAGGATCTGTGGACCCCACAGGATCCCCACCTACCTCATCATCTCTCTTTCCATTCATGATCATCCCTTCTTTTTTTTTCCATTTACCACTCACATCCATACACCCACTACCTTCAAAAATTCAACATCTCTCTCCCACCCAATCCCACCCATATGGCCGAATACACACTCCCATCCATCTCCTCCATATCTTCTTCTTATTCTTCTATTCTTTCTTCTTTTGCTCGAGGGCGAGCAACATTCTAAGTTTGGTGTGGTAAAAGCATAGCTTTTTTGTTTTTTTCCATAACCATTGATGGCACCTAAGGCCAGAGAAACCTCTAGAAAGAGGAAAGGGAAGACAAAAGCTTCCATCAAGGGTCTATAGCTCAGTGGTAGAACATTTGACTGCAAATCAAGAGATCCCTGAGATACCTCAGGGGATACATTTTCTTCCACACAATTATTGGAAGCAACTAAGGGTGGAACATCAAGAGCACTCCATCATCCTTCATGAAATCAGAGAAGATCTAAAAGCAATGAAGGAGGAGCAGCCAAGGCAAGGAAGAGACATAGAAGAGCTCAAGGACATCACTAAGGTGGACTCATTCCTTGTTCTTACTTTCTCTATTTTTCATTTTCTATGTTATGTGTTTATCTATGTTTGTGTCTTCATTACATGATCATTAGTAGTTAGTAACTCTGTCTTAAAGTTATAAATGTCCTATGAATCCATCACCTCTCTTAAATGAAAAATGTTTTAATTCAAAAGAACAAGAAGTACATGAGTTTCGAATTTATCCTTGAACTTAGTTTAATTATATTGATGTGGTGACAATGCTTCCTGTTTTCTGAATGTATGCTTGAACAGTGCATATGTCTTTTGAAGTTGTTGTTTAAGAATGTTAAATATGTTGGCTCTTGAAAGAATGATGACTAGGAGACATGTTATTTGATAATCTGAAAAATCATAAAAATGATTCTTGAAGCAAGAAAAAGTAGCAAAGAACAAAGCTTGCAGAAAAAAAAAAATAGGCGAAAAAAAAAATAGAAAGAAAAAGCAAGCAGAAAAAGCCAAAAGCTCTTAAAACCAAGAGGCAAGAGCAAAAAGCCAATAACCCTTAAAACCAAAAGGCAAGGGCAAATAAAAAGGATCCCAAGGCTTTGAGCATCAGTGGATAGGAGGGCCTAAAGGAATAAAATCCTGGTCTAAGCGGCTAAACCAAGCTGTCCCTAACCATGTGCTTGTGGCGTGTAGGTGTCAAGTGAAAACTTGAGACTGAGCGGTTAAAGTCAAGGTCCAAAGCAAAAAAAAAAAAAGAGTGTGCTTAAGAACCCTGGACACCTCTAATTGGGGACTTTAGCAAAGCTGAGTCACAATCTGAAAAGGTTCACCCAATTATGTGTCTGTGGCAATTATGTATCCGGTGGTAATACTGGAAAACAAAATGCTTAGGGCCACGGCCAAGACTCATAAAGAAGCTGTGTTCAAGAATCATTATGCTGAACTAAGAGAGTCAATAACACTATTCGAAATCTGAAGTTCCTATAGATGCCAATCATTCTGAACCTCAATGGATAAAGTGAGATGCCAAAACTATTCAAGAGGCAAAAAGCTATAAGTCCTGCTCATATGATTGGAGCTATGTTTCATTGATAGTTTGGAATTTATAGTATATTCTATTCTTTTTGATTTTCAGTTGCTTGGGGACAAGCAACAATTTAAGTTTGGTGTTGTGATGAGCGGATAATTTATACGCTTTTTGACATTGTTTTTAGTATGTTTTTAGTAGGATCTAGTTACTTTTAGGGATGTTTTTAATAGATTTTGTGTTAAATTCACATTTCTGGACTTTACTATGAGTTTGTGTGTTTTTCTGTGATTTCAGGTATTTTCTGGCTGAAATTGAGGGACTTGAGCAGAAATCAGATTCAGAGGTTGAAAAAGGACTGCTGATGCTGTTGGATTCTGACCTCCCTGCACTCAAAGTGGATTTTCTGGAGCTACAGAACTCGAAATGGCGCGCTTCCAATTGCGTTGGAAAGTAGACATCCAGGGCTTTCCAGCAATATATAATAGTCCATACTTTGGCCAAGAATTGATGACGTAAACTGGCGTTCAACGCCAGCTTTCTACCCAAATCTGGCGTCCAGCGCCAGAAAAGGATCCAAAACCAGAGTTGAACGCCCAAACTGGCACAAAAACTGGCGTTCAACTCCACAATTGGCCTCTGCACGTGCAACACTTAAGCTCAGTCCAAACACACACCAAGTGGGCCCCGGAAGTGGATTTATACATCAAATACTTACTCATGTAAACCCTAGTAGCTAGTTTATTATAAATAGGACCTCTTACTATTGTATTAGGCATCTTTGGATTACCTTATGATCCTTTGATCACGTTTTAGGGGGCTGGCCATCTCGGCCATGCCTGGACCTTCACTTATGTATTTTCAACGGTAGAGTTTCTACACTCCATAGATTAAGGTGTAGAGCTCTGCTGTTCCTCAAAGATTAATGCAAAGTACTACTGTTTTCTATTCAATTCTTCTTATTTCGCTTCTAAGATATCCATTCGCACCCAAGAACGTGATGAAGGTGATGATTATGTGTGACGCTCATCATCCTTCTCCTTTATGAACGCGTGCCTGACAAACACTTCTGTTCTACATGAATTAAGCTAGAATGAATATCTCTTAGATCTCCTAACCAGAATCTTCGTGGCGTAAGCTAGAAGGATGGCGGCATTCAAGAGAATCCGGAAGGTCTAAACCTTGTTTGTGGTATTCTGAGTAGGATTCAATGATTGAATGACTGTGACGAGCTTCAAACTCGCGATTGTTGGGCGTTAGTGACAGACGCAAAAGGAGGGTGAATCCTATTCCAGCATGATCGGGAACCGACAGATGAATAGCCGTGCCGTGACAGGGTGCGTGAGCATATTATTCACTGAGAGGAGGGGATGTAGCCACTGACAACGGTGATGCCCTTGCATAAAGCCAGCCATGGAAAGGAGTAAGACTGATTGGATGAAGATAGCAGGAAAGCAGAGGTTCAGAGGAATGAAAGCATCTCCATTCGCTTATCTGAAATTCCTACCAATGAATTACATAAGTATTTCTACCCCTATTTTATTAATTAATATTCGAAAACCACATAACTGTTTTATATCCGCCTGACTGAGATTTACAAGGTGACCATAGCTTGCTTCATACCAACAATCTCCGTGGGATTCGACCCTTACTCACGTAAGGTATTACTTGGACGACCCAGTGCACTTGCTGGTTAGTTGTATCGAAGTTGTGACAGACTGTAAAACTAGATCAGAGTATCTGGCCTAAGAAGCCATTACCAGAGATCACAATTTCGTGCACCAAGCCTCCTCCTCTTGAGCCTCCTCCTCCGCCTCAGACTGGTCGGAAGGAGTATCGGGCTCAGAGGGCATGTCGACGCCCAATGCTGCTATCATCCGTCTCAGGTGCTCATAACATAGCTTGTTGCGACATTCTATCTGATTCATGCACTCAAAAAAGCGATGCACGAGACGGTAGGTCGGCTGAGATGATGATGGTGGTGCTGGCCTGGTAGATGTAGATGGTGCTTCTGAGGGTCCAGCTGCTGCTGAAGAAGAAGCTGGCCGAAATGCTGCTGCTGTGGTAGGTCGGTCTCTACGCTGGGCTGCTGGTTGGTCACCAACCTAAGTCCCCCACGGAATCACTTTCTCCTTTTTGTGGACCGCTGGTGGTGACTCATCATCTGGAAGCCAATGGACTCCATGCCGGTGAGCAAGCTGCGTGACCAAGCACGGGAATGGAAGGTTGCCCCTGATATGGGCCCGCCACATGTATCGTCTGATAAGTCGGGGAAGGTACAACTCCTTCCCCTCAATGATGCACCCGATCAGGACAAGCATATCAATTGGAATCTCCGTGAAGTGAGTGCTAGGCATGACATAATGGGCCAGTATTTACTGCCATACCTTAGCCTCCTTCGTCAAATAATCAAACCTCATGCCCTCGGGTTTCACTTTAGAGGAATCCATCTCCCAAGGGACATCTAGCTGGGCAACCACACTACGTAGTGCATCAAAATTAAAAGTCATGATGTGCAACTCCTCCTCAGCCCTTTGGAAGGCATCCTTAGCACTGATTTTTGGCTAACAGTGGGGGATCTCCTCAATAACCGCCTCTATGACCATGATTTGCCTGTCTCTGAGGTGAACTGAGTCAAGGGTCACTCTGAAGAAATTACAATAGAACTCTTGGACCCAGGACTCATTCACTCTCGCTAGCTCTTTGTCTAGAAAGGCCCAACCCCTCTTCTCAATCTGGTGCTCAGTATACTACCTCAGATCGGAGGGGATAACTAGCTTCTTCTCCAGGATGAGCTACCGTGCCTGAAAATGCGGAAATCGGAGCTTACAATATAGATTGGTGAACTTTTTTGAGTTGGTAGCAGGCGTGGCTTGATCTGCCTTCTTGTTCTCAGAAAGATCTCAGATAGACCGGAGGTTGTTGGTTCAGTAGATGACTGAGACCTCTTCCTTTTCTGAAGTTGGCCTTGGCTTTTCCCTTGCCTCTGTCAGACATCCTGAAAAATAGAAATTATAGGATACAGAATATTAAGCCAAGCAGAGGAGTGGAAAGTAAATATATAAACAACAGACAGAAAACAGAAAATAGAAGGATATTGAGGTACATTCATGAAGTGAGCCAAAGAAATGAATTCTTGGAATGCAAGAAAAAAATAGAATTCAGACATCAATCAGAGGCATAATCCAAGAATTCATGCAATGATAGTAAAGATGCTTGTTTGTTAAGCAACAACAATTATCATGCCCAAAAGAATATAAAAGATTTAGTTTGAAAAACTAAAAAGAAAAGTTAGAAAGTCAATTAAGTCAAAAGTTAGAAAAGTGGGTTAAAGATAAGTGGCATGATAATTATTGAACTTACCCAAGAGAAGTTCAAAAATATTAGGAAACAAGCATACTCACATTCATGAAGATGATGCAAGTCATTGATGATGAAATATGTTATGCACTATAAATGCAAAAAGGGGTGAGATCATCATCAATGAGGATGGTCACTAAATTTGTAGAGATTGGTGTAAAAGAATTGAAATATGCACTTGGTGTAACCAAAAGAGGGTTGAAAACAATTTTTTTATGTCAAAAGGTTTACACCAGTGAAAAGCACCAATTATTACAAACATAAGAACCTCAATTAAAAAGAGACAAGTTCAAGTCAATTGGTAAAGTTAAGAAAACTAGCCTCATTGGTTAAAGAAGGTGGAAGTTGAACCTGAACAAAAAAGCTGAAAAAGTTTGACTTAAACTTGAAAGATTGAAAGCACAAAAGAGATTCGCATTGACTTGGTTAATCAAGATTCTATTTGGCACAGAAATCCATCAAATAGTTCCTTGATTCTGTCAATCACAAATGCACATGAAAGGGAACTAAAAGAAATGCGGAAACGTGAGCCAATCAACCCATGAATTGAGTTTGGTATGAGCCAAATAAGTCTCAAATCAGAAAGTACCAAATTCAATTCATAAGTCGTAAGTTAAAAACAGGACAATTTTCAGAAAATTTTAGCAGCATTCCGGTAGTAAATTGGACTATTCCCAAATTTCAATCATACAATTTAAATTTCCTATGAACGCATAAACACTTAAATTCACAAAAACCATACATATGGCTTCATAGGAAATCAAAAAGTGAGCCAAAAATTCAGCAAGAACAGAAATACAGCACCAAAATAGCAGAAAGAAATAAAGATAATGGACTCAATCAGTATTTACTCCATTGAATTCAACTTGCAATAATCATTTCTAAACAATAACCATTATACTTGCAGCAGGATGAACTCAATGAATTACTCATAACTGACTCCAACAATGAAGTGCAATTGAAAGTAAAGCTTCAGCAACAATCACAGTTATAACTCACACATTGAGCACATATCACATTCAGAAATTGATCCACTGTTTCAAGAATGCAGCAATGGTGATAGCTCAAACTTAGAAATTCATCAAAGTTATCATCATCCAGGGTAACATTCAGAGAAAAAATGCAATCCATTCTAAACACATAGCAGAAATTAAACACACAGCAGAAATTAAACAGACCTAAATCCACTAACCAGAATCCTAGAACTACCTAACCACATGCAATCTAAGCTAACCTAATCAACAGAAACATAATCAGCTAATGCTAACATGGAAATTAATTAAAAAAAAGTTAAAAATAGAAATAAAAATTAACAGTGGAACTGGAACCTAGGAGAAGCAGAAACAGAAATGGGAAAGGAAGCAAAATGGAGATGGGAACAGCGACTAGAAGGATGGAAGCGCTACTGGCTCAGTAGCGGCACTGCCACGGTGGTCCAGTGGCGGTAAAGCTGAGACACTGAGTATCGGCGCTGAACTCAGAGAGCAGGGCACCAAATTCCGTTCTGGTATAGAGACGGTGGATAAAAGAAGTCAATTGGAGAAGAAGGAAGGAGGGTGAGTGGTTGATGTAGATGGTGGAGATTGCCGACGGCAATGGGGGGCTGCAGCGGTGCTCGGTGGCACTGAGGAGAAGGGACGGCGAAAAGGGGGAAGAGAGGGAAGAAGAAGGAAAAGAAGAAGGAGAAAGGAAAGGGTGGTCAGCGCCGATTCGGTCACCGGAGTGATGGCCGGTAATGGGAGGCAGAAGCTTTGGTTCTTGGAGGGAGAAGAGAGACGTTAGGGATGAAGAGAAGAGTGACGCGAATTGGCTAGGGTTCACGCGTCAGGGGTGTTAGTGAATTCAAATCCACGCATACGCGTCATTGACGGTCACGCGTGGTAGAGTCAAAAAGAACATTGACGTGTAGGCGTCCTTAATGCGCATGCGTGAAAGGAGAGGCAGGGGGCTGACGCGTACACGTGATTGACACGTACGCGTGAGGCGCAATTGTGCTACACGCACATTTCCTGCGCCACTTTCGCGTAACTCTCTGGAAAATGTATGGAGCAGCAATTTCAGCATTTCGACGCGTCCACGTCACTCACGCATGCGCGTGGAGTGCATGAAATGTGATATGATGCGTAAGCATCACGCATGCGCACACCTGGACTGCCACTTTTTTTATTTATTTAAACACCAAAACATAGCTTAAAAGAGGAATTAAAATTCTCCCTATACTATATACCACTCTAAACCAACCAAAAATGCAAATTAACAATATTTTTGAAATTTTGAGGTTTTTTCACTAAATTTGAGAAAACTTGCAATTCAAGCAAAAATCCAAATTCAAAGAATCATCCTTATGCAAAGCATAAAACCAACAAACAACCTAGCACCAAAACAAAACATACAAAAGAATAAAAGGAAAGAACTACCTAACGATGGCAACTTAATTCATTCATTAATTATATCTACAAGAGAAATGGAAAGAGTTTACCATGGTGGGGTGTCTCCCACCTAGCACTTTTATTTATTGTCCTTAAGTTGGACATTTTGGAGAGCTCTAATCAAGGAGGCTTGTGCTTGAATTCATCCTTAAACATCTACCAATGCTTGGCCTTCAAGTGGTTGCCAGAATTTCCAACCAAGCGCACCAACTTTTGGTGGAGTTTTTCACAAGCTTGGAGCTCCCACAATTGATCCTCATATATGCCGGGATCCTAAATCTTGTTTCTACACCCATCTTTTGATTGATCGTCATTACTCCACTCGGGTGGCAAGCACATGGAATTCTCCTTTAAACACCAAACTCTCCTCCTGGATCTTCTCAATCGAGTATTATGCCACCATTTGCACTTAGACCTTGAAAACTCAACCATAGTGAACCTTAAATTGTGGTGCCGACCACTAACCAACTTTCTCTTACTTTCCATTCCACAGAAACCTCTAAGTTGACCATCCGTTTCAAGCAGACCATATTCAAGTGGGATGATAAAGCTTAGAGATAAGAGGTTTACCCACTTGCATGATGTAAGGAATGATGGTGACTTAGGAAGGGGGACCTCCCCATACTTTAATAACCCAAAGTCCACTCCCTTGTGTTCTTCTTTAAATTCTTCCACCTCTTGACAAGCATCTTCAATTTTAATTCCTTGTTCACCAACTTCTTCTACACATTCCTCATTTCTTAATTCATGTATCGGAGGTTGTGCATTAGCCTCCTCAACATCAAATTTACAACACGATGAGGACGATTCAACAATATTCAATAACAAGACTTTTCATTTGCTCAATTTCTTCCAATCCTTCATTACTCAACATATGCCTTGGAGGTTGCACATCCTCCTTAACATCGCTTTCTAGTCCAATGGAAGAAGGCTCAACAAGATCATCAAGGATTGATCAATGTGGACAGAAAATCACTAATGATGAAATCCACTTCTTGATCACTTTCCCTCAACTCTTTATCCACTTCCTTAACATCAATGACCTCAACTTCCTCCTCTTGATGCAAATCTTGCTTCGACTTCTCTTCTTCACCTTGAAACTTTAAATTCACTCCCTCACTATCCTCTTTGGTTGATTCTCCACATTCGTCAGTGGGAGTACTTGGGATGCATGAGCTTAGGTGGGAGGCTATGTGGTTAATGGCTTTTGCCATGGTAGCAACCATGACTTCTAGCTTCTTTAGCTCCTTTTGCTTTTCTTCTTGCCTTTGGATATAAGAGCTAATATCTCTTCGTTGTTCTTGTAAGAAGGCTTGGAGAGCTTCATCTATTGGAGGATGTGGTGGAAGGGAGGGTTCATTGTTTGGAGGGAAGGTATTATAGTTGGAAGGTGGTTCATCTTGGTGAAAGTATGGAGGTGGTGTGTATGAAATTGATGGTTCTTGGGAATATTGATGTTGGAATGGTGGTGACTCTAAGTATGGTTCATATGGTTGTGGGTATGGTGGGTATGGATTAGGATCATATGGAGGTGATTGGTGGTAAGGGGCTTGTGAGTATGGTTGTTGAGGCCTATGTTGAGGGAAAGAATTGTATACATGTGGTGGTTGTGGTTGACAACCACAATTAGGGTCACCACATCCATTGGATTGGTAAGCATTAGGAGTTGGATTATACCCATAAGAAACCGGAGGAGGTTGTTGCCAAGAAGGTTGTCCATAAGCTTGGGACTCCTCCCATCTTTGATCTCCAAATCCTTGATGCATTTGTCATTGTAGCTTTCATTCCCTACAACATAGTTAGAACAAAACTCATAGGCAAAGTGTTGAGAATTCATAGTGAAAAGGAAAAATAAAAAACAAAATCTAATAAGAAACAAAGAAAACAAACTCCTAAACCAAAACAAGCAAACAAACAAAAAGTAAACTATTCACAATATTAACATATATACAATAACCAATAACAAGCACACATTGCAATTCTCCGACAACGGTGCCAAAAATTTGATGAGAGCAAAACCATCGGTTAGGAATTTTCACACAAAATAATTCTGTTGATAGTATAGTTCCCAACCGATAAGTAATGCTCAAATCAAAGTTTAAATGTTTTGGTTGTTACAAGTCCAACCCAATAAAAGTAACCGAAGTATTTAAATCTCGAGTCGTCTCTCAAGGAATTGCAGTGAGGTATGCGTATTATTGGTTATGGTATCCAAGGGGTTGGGTTGGTAAAAAGAGGCAAGAAAATAAACCAAGCAATTAAAGATAACAACTACTAAAAAGAGGCATTCATGGCAAGAATTGAGAATCTAGACTTTCTATCCTAGTCATTAATTATCATACAATGATTAACAAGAATTTATCTTATTTAGTCAACTCCAACAATGGAAGAAAGTACAATGTTATCTTGACACGAGAGAAAGTCAAATAAGACTAGTTAATCTCAATCCAAAAGTCCTAATCAACTCACTAATTGAATTAGCAAGAGATTAGGGTCAATGAAAATAATATTAACTAACAACTCTAGATCACCGATCTAAATTGGGTATTAATGACTCAAGATTGCCTAATTTCTCTTTCCAAGTCAAGAATGCTAAAAAACCACTCTAATATCCAACCAGGCATTTTGTCAAATACTTGAAAGGCATAAAAGTAATGCATGTTAAATTGCAAGAAATATAAAGTCTACAACTACCCAATGTAAGAAATTAACAATAACAACTAAGGAAAGCACATCAAACATGAAATACCTCAAAATTGTATTAAAGAAAATGGGAATTGATAAGAGTTCATCAACATAAAAAGTAACCAAAATGAGAAATTAACAAGAAGAACTAAGAAAATCAAGACAATGGAACAAGAAATTATAAAGAAAACAAGATGGAAACAAGAAATTAAACCTAGATCTAAGAGAAATTAACCTAATCCTAACCTAATTCTAGAGAAAAGAGAAAGCTTCTCTCTCTAGAAACTAACTAAGGCATGCTTCCTACACTAACTAATTGCTTCCCCTTTGTCGAATCTTGAATTCTGCATGTAACAGTCTCTGGAATCAGTTGGATTTAGGCCTGGGAAACTCAGAAATCGCCCCCAACATTTTCACTTTAATGAGGTCACGTGATGGCTGTGACGCGTATGCATACAAAGTCTGGCTTTTTCTTCTCACGCGTACGCGTCATGTCACGCATACGCATCGCCTTCGACGATGCACCTCTTCACGCGTACGCGTCTGTCACGCGTGCGCGTCGCTCTGGATACTCCAAATCCTTGTTTTTCCATGAACTCTCTACTTTGTATGCTTTTCTCTTCACCTCTTCCATCCAATACTTGCCTTATGAATCTAAAATCACTCAACAAACATATTAAGGCATCGAATAGAATTAAGGTGAATTAAATTTAGCTATTTTAAGGCTTAAAAAGCATGTTTTTACACTTAAGCACAAATTTAGGGAGAATTACAAAATCATGCTATTTCATTGAATAAATGTGAGATAAGTTGATAAAATCCCATAAATTAAGTACAAGACAAACCACAAAATTGGGATTTATCACGGCTACTACTCCTCCTTGAGGATCCAATATAGTGCTTGATCTCTTCAATGTCACACCCTTGTCTCTGTTGTTCTTCCCTTATAGTCCTTTGATCTTCTCTTATTTCATTGAGGATGGTGGAATTTTCTTGATGCTCCAACCTCAGTTGTTCTATATTAGTGTTCAATTCTCCAAGAGAATTATGCAATTGGTCCCAATAGCCTTGAGGAGGAAATTGCATCCCTTGAGGTATCCCAAGGATTTCTTGCTGAGGTGGCTGCACAGGCTCATGTGCATGCTCTCTAGTTTGCTCCATCCTCTTCTTACTGATGGGCTTGTCTTCCTCAATGAAGATGTCTCCCTCTATGACAATTCCAGCTGAATTGCATAGGTGACAAATGAGGTGAGGGAAAGCTAACCTTGCTTTGGTGGAAGTCTTTTCTGCTATCTTGTACAATTTTTGAGGTATCACCTCATGTACTTCCACCTTACTCCCAATCATGATGCAATGAATCATGATGGCTCTGTAAATGGTCACCTCTGACCGATTGCTAGTAGGGATGATAGAACGTTGGATGAATTCCAACTATCCTCTAGCTACGGGCTTGCCTTGGGAATCCCTTTTTCACTGTGCTCCTGCCACACAGATGTCTGAGAGAACTTGATCCAGTCTCTGATCAAAGTTGACTCTTCTAGTGTAACGATGTGGGTCTCCTTGTATCAAAGGCAAGTTGAACGCCAATCTCTCACTTTCTGGACTAAAGTCCAAGATTCTCCCTCAGACCAAGGTACTCCAATTCTTGGGATTTTGGTTCACACTAATGTCATGGATTTTCATGACCCATGCATTAGCATAGAACTCTTGCACCATTAAGATCCCAACCTCTTGGATGGGATTGGTTAGGACTTCCCAACCTCTTCTCCAGATCTCTCTTCGGATTTCTGGATACTCATTCTTCTTAAACCTAAAAGGGACCTCAGAGATCACCTTCTTCTCTGGCACTACTTCATAGAAGTGGTCTTGGTGGGCTTTGGTGATGAATCTCTCCATCTTCCAAGATTCGGAGGTGGCGGCTACGGCCTTTCCTTTCTTCTTTCTAGAGGGTTCTCCAACCTTGGGTGCCATAAGTGATAATGGAAAGCAAAAAGCAACGCTTTTCCCACACGAAACTTAAAAATTTTGCTCGTCCTCGAGCAAAAATAAATAAAAGAGAAGAATGAAGTAGAAGAAGAATAAAATGGATGGAGATAGAGGGAGAGAAGGAATTCGGCCAACGGGGCTTTGATGTATATGAAAAGTGTGTATGAAGGGTTAGTAAGAGGGGGTATTAATAGGAGTGGGCTAGGTTAGGGTTCGATCATGGGTGGGATAAATGAGAGGAAAATTTTGATTTTGAAATGGGTGGGGTGGTGATGGTTTGGGGGAGTGATATGGATGTGATTGGGCTAGGTTTATAGGGAATAGTGTTTAGGGAAGTGTGAAAGTAAGAGGGAAGAAGTGTGGTAGGTAAAGATGCTGTGGGACCTACTGGTCGTAAGAAGCTAGGGCATTCAGAATCCTGCCCTCTGCATGGGCATTTGAATGCCCAGGGTCTGCCTCTGGCTGGCGTTCAACGCCAGCAAGACACTCTATCCAGAGTGTTCTATTTTCATTGCTGAACCTTTCTTTCTCTGTTATGACTGCTTCACATGATCATGAACCTAAAGAAATAACTAAAGAAAAACAAACTTAGAAAATTAGAGGAAATAGAAATAACTAAATAAGGTTGGGTTGCTGATGAGCGGATATTTTATACGCTTTTTGGCATCATTTTTATATAGTTTTTAGCATGTTTTATTTAGTTTTCATTAAGTTTTTATTGGTTTTAGTGTTAAATTCATATTTTTGGATTCTATTTTGAGTTTGTGTATTTTTGTGCAATTTCAGGTAATTTCTGGCTGAAATTGAGGAGCTGGAGCAAAAGTCTGATTCAGAGACAGAGAAAGCACTACAGCTGCTGTCTGGATCTGACCTCCTTGCACTTGGAAGAGCTTTTCTGGAGCTACAGAAGTTCAAATCGAGCGTTCTCAATGGCTATGGAAAGCTGACTTCCAGAGCTTTTCAACAATGTTTGATAGTTTATACTTTGCTTTATATTAGAAGGCCCAAAAATGGCATCCAACGCCAGCTTCCTGCTCCCTTCTACGCGTCCACCATCCAAGGAGCAGAGACCAGCGTCCAAACGCCCAAAGAGGACCCCCTAGCTAGCGTTCAACGCCCTAGAGGCCTCATAGCACGTGGATCTCATCAAAGATAAACCCAAACACCATATTTCATTTTTACCATTATATTTTCTATCAGTATGAGTTTCTAAACCTCCTAGATTGAGGCAAGAAGCCCTGCCGAGTTCTATGAATTAAGAAAAATAATTATGTTTCTCTTCAATCCGTGTTTGATTCAATTCTAAGATGTATATTCATTCTTCAACATGATAAATAGGATGATCAGTAATAATCAGCTCCGTTCTTCATACTAAGACCGCGTGCCTGACAACCACAAGTGTCTACTTTGGGTTCGTGTGAATACGAGCCAGGAAAGCATTGAACCGTCTGCTTGATTATACATATCTCAGACGGCTAATCCATGACTTCATTGGGGACTTCTCGAGACAACAGTTCAGCCGATTTACGGGGAGATTAGGGTCTCTGTGGTAGAGGCTAGAACCCAAAGATGCAGCATTCTCTGATCCAGAAGATCCGACCTTGTCTGTGGCGCTTTGAGTAGGATCATTAAAGATAATGGACTGTAAGAGCTTCATCCTCAATCAAACTGGATGCGCACTAACCCTGATGTTTAGATTTGGAGGAGATTGGCGACCGCGGTCGTACGGCGTTGATCACATACAGTCTGCCATTGAAGGAATCATTCACACTTGAAGAAGACAGTAATACCAGAGTTAATTCAGAAAGACGAAGCATCTACAAATCTTAACCAATCCTTTATTACTATTTACATTCCAATTTACAAAGTATTTTATACACTTTTCTTTATTCCTTTTATGCAATTAAAAATAACATACCAACATCTCCTACTCTATCCGCCTGACTAAGACCTGCAAGATAATCATAGCTTGCTTCAAACCACAATCCTCGTAGGATCAACCCTGACTCGCTCAGGTATTACTTAGACGACCCAGTGCACTTGCTGGTACAGTTGTACGAAGTGTGGGGATTCGTGCACCAAGTTTTTGGCGCCGTTGCCGGGGATTGTTCGAGTTTGTACAACTGACGAATTATCTTGTTCCCTAGATCAGGTTTTTTTTATTTTGTTTGAGTCTTATATTTTTATTTTTTCTTATTTTCAAAAAAAAATAAAAAACTTTTTCAAAAATATTTTTCTTTCTTTGTTTAATCTTTGTTCTTGGTTGAGTCTTTTTATTTTTGTTCTTGGTAATTTTCGATTTCTTTGAGTCTCTTTCTAAAAATTTTTCAAAAATATTTTCTTTGGTTAAATCTTGTGTCAATCTTTAAGTTTGGTGTCTTCTTTTGTTTTTCTTTTACAATTTTCGAAAATTTTGTGTTTGGTTTTCAAAAATTTTGAGTTTGGTGTCTTTTGCATGTTCTTGTATTCTTTGAATTTTTTTTAGTCTTCTTCTTGGTGTTCTTCTCAATCTTCAAAGTGTTCTTGTGTTTTCCTTTTGTTTTGATCTTAAAATTTTTAAATTTGGTGTCCCTTTGTGTTTTTCTCTAAATTTTCAAAAACTATGAGTCCTTAGATCTAAAAATTTTAAGTTTTGTCTTTTACTTTTTTTCCTCTTTCCTCATTAAATTCAAAAAATCAAAAAATATCTTTTCTTATATTTTAATTGGTTTTTCGAAAATTTTGATTAAAAATTCAGATTTTAATTTCAAAATTTTTATCTTATCTTATCTTAGCTTTAAATTTCAAAAATCATATCTTTTCAAAATCATACCTTTTTCAAAATCATATCTTATCTTTTTCAAATTCAAAACTTAAAAATTCAAATAACAAATTTAAAATTAAATCTTTTTCAAAAATCAAATTTTAAATCTCATCTTTTTCAAATCTTTTCAAATTCTTAATTTATCTTTTCTAATCTTAAATTTTAAAATCAAATCTCTTTTAAATATTTTTAATGTCTTATCTTTTCTAAATTCAAATTTTAAATTCAAATATTTTCTAATTGATTACATATCTTCTCTCTCTTCTTTTTCAAAACTTCCTAACTAATTCTTTTTTTTTTCTTATTTTTGAAAATTCTATTCTTCTTCTCTCTCTCCTATTTTCAAAAATCAATAACTAATTTTCAATTTTTTTAAATGATTAACCTTAATTTTTGAATTACATTATTAAATAAAATAAAAATAAAAATATTTTAATTATTGTTTATCTCTTCTATTTCTAATTCTTCTCCTATTTACTTCTATTTATTCGAATTCTACTCCTCTCTCATCTTCCATATTCACTTTTTTATCTTCCTTTTCTTTCTTCACATCTCACTGGGAGCCTTATATACTCAAATCAGACATAGAAGCTTCCTTTCTTTCTTTTTTTCTTTTCTTGTTTATGACCAGGAATAGGGATAAAGAGCCTCTCTTTAATCTTGATCCTGAACCTGAAAGGACTTTAAGGAAGAGCTTACCACAAATTAAAGCACAACACTCCGGAAGAAACCTTTCAGAAAATTTTGAACAAGAAACTGGAGACATGGCCGAACCTGAAGGAGATGTTAGAAAGGTTCTTGGTGACTTCACCATGCCTACCTCTGACTTTTATGGCAGAAGCATCTCTGTACCTACCATTGAAGCTAACAATTTTGACCTTAAGCCTCAGTTAGTCTCTCTTTTACAACAGAATTGCAAGTTCTATGGAATTCCAATGAAAGATCCACATCAGTTCTTAGCTGAATTCTTACAAATCTATGATACTGTAAAGACCAATAGAGTAAATCATGAAGTCTACAAACTTATGCTCTTTCCCTTTACTGTAAGAGACAAAGCTAAGATATGGTTGTATTCTCAACCAAAAGAGAGCTTAGACTCTTGGAAAAAGCTGGTTAATGCTTTTCTAGCTAAATTTTTCCCCCCTCAAAGGATGAGCAAAATTAGAGTGGAAGTTCAAACCTTCAAGCAAAGAGAAGGTGAATACCTCTATGAAGCTTGGGAAAGATACAAGCAATTAATTAGGATATATCCTTGGTGCACGAAATTGTGATCATCAATGGAGCCAACAACTTAGTACGCACAATTGTAATCTCAACTCTTTATCACAACTCCGCACAACTAACCAGCAAGTGCACTAGGTCTTCCAAGTAATGAACCTTACGTGAGTAAGAGTCGATCCCACGGAGACTGTCGGCTTGAAGCAAGCTATGGTCATCTTGTAAATCTCAGTCAGGCGGATTCAAATGGTTATGGAGAATTGATAATTAAAATATGAATAAAACATAAAATAAGATAGAGATACTTATGTAATTCATTGGTAGGAATTTCAGATAAGCGTATAGAGATGCTTTGTTCCTCCTAAACTTCTGCTTTCTTATTGCCTTCATCCAATCATTCATACTCCTTTCCATGGAAAGCTTTATATTGGGCATCACCGTTGTCAATGGCTACTTCCCGTCCTCTCAGTGAAAATATTCCAAATGCGCTGTCACAGCACGGTTAATCATCTGCCGGTTCTCGATCATGTTGGAATAGGATCCATTGATCCTTTTGCGTCTGTCACTACGCCCAACACTCGCGAGTTTGAAGCTCGTCACAGTCATCCCTTCCCAGATCCTACTCGGAATACCACAGACAAGGTTTAGACTTTCCGGACCTCAGGAATGGCCGCCAATGATTCTAGTCTATACCACAAAGGTTTTAATCTTAGATTAGAAACCCAAGAGATACACATTCAAGCTTGATTGCATGTAGAACGGAAGTGGTTGTCAGGCACGTGTTCATAAGTGAGAATGATGATGAGTGTCACGGATCATCACATTCATCAAGTTGAAGAACGAGTGTATATCTTAGAGAAGAAGTAGGCGTGAATTGAATAGAAAAACAGTAGTACTTTGCATTAATTCATGAAGAACAACAGAGCTCCACACCTTAATCTATGGTGTGTAGAAACTCCACCGTTGAAAATACATAAGAACAAGGTCTAGGCATGGCCGAATGGCCAGCCCTCATAAAGGTCTAAGATAGCATAAGACTAATCAAAGATCAAAAGTCTGTAAATACAATAGCAAAAGGTCCTATTTATAGAGAACTAGTAACCTAGGGTTTACAGAAATGAGTAAATGATGCAGAATCCACTTCCGGGCCCACTTGGTGTGTGCTTGGGCTGAGCATTGAAGCTTTCACGTGTAGAGACTTTTTCTTGGAGTTAAACGCCAGCTTTTGTGCCAGTTTGGGCGTTTAACTCCAGCTTTTATGCCAGTTCTGGCGTTTTTACGCCAGAATTTCTATGCTGATTTTGAACGCCGGTTTGGGCCATCGAATCTTGGGCAAAGTATAGACTATTATATATTTTTGGAAAGTCTAAGATGTCTACTTTCCAACGCAATTGAGAGTGCGCCAATTGGGCTTCTGTAGCTCCAGAAAATCCACTTTGAGTGCAGGGAGGTCAGAATCCAACAACATCTGCAGTCCTTTTTCAGCATCTGAATCAGATTTTTGCTCAGGTCCCTCAATTTCAGCCAAAAAATACCTGAAATCATAGAAAAATACACAAACTCATAGTAAAGTCCAGAAATGCGATTTTTATTTAAAAGCTAATAAAAACATAATAAAAACTAGCTAAAACATACTAAAAACATACTAAAAACAATGCCAAAAAGCGTATAAATTATCCGCTCATCACAACACCAAACTTAAATTGTTGCTTGTCCCCAAGCAACTGAAAATCAAATAGGATAAAAAGAATAGAATATACAATGAATTCCAAAAACATCTATGAAGATCAGTTTTAATTAGATGAGCGGGGCTTTTAGCTTTTTACTTCCGAACAGTTTTTGCATCTCACTTTATCCTTCGAAGTTCAGAATGATTGACATCTATAGGAACTCAGAATTCAGATGGTGTTATTGATTCTCCTAGTTCAGTATGTTGATTCTTGAACACAGCTACTTTATGAGTCTTGGTCGTGACCCTAAACATTTTGTTTTCCAGTATTACCACCGGATACATAAATGCCACAAACACATAACTGGGTGAACCTTTTCAGATTGTGACTTAGCTTTGCTAGAGTCCCCAATTAGAGGTGTCCAAAGCTCTTAAGCACACTCTTTTTGCTTTGGACCACGACTTTAACCACTCAGTCTCAAGTTTTTACTTGACACCTTCACGCCACAAGCACATGGTTAGGGACAGCTTGATTTTGCCGCTTAGGCCAGGATTTTATTCCTGTGGGCCCTCCTATCCACTGATGCTCAAAGCCTTGGATCCTTTTTTATTTTACCCTTGCCTTTTGGTTTAAAGGGCTATTGGCTTTTTCTGGTTGCTTTTTTCTTTCTTTCTCTTCTATTTTTTTTTGCATATATTTTTTTCTGCAAGCTTTTCACTGCTTTTTCTTGCTTCAAGAATCAATTTTATGATTTTTCTGATTATCAAATAACATTTCTCCTTTTCCATCATTCTTTCAAGTGCCAACAATTTTAACATTTATGAACAACAAATTCAAAAAAATATGCACTGTTCAAGCATTCATTCAGAAAGACAAAAGTATTGCCACCACATCAAAATAACTAAACTGTTTTAAAATTCGAAATTCATGCACTTCTTTTTCTTTTTCAATTAAAAACATTTTCCATTTAAGAAATGTGATGGATTCATTTTCATAGCTTTAAGGCATAGACACTTAGACACTAGTAATCATGTAATAAAGACACAAACATAAATAAACTTAAAGCATAAAAATTCGAAAAATAGAAAATAAAGAACAAGGAAATTAAAGAACAGGTCCACCTTAGTGATGGCGGCTTGTTCTTCCTCTTGAAGATCTTATGGAGTGCTTGAGCTCCTCAATATCTCTTCCTTGCCTTTGTTGCTCCTCTCTCATAACTCTTTGGTCTTCTCTAATTTCATGGAGGAGGATAGAATGCTCTTGGTGCTCCACCCTTAGTTGTCCCATGTTAGAACTTAATTCTCCTAGGGAGGTGTTGATTTGCTCCCAATAGTTTTGTGGAGGAAAATGCATCCCTTGAGGTATCTCAGGGATTTCATGATGAGGAATTTCCTCATGCTCTTGTCCATGAGTGGGATCTCTTATTTGCTCCATCCTTTTCTTAGTGATGGGCTTGTCCTCATCGATGAGGATGTCTTCCTCTATGTCAATTCCAGCTGAATTGCAAAGGTGACAAATAAGATGAGGAAAGGCTAACCTTGACAAAGTAGAGGACTTGTCCGCCACCTTGTAGAGTTCTAGGGATATAATCTCATGAACTTCTACTTCCTCTCCAATCATGATGCTATGGATCATGATAGCCCGGTCTATAGTAACTTCAGACCGATTTCTAGTGGGAATGATTGAGCTTTGGATGAACTCCAATCATCCCCTAGCCACGGGCTTGAGGTCATGCCTTCTTAGTTGAACCGGCTTTCCTCTTGAATCTCTCTTCCATTGAGCGCCCTCTTCACGAATGTCTATGAGGACTTGGTCCAACCTTTGATCAAAGTTGACCCTTCTAGTGTAGGGGTATGCATCTCCTTGCATTATGGGCAAGTTGAATACTAACCTTACATTTTTCGGACTGAAATCTAAGTATTTCTCTCGAACCATTGTAAGCCAATTCTTTGGATCCGGGTTCACACTTTGATCATGGTTCTTGGTGATCCATGCATTGGCATAGAACTCTTGAACCATTAAGATTCCGACTTGTTGAATGGGGTTGGTGAGAACTTCCCAACCTCTTCTTCGAATCTCATGTCGGATCTCCGGATATTCACCCTTTTTGAGCTTGAAAGGGACCTCAGGGATCACTTTCTTCTTGGCCACGACTTCATAGAAGTGGTCTTGATGCACCCTTGAGATGAATCTCTCCATCTCCCATGACTTGGAGGTGGAAGCTTTTGCCTTCCCTTTCCTCTTTCTAGAGGTTTCTCCGGCCTTTGGTGCCATAAATGGTTATGGAAAAACAAAAAGCAACGCTTTTACCACACCAAACTTAGAAGGTTTGCTCGTCCTCGAGCAAAAGAAGAATGAAGAGAGTAGAGGGAGAAGAATTAGAGGAGATGGAGGGGGGTAGTGTTTCGGCCAAGGGGGTGAAGTAGTGTTGAAGATGTGTGAAAATGAAGGAGTGAAGATGGGTTTATATAGGGGTGGAGGGAGGGTTTGGGTTCGGCCATGTATGGGTGGATTTGGGAGGGAAAGTGTTTTGAATTTGAATGGTGAGGTAGGAGTGAAGATGGGTTTATATAGGTGCGTACCAAGTTTTTTTAGGTGGGGTCCACAGATCTTGAGGTGTCAAGGATTTTTCATCCCTGCACCAATTAGGCATGCAAAACGCCTTCTGCTGCCAATCCTGGCGTTAAACGCCAGGTTGCTGCCCATTTCGGGCGTTTAATGCCAGCTTCTTGCCCTTTTCTGGCATTAAACGCCAGTCTGGTGCCCATTTCTGGCGTTAAACGCCCAGAATGGTGCCAGACTGGGCGTTTAACGCCCATTCTGCCGCCCTTACTGCGTTTAAACGCCGGTAGGCTTCTCCTCCAGGGTGTGCTATTTTTCATTCTGTTTTTTTGAGTTTGTTTTTATTTTTTCAATTGTTTTTGTAACTTCACATGATCATCAACCTAAGGCAACAGTCAAAAACTGTTGCCGTAGATTGAAAAACCGTTCCTAAAACTTTAGGCAACGGTTTGGCAATGGTTTTTGACCTGTGGTATATGCGGCCGTTGCCAATGCTCAAAGGCAACGGTTTTTTACCTAAGGCAACGGTAACAAGAAAACCGTTGCCTTAGTTACTAACATAGACAACGGTTTTGAAAGAAAATTTTAAACAACGGTTTTGAACCGTTACTCAATAAGCAACGGTTTTAAACCATTCTCTTTCATGATGCAACGGTTTAAAACCATAACTAGATAGGCAACGGTTTTAAACTGTTGTAGCTTTATTATTCACAAAGCCAACGGTTTTAAAGCGTTACTGTTTGTGTCATTTTTTGTCAACGGTTTTAATACCATTACCATTTTGTAGTCGTCTAAGACAACGGTTTTAGAGCGTTACCGTTAATGTTATTTTTTGGCCATTTTGTAATCGTCTTTGACAATGGTTTTAACACCATTGCCTTATGTGACTTCTGACAACGGTTTTTTATAATATATAATTCTTTTTTTACAATAGTTTTCTCATAAATGAAATTAGTTCCAACTTTTTTTTTAATTTAGTGTCAATAAATAATCTAGACTATTTGAATCGAATTACTATAGAAAAAATAATTGAACATTTCTCATCAAATTTGACTTATAAAAATTGTCGTAAGATCCACAATCACATTATATCATCATTTTTCAAAATACAATAAATGTCTTTCTGCTTATACTTTTCAGTTTTCACAATCTAAGCAGGACTAATTAAGTTATGCAGTGTTATCTGTATGCTAATTCTCTAAATAATAACTAACTCTAGCACAGATGTTGAAATCGACATGGTTAATATTCTTGTATCTTAACATATTACAAAATCATTCAAGCCAAAATTGAAGTTAACAAGGGATGAAACTTTCATGGAAAGAAGAACCAACATTACAATTTTATACCATCTCCTTCTGAGGAACATAAAAGTTAGATAAGATAGAACATTGCACGTGGGCCAATATCCTTCATTGGCTTTGAAATTATTTGCAGCATCTACAAAATAAAAAACATATTTATCAATGATCAATTTGTGCTAAGATATATATAATTATTAAGCACTTATAGTTAAGCTACAAAATAACAAGTGGCTCTAGCAATCTGATGAACCCATGGAAATGAAAAATAAACAAATAAACAAATTATTGCTGGCAAACACCAAGACAGGAAGAAACTATATACACCACATAACAGATTGCGCTGCATTTTTACATGAAATTAATACAAAGTAATTACAGTGGAGTGAAGCTAACCTGAAGATACTCAAATATAGTGCTGAAAGAAAGCTTTAACAGGAGACCACTATCCACTGCCTGCAATAGTATGATATTGTATTAAGGCTACACTTACTAACAAAGACAAAATGGAATTAGATGGAAAAAAAATAATGAAATGACAATCTTAGCTATAGATCATACAGCATGATGATCCACGATAGCAGTATTCACTGCTTTAGAATAAACCTCACGGACTGAAGTATATAACAGCATTCAGCAAAATACAGAAATAAGAAGAAATGAAGTGGGCATGCAAAATAACATCATTACAAAATATCCAATTATCATTTTGAGTGATCTTCATCTAAAGACAAGGTTAAAAAGCAAAGAAAATTGCATTATATGATGAAATTATATATATGATGTGTCAGCCTTTAGCGATCAAGATAAAAATTAAGAATCTTCTAAAGGAGGAAGAGGGGAAAAAATCTTACAAGGCAGTTAACATCATTGTTTCATACAACTAACAACCTACATGATCAAGTCTTATATTTAAGTTTATCACATTTTTAGTGCAAATTCTAATGTGAAGCATTGCTAGTAGAGTTATTGGTATCATTTTATTTATATTCTTTTCCTTCCCTTTTTTAATGGTACAAGAAGAGGATGAAGCACAGCATATCGCGCCTTCAGAAAAGACCTACACTCAACATAACCAGCAACATAGTATTCATTCCCCTCCAAGAGATCACCAAACAAATATCCAAGAAAAGGTTTCATTGACAAGAACAAGAACAAGAGCAAGTGCAAGAACAAATACTCAGTGGATGTGGCCCCCCTATGACCTGAACTAAAGTTGTCAACATAGCGAACGCACCGCTGCTCCAATGGAGCGGTGGTGCCACCATAAGTCACACAAACAATTCTTTTATCTATCCCATTTTCTATGAAGGCAAGAACAACAACAAAAATCCACTACACATTATGCAGGGCAAGCATAAAAACTATTTTAAAACTCAGATTTCAAGATAACAATTCAGTAATCAAACTTCAATATAATCCATCAAGCAAACCAACTTATAACAACCAATTCAGCATAATCAAATACAATTAGGATTCTCTGCAATTCCAAACAATCAGAAAAACCGGTAACAGTCACAACCTCAAACCAAAATCAAAACTAATTCCGATCATAACTCAGAGTAATCACCCTTCACAACCGCATCTAATTCCAATCATAACTCAGAATAATCACAATAGCTAACCCTTCTCAAACACATTTCAAGTCATTCACATCAATTAATTGATTCTTAACCACTATTAACCATTTGCAATTATCCAATTAACTTTGTAGGCATTCTAAAATTAAAACTATTAAACTTTAAAAATAAATCCCCTACCTCAGAGTGTCGAACTAGCAGGAATTAATTGCGACAAACCCCTCTTTCTTAATCCATGCCAATAGTAGCAACATTTCCGATCACTTTCCAGCACTAGCAGTGGCACCGGAGCAGGGAAAAGGCAGGGCAGTTCGGACCAACGGCTCCAGCAACCTCCTCTGGCGAGTTTTGTCCCTTTCTCCATCGCTGTTTTGTATCGCAGTGAACCATTAGTAGCAGAGGCCTCGATTGGTACCAGCGGCGAGTTCCAACAGTTGAGGATTGAATGAAGTTACAGAGGCAAGGAAGTCGACCATGACAGCAGCAGCAACCCCCTTTCTGCGGTGACGGCAACAGAAGCTTCGCTGGCGGTGAGTGTGGCGGATTGGAAGAATATGGTGGTATTGGCGGCTCAGAGGAAGGCAGAACGGTGACAGCGATCATGGCTCCAGTGAAGGTGACGGCTTCTTCTACTCCTCATCGCGGTCCTTGGCTCGCGTCTCCCTCATCTCCATCTGGGGCTTCTCTCAGCGATGCAGAACTGACGGCGGCTCAGACGGCAGCGGTGACCTTGAAGCACGACGGCGATGAGGCGTTGGCGGCGGGACAGCTCCATCGCAGCCTCTGTCTCCCTCTCACGCATGTCGTTCTCTTCCTCACATCCGACTCTCTCTCGGTCACCCCTCTACCTTCACCTGACGATGACAACGACGACCGCAGAACCCTTCCCGGCGCCATCCCCTCCCTCGCTTCTCCTTCTTCTTCTTCTTCTCCATTTTCCCCTCGAGCTCCCCTGTTTCTCGTTTCTTCCCTTTTCTTTCCTTCTGTGTGTGCGCGTTGTGTTTGATTTAGGGCACAAATGAGAAATTTAGGATATTAGGTTTAAATTAAGAATTTTTAGAATTAAGAAAAAATATATACAAGTAATATAATAATTTTTATAAAATATTTAAAGTCAAATAACAATTTAGGATTTGAATATAATATTGTAAAAATTATTTTTGGAGCATATAAAATTTTATTTACTAATATATCATTTACTTTAAATAATTTTTTTTAATTTAAATTATAAAATGAACACACTAATCATATTTTATAAAATACAGTTTTAACCCGAAATATCAATTATTTAGATTATACGATATAATTTTTATTATTTTTTATTACCAAAATTTTAATTTTAATTTGTATAAAATAATTAATTATAATAAAAATTGTATATAACTATTAATTGTCTTAAATTTAAGGATTTATAAAAATTAATATAATTATTTTTAACAAATTAATCTCTAAGAGTTTAATTTAATAAAATAAATTATAATTTATTCATAATACAAAATTCTTAAATTAAATTACCTAACACTTTTATTACTGAATTTTAATTTGAAATTACATAAAATAACCAATTATAAAAATTATATAAGATTATTAATTAACTTAACTCTACATATTAATAAAACTAATTTAATTACTCTTAAAATATTAGTTTATAAAAATAAGGAGTTCAAAATAAAATAAATCACAATTTATTTATATAATTATTTGAAATTATTTTTATTGGTATTGTTTAATTTGTATAATTATTTAAATAATATTAGAAAATTGTTATTTCATAAACAATTGTTGTAATGGTTGTAAAACCGTTCTTTAAAATAGTCAAAGAGAACGGTTTTATTTTGTTACTATATCATAATGAAAAATTAAACTTCAACAACAACACTGTAAAAATCGTTGGCTAAGACTATCTAATAGAACGGTTTTAAAGTGTAGCATTTTGGCAACGGTTTTTATGCGTTTCTTTTGTACAATTATTTAAACAACAATAAAAAATCGTTGCTTAAATACAAATCATGGTAACGTTTATAAAATCGTTCTTTAAAGTAGTTAAAGAGAACGGTTTTAATTTGTTGCTATAAAATAATAAAAATTTGAATTCAACAGTAACACTATAAAAAACCGTTGCCTAAACCTATCTAAGAGAACGGTTTTAAGGCGTTACAAAATTTAGCATTGCTAAAGGCCATATTTATTGTAGTGGAGAGTTGAGGGAAGACAGAAAAGATAAAGACAAGTTGGTAATTCCTGGAATTATTTTGAATGAGTGGATTAATAATCATTCAAAACAAAATCAGGTAAAAACAGTAACATATCAACCAATTTATGAAGAAATTGAAGGGAGAGCGGATTGTTTGAGATGTGCTTATATTAATTATGAAGCTGACTCTGAAAATACAGTTACGTGGATTATAAAGGTAACTTTAATGGGCTGGAAAGGAGGGGCAAAAAGAATAAGAAAAAGAAGATTTTTTGTAGGCTTGGTGCTAGGCCCAACAATTCAAGGATGTCCACAAAAAGGATGGAAGGATCGTTGGGCCTGATTTTCTCAATCAATCGGTTCGATAATGTTAGGTTGGGTCTAGAATCCGGGTCAGGCTTGATAAAATGGAGCACGGTTTCCACAATAGGGATGGGCATGTTGGGGAAGGGTCTACGGCAAGTGTGTAGGAAGCTACATCTGCGACACTTGTGCTGGAGACGGGTGCAGAGGTGACCGAGGGAGATCAAATCGGTGTTGAAGGAGGAAAGCTAAAGGCTGGCCACAGCAAAGGAGGCTCAATGTGGCAAGGGAGATGCTCAATCCTGACATCCCTTATGTTGGGTCAGTAGATCGAGGAGGAGTTGGTGGTGGAGAATCTAGCCACTACTCTCCCGGCAGTGACATTGAATGGAGGGACAGGTGGGTTGGGTATGTATGTTGATGATGGTGGTGTAGAAAACGTTGATAAAGGAACGGGTGATAAAGATGACATTGTGAATGATAGTGGCATGGGTTCTTGAACAAAGGGAGAGGGAGAGCTGTCGGAACACGATGAAGAAGTAGCTGGGAAGAGGATTGTTGATGATGGTGGTTTGGACAAGAATGAAGGAAGTAACAGAAATAGAGATAGTATTTTGGAGGAGCAGATGCTTGAAAATAGGAAAACTTGAGACATCGCATTGGAATCAGATGCAATTTTATACAATGAAAAAGATGATATCATGGCTATCCTCCAAGTACATAATGAAAAAATTGCTCAGAAAAGAAGATTGGCAAAATAGAAAGAGAAAGCATGACGTTGCAGACCCAAAAATAAAAAAAATGGTATGTAATAATTTATTAAAATAATTTTGTTCTTGGAATGCTAAGGGTTAAAGGGTGATAAAAAATTGAACAGGGTCAAAAATTTTAAGAAAAAATTTAAATTGAATATGTTAGGCTTGTTTGAGACTAAGAGGCAGGTAGTGACGAAATTTGATGTAATAAGAATTTGGGGGAGTGATGCTGCGGGATGGAAATATGTTGGGTTGGAGGGTGTTTCCAGTGGTTTGCTGTTAATTTGGGATGAAATAATGTTTAAAATGAGTCGCTATCATAAAGGGGAACATTGATTGTGTGTTGAAAGGGTCTTATTAAAAATAATTTCAATTGTGTGTTCTATGGTGTATGGAACTTATACTAGAAATGAGAAATTTACCACGAGGAATTAAGTTATATTGCAGGGTTATATCAGTCTCCATGGGAGACTTCAATGAGAATGTGCAGGTGGAGGGTAAAGGATGTTGTCAGATTAATAGCGACTGTGGTCAATTCTAAGAATTAGATACAAGAAGATATGCAACTGGTAGACTTCCGCTTAGCGATAGAAAATTTACATAGTTCGGAGGTTAATCTTGCAGTCGAATTGATAGAGTTTTATTAAGTTTAGAGTTGTTGGAGATATTTCCATGGATACAAAATTAAGAGTACAAAATTAGCAATACATTATAAAAAGGAGGAGCGCAAAAAATATTTGATGAGCTTCTTTATGATTATTTCTTTTACTTTTTTGTTTTTTTTTTTATTTTATTTTACTTTTCTGGTTGCATGTTGTTGTTCTTGCTTTATTTATTGTTGAACTCTTTTGTTAAAAAAATAAATAAATAAAGTATTATTAAGAGAGGATATACTTTTTGTTACCCTCTTTTAATTTGACAGATCAAATTGAAAATCACGACGAAGTATTCTAATTTTGTAAAGCAGTAACTTCGAAGAGTTTCATTTGAAAATGAAGAAAGTGGTCCTCATGTTAAAGTTGGTGGAGACATGAACGTCTTGAAAAGAAAGGTAGCTTTTACAGGTGTACTCAGACAATAAATTAGGATGACATAGATGCTCTTGCTTTACAGGTCTCAAATCTTTACCGCACATGACTATTTTTCAATGTTGACTTTTATAACTTTATCTAAGTTAGTTTGAGTTGGTATCTTTTTTCTCTCATTTATTTAACTTAAATTTTGTTTAGGATAATAGCAATTTACCTCCATGACATCTTCTCCATATATACCATGTGTACTCTAATTTTAACTAAGAAATTTGTTCCTAAAAGATAATCGTGCTACATACTAATCAAGAGCAAATAAAATTCGTAGTCCTTAAGCATTACAAATATTGTTAGATTTTAAATTGCCAAAGTAGATATGGATGTTGCAATTTTAGAATGATGATCGTATTGCTATGCTTTTTGATGTTGTAAAGATCCTAAAATAGAATGAGAATGATATACAATTGTTATATTTTATATTGACTTCTTTGTATATAATTTTATGTTTTGGAGCGTCAATACCTACCATGTAATTCTCTATTTACTTGAGAAATTTAGTCTTGATCATTTTATATATATATATTCTGTTAATATTTTCAATGTATTTTGTAAAATACTTTAGCTACAATTAGAGAAAGTTAATCGCGTATTTTGTTAAATAGTTTATAGGCAAATTGCTGCTAGTATCTCTCATTATGTTAACTTTGGATGTTAAAAATAAATAATATTATCATGTATTTTAAAAATAGAATCATCCATTTATTAGTCAATGTTAAATTTGAATCATGCAAATGGATTGTTTTTAAAAAAAAAAAATCAATTGGATATTTGCCATACATTAGATTAAGTAACATTTTTTATTTAACTCTGTCGTAATTGCTATCATGGGAGACAATAAATCAAATATTTTATTATTTTATTTAAATTTAATTTTAGTGCTAGAAAACATGCTACAATACAAGATAAGATATAGTTATGGATATATTAGTAATGAATATTTAAAAGAAACATATTAAGTGATTAATTTTTTTTCATGTGTTTTGTATTTTGATTAATATAATTCTTTTTCTACTTTTCTACTAAAATATTAACCTCTTTTAAAATGACACACAATATATTAGGTTACTATAATAGTATTTATTTTTTATAAAGATATATCTACTTAATTATTTATGATTAGGATTTTACAAGATAATCTTAATTATTTAAATTATACTTATAAATTATAATATAATATTCAAATACATATTACGATATATATTATATATACTAAATATTAAGTTGAGATAATTATATAAATTAAAAAAATAATCTAAATATTGAATAAATATAGTTTATTAATGTATAAAGAAAAACAATCTCAATAGTTGATTTTACCTTTATATAATAACAAATTCATTTATTTATTTAATCTTTTTTATTAGTTAAAATAAGCTCTAAAAATTATCATTTGAAAATTTTTTTAAAAAGATATAAATTAATATTAACCATTCCAAATTTTATATACTTGTTTTTTGTAATTAGATTAAATATCGATATAACAAAAAAGAATAACCAACAACGTGCGAGAAACTTTGTTATTCATATATGTACTCATTCTGTATATGGATTAAAAAACCAAAGAATAAACTAAATTTACGAAGTAGTCTGCACAAAGTGCAGAAAACACACTAGGAAAACAATTTTCGTAGTTAATTTTACATTTAAATAATAGTAAATTTATGGGTTAAGTATGATTTTAGTCCTTAAGATAGGGGTTGAAAATTATTTTCGTCCCCAATCTTTTTTGCTTACAAAATCGTCCCTAAGGTTTAACTTAGTTATAAAATCGTCTTTTTTACCAAAGTTTTAATTTTTATTCCAAAAATACTCCTAACTAAAAAAAAAAAAAGAAAACAGGTTAAGGGAAAGGGGGAAGGGTATCACGCTGGGGGAGGGGGGTTGGTTCAAGGAAGAAGAGGGGGAAGGAAAAGAGAAGGGCCACCGCCACTGTTCCTCGCCATCGCCACTCCTGCTCCTCGTCGTTCGGTCCTTGCCGCTGGATCTCACCGCGAGGGTGGACGTCGCGTGCCGCTCGCCGTTTCTGCTCCTCCTCCTCGCCCTTGCCCTCGCCCTCGTCTCGCCGCACCTCGACCTCACAGCGCCGAGACTTGCGCCCTCGCCTCGCTGCGTCACATCTGGCCCGCGTCCTGGTGTTCCTCGTCGTCGTCGAAGAGGTGGTGGTGGTCGTCGTGTTCATCGCGTCCTCCAGCAGTGTCTCTTCCTCTGGGTGGTGGTCATGTGCGAAATTTGCAACAAGGGTTTCCAGAGAGATTTTTGGTAATTATATTTATAGATTTTTAGTTCTTGTAATTGAAGATGAATTTGGGAATTTCTGAATATTGTAATTGCATCTGAGTTTTGTTAATAAAAGAGGAAGAATTTTAGTTTTGAATTTTGTTAATAGTTCTGAGTTTTAACAATGATGATGATGATGATGGTTTTCTTATTTTTCTGAGTTCTAGATTCTTGTTTTTTTGAGTTCTGAGTTATGAGTTATGAGTTTTTATGATGATGATGACGATGATGATGATGATGATTTTCTGATGTTGCTCTTCTGATTCTATTATCATTGTTGTTGTTCTTCTGCTTATGGTTGTTGTTATTTCATTGGTGTTGCTTCGGCTTCTGCTTCAGCTTCATCTTCTGGTTCTGCATCTAGTTGATTTTGGGAAAGAAATAGGAAAGATATTTTCGTTCGAAGGACGATTTTAAAATTAAGTTAAACTTTAGGGACGATTTTGTAAGTAAAAAAAGTTTGATGACGAAAAAAATTTTTAACCCTTACCTTAAGGACCAAAATCATACTTAACCCTAAATTTATCTATTTATTTTTTTATAAATTTAGTTAAAATGTGCTTCAAACATTTACCAATTGAAAAAAGAATTTCTTAAAAATATACAAATTAGTATAAACTAACATATTAAAAAAGATTAACTACGCCAATTTATATATAGATTTTTTTAATCAGATTAAATATTAATATAACAAAAGAAATTAATCACTTAATTTATTTGTATACTAAATAAATATATATTGATCTTTTAATACACAAATCATACATAAATATAATAAGATAAATTAAGTACATGACCTGCAAAAACAAAGGAGTTTTAATTTGAAATTGCATATATGCAAAACATGAGACAATGTAACTAATGTGTATATATCTGCCGAAAGTTTAGTTGTTCTTCATAGTGGCATATTAGATAAGAGAAGGGTTGCTGAAATACTGTATACGATAATTTTGCACTTCAAGCATTCGAAAGTAGCACTGTGATAATTGGTGATATACTTACCCCGTTACGGAAACAGGAAATATTGTGATTTAATTAATATAGTTTCGTTATGTGTCAATTATACTATCTAAAAATTTTATAATATACTTATTAGAATTTTACTGTACACTTCAGCTCGATTGGTGGGGTATTAAATGACACACATCAATGCAACTTTTATATTTGTTATTTGATTATTTAATAGCACATTTATCATTCACCAAGTTAGTTAGATTCAAATCTAAATATATAAATGAATGTCACATAGTTAATAATCGTTGCCCGTGTGATTACAATAAAATTATTTGTATTAATTATTTAATAATTGTTTTATGCATAACAATAACATAGTGTTCCCAATTTTATTTAAATACACATACATAATAGCCTTTTCACGTATAAGTGGAATCTACTAATATGAGTTAAAAAAAAAAAAGGATTATTTAGGCTATTGAAAGTAAGGAATAGAACAGTATTTTACCCTATACTATCGATTTGTATGCATAAAAAAATTTTCAAAGTAAAAATAACAACTATTAGTATCAATGAGTATGTCCCAACTAATTTTTATATTTGATCAACACGCGGGTCTTACCCTAGGTAATTAAGGTGAAACACCTATGGTTTGCAATGATGTAAATAATGTGAAAGAGTGGAAGTTCATAATTTCAAGCTAACAATTTTAAGCAGCATGATCTTGCCAGCTATTTACAAACGCCCCTTATTATTCTTTGTTTCATGATTATTCAGCATCATTTGATTAATCAATCAAATGCCTTTAGATTTCAGCATTATACTCAAAAGTGTAGCTCTATGTTAATATGATAACCATAAATCCATAATCTTCTTTGTCAACTATAAGTTCGGCTTAAAGTCGGTCAAACTTAATACTAGAGTGTCAAGATTCAAGAATCCACACAAAAGGAAAATAACGAGAAAGAAAGGTTGCTGCTTATAGCCGGAGAAATACAATTCACTACCTTACCTTCCTTTAAAGTCATTTTGTTCACCACTTTCCAGTCTTTTTCCACCATGTGAATCTGAACAAATTTTATTCAACAAGATAATTAGTTCCAAATTTCAGGAAAACACTATTTCTAAGTGAGTGAAATTGGCACAAGAATCATCGAGGACACTTATTTTAATTCTATATTACCAACTTTATGCGCACATAAAAACAGATGCAACAATCAGTACGGGTGAAGAAGATATAACAATTAGTAGAGAGGAATTTGAAGATATTAGAACCAACATGATGTTTTGATACGTGCTTCAAATGTTCGTGATATGAAGAGATCAAGTGTTATTTAAAAATTATTTTATATTTTTAGAATGTTCAATTTAGTTTGATTTATTTTGATTTTGTTTATTTATTTAATTACTAAATTGAGTTTTATGTTATGGGTTTAGAATTTTCTTTATTTTAATCAAATAAGAGGTTATAAATACCTCATAAAATATTATAGTCATCATTTACTGATTAGAGGTGTGAAAACCTCTCTTTTTAGTTTCGTGATAAAACTATGATTTGGACAAGTGAGATTAAATGAGTTTCTCTGTTGTTGCATCGGAAAATTGGGTAAAAGGTTGAGGAGTCCTTTTTTGTTGCGTCAAGAAAATGAGTAAAAAGTAGAGTGATTCTTTTTGTATTCAATTTCAATCTATCTCTTTTGTTTCTATTTCAATTTCAATATATCTTTTTACTCAGTTTAAATTCTTATCTTTTTGTTTATCCTCTTCTTCCTTATCATTTGGTATCAAATTTCAGATATTAGATTAATCCTCATCAATCTATATTTGTTCTCCTAGTATAAAAAAGAAAACCAAAAAAATTCATTGTCTCCCATGTGCTTCTTTATGTTCTTGTCATCTTTGTCTTCCTTGTGTTTTATTATTATTTTTGTTGATCTTGTTGATTTCATTATTTAAAAAAATAAAAAAAAGCATACAATGCAAAGAGAAAAAAAAGGCAAACAAAAAGAAAGTTAAAAAAAATTATCTTTCTTATTTTTTTTTGGTGACTTAAAAGAAAAATAAACAAAAACTAAGAAAGAAAAAAAAAACAAGAAACTGCTTAAGAAAGGCAGTCCCGCTGAATACTACTCTCAAACTCCTTCCAAGGCAATGGAAGCTCCACTTGGGGAGAAATAGTCCTCATTGCAGTCTTTGCCATGATGTCTGCTACTGTATTTGCATCTCTCAAGATCAACCGAAGATCAGCACGCTATTTCCAAGACATGATATCTCGAATTTTTAACACCAAAGAATCAGTAAACCCAGAGCAATCTTGTAAATTATTGACAATAGTAAAAGCCTCCACACAGTCTGTCTCACATATAATGTCTCTTTGTCCCGAGTCCCATGCTAAAAGAAAGCATCTCCAAATAGCAAACAACTCTCCTTGCAAAATGCTACGACTCTCAATTGTTCCCAGACAGCCTCGTTGTCACCTTCCCTTCCAATCTCTGCTAACACAAGCAAAACCAACTCGAGCACCACTGCCAGGATAGCTAGCATCACAATTAATCTTAAAGGTACCCACTGAGGGGGGAATCCAAGAGCCACTAATGGTTGAGGGGATAGATATATTTGTTCTTTTCATGCACTATGTTCTTAACTACAAAATTTAAAGACGAATCTTTTTGAAGAGAAAAAAAATAAATGTTCGTAATACGAAGAGATCAAGTATTATTTTTTTTAAAATTATTTTATATTTTTAGAATGTTCAATTTAATTTGATTTATTTTGATTTTATTTATTTAGTTACTAAATTAGACTTTATGTTATGAGCTTAGGATTTTTTAATTTTAACCTAGTAAGAGATTATAAATACCTCAAAATATTGTAGTTGTCGTCGTTCCTACATCTGAATCCTTATCTTTTTCTTGTCTTTCTTTTCCTCTTCTCTGATTTTTCTACTGCACTGAGTCCAACCACAACAACTTTTGAAACAGCAACTTTTGAAGTCACATTTAATTCACCGACATTTGCATCTGTATTATTCTGTTCAGATGGTGTGCACTCTTCTTTTGTAGTTGTTCTTTCGTCCAAATCCATATCTTTTCTCTTCCTTCTCTTCTTTTTCTCAGATTTTACAGGTTCACCCATCTCATTCATATAAACAGCTTTCGGAGTCACATTTGATTCCTTGATATTTGCTTCAGTGTTATTATTCTGTTCAGATGGTGTGCATTCTTCCAACTGCATTGGCTTAGGATCATCTTGTAATACTTCTCTTCTTCCTTCAGCTCTATCAGTCAGACCAACCTCACTTTCATTGCACTGGTCAAGAACAATATTCAAATTATCTTCATTCAACTGCTTGGGTTCCTTTGGCTCCTTTACACCCGAAGGTTGTAATTTTGTTTCAACATCCGAACGGTTGTGTTTTTCTGACTTCTTTACTTTAGATGGAATGCCTTCTAAGGATGCATCAGTTCCAATCTCCATTTTTTCAAGCGTAGGTTTGCTCATGCTGTTATCTAGCAAGGATAAAAAAAAATAATAAAGGATCAGTAGATTTAACATTTATTTATTTATTTATTTCAATTATTGGATTTTTTTTTATTAAAAGTAAAAGAGAAATTCAATAAGATGAGAAGGATAATACAAATTGGGGATAAGGGTTCCTCTATACAAAATCAAAACAAAGAGGGAAAGTCCTCCATAAAGCATAGCCTTCCAATCTCGCAGCATAGCTTTTTAATTATTACGTACATATCAAATTCATATTAATATGACCGAGGTTTATCATCCAAGAAGACAAGTATAATATGTCTACTTTCAAGTTTCAACCGTTCCTTGAGTAGTATATTACCTTTAGAGACTATACCATCTTCATAAATATCATCTTCAACACCCCCTCGAATGTTGGAAGGATATGCTTCTGCATCTTTCCTGAATGAAGTCAAACGTGTCTCATGAGAATTTGACGATCTCTTCTTCCCTTTCTTCTCCATAATATCAGCATCATGAATCAAAGATCTCTTACTTTTCTTCTTCTTATTTGTAGCACGTAAAGGTTCAGTAGCCTCTTTCATTGACTCAGTACCAATGCCAATTGTCGCGTTATTATCATTGAATTCATTGTGCTGATGCTCCTTTAGAACTTCACTTTCAATGATTACTTCTTTAGTTGCATTTAATGAAGGGTCTGCCATAACCTCAATCTCCCTTTGAACAGTATCATTACCTGGCCTAAAAACAGAAGCATCATATTCCACAGTATCATCTTCTTTCCTTGTACTCATCTGTTTTTCCTTTGCACTAGACACAGATTTTGATATTTCATCTTCGCAAACGACGTTATCATCCTTAACAGCTTTATCAGATGCATTCACAAAATCATCTTCTTCTTTCTCATCATTGATCAAACCAGTCAAGGCATTATCTGAATTGCCAAGAAGTACCAGCTGGTTAGGAGAATCAGAAGAACAATCATTTTGACCACGATTGCTCAATGGAGAAACATCCACACTAAGAAACCAGCTCTTGAAACCATAGAAGGCACTTTTTACAAACATGGAATCAGATAGGTGATAAAAGTACCCTTTGCGCTTTACCTGCAAATTAGCAAAATAATGTTATAATGAATAGGAATACGACCATGGCTTGGATAGCAAAAGAGAGTCAACAAGATCAACTACAATATACCTTCATTGCATGAATATGTATCTGCCCAAGTTTGGGAAAGCATGATTGGTGTCCTGACGAAATTCGCTCTGCATATAAAATTCACACATATGCCATGTACACAGAATGTTAGAACTCTGAAATAATTATGTGCATATTTAAGCAATGATTAGAAAAGAATATTAGAGAAGACAATAGTGAGTTATAAATGCTAAGAGATTTTAAACATAACAATGATTATGAAGCATATACTAGAGAAGCCTGCCTTTATGCACTTGAGGTTTCAAAAACAATCTTAAAAGAAAAAGTCACACAGACAATATCAAATCCACTGCAAAGGGGATAGAAACTAAGGGTTGCTTAGACACTAACTACTTGAACAATACAATACTTGAGCTGTCTGCCTCGACGCAATATTAGTCAAAGTTTGACATCTATTTTACAAGTAGAATTAACACTCTTGTCATGTACGAATACAAAGAGATCACCAAAGGAGGAACTAGTGGCTTTCTTCTTGAAGAGGTTCAGCACCTTGACACGCCCTTCCAAGGTGGTTGTTGAAGTAAAATTTATAACACCTTTAACAAAATCAGCCACTAAATCCAGAACTTTCATTATGTCATCTGCATAGAAATTCAAAGTAGTGCTGATGTTCAGAGATATTTGAGCTGGAAGTGTGTCCTCGTGACAAGACCATCAATGGGGCAGTAGCCAAAAGCTTCCCACGATAATTAAGATAGCCGTGCTGTTGTGGTAACTAAAGCTTCTATGGTTGGGCTTCTCAACCGTGAGCAATATGCCCAAGGACACATTTATTGCCGCAATCGGGAAAATAACCAAACTCGCCTCTTTAACCTTAACCGACTGCAAGGTAACGATAGGGTCCTTCTGCTTGAAGACAGTGAAGATCAAGATCACCAGGATCACCACCAACAAAATCACAATAGCAGCAGCGACACCGCAGCATATCTTAATCCTTTTTGGAACACCTCATGCAGCACGCCATGGCTACTCTCAAAATTGGGCGATACAGAATTTCCCAAAACTATTCAATGTGCATAATCCAAGGAACAATAAAACCAAAACATGCATTGTACTTATAGGAACAGTTGTACTCTAAATATATATATAATTAGGGCTGAAAGCATTTTCCGATAAAAAAAAAACTACTAAACCGGTCTTATAGCATTCTCTCTCTCTCTTTTTTTTTTTTTTTGGTATTTGAAGATTAAAACAATGAACGAGACGGCTGATTGTTCTTTTTTTTTTGCAGTTCCAAACTTCTAGACGCACTTATTTTAGTTCGTTTCCTACACACAAAAACAAAAAGACAAAGCAAGCATCTTTGGGGACACACAACCTAGAAAACGAAGCTTGCTATTTTCTGAAACATTGAGGGTGCTAATGCAGAACGTCGTAGCAGCTGCACAAAGTCATAAACATTCAGAACACTGTACTGGAGAGGGAAAACAAAGTCTGCATTTGAAAAATAAAAAATCTCTGAAGAATGAAGAAAGAGAAAGTAAAAGTGTGAAAGGAAGACCTTTGAGGTCGGAGACGGTATCGTGATCGGAGACGAGGACGGCCAAGTGAGTGTCGAGGTTGGTGTCGATGAAGACGACGTCTTTGTTTTCAGAGAGGAGTTTAGGGTTGGACTCCGAGTCACGAATCGGAGGGTCCATTATTGAGTCGCTCGGCGGAGCTGGTTGAGTGGTGAAGGGGAAGCAATGGAAGAGAGCGCGCGCAGAATCCCTGATATGCTGGCATGTGAGGTAAGAATGCTACGTGTCTTTGTATTTTCCTTACTCTTTCTCACAAGTATTTATGGCGGGGATGGTTCAGATTGGCTCAAGTCGAGAAAACATCGAGAAAATATAAGACCATCTCCACAAGGAAACTTATCTTAATTACTGTTTATTGTCCACCTGCTTACATAAGTTTTTGTGTCATAAATAGTAAATAGGAACTCAAAATATTTTTCTTTTTTTCATTAGGAAGAACTAATTTTAGTTTTTGTTGTAGTCTCATTTAATTAATTAATTAAAATATTTGTAATTAATATAATTAATTTTTTTTAATAATGTAATTTAAATATTTAAATTTAAAAATAATTTACTATTAAAAGATATTAATATTAAATAAATTCATATATAACAATAATACACAATAGATAATTCGGAGTTATACTAATTTATAAAATTATTTAATACAAAAAAAAATATAATTAAATTCTATAATTAATGACAAGCATTGTGAAATATAAGAAATTGATTATTATAAGGAGCTTGAAAATTGAAATTAGAAATATTTTGTGGATTTGGATTTTGAAATGAATTTGGTAGTGTGAAGTTTTGATTTGGAACTTGAGAGTTTGAGGTTTGAGATTGTTAGGTACTTAGAATTTGAGGAAAGTTTTGTAAATAATTGAAGAAAGAGTTGAGTTGGTTTGGATCCATTTTTTCGAACAAAAAATAATAGTAGCAGAACTTTGATTTCGTAAACTTGGAAGAAGATAAAGAAGAGTAGTAGATAGTGTGAGAATAGAAGTGTATCTAAGTGATATATATAGAGTAACAAAATATTAATTTATTAACAATAACGGTAACATAGTAACGGTTAGTTTCTAACGGCTATTTTTATAACAGCTAATTTTGCAACGGCTAAATTAATATAATAATATAAATATAAATAATATTTAATATTAATTATGATATAAATAATTAATATAAATTATTAATTAAATAAAAATTTAATAATTTTATTTATTTAATTATTATAATTATTAATAAATTAATTATAACTTAATTACTTAATTAATTATTAGTTAATTAATTAATATAAATTATTAATTAAATAAAAATATTAATATTTAATTTAATTAGTCATTATAATTATTATTAAATTAGTTATTATTTAATTATATAATATAATTATTTAATTAATTAATATAATTATTTAATTAATTAATATTTTATATAATTATTTATTTTTTATTTTACTTGCTACTTGACAATTATATATTGGTTAATGGAAGTCCCATTAAGAGGGACTCTCTCTTCTCTCTCTCTTCTTGAAAAAAGTGAAGGAACTCACTTTAGTTTCCTCCAACGGTCCAATTTCTTTTTTTTTTCTGACTAAATAGTAACTGGGCTTCTCAATTGGAGATGCTCTAAGACCATCTCCAGTAAGGAACTCATCCCAGTTTCTGTTTATGGCCCACCTGTCATAAAAAGTAACTCCATCCCAGTTCCTGTTTATGGCCTACCTGTCATAAAAAGTAACTCCACGTCAGCTTTTACGTCATAAACAGTAAATAGGAACTCAAAACATCTCTCTCTTTTCCATTAGGAGGAACTAACTTTAGTCCCTGTTGTGGTCTCACTTAATTAATTAATTAAAATACTTGTAATTAATGTAATTAATTTTTTTAATAATGTAATTTAAATATTTAAATTTAAAAATAATTCACTATTAAAAGATATTAATATTAAACTTGGAAATAATAGTAATGTGGATCCATTTTTTCGAACAAAAAATAATAGTAGCAGAATTTTGATTTTGTAAACTTGGAAGAAGATGAAGAAGAGTAGTATAGAGTGTGAGAATACAAGTGTATCTAAGTGGTATATATAGAGTAAAAAAATATTAATTTATTAATAATAACGGTAACATAGTAACGTCTAGTTTCTAACGGCTATTTGTGCAACGGTTATTTTTACAACGGCTAATTTAATATAATAATATAAATATAAATAATATTTAATATTATTTTTGATATAAATAATTAATATAAATTATTAATTAAATAAAAATTAATTATTTAATTTAATTAATTATTATAATTATTAATAAATTAATTATAATTTAACTATTATTTAAATAATTAATATAAATCATTAATTAAATAAAAATATAATTACTTAATATAATTAATTATTATAATTATTATTAAATTAATTATTATTTAATTATTTAATATAATTATTTATTTTAATATAATTATTTAATATAATTAATTAAAATTTTATATAATTATTTATTTAAATAATAACTTGCCAAATGGCAAGTTATTATTTGTTGCTCTCAGTCCGGTTCAGAGGGACTTTGTCCCATCGGTCCTTGTGCAAGGTCCCTATTCCATTTTACTCCAACGGTCTCAGTTCTCCTTTTGTCAGAAACAGGGCCTCAACATATGCCCATTGGAATTGCTCTAAGAACCGGAATCATAATTATCAGAACAGTCCTTGACATTTTTAAAACTAGTTACTTTAGGGATTTTTTATTTATATAAATTAAATAAATATTTTATTTACTTAAATAAATAATTTTAAAAATTATTACAAAAATACGTTATCTTATCTTATTTATATTGTGTAAACGAGATATATAAATTTTTTTCAATTTTCATATATCTCGTTTACAGTGTAAACTAGATATATGTATTTGCAGCTTATTTGTCTCAAATTTTATTATTTATATATACAAAAAAATTTCTAAAATGATTTTTAAATTAATATTTTTTATGTATTAACTAACTTAAAATAAAGAAATTCATTAAAGCTGGCAATACATATCCTACCCACGGGTACCCAATCCACTGTGGGTAGGGTAGAAATCGATCTGAGTATTTAAAGTATTTATTAATATGTATAAAATTCGAAATGATTGAATTTTATATTTACTTTAAAAAAAATTTATATTTTTATGGGTAAAATAAGGTAAGGTAGGGTTTAAAACTTTAGAGTACGAATAGGATTAGGGTTGAGAGATTCTCAACTCGCGACGGATAAGGTAGGGTAGAGTTTTAATAAAATTTACCCATTGCAGTTCTAGAACTCATATTTGATTTTTGACCATGCAAAATATTAATTTAATCTAATTTATTTTAATTTATACATATTATATTCAACTATCATTTTTTAATAACGAAGAAAAAATCATCCAGTTTGAAGAAATACGAAAATTTTTGTTTATTATAAAATTTTTCATATAAATAATTAACAATATTTATGTAAATTTTTATGAATGCAACATTCTAGAAGTTGTATATAATGGGAATCAAGTTATTTATAAAGTCAAATTTGTAAGTCATGGTCAACTACAAAATCAATGTGGATCATTTACAAAATTTTAATGATACAACTTTTAATACTTTGCAGGATTTAAAGGCACATGTTAAGATTACAAAATTAAAAATTTTTTATTAGAAATAAAAAAAATTAAATTTTTAATGCATTTGTTTTATAGTAAAAAAAAAATATCTTAACAAATCCAAGTATCTGTTCATATTTTTTTAAAACTTTTGAAATTTAATGGTTATAATATTACACAAAATAGTATAGTAGTTGAAGTTGTTTGGGCTACCACAGTTAACAATTATGTCAAGAAAAAATAGATTTTTTTTATCATAGAAATATTTTTTTAAATTTATTTGGTATCAATATCTTAGAAGTTTAGATATATAAATAATGACCTTTATAATGCAATGACCTCTTAGATTTAGTTATTACTAGTATTTTTGTCCGTGAAAAATCGCGGGTATATTTAGACCAAAATTAACTATGATAAAAAATAATAAAAATATCTAAAATGTTTAATTTCAATGTAGAATAAAAAACAATAAATGAGAAAACAACAAATAGTAGTAATAAAAAAATAACATATCATTTTAGGTTTGAAAAAATTTCTTTGAATACTTTATTGTGTGTAAATCCCACATAATTAACAAATAATTAGTCAATAAATTAAATATTAATTAAAAAATTAGAAAATAGAATTTTATAGTTTAATGAGAAAGAATTAATTAAAATACGAATTTTGACACAAATTTTAAAAAATTTGGTCCAAAATTAGACTGAATGGGCCAAACCGATCTACCAGACCCATAACGGGACCAAAGGCCCAACTAGTTCACTTAACCAAATGAGCTCAGCTTATTTCTTCCTCCTTCCTTGCTGTTTCACATTGGAACACATTAGGAAAGAGAAGAAAAATTCCCAAACCCTTGTTTCCATTCAAATCCACATATCTTTCAATTCCGAGTTTCGATCGCCACACCGTTTACGGTAACGCGACTGCAGTGTCAAGCTCTACAAAGTCCGGTACTCAATTTGGTAAGAAAGTCATAATTTCATTTTCAATCTTTGATTTTTGATGTTATAGGATCCGATTAGTTTGAGGAATTAGCGGATTTTTATTAACTTGAGGTACGGTTAAGGTAAGGATCCTCAAACCCTAGTAAATCCCTTGTTTATATGTGTTTGGGTATTAAAATTTGGTATATAAATGTGTATCTTTAATTTGAAATAAATTTCATTCCAATCCAAAATTCGAAGCTCCAATTATAGATCACCAAAGTTTGTTAAAGTCAAGTTTTTCATCTAAAATACCAACCTCTATTTTTACCACATTTTCCAACTCAAACCTGCACTCCAAGTTTCAAACAACATCAAAATATACCAAACTCCGTATTATTATTTTACATTTACATCATACACTCCCATATACAATTTTGCCAATTCCAACCCAACCATTCACATTCAACACCACATTTATACTCAATCATCAATATATCATTGTTATTCATAATAATCATTATTTCATCAACCATCCACCACATCCATTTAACAATAACATACCTAATACCCACATCAAACAACACATAATTCAATAATCAAAACTACCACATGTACACCAACATATGATTCATCTTATCTTTTGGTCGTCTAGCCTAAATTTTCACAAGATGTTATATATTACATACGAGAAACCAAAACCATACCTTGACCGATTTCTCTCCTAAGCCAAAAACACCCAAATTGATAAGGTCACAAGCCTTCAATACCAAAACCTCAGCACCCAAGGCTCAATTATGCTTTCAATCTCTTCAAATGAGTTCCAATTTCACATATACACTACCTTAATTTAAAGGGTTTTGCCAACATAATTAAGAATTTTGTCCTCAAAATTCAGATTCAGTTACCTGAAAATAGGTATGGGTAGTCTTTCCACATTTCTGACTCAAGTTCCCAGGTGTACTCCTCAATTCCAGCTTGACTCCAAGCAACCTTAACTAACGACACTTCTTTTTCACATAGTTGCTTAATACTGGTATCGTCAATTCTAACTGGAGTTACTTGAAATGTCAAATCCCCTTTTCAATTGAACTGCCTCAGGTTCTAAGACATAGCTTACCTCAGAAGTATATTACCAAAGCTGTGAAATGTGTGGTACGTCGTGCAGGGTCAAAGGATACGGCGGTAATACTATTCAATATGCCACTCGGCCACTAATCCGTCTTAATACTTCAAACGGCCCAATACACTTCGGTTTCAACCCCTTAGTTTTGATTACTTGTCGATTCTAGTCTATTGAACTAACCGTCCAGAATGCGTAACTTTCTTCTTCAAACTATGTAACACCCTAATTACCCTAAGCCTTACCTCATGTCGTAAAGCAAAGGTTAATCAAAGGTTACGACAATTCTAAAGCTTGTACATATTCATATATAGAAAGAAATAATAATTCTAGAAGCCCGATGAAGATTAAGCTCAAAAAACAAAGTTTGAAAAGCGCAAAACATTCACACTAAGCTATAACGTAAGGCACAAGATATGCATACAGATATCACGACATATATATAGATATATCAAAGTATAATAGTCATAAGAGTCTAGCTGTGACTCGTGGAGTTTAAGCCGGCTAGATAGATGGTGCGCAGAAGTAAACTTCGCACAACTGAACTAGCAAGTGCACTGGGTCGTCCAAGTAATATCTGAGTGAGTTAGGGTCGATCCCACGAGGATTGTGATTTAAAGCAAGCTAATGTTATCTTGTAGATCTTAGTCAGGCGGATAGAAAAGTTGGTTGGTCATTTAAAGCGCATAAAAGTAAAATAAAGAAAACGTTACTCAATTAATGGTGAAAGCAATGATAAGAAGATGGTTAAGGCTTGGAGATGTTGTGTTCTTCTGGATTAATCCGGTCTTACTATCTCCTCCAACTGTGAATGATTTCTTCTATGGCAGGCTGTATGTGATCAACACCTTTCTTGAGAGGTCGCCAATGCTCCTCCAGATCTAAACCCCAGGGTTAGTGCGGATCTAGTCTGATTGAGGGTGAAGCTCCTGCAGTCCATTTCCCTTAGTGATCCTACTCAAAATGCCACAAAAAAGGTCAAATCTTCTGGATTAGAGAATACTGTGCCTTTGGTTCTAGCCTCTACCACAAAGACCCTAATCTCCCCATACCTCGGCTGAACTGATGTCTCGAGAAGTCCCCAACGAAGTCGTGGATTAGCCATCTAAGAGATGTATAATCAAGCTAGTGGTTCATCATTGTCCGATGAAAGACTCACTTTGAACCATGTAGAATGAGATAACCTTATGCCAGTTCAACGCATTCATAAGGATGAAGAACGAAGATACATCTTAGAATAGAAAATCAAACACAGATTGAAGATAAAATAGTAATACTTTATTAATCCATAAAACTCAGCAGAGCTCCTCCCCTCAACCTAGGAGATTTAGAAACTCATACTGATAGAGAATACAATGTGAAATTTGAAATATGCCAGAAGAGATCCTAAACAAGGGTGATCTTCTCCTTTTAATACAAACTAATGACTAAGGATTACATAAGAAGGGTAAAATAGTGTTTTAGTGCTAAAATCTACTTTCGAGGCCCACTTGGTGAGTGTTTGGACTGAGCTTGATTGAGATCCACGTGCTAGGAGGGCCTAGGGGAATTGAACGCTTGCTAGGAGCCCCCTTTTGGGTGTTGGACGGTGGTCTCCTCCTTGTGGGTGTTGGACGCCAGAATAGGGTAGGAGGCTGGCGTTGAACGTCAGTTTTGTGCCTTTAATTCTGAAGTAAAGTATAAACTATTATACATTGATGGAAAGCTCTGGATGTTAGCTTTCTATAGCCGTTAAGAAAGCTCCATTTGAACTTTTGTAACTTTAGAAAAGCTCTTTCACGTGCAAGGAGGTCAAATCATGGCAGCATCTGAAATGCTTTCTCTGCCTCTGAATAAGACTTTTGCTCCAAGTCCTCAATTTCAGCCAAAAAATACCTGAAATTGCATAAAAATATACAAACTCAAAGTAGAATTCAAAAATGTGAATTTTGCACTAAAATCTATGAAAATGTAATAAAACATAAACAAAACATATTAAAAACTATATGAAAATGATGGCAAAAAGTGTATAAAATATCCGCTTATCAGAACATCAAACTTAAACTTTTGCTTGTCTCCAAGAAACTAAAAACAAAGTAGGATAAAAAGAAGAGTAAGACACAATAAATCTCAGATTTTTCAATGAAGCTCAGTTTCAGTTAGATGAGCGGGACTTAGTAGTTTTTTGCTTTTGAATAGTTTTGGAATCTCACTATCCATTGTAACTCAGAAGTGTTGGCATCCTTAGGAACTTAGAATCCAGATTATATTATTGACTCTCCTAGTTCAGTTCTTTTTTATTCTTGAACATAGCTTTTTTTAGAGTCTTGGCCGTGACCCTAAGCACTTTATTTTCCAGTATTACCACCGGATACATAAATGCCACAGGCACTTAACTGGGTGAACCCTTTCGGATTGTGATTCAGCTTTGCTAGAATCCCCAGATAGAGGTGTCCAGAGTTCTTAAGCACACTCTTTTTATTTTGGATCACGACTTTAACTGCTCAGTCTCAAGCTTTTCACTTGATACCTTCACACCACAAGCATATAGTTAAGGACACTTTTCATTTGGAGTGCTTAGGCCAAGATTTTACTCCTTTTAGGCCCTCCTAACCATTGATGCTCAAAGCCTTGGATCCATTTACCCTTGCCTTTTGGTTTAAAGGGTTATTAGCTTTTTGCTCTTGCCTTTTGGTTTAAAGAACTATTGGCTTTTTCTGCTTTTATTTCTTTTTCAGCTTGCTTTTTTTTTCGCATGCAAATTTTTTTTCTTTTTATTGTATCTTGCTTTTTTGCTACTTTTTCTTGCTTCAAGAATCAATTTTTTGAATTTTTCAGATTACCAATAATACTTAACTTTTATCATCATTCTTTCAAGAGCCAACATTCTTAATTTCAACTTCAAATATGCACTGTTTATTCATACATTCAAAAAATAAAAGCAATGCCACCACATCAAGATAATTGAACTATTCTTAAGATAAACTCGAAATTCATGCAACTTAATTTCTTTTTCAAATAAAATTTTCTTTTTAAATAAGGTGATAGATATACGGAACATTTTTTAGCCTTAAGACATAGATAGAAATGATCATGCAACAAGAACAAGAGAACAGACAATAAAACATAATAGAAAACAGAAAAATAACATAAGAAAAGGGGATTAAGAGAAGGAATACACCTTAGTGATGGCGGCTTGATGAGAGCAAAATCGTCGGTTAAGAATTTTTACACAAAATAATTCCGTTGATAGTATAGTTCCCAACCGACAAGTAATGCTCAAATCAAAGTTTAAATATTTTGGTTGTCACAAGTCCAACCCAATAAAAGTAACTGAAGTATTTAAACCTTGGGTCGTCTCTCAAAGAATTGAAGTAAGGTATGCGTATTATTAGTTATGGTATCCAAGGGGTTGGGTTGGTAAAAATAGGCAAGAAAATAAACCAAACAATTAAAGATAACAACTACTAAAAAGAGGCATTCATGGCAAGAATTGAGAATCTAGGCTTTCTATCCTAGTCATTAATTATCATACAATGATTAACAAGAATTTATCTTATTTAGTCAACTCCAACAATGGAAGAAAGTACAATGTTATCTTCACACGAGAGAAAGTCAAATAAGACTAGTTAATCTCAATCCAAAAGTCCTAATCAACTCACTAATTAAATTAGCAAGAGATTAGGGTCAATGGAAATAATATTAACTAACAACTCTAGATCACCAATCTAAATTAGGTATTAATGACTCAAGATTGCCTAATTTCTCTTTCTAAGCCAAGAATGCTAAAAAACTACTCTAATATCCAACCAGGCATTTTGTCAAAACTTGGAAGGCATAAAAGGAAAGCATGTTAAATTGCAAGAAATATAAAGTCTACAACTACCCAATGTAAGAAATTAACAATAACAACTAAGGAAAGCACATCAAATATGAAATACCTCAAAATTGCATTAAAGAGAATGGGAATTGATAAGAGTTCATCAACATAAAAAGTAACCAAAATGAGAAATTAACAAGAAGAACTAAGAAAATCAAGACAATGGAACAAGAAATTATAAAGAAAACAAGATGGAAACAAGAAATTAAACCTAGATCTAAGAGAAATTAACCTAATCCTAACCTAATTCTAGAGAGAAGATGGAGCTTCTCTCTCTAGAAACTAAGGCATGATTCCTACACTAACTAATTGCTCCCCCTTTGTCCAGTCTTGAATTCTGCATGAAATAGTCTCTGGAATCAGTTGGATTTGGGACTGGGAAGCTCAGAAATCGCCCCCAGCGTTTTCACTTTAATGAGATCACGTGCTGGCTGTGACGCGTACGCATGGGCCACGCGTACGTGTCATCTGGCTTTTTCTTCTCACGCGTACGCGTCACCTTCGACGATGCACCTCTTCACGCGTACGCGTCTGTCACGCGTGCGCATCGCTCTGGATACTCCAAATCCTTGTTTTTCCATGAATTCTCCACTTTGCATGTTTTTCTCTTCACCTCTTCCATCCAATACTTGCCTTATGAACTTGAAATCATATAACAGACATATCAAGGCATCGAATGGAATTAAGGTGAATTAAATTTAGCTATTTTAAGGCATAAAAATCATGTTTTTACACTTAAACACAAATTTAGAGAGAATTACAAACTATGCTATTTCATTGAATAAAATCCCCTAAATTAAGCACAAGATAAACCACAAAATTGAGGTTTATCAAACCTTCCCACACTTAAACTAAGCATGTCATCATGCTAAACCAAGAAAAAGACAAAGTGTATCAACATTTATTCAATGCAAACTATCTAAATGCAACCTATCTAAATATAACTATCTAAATGAATGCAACGACTTGGTTAAAATAAATCAATTCCCAAGAATACATATATAAGCACACGGGCTAAAGGTATTACAACCAAGTCAAATCCACAATTGAATTGAGTTATTAAAAGAATTTACAAACTTGCAAGAAAAGAGATGATCACGGGTGAAAACATGTAATTGAGCAATCGAACCCTCACCGGATGTGTATCCGCTCTAGTCACTCAAGTGTATAGGGTTGATTCACTCAATTCTCCTCTAATCATTCTTTCCAAGATTTGTTTTTCATCTAACAATCAACAATTATTTCATGCATGCATACAAATATCAAGAGGACTTATCCATAGGTTGTAATGGGGCTAGGGTCAAGGTAGGATTGTATTTGGTTAGGTAGACTAGAATTTGAATCTTTGATTAACTTAAACTTCCCACCTAACCTATGACAACCTATACTATTTAAAGCAAACCTAACTACCCATTCTTCACTTTTTCACATACTCATGCACTCTCTTTTTTATTACAATCCATATGCATTGATTATTATTGAACTTCACTTTGGGGCATTTTGTCCCCTTTTTATTGCTTTTCTTTTTTCTTTCCTTGTTTCTATTTTTTTATTTTTTTCTTTTTCTTTTTGATGAATTATATACAAAAATACCAATGCACATGGTTTAAACATGATTAATACATGAGTATGTATCCAATTCCCAAAAGTTTGACAAAAATACAAACACACACTTTTATCCCAACCAATGTTCCCAACTCTTCCAAAATTAAATGATAAACACTCTCACTAGTCTACGCTAATCAAAGATCCAAATAAGGGATATTTATTATTTTTCGCTTCAAGGCTTGTAATGTGCTAAAATTAAGAACACATGGGTTTAGCATAGGCTCGAAGTTGGCTAACAATGGAAGATAAAATGTAAGGCTATTTGGGTAAGTGAGCTAATTGAAACAATGGCCTCAATCATATAAGGCATTCATACACAAAATAATGGACATATAGAATCAAAGAAATCAAAGATTACAATCATAGAAAGAGAATAATCACACAAGAATAAAAATAGTGGTTATATGATGTAACCACACAATTAGGCTCAAATCTCACATGCTTATGTGTTCTTAGCTCAAAAATCATGTTCCACAATGTATAATTCAAGCAAGTTCTAAAATTTTTTTTCAATCAATTGGGGTGTCCTATAGATAAACTTCTTGAAGAATTTCATTATTTTGACTAAGTTTATTATATACATGCTAAATGAAATGTTGTGATTGGGAAACGTTAAAATTCCTTACTTTATTCCCTATTTTCAACCAAACCAAATTCTCATATGCAAAAGGGTAAACTAAGCTCAATAATCTACATTTTTCCAAATCACAACTAATAAACTAAAATAACTATATATATATACTATTAAACTAAAAGTACAAATCAAACTAAAAATCTAAGATATATACAAGCCAAAGTACAAAATGCGATAACTAAAAAAAATATCCAAAATAACTAATATGTACAAGAATTCCAAAAGTACAATAAAGTAAAAATGTGCAAGTACTGAAAATAAACAAAATAAAGCAAACTAAAACAGGAGTCTGAAATGGTCACCAAAATGAAATCCACCGACGACGGAGACCTCCCCACACTTAGAAGAAATCATCGTCCTCGATGCTACAACTCAGGCTGGGTGAGAGGGTCAACGTTTGCAGCTGGCTGAGGCTATGGCTTTGGTTGTGGCTGTGTAGGGGCCTCTGCCTGCTGAGCCTCCTCCTCTTGAGCCTCCTCCTCTGCCTCAGATTGGTCGGAAGGAGTATCGGGCTCAGAGGGCATGTCGACGCTCAATGCTGCTATCATCCGTCTCAGGTGCTCATAACGTAGCTTGTTGTAACGTTCTATCTGATCCATGCTCTCAAAGAAGCGCTGCATGAGATGGTAGGTCGGCTGAGATGATGATGGTAGTGCTGGCATGGTAGATGCAGATGGTGCTTCTGAGGGTCCGGCTGCTGCTGAAGAAGAAGCTGGCCCAGATGCTGCTACTGTGGTAGGTCGGTCTCTATGCTGGGTTGCTGGTTGGTCACCAACCCAAGTCCCCAACGGAATCACTTTCTCTTTTTTGTGGACCGCTGGTGGTGACTCATCATCTGGAAGCCAAGGGACTCCAAGCCGGTGAGCAAGCTGCGTGACCAAGCACGGGAATGGAAGGTTGCCCCTGATATGGGCCCGCCACATGTATCATCTGATAAGTCGGGGAAGGTACAGCTTCTTCCCCTCAATGACGCACCCGATCAGGACAAGCATATCAATCGGAATCTCCGTGAAGTGAGTGCTAGGCATGACATAATGGGCCAGTATCTACTGCCATATCTTAGCCTCCTTCATCAAATAATCAAACCCCATACCCTTGGGTTTTACTTTAGAGGAATTCATCTCCCAAGGGACATCCGGCTGGGCAACCACACTACATAGTCCATCATAATCAAAAGTCATGCTGTGCAACTCCTCTTCAGCCCTTTGGAAGGCATCCTTAGCACTGATTTTTGGCTAACAGTGGAGGATCTCCTCAATATCTGCCTCTGTGACCATGATCTGCCTGTCTCTGAGGTGAACTGAGTCAAGGGTTACTCTGAAGAAATTACAATAGAACTCTTGGACCCAGGACTCATTCACTCTTGCTAGCTCTCTGTCTAGGAAGGCCTAACCCCTCTTCTCAATCCGATGTTTAGTATACTACCTCAGATCTGAGGGGATAACTAGCTTCTTCTCCAGGATGAGCTACCGTGCTTGAAAATGTAGAAATCGGAGCTCACAATATAGATTGGTGAACCTTTTTGAGTCGGTAGCAGGCGTGGCTTGATCTGCCTTCTCGTTCTCAGAGAGATCTCAGATAGACTGGAGGTTGCTGGTTCAGAAGATGACCGAGACCTCTTCCTTTTTCTGGAGGTGGCCTTGGCTTTTCCCTTGCCTCTGTCAGACATCCTGAAAAACAGAAATTACAGCATACAGGATATTAAGCCAAGCAGAGGAGTGGAAAGTAAGTATATAAACAACAGATAGAAAACAGAAAATAGAAGGATATTGAGGTACATTCATGAAGTGAGCCAAAGAAATGAATTCTTGGAATGCAAGAAAAAAAATAGAATTCAGACATCAATCAGAGGCATAATCCAAGAATTTATGCAATGATAGTAAAGATGCTTGTTTGTTAAGCAACAACAATTATCATGCCCAAAAGAATATAAAAGATTTAGTTTGAAAAACTAAAAAGAAAAGTTAGAAAGTCAATTAAGTCAAAAGTTAGAAAAGTGGGTTAAAGATAAGTGGCATGATAATTATTGAACTTACCCAAGAGAAGTTCAAAAATATTAGGAAACAAGCATACTCACATTCATGAAGATGATGCAAGTCATTGATGATGAAATATGTTATGCACTATAAACGCAAAAAGGGGTGAGATCATCATCAATGAGGATGGTCACTAAATTTGTAGAGATTGGTGTAAAAGAATTGAAATATGCACTTGGTGAAACCAAAAGAGGGTTGAAAACAATTTTTTTATGTCAAAAGGTTTACACCAGTGGAAAGCACCAATTATTACAAACATAAGAACCTCAATTAAAAAGAGACAAGTTCAAGTCAATTGGTAAAGTTAAGAAAACTAGCTTCATTGGTTAAAGAAGGTGGAAGTTGAACCTGAACAAAAAAGCTGAAAAAGTTTGACTTAAACTTGAAAGATTGAAAGCACAAAAGAGATTCGCTGACTTGGTTAATCAAGATTCTATTTGGCACAGAAATCCATCAAATAGTTCCTTGATTCTGTCAATCACAAATGCACATGAAAGGGAACCAAAAGAAATGCGAAAACGCGAGCCAATCAACCCATGAATTGAGTTTGGTATGAGCCAAATGAGTCTCAAATCAGAAAGTACCAAATTCAATTCATAAGTCGTAAGTTAAAAACAGGACAATTTTCAGAAAATTTTGGCAGCATTCCAGTAGTAACTTGGACTATTCCCAAATTTCAATCATACAATTTAAATTTCCTATGAACGCATAAACACTTAAATTCACAAAAACCATACATATGGCTTCATAGGAAATCAAAAAGTGAGCCAAAAATTCAACAAGAACAGAAATACAGCACCAAAATAGTAGAAAGGAATAAAGATAATGGACTCAATCAATATTTACTCCATTGAATTCAACTTGCAATAATCATTTATAAACAATAACCATTATACTTGCAGCAGGATGAACTCAATGAATTACTCATAACTGACTCCAACAATGAAGTGCAATTGGAAATAAACCTTCAGCAGCAATCACAGTTATAACTCACACATTTAGCACATATCACATTCAGAAATTGATCCACTGTTTCAAGAATGCAGTAGCGGTGATAGCTCAAACTTAGAAATTCATCAAAGTTATCATCATCCAGGGTAACATTCAGAGAAAAATACAATCCATTCCAAACACATAGCAGAAATTAAACACACAGCAAAAATTAAACAGACCTAAATCCACTAACCAGAATCCTAGAACTACCTAACCACATGCAATCTAAGCTAACCTAATCAACAGAAACATAATCAGCTAATGCTAACATGGAAATTAATTAAAAGAAAGTTAAAAATAGAAATAGAAATTAACAGTGGAACTGGAACCTAGGAGAAGCAGAAACAGAAATGGGAAAGGAAGCAAAATGGAGATGGGAACAGCGATTGGAAGGACGGAGGCGCTACTGACTCAGTAGCAGCGCTGCCACAGCGGTCCAGTGGCGGTAGAGCTGAGACGCTGAGTATCGGCGCTGAACTTAGAGAGCAGGGGCACCAAATTCCGTTCTGGTACAGAGACGGTGGATGAAAGAAGTCAATTGGAGAAGAAGGAAGGAGTGTGAGTGGTTGTTGTAGAGGGTGGAGATTGCCGGCGGCAATGGGGGGGCTGCGGCGGTGCTTGGTAGCACTGAGGAGAAGGGATGGCAAAAAGGGGGAAGAGAGAGAAGAAGAAGGAAAAGAAGAAGGGGAAAGGAAAGGGTGGTCGGTGGCAATTCGGTCACCGGAGTGATGGCCGGTAATGGGAGGCAGAAGCTTTGGTTCTTGGAGGGAGAAGAGAGACGTTAGGGATGAAGAGAAGAGTGACGCAAATTGGCTAGGGTTCACGCGTCAGGGGTGTTAGTGAATTCAAATCCACGCGTACGCGTCGTTGACGGTCACGCATGGTAGAGTCAAAAAGAACATTGACATGTAGGCGTCCTTAACGCGCATGTGTGAAAGGAGAGGCAGGGGGCTGACGCGTACACGTAATTGACGCGTACGCGTGAGGCGCAATTGTGCTACACGCACATTTCCTGCGCCACTTTCGTGCAACTCTCTAGAAAATGTATGGAGCAGCAATTTCAGCATTTCGACGTGTCTGCGTCCCTCACGTATGCGCGTGGAGTGCATGAAATGCGATATGATGCGTAAGCGTCGTGCATGCGCACGCGTGAACTGCCACTTTTTTTATTTATTTAAACACCAAAACAGAGCTTAAAAGAGGAATTAAAATTCTCCCTACACTATATACCACTCTAAACCAACCAAAAATGCAAATTAACAATATTTTTGAAATTTTGAGGATTTTTCACTAAATTTGAGAAAACTTGAAATTCAAGCAAAAACCCAAATTCAAAGAATCATCCTTATGCAAAACATAAAACCAACAAACAACCTAGCACCAAAACAAAACATACAAAAGAATAAAAGGAAAGAACTACCTAACGATGGCAACTTAATTCATTCATTAATTATATCTACAAGAGAAATGGAAAGAGTTTACCATGGTGGGGTGTCTCCTACCTAGCACATTTATTTATTGTCCTTAAGTTGGACATTTCGGAGAGCTCTAATCAAGGAGGCTTGTGGTTGAATTCATCCTTAAACATCTACCAATGCTTGGACTTCAAGTGGTTGCCAGAATTTCCAACCAAGCGCACCAACTTTTGGTGGAGTTTTCCACAAGCTTGGAGCTCCCACAATTGATCATCATATATGCCGGAATCCCAAATCTTATTTCTACACCCATCATCTGATTGATCGTCATTACTCCACTCGGGCGGTAAGCACATGGAATTTTCCTTTAAACACCAAACTCTCCTCCTATATCTTCTCAATCGAGTATTATGCCACCATTTGCACTTAGAGCTTGAAAACTCAACCATAGTGAACCTTAAATTGCGGTGCCGACCACTAATCAACTTTCTCTTACTTTCCATTCCACAGAGACCTCTAAGTTGACCATCCATTTCAAGCAGACCATATTCAAGTGGGATGATAAAGCTTAGAGATAAGAGGTTTACCCACTTGCATGATGTAAGGAATGATGGTGACTTAGGAAGGGGGACCTCCCCATACTTTAACAACCCAAAGTCCACTCCTTTGTGTTCTTCTTTAAATTCTTCCACCTCTTGACAAGCATCTTTAATTTTAATTCCTTGTTCACCAACTTCTTCTACACATTCCTCATTTCTTAAGCCATGTATCGGAGGTTGTGCATTAGCCTCCTCAACATCAAATTCACAACACGATGAGGACGATTTAACAATCTTCAATAACACATTGGTTGGTACGGAATTATCTTCAATAACAAGACTTTTCACTTGCTCGATTTCTTCCAATCCTTCATTACTCAACATATGCCTTGGAGGTTGCACATCCTCCTTAACATCGCTTTCTAGTCCAATGGAAGAAGGCTCAACAAGATCATCAAGGGGATTGATCAATGTGGACAAAAAATACTAATGATGAAATCCACTTCTTGATCACTTTCCTTCAACTCTTTATCCACTTTCTTAACATCAATGACCTCAACTTCCTCCTCTTGATGCAAATCTTGCTTCAACTTCTCTTCTTCACCTTGAAGCTTCAAATTCACTCCCTCACTATGCTCTTTGATTGATTTTCCACATTCGTCAGTGGGAGTACTTGGGATGCATGAGCTTAGGTGGGAGGCTATGTGGTTAATGGCTTCTGCTATGGTAGCAATCATGACTTCTAGCTTCTTTAGCTCCTTTTGCTTCTCTTCTTGCCTTTGGATATAAGAGCTAATATCTCTTCGTTGTTCTTGCAAGAAGGCTTGGAGAGCTTCATTGTTTGGAGAAAATGTATTATAGTTGGAAGGTGGTTCATCTTGGTGAAAGTATGGAGGTGGTGTGTATGAAATTGATGGTTCTTGGGAATATTAATGTTGGAATGGTGGTGACTCTAAGTATGGTTCATATGGTTGTGGGTATGGTGGGTATGGATTAGGATCGTATGGAGGTGATTGGTGGTAGGGGGCTTATGAGTATGGTTGTTGAGGCCTATGTTGAGGGAAATAATTGTATACATGTGGTGGTTGTGGTTGACAACCACAATTAGGATCACCACATCCATTGGATTGGTAAGCATTAGGAGTTGGATTATACCCATAAGAAACCGGAGGAGGTTGTTGCCAAGAAGGTTGTCCATAAGCTTGGGACTCCTCCCATCTTTGATCTCCAAATCCTTGATGCATGTTGTCATTGTAGCTTCTATTCCCTACAACATAGTTAGAACCAAAGTCATAGGCAAAGTGTTGAGAATTCATAGTGAAAAGGAAAAATAAAAAACAAAATCTAATAAGAAACAAAGAAAACAAACTCCTAAACCAAAACAAGCAAACAAACAAAAAGCAAACTATTCACAATATTAACATATATACAATAATCAATAACAAGCACACATTGCAATTTCCCGAGAACGGCGCCAAAAATTTGATGAGAGAAAAACCATCGGTTAGGAATTTTCACACAAAATAATTCTGTTGATAGTATAGTTCCCAACCGACAAGTAATGTTCAAATCAAAGTTTAAATATTTTGGTTGTCACAAGTCCAACCCAATAAAAGTAACCGAAGTATTTAAACCTCGGGTCGTCTCTCAAGGAATTGCAGTGAGGTATGCGTATCATTAGTTATGGTATCCAAGGGGTTGGATTGGTAAAAAGATGCAAGAAAATAAACCAAGCAATTAAAGATAACAACTACTAAAAAGAGGCATTCATGGCAAGAATTGAGAATCTAGACTTTCTATCTAGTCATTAATTATCATACAATGATTAACAAGAATTTATCTTATTTAGTCAACTCCAACAATGGAAGAAAGTACAATGTTATCTTCACACGAGAGAAAGTCAAATAAGACTAGTTAATCTCAATCCAAAAGTCCTAATCAACTCACTAATTGAATTAGCAAGATTTTAGGGTCAATAAAAATAATATTAACTAACAACTCTAGATCACCAATCTAAATTGGGTATTAATGACTCAAGATTGCCTAATTTCTCTTTCCAAGCCAAGAATGCTAAAAAACTACTCTAATATCCAACCAGGCATTTTGTCAAATACTTGGAAGGTATAAAAGGAATGCATGTTAAATTGCAAGAAATATAAAGTCTACAACTACCCAATGTAAGAAATTAACAATAACAACTAAGGAAAGCACATCAAACATGAAATACCTCAAAATTGCATTAAAGAGAATGGGAATTGATAAGAGTTCATCAACATAAAAAGTAACCAAAATGAGAAATTAACAAGAAGAACTAAGAAAATCAAGACAATGGAACAAGAAATTATAAAGAAAACAAGATGAAAACAAGAAATTAAACCAAGATCTAAGAGAAATTAACCTAATCCTAACCTAATTCTAGAGAAAAGAGAGAGCTTCTCTCTCTAGAAACTAACTAAGGCATGCTTCCTACACTAACTAGTTGCTTCCCCTTTGTCGAATCTTGAATTCTGCATGTAATTGTCTCTGGAATCAGTTGGATTTAGGCCTGGGAAGCTCAGAAATTGCCCCCAGCATTTTCACTTTAATGAGGTCACGTGCTGGCTGTGACGCGTATGCATGGGCCATGCGTACACGTCGTCTCACTTTTTCTTCTCATGCGTACGCATCATGTCACGCGTACGCATCGCCTTCGACGATGCACCTCTTCACGCGTACGCGTCTGTCACGCGTGCGCGTCGCTCTGGATACTCCAAATCTTTGTTTTTCCATGAATTCTCTACTTTGTATGCTTTTCTCTTCACCTCTTCCATCCAATACTTGCCTTATGAACATGAAATCACTCAACAAACATATCAACGCATCGAATGGAATTAAGGTGAATTAAATTTAGCTATTTTAAGGCTTAAAAAGCATGTTTTTACACTTAAGCACAAATTTAGGGAGAATTACAAAATCATGCTATTTTATTGAATAAATGTGAGATAAGTTGATAAAATCCCATAAATTAAGTACAAGATAAACCACAAAATTGGGGTTTATCTCGGCTACTACTCCTCCTTGAGGATCCAATATAGTGCTTGATCTCTTCAATGTCACGCCCTTGTCTCTGTTGTTCTTCCCTCACAGTCTTTTGATCTTCTCTTATTTCATTGAGGATGGTAGAATGCTCTTGATGCTCCAACCTCAGTTGTTCCATATTAGTGTTCAATTCTCCAAGAGAATTATGCAATTGGTCCCAATAGCCTTGAGGAGGAAATTGCATCCCTTGAGGTATCCCAAGGATTTCTTGCTGAGGCGGTTGCACAGGCTCATGTGCATGCTCTCTAGTTTGCTCCATCCTCTTCTTAGTGATGAGCTTGTCCTCCACAATGAAGATGTCTCCCTCTATAAAAATTCCAGCTGAATTGCATAGGTGACAAATGAAGTGAGGGAAAGCTAACCTTGCTTTGGTGGAAGTCTTTTCCGCTATCTTGTACAATTTTTGAGGTATCACCTCATGTACTTCCACCTTACTCCCAATCATGATGCAATGAATCATGATGGCTCTATAAATGGTCACTTCTGACTGATTGCTAGTAGGGATGATAGAACGTTGGATGAATTCCAACTATCCTCTAGCTACGGGCTTGCCTTGGGAATCCCTTTTTCACTGTGCTCCTACCACACAGATGTTTGAGAGCACTTGATCCAGTCTCTGATCAAAGTTGACTCTTCTAGTGTAAGAATGTGGGTCTCCTTGCATCAAAGGCAAGTTGAACGCCAACCTCACACTTTCCGAACTAAAGTCCAAGATTCTCCCTCGGACCAACGTACTCCAATTCTTGGGATTTGGGTTCACACTAATGTCATGGATTTTCGTGACCCATGCATTAGCATAGAACTCTTGCACCATTAAGATCCCAACCTCTTGAATGGGATTGGTTAGGACTTCCCAACCTCTTCTCCTGATCTCTCTTCGAATTTTCGGATACTCATTCTTCTTAAACCTAAAAGGGACCTCAGAGATCACCTTCTTCTCTGCCACTACTTCATAGAAGTGGTCTTGGTGGGCTTTGGTGATGAATCTCTCCATCTTCCAAGATTCGGAGGTGGCGGCTACGGCCTTTCCTTTCCTTTTTCTAGAGGGTTCTCCAACCTTGGGTGCCATAAGTGGTAATGGAAAGTAAAAACCAACGCTTTTCCCACACGAAACTTAAAAGCTTTGCTCGTCCTCGAGCAAAAATAAATAAAAGAGAAGAATGAAGTAGAAGAAGAATAAAATGGATGGAGATGGAGGGAGAGAAGGAATTCGGCCAAGGGGGATTTGATGTATATGAAATGTGTGTATGAAGGGTTAGTAAGAGGGGGTATTAATAGGAGTGGGCTAGGTTAGGGTTTGATCATGGGTGGGATAAATGGGAGGGAAATTTTGATTTTGAAATGGGTGGGGTGGTGATGGTTTGGGGGAGTGATATGGATGTGATTGGGCTAGGTTTATAGGGAATAGTGTTTAGGGGAGTGTAAAAGTAAGAGGGAAGAAGTGTGGTAGGTAAAGATGCTGTGGGACCTACTGGTCGTAAGAAGCTAGGGCATTCAGAATCCCTGCCCTCCTCTGCATGAGCGTTTGAATGCCCAGGGTCTGCCTCTGGCTGGCGTTCAAGGCCAGCAAGACACTCTATCCAGAGTGTTCTATTTTTATTGCTGAACCTTTCTGTCTCTGTTCAGACTGCTTCACATGATCATGAACCTAAAGAAATAACTAAAGAAAAACAAACTTAGGAAATTAGAGGAAATAGAAATAACTAAATAAGGTTGGGTTGCTGATGAGCGGATATTTTATACGCTTTTTGGCATCATTTTCATATAGTTTTTAGCATGTTTTATTTAGTTTTCATTAAGTTTTTATTGGTTTTAGTGTTAAATTCATATTTTTGGGTTCTATTTTGAGTTTGTGTGTTTTTGTGCAATTTCAGGTAATTTCTGGCTGAAATTGAGGAGCTGGAGCAAAAGTCTGATTCAGAGACAGAGAAAGCACTACAGCTGCTGTCTGGATCTGACCTCCTTTCACTTGGAAGAGCTTTTCTGGAGCTACAGAAGTTCAAATCGAGCGTTCTCAATGGCTATGGAAAGCTGACTTCCAGAGCTTTCCAACAATTTATGATAGTTTATACTTTGCTTCATATTAGAAGGCCCAAAAATGGCTTCCAACACCAACTTCCTGCTCCCTTCTAGGCGTCCACCACCCAAGGAGCAGAGACTAGCGTCCAAACACCCAAAGAGGACCCCTAGCTAGCGTTCAATGCCCTAGAGGCCTCATAGCACGTGGATCTCATCAAAGCTAAACCCAAACACCATATTTCATTTTTACCATTGTATTTTCTATCAGTATGAGTTTCTAAACCTCCTAGATTTAGGGGAGAAGCCCTGACGAGTTCTATGAATTAATAAAAATATTACTGTTTCTCTTCAATCCGTGTTTGATTCAATTCTAAGATGTATATTCATTCCTCAACATGATAAATGGGATGATCAATAATAATCAGCTTCGTTCTTCATACTAAGACCGCGTGCCTGACAACCACCCGTGTCTACTTGGGTTCGTGTGAATACGAGCCAGGAAAGCATCAAACCGTTTGCTTGATTATACATATCTCAGATGGCTAATCCATGACTTCGTTGAGGACTTCTCGAGATACCAGTTCAGCCAATTTATGGGGAGATTAGGGTCTCTGTGGTAGAGGCTAGAACCCAAAGATGCAGCATTCTCTGATCCAGAAGATCCGACCTTGTCTGTGGCACTTTGAGTAAGATCATTAAAGATAATGGACTGTAAGAGCTTCACCCTCAATCAGACTGGATGCACACTAACCCTGGTGTTCATATTTGGAGGAGATTGGCGACCGCGGCAGTACGGTGTTGATCTCATACAGTCTGCCATTGAAGAAATCATTCACACTTGAAGAAGACAGTAATACCAGAGTTAATTAAGAAAGATGAAGCATTTCCAAATCTTAACCAATCTTTTATTACTATTTACATTCCAATTTACAAAGTATTTTATACACTTTTCTTTATTCCTTTTATGCAATTAAAAATAACATACCAACATCTCCTACTCTTTCCGCCTGACTAAGACCTGCAAGATAATCATAACTTGCTTCAAACCACAATCCTCGTGGGATCAACCCTGACTCGCTCAGGTATTACTTAGACGACCCAGTGCACTTGCTGGTACAGTTGTACGAAGTATGGACATTCATGCACCAAGTTTTTGGTGCCGTTGTCGGGGATTGTTCGAGTTTGTGTACAACTGACAGATTATCTTGTTCCCTAGATCAGGTTTTTTTTTTATTTTGCTTGAGTCTTATATTTTTATTTTTTTCTTATTTTAAAAAAAAATCAAAAATTTTTTCAAAAATATTTTTCTTTCTTTGTTTAATCTTTGTTCTTGGTTGAGTCTTTTTATTTTTGTTCGTGGTAATTTTCGATTTCTTTGAGTCTCTTTCTAAAAATTTTTCAAAAATATTTTTTTTGGTTAAATCTTGTGTTAATCTTTAAGTTTGGTGTCTTCTTTTGTTTTTCTTTTACAATTTTTGAAAATTTTGTGTTTGGTTTTCAAAAATTTTGAGTTTGGTGTCTTTTGCATGTTCTTGTGTTCTTTGAATTTTTTTGAGTCTTGTTCTTGGTGTTCTTCTCAATCTTCAAAGTGTTCTTGTATTTTTCTTTTATTTTGATCTTAAAATTTTTAAGTTTGGTGTCCCTTTGTGTTTTTCTCTAGATTTTTGAAAACTAGGAGTCCTTAGATCTAAAAATTTTAAGTTTTGTGTCTTTTACTTTTTTCCTCTTTCTTCGTTAAATTCAAAAAATCAAAAAATATATTTTCTTATCTTTTAATTGATTTTTCGAAAATTTTAATTAAAAATTCAGATTTTAATTTCAAAATTTTTATCTTATCTTATCTTAGCTTTAAATTTCAAAAATCAAATCTTTTCAAAATCATATCTTTTTCAAAATCATATCTTTTTCAAAATCTTATCTTATCTTTTTAAAATTTAAAACTTAAAAATTCAAATAACAAATTTCAAAATTAAATCTTTTTCAAAAATCAAATTTCAAATCTCATCTTTTTTAAATCTTTTTCAAATCTTCTCAAATTCTTAATTTATCTTTTCTAATCTCAAATTTTAAAATCAAATCTCTTTTAAATCTTTTTAATGTCTTATCTTTTCTAAATTCAAATTTTAAATTCAAATCTTTTCTAATTGATTACATATCTTCTCTCTCTTCTTTTTCAAAACTTCCTAACTAATTCTTTTCTCTTCTTATTTTCGAAAATTCTATTCTTCTTCTCTCTCTCCTATTTTCGAAAATCAATAACTAATTTTCAATTTTTTCTAAATGATTAACCTTAATTTTTGAATTACATTATTAAATAAAATAAAAACAAAAATATTTTAATTATTATTTATCTCTTCTATTTCTAATTCTTCTCCTATTTACTTCTATTTATTCGAAATTCTACTCCTTCTCATCTTCCATATTCACTTTTTTATCTTCCTCTTCTTTCTTCACATCTCACTGGGAGCCTTCTATACTCAAATCAGACATAGAAGCTTCCTTTCTTTCTTTTTTTCTTTTCTTGTTTATGACCAGGAATAGGGATAAAGAGCCTCTCTTTAATCTTGATCCTGAACCTGAAAGGACTTTAAGGAAGAGCTTACCACAAATCAAAGCATAACACTCCGGAAAAAATCTTTCAGAAAATTTTGAACAAGAAACTGGAGACATGGCCGAACCTGAAGGAGATGTCAGAAAGGTTCTTTGTGACTTCACCATGCCTACCTCTGACTTTTATGGAAGAAGCATCTCTGTACCTACCATTGAAGCTAACAATTTTGAGCTTAACCCTCAGTTAGTCTCTCTTCTACAACAAAATTACAAGTTCTATGGACTTCCAATAAAAGATCCACATCAGTTCTTAGCTGAATTCTTGCAAATCTGTGATACTGTAAAGACCAATAGAGTAAATCCTGAAGTCTACAAACTTATGCTCTTTCCCTTTACTGTAAGAGACAGAGCTAAGATATGGTTGTATTCTCAACCAAAAGAGAGCTTAGACTCTTGAAAAAAGCGGGTTAATGCTTTTCTAGCTAAATTCTTTCCCCCTCAAAGGATGAGCAAAATTAGAGTGGAAGTTCAAACCTTCAAGCAAAGAGAAGGTGAATACCTCTATGAAACTTGGGAAAGATACAAGCAATTAATTAGGATATATCCTCCTGACATGCTCTCAGAATGGTCTATCATAGGTGTGTTCTATGATGGTCTGTCTGAGATGTCCAAAATTTCATTAGACAGCTCTGTAGGTGGATCACTCCACTTAAAGAAAACACCTGCAGAAGCTAGAGAACTCATTGAGATTGTTGCAAACAACCAATTCATGTATACTTCTGAAAGGAATCCTGTAAACTATGGGATCCCTCAGAAGAAAGGAGTTCTTGAAGTTGATACTCTGAACGCCATATTGGCTTAGAACAAGATCCTGACCCAACAGGTCAATATGAGCTTTCAGCATTTGACAGGAATGCAAACTGCAGCTGGTAGTACCCAAGAAATATCTCCTGATGTAGATGCTTATGATCCTGATCAACCCACCATGGAGGAGGTGAATTACATGGGAGAATCCTATGAAAACACCTACAATCCTTCATGGAGGAATCATCCTAACCTTTCATGGAAGGATCAACAGAAGTCTCAGCAAGGCTTCAACAATAATCAAGGTTGAAGGAACCAGAATAGGTTCAACAATAGACCACCATTCCCATCTTCTCAAGGGAATATGGAAACCCCTAAGCAGAGCCTCTCTGACTTAGTCACTCTGGTTTTTAACCTCTTTAAGACCACTCATAGTTTCATGAATGAAACAAGATCCTCCATTAGAAGTTTGGAGGTACAAGTTGGTCAACTAAGTAAGAGGATCCCTGAGACTCCTCCTGACACTCTTCCTGGTAACACTGAAGTAAACCCAAGAGAAGAGTGCAAGGCCATCACCATTGAGGCTGAGGCCGAATCTGGAGTGTATGGGAAGGCATTAAATGCCAGTGAGGAAGCCCACACTGGGCGTTCAACGCCCAAAATGGCCAAGAGCCTGGTGCTAAACGCCAGTGAGGAACCCTTCACTGGGCGTTCAACACCCATACAGATAGCAAGCCTGGCGCTAAACGCTAGTGAGGAACCCCTCACTAGGTGTTCAACGCCCATCCTGGCAACAGAGCTGGCGTTGAACGCCAACCAGGGAGCACTGGCTGGGCGTTCAACGCCCAAATATACAGGAAAACTAGCGCTGAATGCCAGTGAGGAACCCCTCACTGGGCATTCAACGCCCAACCAGACAGAAAAATTGACGTTGAATGCCAGCCAGGACACCCCTGCTGGGTGTTCAATGCCCAAAATGGTAAGGGAACCGGCATTTAACGCCAGTAAGGGTGCATAGCATGGGCGTTTAATGTCCAAAGAGCTATCAGAGCTGGCTTTAAACGCCAGTAAAGGCATACCCTCTGAGTGCTCAATACCCACTCAAGACATCCCTATCCAAGAACTAAAGGATGCCAAGGCTCATATAGATACCATAGAGGTTCCTTTGTATGCACTTCTGCAATGCATGAGTTCTGACGAATACTCATCCTCTGATGAGGGTGTAGACACTAGGAAAGAGCAAGTTGCTCGATACCTAGGAGCTCTCATGAAGCTGAATGCCAAGCTATTTGGTACAAAGTCTTTGGAGGAAGAACCTCCATTACTTTCCAAAGAACTAAATGCTTTTGTTCAGGAGAGGTTACCTCAGAAGCTTCCAGATCCTGGACGCTTCCTGATCCCTTGCACCATAAGCACTATGACCTTTGAAAAGACTCTGTGTGACCTAGGGTCAAGCATAAACCTCATGCCACTCTCTGTAATGGAGAAGTTGGAAATCTTTGAGGTACAGGCTGCAAATATCTCACTAGAGATGGCAGACAAGACAATGAAGAAGCCATATGGCTTAGTAGAGGATGTCTTGGTAAAGGTTGAAGACTACTACATCCCTGTAAACTTTATAGTCTTGGATATTGGAGAGGATGAGGATGACTCTGTCATCCTTGGAAGACCTTTCCTAGCCACTCCTAATGCTATCATTAATGTGGCTAAGGGAGAACTGACTCTACAGCTAGGGGAGGATAACATCTTGTTGAAGATGCCTCATCCCAATTCTCTCTCTGATAAAAGAGAGATAACTGTGCAACACCTAGTGTTCCAACCCTCTCTTTCTGTGCAAAACATTACTGAGCCCCTAAAAATCAATTCTAAGTTTGGTGTTGGGCAGCCATTAACAAGCTCTAAGCACAAAAGTACTAGAAAGAAAGTACCTAAAGGCTAGAGAGACAAGAAAGTCCCCACTGAAGGCCTCTCACCTGGCATGAGAGTTGTCTTCACCAAGAAACCAGTCATACCACATACAGTGAGTCGTGTCCTGTCTCTAGAGCATGTGGAGCTCTTCATGAGAAGACAGGAAGAAAGTTTACTATAAGAGGTGAAATTCTGAGCCTATACTCACCTCTGTAAGGAGCTAACCGTCAAGCTAATGACGTTAAAGAATCGCTTGTTGGGAGGCAACCCAACCTTAATAAATTATTTATTTTTATTTTCTTCTATTTTATTTTTCTTTAAGGTCATGATCATATGCAACAGTCAGAACAGAGACAAAATTGCTCAGCAGAGAAAACAGAACACTCTGGATGGAGTGTTGTTAAAGTTGAATGCTAGCCAGGGAGCTATGGATGGGCGTCCAACGCCCCAAATGGGTAGCACTGCTGGTGTTGAACGCCAGCCAGGGAACAGACCCTGGGTGTTCAAATGCCAGTACAGAGGACAGGGAATCTGAATTTCGTAGCCTCTCAGGACTAGTGGGTCCCACAATATCTTCACCTACCCCACTTACTTTCACACTTTCTCATACACACTTCCCTATAAACCCTATCTCAATCACATCCATATCACTTCCCCAAAACCATCATAACTCCCACCAACCCCCACCCACTTCAAAATTAAATTTTCCTCCCAATTACCCACTCATGGCCGAACCCTACCTTACCCCCCATCTATAAATACCCATCTTCATCACCCTTCATACACACCTCTCATACACCACAAAACCCCCCATGGCCGAGCCCTCTGTCTCCCTCTGTCTTCTTCTATTTTTTTCATCTTCTACTCCATTCTTCTCTGTTCTTTATTTTTGCTCGAGGACGAGCAAAGCTTTTAAGTTTGGTGTGGGAAAAGTGTTGCTTTTTGCTTTCCATTACCACTTATGGCACCCAAGGTTGGGGAATCCTCTAGAAAGAGGAAAGAAAAGGCAGTAGCCTCCACCTCTGAATCTTAGAAGATGGAGAGATTCATCAGCAAACCCACCAAGACCACTTCTATGAAGTAGTGGCAAAGAAGAAAGTGATCCCTAAGATCCCTTTCAAGCTCATTCTTTCAAGATCAAGAAGAATGAGTATCCAGAAATTCGAAGAGAGATCCGGAGAAAAGGTCGGGAAGTCCTAACCAATCCCATTTAAGATGTTGGGATGTTAATGGTGCAAGAGTTCTATGCTAATGCATGGGTTACTAAAACCATGACACTAGTGTGAACCCAAATCCAAGGAATTGAAGCACCATAGTCCGAGGGAGAATCTTAGATTTCAGCCCAGAAAGTGTGAGGTTGGCATTCAACTTGCTTCTAATACAAGGAGATCCACATCCTTACACTAGGAGAGTCAACTTTGATCAAAGACTGGATCAAGTACTCTCAGACATCTGTGTGGAAGGAGCACAGTGGAAAAGGGATTCCCAAGACAAGCCCATTCAACTAAGAAGGCTTGACCTCAAGCCCATAGCTAGAGGATGGTTGGAATTCATCCAACGCTCTATCATCCCCACTAGCAACCGGTCAGAAGTGACTGTTGACCGAGCCATCATAATTCATTGCATCATGATTGGAAGTGAGGTAGAAGTACATGAGGTGATTCCTCAAGAAGTGTACAAGATAGCTGAGAAGCCTTCCACCAATGCAAGATTGGCATTTCCACACCTCATCTGTCATCTATGCAATTCAGCTGAAAATTTCATAGAGGGAGATATCTCCATTGGGGAGAACAAGCCCATCACTAAGAAGATGATGGAGCAAACTAGAGAGCATGCACATGAACCTGTGCAGTCGCCTCAGTATGATATCCCTGCGATGCCTTAAAGGATGTTTTTTCCTCCTGAGAGCTATTAGGATCAATGGCAGACTTCTCTTCGAGAACTAAGCACTAACACAGAGCAATTGAGGGTGGAGCATCAAGAGCATTCCACCACCCTCAATGAAATAAGAGAAGATCAAAGAGCCATAAAGGAAGAACAAAGGGCTATGAGGGAAGAACAACAAAGGCAAAGGAGTGATATTGAAGAGATCAAGCACCACATTGGATGCTCAAGAAGGAGCACTAGCCGCCACCATTAAAGGTGGATTCGTTCTCTTTATCTCCTCTTTCTTTTGTCTTTTTTCTGTTTTCTGTTATGTTTTATCTGTTCTCTTGTTCTTGTTGCATGATCATTTGCATTGATGTCTTAAAATTGTAAAATGTTCCATATATCTCTCACCTTCCTTAAAAAGAAAAATTTTATTTGAAAAGAATTGAGAGATACAGGAATTTTTAGTTTATAATAAGAATACTTCAATTATCTTGATGTGGTGGCATTGCTTTTGTTTTCTAAATGTATGAATAAATAATGCATATTTGAAGTTAGAATTTTAGAATGTTGGCTCTTGAAAGAATGATGAAAAAGGAAAAGTATTATTGGTAATCTAAAAAATCTAAAAAAATTGATTCTTGAAGCAAGAAAAAGCAGCAAAAAGAAAAAGAAAAAGCTTGCATGCAAAAAAAAAAGAGAGAGAGAAAAAGCAAACAGAAAAAGCCAAAAAGCTCTTTAAACCAAAAAGCAAGAGCAAAAATCAAGTAACCCTTTAAACCAAAAGGCAAGGGTAAAAAGGATCTAAGTCTTTGAGCATCAATGGTTAGGAGGGCCTAAAGGAACAAAATCCTGGCCTAAGCGGCTCAAACGAGCTGTCCCTAACCATGTGCTTGTGGCGTGAAGGTGTCAAGTGAAAAGCTTGAGGCTGAGCGGTTAAAGTCGTGATCCAAAGCAAAAAGAGTGTGCTTAAAAACTCTGGAAACCTCTATCTGGGGATTCTAACAAAGTTGAATCACAATCCGAAAAGGTTCACCCAGTTAAAGTGTCTGTGGCATTTATGTATCCGGTGGTAATACTGGAAAACAAACTGCTTAGGGTCACAGCCAAGACTCTGAAAACTATGTTCAAGAATAAAAAAAAACTGAACTAGGAGAGTCAATGATACCATCTGGATTCTAAGTTCCTAAAGAGACTAACATTTCTAAGTTTCAATGGATAGTGAGATGCCAAAACTATTCAGAAGCAAAAAGCTACTAAGCCCAGCTCATCTAATTGAAACTGAGCTTCATTAGAAGCTCTGAGATTTATTGTATCTTACTCTTCCTTTTTATCCTACTATGTTTTTAGTTGCTTGGGGACAAGCAATAGTTTAACTTTGGTGTTGTGATGAGCGGATATTTTATACGCTTTTTGGCATCATTTTCATATAGCTTTTAGCATGTTTTATTTAGTTTTCATTAAGTTTTTATAGGTTTTAGTGTTAAATTCACATTTTTAGATTCTACTTTGAGTTTGTGTGTTTTTGTGCAATTTCAGGCAATTTATGGCTGAAATTGAGGAGCTGGAGCAAAAGTCTGATTCAGAGACAGAGAAAGCACTAGAGCTGCTGTCCGAATCTGACCTCCTCACACTCGGAAGAGCTTTTCTAGAGCTATAGAAATCCAAATGGAGTGTTCTTAACGTTTATGAAAATCTGACTTCCAGAGCTTTCCAGAAATGTATAATAGTTCATACTTTGCTTAAGATTAGAAGGCCCAAAACTGGCTTCCAACACCAGCTTCCTGCCCCCTTCCAGGCGTCCAGCACCCAAGGAGCAGAGACCAGCGTCCAAACGCCCAAAGAGGACCCCCTGGCCAGCGTTCAATGCCCTAGAGGCCTCATAGCACATATATCTCATCAAAGCTCAGCCCAAACACTCACCATGTGGGCCCCAGAAGTGGATTTTAGCACTAAAAAGACTTTTTTACCCTTACTAGTCATTATTTAGTATTTAAGGGATTAGATTTACATATTCTACAGACCGCTACACCATATTTCATTTTTACAATTGTATTTTCTATCACTATGAGTTTCTAAAACCTCCAAAGTTGAGGGGAGGAGCCCTGTTAAGTTCTATGAATTAATAAAAATATTATTGTTTCTCTTCAATCCGTGTTTGATTCAATTCTAAAATGTATATTCGTTCTTCAACATGATGAATGGGATGATCAATGACAATCAGCTCCGTTCTTCATACTAAGACCACGTGCCTGAGAACCACCTGTGTCTACTTGGGTTTGTGTGAATACGAGCCAGGAAAGCATCGAACCGCCAGCTTGATTATACATCTCTCAGATGGCTAATCCACGACTTAGTTGGGGACTTCTCGAAACACCAATTCAGCCAATTTACGAGGAGATTAGGGTCTCTGTAGTAGAGGCTAGAACCCAAAGATGCAGCATTCTCTGATCCGGAAGATCCAACCTTGTCTGTGGCGCTTTGAGTAGGATCATTAAGGAGAATGGACTGTAAGAGCTTCACCCTCCATCAGACTGGATGCGCACTAACCCCGGTGTTTAGATCTAGAGGAGATTGGCGACCGCGGCCGTACGGTGTTGATCACATACAGCCTGCCATTGAAGGAATCATTCACACTTGAAGAAGACAGTAATACCAGAGTTAATTCAAAAAGACGAAGCATCTCCAAATCTTAACAAATCCCTTATTACTGTTTACATTCCAATTTACAAAGTATTTTATATACTTTTCTTTATTCCTTCTATGCAATTAAAAAGAACATACCAACATCTCCTACTCTATCTGCCTGACTAAGACCTGCAAGATAACCATAACTTGCTTCAAACCACAATCCTCGTGGGATTGACCCTGACCCACTTAGGCATTACTTGGACGACCCAGTTCACTTACTGGTACAGTTATACAAAGTATGAGGATTCGTGCACCAGTTGCCTCCCAATAAGGGCTTCTATAACGTCACTAGCTTGACGAGTAGCTCCTTACGGAGAATGATATGGGCTCAGAATTTCGCCCCCTACAGTGAATTTTCTTCCTATCTTCTCATGGATGAGCTCCACATGCTCTAGAGATAGGACACGACTCACTGTATGTGGTATGACTGGTTTCTTGGTGAAGACAACTCTCATGCCAGGTGAGAGGCCTTCAGTGGGGACTTTCTTGTCCCTCCAGCCTTTAGGTACTTTCTTCTTAGTACCTTTGTTCTCAGTGCTTGTTGATGGCCGCCCAACACCAAACTTAGAATTGATGTTTTGGGGCTTAGTAAAGCTCTGCACTAAAAGAGATGGTTGAAACACTAAGTGTTGTACAGTTATCTCTCTTTTTTCAAAGGGAGAGTTGGGGTGAGGCATCTTGAACAAGATGTGATCCTCCCCTAGTTGTAGAATCGGTTCTCCCTTAGCTACATCAATGATAGCATTGGCAGTGGCTAGGAAAGGTCTTCCAAGGATGATGGATTCATCTTCATCTTCCCCAGTATCTAAGATTATGAAGTTTGTAGGGATGTAAAGGTCTTCAAACTTCACCAAGACATCCTGTACTAAGCCATATGCTTTCTTTGACTTGTCTGCCATCTCTAGTGAGATATTTACAGCTTGTACCTCAAAGATTCCCAACTTCTCCATTATAGAGAGTGACATGAGGTTTATACTTGATCCTAGGTCATATAGAGATTTCTCAAAGGTCATGGTACCTATGGTACAAGGAATTAGAAAGCGTCTGGGATCAAGAAGCTTCTGAGGTAGCTTCTACTATACCAAAGCATTGAATTCTTTGGTAATCATTGGAGGTTCTTCCTCCAAAGATTTTGTACCAAATAGCTTGGCATTCAACTTCATAAGAGCTCCTAGGTTCTGAGCAACTTGCTCTTCCCTAGTGTCCTCATCTTCATCAGAGGATGAGTATTCATCAAAACTCATACACTGCAGGAGTGCATGCAAGGGAACCTCTATGGTCTCAATATGAGCCTTGGCTTCCTTTAATTCCTGGATAGAAATTTCTTCAGTGGGTGTTGAACACTCCGTAGGTAAGCCATTACTGGAATTTAACGCCAGTTCTGGTTGTTCTTTGGGCGTTGAACGCCCATCATGCATCTCTTCACTGGCGTTCAACGCCAGTTCCTTTGCCAAGTTGGGCGTTGAACGCCCAGGAGGGACCTCCTTCCTGGCATTCAACGCCAGATTCCCTGCCAGCTTGGGTGTTGAATGCCCAGTGAGGGCTTCCTCACTGACGTTCAACGCTAGCTTTGATGTTTGAAAGAGCATTATCGTCGGTTAGAAATTTCACACAAATAATTTTGTTGTAAGTATAGTTCCCAACCAATAAACAATGCTCAATAAAAGTTTAATTTTTGGTTGTCACAAGTCCAACCCAATAAAAGTAACCGAGAGTATTAGTCCCGGGTCGTCTTCTCTAGAAATTGCAGTGAGGTATGCATTTTATTGGTTACGGTATCCAAGGGGTGGGTTGGTTAATAAAAAGGTAAGAAAATAAATCAAGCAAATAAGGATAACAAATAAATACTAAAAAGAGGCATTCATGGCAAGGATTGAGAATCTAGGCTTTCTATCCTAGTCACTAATTATCATACAATAATTAACAAGAGCTAATCCTATTTAGTCAACTCCAACACTGGAAGAAGGTACAATGTTATCTTCATACGAGAGAAAGTCAAATAAGACTAGTTAATCTCAATCCAAAAATCCTAATCAACTCACTAATTGAATTAGCAAGAGATTAGAGTCAATGAAAATAATATTAACTAACAACTCTAGATCACCAACACAAGTTGGATATTAATGACTCAAGAGCACCTAATTTCTCTTTCCAAGCCAAGAATGCTCAAAAAGCTACTTTAACATCCAACCAAGCATTTTGTCAAACACTTGGAAGGCATAAAAAGAAAGCATCATAAAAGTGCAAGAAATATAAAATCTAACAACTACTAATTGCAAGAAATTAACTATAACTACTCAATTAAGCAACAATAAACAAAGAAACATCAAATTGCATTAAAGGAAGCCCAAATCCAATAAAGAGTTCATAAACATAAAAGAGGCATAAAAGAGAAATTAACAAGAGAAACTAAGAGAATCAAAGCAATTGAACAAGGAAAAGTAAAGAAAACAAGATGGAAATAAAAAATTAAACCTAGATTTAAGAGGAATTAACCTAATTCTAACCTAATTCTAGAGAGAAGAGGGAGCTTCTCTCTCTATAAAACTAACCTACATGATTCGAAGCTAAGCTAATTGCTCCCCCTTGACCCATCTTGAATTCTGCATGAAATAATCTTAGAAATGAGTTAGATTTGGGCCTGGGTAGTTCAGAAATAGCCCCCAGTGAATTCACTTTAATGAGGTCACGTGATCAGCGTCACGCGTGCGCGTGGATGACGCGTGCGCATCGCTGGCCAAAATTCCTCCTCACACGTATGCGTGGGTGACGTGTGCGCATGGCTTGCAGATCTTCTTCTCACGCGTACGCGTGGAGGACGCGTGCGCATGGCCTTTAATTCTCCAAATGCTCATTTCTTCATGAATTCTCCACTTTGCATGCTTTTCTCTTCACTTCTTCCATCCAATACTTAACTTATGAATATGAAATCACTCAACAAATATATCAAGGCATCGATTGGAATTAAGGTGAATTAAATTTAGCTATTTTAAGGCCTAAAAAGCATATTTTCACACTTAAGCACAAATTTAGGGAGAATTATAAAACCATGCTATTTCATTGAATAAATGTAAGATTAGTTGATAAAATCCCCCAAATTAAGCACAAGATAAACCACAAAATTGGGATTTATCAAATCTCCCCGCACTTAAACCAAGCATGTCCTCATGCTAAACTCAAGAAAGCAACAAATGGTATCAACATTTATTCAATGCAAACTATCTATATGCGACCTATCTACATGCAACTATCTAAATGAATGCAACCACGTAGTCAAAATAAATCAATTTCTAAGAATACATATATGAACATAAGGCTAAAGGTAGCAACAACTAAGTCAAACCCACAATTGAATTGAGTTATTAAAAAGAATTTACAAAGTTGCAAGAAAAGAGATAATCATGGGTGGAAACATGTAATTGAGCAATCGAACCCTCACCGGATGTGTATCCGCTCTAGTCACTCAAGTGTATAGGGTTGATTCACTCAATTCTCCCCTAATCATGCTCTGTAAGATTTGTTTTTCATCTAACAATCAACAATTATTTCATGCATGTATACAAATATCATGAGGACTTATTCATAGGTTGTAATGGGACTAGGGTAAAGGTAAGGATATATATATGGCCAAGTGAGCTTGAAATTTAAATCTTTGATTAACTTAAACTTTCCACCTAACCTATATAACAAACTATACAATTCTAAACAAATCTAACTATCCATTCTTCACTTTTTCACACACTCATGCATTCTCTTTTTTATCGCAACCCATATGCATTGATTATTAATGAACTTCACTTTGGGGCATTTTCCTTTTTATTGGTTCCTTTTTCTTTCTTTCTTTTTTTTCTTTTTATTTTTCTTTTGTTTTTTTTCTCTTTTTCTTTTTGATGAATTATATACAAAGGTACCAATGCATATAGTTTAAATATTTAATACATGAGTATGTATCCAATTCCCAAAATTTTCAATAAAAATTCAAAAATATACTTTTATCTCTATCCAATGTTCCCAAACTTTCCAAACTTGAATGATAAACACACTCACTAGCCTAAGCTAATCAAAGATCCAAACAAGGGACATTTATTGTTTTTCGCTTTAAGTCTTGTAATGTGCTAAAATTAAGAACAAATGAGTTTAGCATAGGCTCAAAGTTGGCTAACAATGGAAAATAAAAGATAAGGCTATTTGGGTAAGTGAGCTCAATGAAATGATGACCTCAATCGTATAAATGCATGTATACATAGAATAATGGACATAAAGAATCAAACAAATCAAAGATTATAACCATAGAAAGAGAATAATACACACAAAAATGAAAATAATGGTTATATGATGTAACCACACAATTAGGCTCAAAACTCACATGCTTATGTGTTCTTAGCTCAAAACATGTTCCACAATGTATAGTTCAAGCAAGTTTTAAAATTTTTTTTTTCAAATCAATTGGGGTGTCCTATAGATAAAATCCTTAAAAAATTTCATTATTTTGGCTAAGCTTATTATATATATAAGAAAATGCAACTAAGAATCTTAAAAGACCTAAAAATGAAATGCAAAAGTGTTGAGATTAGAAATTTGTCACCCAAAGATGGCCGATTGGTTGGACGACCTCCCCACACTTAAAAGTTTGCACCGTCCTCGGTGCATTCAAAGATGAGCAAGGGGATACGGCGACTCTCCAGATTGCCACCTTCAGCTGGTGGATCAACCGGCTGCTGCGTGTTCTTTCTCGCGCTTTCATTTTTGCTTATGATGACTCACCCATGAAAGATAGAAAATAGCACAATAATATGAGAAAATGCAAAACCAAGGAAGCATAAATTATTGGAATGAGGTAAATCACTAGAATTGAGTGAGTGAATTAGTGTGACATTAAGGAAGAATAGTGTGTGAGTTCTAAGTTGCATGCAGTTTAGAACATACGCACTGATTTTAAAAGTTATGTCACAATTACACAAAGAAATTATGCACTTCACTCATTCTAGTGTGCTTGAAATACTTTAAGGAAACTTGTAAGTTAAGATAAACAAACAAGCGATAAAGAAGCATAAAAGAATTCAAGTAAATAATCAAGCAATTGTGAATTGGATAATGAATGGACATTGATTAATGTGTAAGGAGACTTAATGAACCAAATGAAATATAGAACTTACACATCAAACAATGACACATATTGAAGTTTGTTTGCAACACCTAAGTGACATAGAGGTGGAACACATGGGTGTTATGGAACTTAGAAAAAGAAGATAGAAGTGAAAATCAATCACATAGCAAGCATGGTCCATAAATCTTGAAAAGCTCAAAAATATGTCACTAGCTAAGCTTTCGATCCAATTCCACAATTCCAAAATCTCAACGCATGAAATAGGTGAACTGATGTGAATAAAAGTTTAATCATAAACAAGCATCACCTAACAAAAAATGCATTGATAATACACAATTGTCTAACAATGGATGATGAATGCATGGTGGCCAAAGCATGCAATTCAAAAGAGTTAAGGTGCTTGAAGGCAATGTCATACGTACTCAGTACGCAAAGATGTCAAACATGAAAAATTCAAGACCAAGTAACAAAAGGTAACCTCAATAAAAGAAGTCCAACAATGAAAATTAACAACAATGATTTTAAAATAACATCTCATTAATAATCAGTAGCAATAGATAGCAAACAAGATTAATAATCCAACACCTATAATGAAAAACAGAGAATTAAACAAAAATTAAACTAACTAATTAACTAACTAAAAGAAATGGTGATAGATGGTGATTGGTAGTGTTGGATGATGGTAGAAAGAGAGAAAGAAAAGAGGAGAAGAGAGAAGAAGGAAAGAAATGGAAAGAAGAGAAGAAAAGAAGAGTGGTGAAACATGGCTGGGTCACGCGTACGCTTCGTGTCATACGTACGCGTGAGTTACAGAAACGCAATGCGACGCGTACGCATTGGCGACGCGCATACGTAAATGAAGAGAGAGATAAGTGACGCGTATGCGTGGGATGATGTGTACACGTAGGTGGATTTTGTGCTAGAGGCACAATTCCAGCCCAAAACGCGCGCAACTCTCTAGTTTTTGTACTGACCCTGCAAAATTTGGATGTCACACGTACTTATGGGCGACGCGTACACGTGAGTGGTCGAAAAACTTGGGGTGACACGTACGTATGGGTGACGCGTACACGTGGTTACGCGTACGCGTGGCATGGTGCTTTATTTTTCAAAATATTTCCAAGTTCTTGCACCAAACCAAGCATTTCAAACCTCCAAACAGCTACCAAAATACCATAAAACTTATTTAACAAACTAGACTACCAATTAAACTCAACTAACTAAACAAAACATGAAATTAAACTAATTTACCAATATGTACAAAAGAGAAAAAATGAAAAAGATGTTACCATAGTGGGGTGTCTTCCACCGAGCACTTTTATTTATTGTCCTTAAGTTGGACTTATGGGGAGCTCTCATCAAGATGGCTTGTGCTTGAATCCATCTTTGAACATCCACCAATCCTTGAATCTCCAAGCTTTGATGGAGTTCTTCACAAACTATGAGCTCCCAAAACTGATCCTCTTTGTCTGATCCGGGATCCCATACTTTGTTTTCACACCCGTCTTCAAGTTGATCATCATAGTTCCATCCGAGTGGTAAGTTCTTAGAATTCTCATAAGGAAACCCAAACATCCTCCTAGATCCATACAAATTGGTTCTACACCAACCATTGCTCCCAAACTTGGAGTTTCCAACCATAATGAACCGAGGATTTTGACGCCTACCACTAACCAACTTTTTCTTTCTTTCCATTCCACAAAGAGCTCTAAGTTGACCATCCGTTTCAAGCAACCCATATTTAAGTGGAATAAGAAAGCTAAGGGATATGAATTTTACCCACTTGAATGGTGTAAAGGATGATGGTGACTTAGGAAGGGGGACCTCTCCACACTTTGACAATGCAAGGTCCACTCCCTTGTGCTCTTCTTTAGTTACCTCCACCTCTTGACAAGCATCTTCCATGTTCACCTCTTGACAAGGCTCTTCACATTCAATCACTTCCTCACCAACCTCTTCTAGCTCTTCTCCATCATTCATGTCACAACTTGGAGGTAATGTGGAACTTATCTCAATATCTACCTCAATTTTAATGGAAGAAGACTCCTCAAATACCAAAGGGTCATGTGTTGGTGTGGAATCATCCTCAAGAGGAAGATTTAGTGCTTGCTCAACTTCTTCCAATTCTTCATCATTCATCATATGCTTTGGAGGTTGCGCACCCTCCTTGACATCGCTTTCAAACTCAATGGAAGAAGGTTCAATAGGATCCTCAAGGTGAGTTGTTAATGTGGACAAGAACTCATCAATGATTGAGTCCAATTCTTGATCAACCTCCCCTAATTCTTCAATCACTCCTTCTGGCTCAATTGTCTCAACTTCCTCCTCTTGTTGCACTTCTTGCTTCAACTCCTCTTCTCCACTTTGAAGCTCCAAATTCTCCTTCTCATTGTACTCCTCAACTAATCCTCCATCGTTGGTGTGGGTGGCGAAGCTATCGTCGTTATTTCCAAGGAGGAACCCCGAAGATCCCTCTACCTTGGGCAGCTTGGAAGGACATGTACCCTTGTTATGCCTCCCTTCCTTTGAAGGGTTCGTCAAAAGAAAGAACCATAGAAAGACTTCCATAGAGACCGACAGCTCCAAATACTCGCATACCATCTCAAAACACTGGACGGAAGCCCAGCTGTTTGGGTGCAATTATGACGGCACCACCTCACACCGATTCAGAAGCGACATCACAAACGGGGAGAAGGGGAGGCGAACTCTGTAAGAACTGCAACTAATCAACCGGTTAATTAAGTAATTAATTGCCCAAAGTAGGTTCCGAAATATTAGAGTGAGAATTTGAGGATCTAAAGGTGATTTTTGAACTCAGTAGGTCTTTCTGAGTCAGAAAATGTATTTTCTGCGAAAAACCGTGAAAAACCGCAAATCGGTAGTTGAACCGGTTCAACTGGTTCAAGTCTGCCCAGTGCCGTGCGAGAAAAGTTAAAACAGTCAAAAACCTTAGAAAAATATTAGAAATGAAAAACCAAACATTAATTTTAAAGGTTTGTCTCGAAGTTGGGCCAAATGGGCTAAAAATGCTAACGAGTTGGACCGGACCCAAGTTGGGCCCAAGCCCAACATATATAAACACTAAGTGAACCATTTTCACCTTCATTAAACACACACACATCAGAATTGAAAGAGGGAGAGAAGAGATTGAGCACTATTCACTTCAATCTTCTCAAGCTCATATCTTGAGCTACAGAGCTCCGATCGCCGCACCATTTACGGCTACGCGTTCCTTGTGAAGAGCTCTACAAAATCCATAAAAGAAACTGGTAAGGTAAGCTCCAAATTCTCTCAGTTCTTCTCCTCAAAATTTCGGTTTTAGGGCTTTGGGATTAAGTGAGTTTTGTAATTTTGGATGTTTAGGTTCACTTTAATCCTTGCTTAGCATTGGGTTTTGACTTCCAAAGCTATTGGAAAAGGTAAGAGCTCTTGAACCTTTGTGAGATTATGTTTATGTTGAACCCTAGGTTGATTTGTGGTGATTTATATGTATATAGCTTGATTATTGTGAGTTTGGGAGCTATTGGAACATATTGGTGCTTGTTGAAGTGGAATTGAAAGCTTGGTTTGGAGTTGAGAGCTTGCTTGTGCTCATTTTTGGGTTTTGGTGCATATAGGGAATCGGTCAAGGTATGGTTTTGGTTTTCTCTATGTAGTATATAATATTCATGGACACTTAGGCTAGTGACCCATAGGATAGGTTTGAATTATAATGGTTGATGAGTTGTTTGAATGTTGATGTAAGATGATTTATGATGGGGTAATGATTATTGAGATTAATTATGATGATTGATAATGTTATGATGATGATAAAGGATTGTGTGAAGTTGAGAAATGGCTTGGTATGATATATGTGAAATTGATGTTGATGATATGGTTATGTGGTTTGAAAAGTTGAACGGGGATTGACTGTAGTATTGCATGATTGATATTGATGGTTGGAGAATAGTGAAATGTGATGGGAAGATTTTGTAAATGGTTAATTTTGATCCAAGACGGTAGTTTGTGTTGTAAATGGGAGGTTGGTGTTATTTTGGTTGGAGGTGGTTTGAGGATTTTGGAAAATTTGGTAAATTGTGACTTTTGGGTAAAAGTTAGTTTTTAGTGAACTTTGTTCGATCATAATATATACTTCAGTTTTCAAAATTTTGATGAAATTTGTTTAGAATTAAAGATCTTTGAAGACCCTTTAAATTGATATAAAGTTTGTAAAATTTGAGTTTTTGTAGAGGGAGTTATGATCATTCAAAGTTGGTGTTGAAAATCTGAAATTCTGCAGAGTTGCAAAATTTTGTGTTTTCAGGTATGTGTGCACACACAGACCTGTGCGTACGCACACGCTAGCACAACTTGTGCGCGTATATGCCAATGAAGAATTGCAACTGTGCGCACGCACACGTTGGGGAGGTCAGTCTGTTGGGGGCGCTAGCACAGCTTGTGCGAGTGAACATATTTGTAAATTTTCGTACCAGTGCGTACGCACACGCCCTGCTTCTCAAACTTAACTTTGTTTTCAACTATTTCACCTTCCCAACAAGATTGTAAGCTTCTATAACACCATTTAAAGACTTTTGGGCTTGGTTTTGAGTATGAGAACATGGGATATAACCTAAGAGTTTTAGTTGATGGTTTTATTAAAAATTAGAAAACAGAGGATTAGGTTTCGGGTGTACTGAGGATGGTTTGATGTTATGTGAAGGATGATTGATATATGAGATGAGAAATGATGAACTGTTGATGTTCGGAAACTGAGATGTGAATTGACAGTGGTTGAGATGAGTCGAGGACTCTAAATGAGATGATGGATCCATGTGTACTGAAAATGTTTTTCTGAAAACCACTGGTGTATCATTTTATATTAAGATTATGAGACGCTATGCGCCCGGCAGGGACGGCGGTTGGATCCCACCTGTCGAGGTAGCGGCGGCGGCGTAAGGATGGTGGTTTAATCTCGCTTACGTTGAGATGTGAGGTCTGTGGCAAGAGTATCCCGCTCGCATCCCTTCGGATCTATAGAGCGTGCAGGCGCAAAACCCTGGACAGTGATCCGAGCACTATATCTCGGGGGTTCCCATTGATGATTCTGAAGGGCAACATCTCCATGGAGATGTGTCGGGTTGGCAGTTGAACCGACAATATGATATCACAGCCAGTAGACAGGCATTCATCATATGCATTTTTTATCTGTTTGTATGCTTTGACTACTTGAAATGACTTGCCTATTTGTATAACATGCCTATTTGCTATTTGAATTACTTGCCTTATATGCTTCTACTTATGTTTTACTTGCATTGTATATTACCTGTGTTTTCTACTGGGATTGAGGAGGTTCGGAAGGCGGTGGCGATGGAATCGCATGGAGGATCGGTTGGTGTAGGCTGTGGGACAGCGGTGTTTGGTTAGAGTAGAAATTTTCTAAGATAGATTACCCAGTTTATTTATGTTAAGGTTTATATATTATGCTTATTTGTTTTAGAATGCTTTAAGTTTGAAATCTTATGATGGATATGGAGCTTAGAATTGCCTTTGGCGTCCCGGGATCTTATATCCTACATCACTGGAACTGTTACCATACTGAGAACCTCCAGTTCTCATACCATATGTCTGTTGTGTTTTTAAGATGCAGGTCGCAACCCACCTTGGTGAGTTGTTTGGTTGGTGACAGAAGCGGAGGATCTGGACTTCTTTTTGAGTCTTTTTGATTTATTTTGTATATGCCTCTCACTCTTGTATTTGTTTTGCCTAGAGACTTGTATTTGAGAGAACAAACTTGTATAAGCTGCTTTTACTGTTTGATTTCTGTATATCTGTATATGGCTAGCCGGCTTAAACTTCGCGAGCCGTGGCTAGATTCTTATGATATTATACTATGATATTTTGTTATATTGTATCTATTTCTTGTGTTTTAAGTTAGAAGCTTCGTTAGCACGTTTTGTGCTTTTCAAATCCTAATTTTGAGATATATCCTTCATCAGGCTTCTAGATTATAATAATTCTTTATATATATATTATCTGTATGAGCTTAGAACTGTCGTAATCTCTGGTTAACCTTTGCTTTACTATGCGAGGTAAAGCTTAGGCTAATTAGGGTGTTACAAACTCCCAAGCTGGTGAACATCGACTTATACACCCATAGCCAGTCAGCAACTCGGGGGGTGTTCAAGTTAATGTGGCATATTCGCTCTTGATCTCCAGGAACGAACGCGTGGTAGCGCTCCTCCTCGAGAGTCCCTCCGCAAAGCAGGTCGGAGCGACGGAATTCCTCCAGCTCCTCGAGGATCATCCTGGAGGGCTGGTCCTTTACGTCCGAGGTAACCCAAGTGTAATGGTCTACAGGGGTCCTCAGAAGAAGGCGTTGCGCCATACCTACAGTGGGGGCACCACTCAAAGTCAGACCAAGAGGTCGGGAACTCAGAAGAAGTGAAAACTAGCACTACAGCCTACTGGACGAGAATTTGATGGCGATCTAACATTGAATGACAAATCAAAAACAAACAATGCACTAAAATGGTACCCCCTCTAGCAATTACCTAACGTAAGCTACGTTGGGTCAAGCAAAAATGGACTAGAGCAGAATAAAAGTGGCATGCATCACCAAAGTAGTAATCATAGGATGAAACAGTAAGAGTAGCAAAGGAATGTGAAGCACTTACAGAAGAAATATGCAAAAAGAAGGCGATGGTCAGATAGTGAACTGTGCCAGGAATTCTCTCGAGAGCGATCCAAAGACTGAAGCAGCAAGAAGAAGCAGATACGGGAGTGAGTGGAGAATGAAGGGAAAAGGAAGAAAGGCAGTTTTGAAAGAATTGGAATAGTAACCGTCGAAGATGAAAGCGCGAAAAGACAAGGGTATAATGGTCATCTCCCCTGGCCTTTCAAATAAGTCATAATAGGCATTAAATGCCCTGCGCGAAGAACGAGGCGATGGTTGACGTTCCCCAGGAGCAGATAAGGGGTACTCGCGCGTAGGGGGCACGCCCCTGTCACGAGTGGCCGACCTATCAGGGACCACGCATAAGGGGGAGTTGAGAAAAATGCGCCAGCCACGACGCTCGCCCTCATGGCCAACGCGTTGGGGGCACTGTTCCGGCCCAACCCATTAACTTGGGACTAAGGTCCGGGCGTTCGCGCCGACCCGATGGGTTAATGAGGGCCAACCAAGGGGTGACCCGAGCAACACCTCCCTCTGCGTGAACCTGGACAACTAGAGAGGAAGCTTCTAGGAAAGAAGGTCTGCCCATATGGGACCCACGCTGGTACAGACTATATAAGGGGAGGGTCCTACCCCTCTCCCAAGTACGTCACCTACTCTGACATAAACCCACCATCTCGTACGGACACTGACTTGGGCGTCGGAGTCCTTTTGCAGGTGGACCCCCCTCCCACATACACTGCTCGGCAGTCCGGAGGAATCCCATGTCAAGGCTCATCAACACCCATCTCCTAGTCGCTTCACTTTCCTCACCTTCAGATCCGACCCGTTCGATAAGCGAGCAACCGAACAGTTTTGAATGGCTGAATTAGTTGGATTGGTTTTAAATCAATTCTAAACTTGTTTATGAATTACTGAATTTCTGAATTTGTTGAATTGCTAAAATTTCTTGTGTTATTGCTGTGAATTTTATTGTTGATTGGTTTATGAGCTGATTAGAAATAACTAACTATGACAGTGGTTGAATTTGTTGAAGGTATAAATAAAGCTAGCAAAGATATTAAAGAAAGAAGTCAAAAAGACTCAAGATTGATTAGTTAGAATTGGTGTTCTCAAGTTGGTTATTTGTCTGCATAATAATTTTGCAGTACATGTATAAATAGCTACGAGTCATCAGACTCTAAAGAAAGAGATATAGATCATTGCTTTTGTATACACTTTTTTTTTCCTTACTCTAATGAAGAGGTATATTCAGATTACAATAGGTTGTTGGTTTTCATTCTGTTTTCTCAAAGGGTTCCTTTACTATTATTTGTTCTTTTAAGCTAAGCTATTGCATAGTTTTTCATTCAATTTTAGCTTCTTGGCAGAATTGAAATGTTGAATTGTTTTTAAATTGCTGAATTAGTTGAATTTGTTTTGGATTGGTTTTGAATCAGTTGTGAATTAGTTTATGAATTATTAAATTTCTGAATTTCTGAATTATTTCTTAGATATAATTCATGAATTGTTATTCTTATGTGTTAAATTAAGATACTATTGTAGTACTAATTAATTGAAACTTGATTGTTGTTAAATTAAAATATCATTGTAATCTGACTAATTCAAATTTTAATATTAAGTTATTGATTGTTATATATTTTTATTTACGTGGGACTCAGTCATCGGTTTAACTAGTAAACTAGTAGCATAACTGGTTTAATTACGGATTCGATTTTGACAACTATGCTCTTGGTTGAGTTTATTGCAATTCACGTTTGCTTTTTATGTTCTTATTTTTAAGACCAAATTTGAGTGTTTACTCAAACACCTTTATGTTATGTCACGGGATTTTTGATTTGTTTTGTTAGCAAAAAGCAAATAAATGCAGGGAGAAACGATTGATATTGGTGGTAGGGTAGGGCAACAACAAAGCAATATGAAATTGAAATTTTCTTCTCTCTTTTTATTTTTGGCCCTTTTACTGCTTAGGATGCTTCTTATGAGTATTTTCTGTTTTCGAGCTGCAAGAGCGAAGAAGGTGAAGGAGGGTATGATGCTGAGAGTGGCGGTGCAATGGAGCTACTGGAAGCCAATGGCTTCTCTTCCTCTCCCAACACTTCGATTCCCTTGCCGCCCACCTCTCCTCCAGTTCCCCATCTCAAACCTCCTGTCTCCTCTGTCCGCCTTCGCGGCACTTGCTCCCAGTGACTCTTTCTCCTCCTCCTCTTCCTCCTCCTTCCATGTTGATCTCCAACCTTATCTCCGCTGCTCCATGCCTCACAAGCGCCTCCGAGTCGCAGTACTTCTCAGCGGCGGTGTCGACAGCAGCGTCGCCCTCCGGCTCCTCCACGCCGCCGGCCATTCCTGCACCGCCTTCTACCTCAAGATTTGGTTCCAAGTACTGCTCCCTCCGAACTCTAATCCCTCATTAAATTCTCACAACTGAGTGTTCATGACATGATTTGACCTAGTGTATGCTGGCATGTAGTTAACAAAACTGCACCTTAATCGAACTATTCCCAACACACTCGCTTAGATTGGTTCTGACGCATGGCTTTTATCTGTAGGAAGATTTTGAGAACTTTTGGTCAGAGTGCCCCTGGGAAGAGGATTTGAAGTATGCCAAAGCTGTTTGTAATCAGGTTAATTTCTTTCCTTGTTCACTACTCAAAAGAAAGAGCTCATTGTTGCTTATGTATAATGCAAACGAGTTTTATTACAGGTTGAGGTGCCATTAGAAGTTGTACATTTGACCTATGAATACTGGAACAATGTGGTATGATGAAATGAACTCCTCTCTTGAACTTGTTTTTGTCTATTCTTTACTCAGTTTCACCCAAGCTGTCAAACATCAAATTATAGCACATTCATGTAATTAGACTATTAAAATAATTGAGTAATTCTAATTAAGATGCACACATGCTACATATCAGGTTTCTTACATCATTGAAGAGTATCGTTGTGGCCAAACTCCTAATCCGGATGTTCTCTGTAACACAAGAATAAAATTTGGTGTGCATTGAATTACATGTGATGAACAAATTCACTGCCATGGTTTATTCTGTGTACTCTTTCGATAATCAAACATTAGTTTTTCAGGTGCATTTTTGGATGCAATAAGTGGTATGGGATTTGACTATGTTGCCTCCGGACATTATGCAAATGTTATCCACCCATGTGCAGATCAAATGGAGGAACCATCTGTTCTGGAGCTGTCACAAGACATGGTACCCATATGAGATGTATATACTATTATCATTACCTGATCTTGTTTGCATTTCAGGTTTATAGGTGATATACATAGTCAGCTTTCTGTGAAGAATTTAGACAGATTAACTTAAATTTTTTTAGAAGTCCTATTAAGTGTTTGCTGTCTCGTTAGTCAGGTAAATATTTTTATTAGCAGTTGGTTTCTTATGTGGTTTTAAAATTTTAGGTGAAAGATCAAACGTATTTCCTTTCACACCTCTCACAGTCCCAGCTGAAGCAACTTCTTTTTCCTCTTGGGTGTATTTCCAAGGTTTGTTGTGACTGACTTGTACCAATTACAATGCTTTATTTTTGTGCGTTATGTTGTCACTTTTATGATGGTCTAGCATGACTAATCGGCTGTATGCATTCAGAAAATACTTGTTATTTTTGTAGTGCCCTGAATTGTAATTTGAGTTTGAAAATTATATGTTTTGCACTAACCACTTATGAAAGGCCCAAGAAGTTATTTTGTCCTGTTTAGTTAACATTTTTTTATCATTTCGGGAATGCTAATATTTTTTTGTAAATGAAAAGATTAAAAACAATTATAGCACTGCATTGTGAAAAATAAAATTTGAAGTCTAACTTTTGTCTTCTGCCACAAATTTTGCAGGACGAAGTCCGCAGGCTAGCAACAGAATTTGATCTTCCAAATAAGGATAGAAAGGATTCACAAGGTATATGCTTTTTGGGCAAGGTATGCAAAGTAAACAGTTCTATTACACTATATCTATGTCAAAGTTTTGAGGAATTGATTCTTCTACATATCACCAATGATTCTTTTGAATTGATTTGAAATGTGGATGATGTTGATTCTGAAACTTTATTCATGTTAATTTACATTTTGAATAATTTACTTTTATGTTGTCAATTAGTTCACATTTTAGTATTTTGAAACAAATCTCAAAAATAGTTTTCTTATTCAAAACCATGTCTTTACCTTCTGGGTAACAGATAAGGTTCAGTGAATTTGTTGCAAGACATATTGGGGAGAGGGAAGGTATCATACTAGAAGCTGAGACAGGAGATTTCCTTGGCAAACATCGGGGATTCTGGTTTTATACTATTGGCCAGCACCAGGGTTTACGTCTACCTGGGAGCCCATGGTTTGTTCCCTCTATGTTTCTTTTTGGCATCAACTGTATTATCTATCTAATGAAGTTTAAATCATATAATTATAGATTCCATTTTATCCTGAAGATAGATCCCACATATTGTAGGTGAAGAAGTATGAAAGTCTGAACTATATAGTTCACACTGGGAGGTTCTTAAACTTTTGATAATTTTCTTGAAAGGGATCAAGCTTTTGCTCTTCAATAAGTTTCTCCATCTAGATTCATTTTAAAATTTGCTTTCATTGTATATTTATCCTAGTCTAAAGGATTAATTTTGGCCTCCTTGTAAAGTTTCTTATCCCATTTTTCTTCTCGCACAGGTATGTTGTTGAAAGGGATATTAAAAACAATGTAGTCTTTGTGTCAAGAAATTACTTTTCCTATGACAAAAGAAGGCGCCTATTTCGTGTAAGCTCTTTAAAATGGTTGAGTGGGCTGCCTGCAACCCAGACAAGTCAGCTTCAATGCAAGGTGAGAAGTTCTCTCGAATTTCAGTTTTTCTTCCCTGTTTGGAGAAACTAGAAACATTTTCGTTGTGTGTATAGTACTGTAAGTTCTGTTATCTTGAACCATTTCAGGTGCAACACGGTCCGGGATTCTACGATTGTAGTTTCGAAATGGAAGTAGGAAAGGATGGTCAAGAAAGCGTTGCTGTTGTCCGGTTATCTGAAGATGATCAAGGCCTAGCAGCTGGGCAATTTGCGGCCTTCTATGAGGGAAGGAAATGCATAGGTTCCGGTGTGATTTTGGAGTCATGGGATGATCAAAGTTTTCCTGTATGTGCAAAAGCTTCAGAAATTGCAAGAATGGAAGATAAATCAAAGCTAGGGAATCCAGTCAAGATAAAAGTTAAACCAGAAGAGGTGTTTGTTTCCAGAGGTAGCAAACAAAGCATGATAAGAGAATAAGAAATTCTTGAGTTGTTGCCACTAAAACAATAAGTAGAGGGCTTTATATATTCCCTTCCAATTGGCAATCAAAATAATCCATAGAAATGGACATAATGTAGGGAGTAGGAATGACTATTTTATGTTGCAATGCAAAGATAGTAGAAAAGCAAGAGCACCCATTATTTGGTAGTTTGTAGTTGTTTTTTTTTTGGTGGAAGGGGTTGGTGGTAGCACCAACGTTCTGCAGTCTGTACATAAGTACATTATTGACAATATATAACTTAAAAGATACTTCACATGTAACAGAGAAATTTAATTATTGTATCATGGGGGAAGAGATCAATGAAATATGGGTAGAAAGACATTTATGACGCGGACAATGCAAATTTATTTAACATCAAATGAAATATGTTAGTCCAGGTCTAGCCGACCAATCCCAATGCTTTTTGCAGCGTTGTGAGCACAAATGTTCATAATCTGTCATTAACTAAATCAGTTGTAAATTGTAATACTAAAAATTGTGGGAACAATTCGTATAACTATGAGAAGCAAAATAAAAAATGCAAACTACTATACAAAAATGATGTTACTAACTACATATTATTACATTAAATGGGAAAATGATAATGTCAACTTTCTTTTTCATAATACTTTACACAAACACTTTGTATTATATATTTGCATGAATTTGTAGAGAAAATAAGTGGCATTATTAAAATTAATTATGTTAGGTGTACATCAAAATTAATTATTAAAACTAACTACTAGTATAAAATATATATTAAAATATAAAATATATTAAAAATAAATTAAACAACACATATTTATACGCAAATATATAATGACTGATTTTAGTATATAAATATCATTTTTGTATTAAAATACGACTATCTATTTTTCATTAAATCAAATATTGTTAATGATTGTTCTTAGGTATATATACATTAACAAATAAAAAGAAATTTTACATGAAAAAAAGAGAAAGGGGGACAAATCCCGCCAAATGTCTGAATGTTCTAGCACTTAGCTCCATAGTTATTAAACCCGACTCGAGTCATCCTCTAGATGTTCAAACATTAGACCCGCTAAAATCTGGGTTGACCGGCCTAGATTTTTTGGGGGAAAAAATTGACCCGGTCGGTTTATATAACCGCACTTTTTTCTTTTGTAACGCGAAAACGGCGTCCTAATCTTATCTCAAGCCCTCAACGTCTCTCTTCTCTCAAGGCTCTTTCTCCTCACTGTATTACCTAAGCTCAAGCTCTCTCACCTCTCTCATGGTTGGTGTTGTCATCGCACTCACTCACGTCTCTGGTCTCGCTCGCTTACTCACTGTCTCGCACTCAAGGTTGCCGTTGCGCGCTGTGTTGTCACCGCCGTCTCGCTCTCAGTCGCCACCTTACCTGCGCTCATCTTTGCCACCGGCAGAAGCAGACGAAACCAGCATCTGGTCCCTCGGCTTGTGGTGGTCATTGTCTTCCCCCTAATTTGCTTGCTTTGTTGTCTACTTGTCTTCCATGGGGTTGTCGTCTTCTGGTTTGAGGTCCTCGCCGTCGTCGACTGCCATGGATTAGTGAGTTCCTGCATCATCGCTTTCTCTGTTCTATCTTTTTCTCATTTTCCTTCTCCCTATATTTTGAGATGTTGAGTTTCTAATTAATTAATTTACCTTGTTGATGATCTAAATGTTGCTGTAAATCATAACTGAACTAGGACTTGTTGAATTTGTTGCTGTAAGTTGAATTTGCTGTTGAAAATATCGCTGAGCTAATTTTTTGGTTAATAAAAATCATCACTGAGTTGAATTTGTTGCTGATTATCATCATTGAATCTTGATTTTTTTTTTTTGCTGAAATAATCACTTAGATAAATCATTTATTGTTGTAAATCATCTTTGGAGTTAAATTTTTTGTTGCTGAGAATTAGTATAGTTGAATTTGTTGTTAAAAATTATCAATGAGTTGAATTTGTTACTGTAAGAATAGATTTGATTTTTAGTATTAATTGATTTGATTCTTACATAGGCAGTATTAGTCAAGCCCAAGTTTGTCGAATGAAAATATAGATGTCGACTTTGAGATCACTCTTTAGACTTAATTTACTTATTGTTTATTATTAATCCTAAACCCCTACTCTTAAATCTCATACCCTAAAACTTAAAACAATATTCCCTAAACCACTTATCCTAATCTAACTAGTTGTAAATCTAAAATACTAAACTCAAAATTCTAATTTATATATTAATAGTAAATTTAAAACCCCAATGCCTAAACTCTACAACTTAAACACAAAATCCTAATAAAAAGAATACTAAATCCTAATTCTGAAACACAAATTCTAATTCCTAATTCAAGAACCATAAATTCTAAACCCCTAATTCTTAAACTATGAATCCTAAACCCTAATTTATAAGCCCTATACCCTAATTTAAAAAACTCTATCTTAAATCCTAAACATTAACCATAAATCCTAAACTCTAATGTCAAAATTTTAAATTTTAAATTCTAAATTCTAATCTAAAAATATTAAATCTTAATTCCTAATTCTTAACACTAACTCTAATCCTTAAATCTTAAAGCCTAATCTAAAAAGGCTAAAGTTTAAACTGTAATCCAAAAAATACTAAATTCCGATTTCTATGCATCAATCATATTTTTCAACCATAAATCGTAATTGAAAAATCTTAAATCTTGAACCTATAATTGCTAAACTCTAAATTATAAATCCTAATCCATAAACCACATATCATAAACTAAAAAAAAAACTCCTATATGCAAATCCTAATGCATAAACACTAAATCATGAATAGTAAATCACTGAACTTAAGATGGTAATCCAAAAAATTCTAAATCCTTACCCCTAAATCTTATATCCTAAAACATAAACTATAATTCTAAATCCTAATCCAAAAATCCTAAACTTTCAATCTTTCGCGTGTTGCATGATAATAAACATAATAAATAACTGTAGACAATACCTTAATTAGAGATACTAAGAAAAATCACTTAATTCCTTCTTATTAAATTCTTTTTCAATTGAAAAATAAAAATTTAATGTACCTTTTTCTTTAATGTATTATCATGCAATTTTTTTTTAAATAAACTTAATTTTGACAAAATCTAAATTGATCAAGACCTTTATTAAGTTCAAATGCGGTTAGTGGTATTAAGTGTTAATATCTATATCGTATAAAATAATCCATATAAGTAGGCAAACTATTAAATAGCTTTTTTAACTTCGTTTTTGATTTAATTCCCTTCTTTTCAATAACTTTATCTATAAGTATGTAAATTTTTTCTATAAAAATATATACGTATGTAATTTATATCATTATAATTATCTCTAAACGCTAACTTTTTCATTATGAATAAAAATCTCTATAGGTTGACTCTCGTTCTTGAAAGCATAGTTATCAAATTCGGACCGGACCGGCCGGTTCGACCAAAAAACCGGTGAACCGGATCCTTAATCGGTCCGAGTTAACAATCAAATTGATTTAATTCCCTTCTTTTCAATAACTTTATCTATAAGTATGTAAATTTTTTCTATAAAAATATATACGTATGTAATTTATATCATTATAATTATCTCTAAACGCTAACTTTTTCATTATGAATAAAAATCTCTATAGGTTGACTCTTATTCTTGAAAGCATAGTTATCATCCGGACCGGACTGGCCGGTTCGACCAGAAAACCGGTGAACCGGACCCCTAATCGGTCCGAGTTAACAATCAAACCGCACAAGCATACAAACCGATTAAACTCTTTTAACTTCGTTTTTGATTTAATTCCCTTCTTTTCAATAACTTTATCTATAAGTATGTAAATTTTTTCTATAAAAATATATACGTATGTAATTTATATCATTATAATTATCTCTAAACGCTAACTTTTTCATTATGAATAAAAATTTCTATAGGTTGACTCTCGTTCATCGAAACCGCGTTCATCGAAACCGTACCGGTCAGACCGCAGATGACGTCAGCTCGTGGATTTTAAAAAATTTGATGCAGTGTCACCTGGCACTCCTGGAAAATAAAGGAATTTGTAACCACTAGGCTATGATGCTTTTTTGATATTATTGATGCCTTTTTATAAATATATTATAACTTATTAGACATATCCTAATTAATAACTTTATCTTATTAACTCTTTTACTCATGTAAAATTTAAAATCTCCTTACACTTTTGTCTTTTTATTCTAATGAGTAATTTTATATTTAATTTAATTAATTTTTTATTTTATATTTACTCACTTAAATTAATTATTTTTTAATTTTACATAATTATTAAAAATATTAAATGTTGTTAAATATTCTTTAAATTAAAAAGATAAACAAAAATATTTTTATTAATCATACCATATTTTTGTTATTGATAATTATATAATATTTATTAATATTAACTCTTTTTCAACATATATTTTATTAATATAATTAATTAATAAATTATTGATATATTAAAATAATTTAATTTTGCATAAAAAAATTTATTATAAAAAAATTAAATTTTATGTAATTATTTAATTATAACCGAGTCAACCGGTTCAACCTGTGACCCAACGGTTGAACCAGTGACCCAGTGACCCAGTGGTCTCACCGGATTGATTACCGATTCGGTTCTGATAACTATGCTTGAAAGTGTTTACAGTCATAACTCAAATTTTTATACTAAAAAAAAAAAAAACCCCACATTTCTACTTTGGATAAAAAATTTGACTATTCTGCTAAAAAGAACTCTCAACCTGTTGTGTGTATATATATAACTTTTTACCTAAAAAATGCTCGATCATTTAAAATTTAAGGACAAATTTAAAATTTAATATTATTATAATAAATACTTATAAATATTTTTTTTTTGTTTCCTAATTTGCTTACACGATTTTCCTGATTTTTCTACATCAATATTAGGTAATAGCTTTATGCAATGATAATTTAGTTGATAATTTATACATAAATATAATTAATATCTCAACAACATAGTTTGTAATAACTATACATAACATTAGCAGTGATTTATCATATGATATTTTTGATATTTGGATAACTTATATTTTTAGATTGTTTCTGAACATTTAATATTATTTAAAAATATTAATTAATGACTGAATACATAATATAGATTTATAATTATTAAGTAAGTCAATTACATGAATTATAGATGGCGCAAATTAAAATAAACATATAATAAAGTTCACATAAACTTAAGAATATTACAATTTAAAAATTTTAGAGAAAATGACAAATAGGACTTTGATCTTTTTTTCGTGGATATTTTTGTCCTTGACCATTTGAAAATACTTTTAAATTTCCGACCTCCATAAAAATTGAACGGATGAATCCCTCCGTGCAAATGCTTCCATCAGACCCAACGAAAAAGTTTGGTGTGGCTCCCGTTCTGATGACCTGACGTTACGGGTACACGCGTGGCATATAAGTGGGAGGATAGTTTTAAAAATTGGACAGATAAGTCCCTCTCTCTCAAAACTATGTCGTTTTGTGTGTAGCCTTAATCATTAAATTGATTGCGTTTCTTCGTATAGGCTGGTGGTGAGGAGTTCTACCTGCATCAACAATGGCTACCAATGGAGCATCATCAACCTCAAGAAGAAGCGTCGGTGGAATGAGATAAGAAAATTCAGCTTCAAGCTCAGTTCCGTGTGTTGTGTATGCCGGAGACTTAAACGACGGCGTCGTCGCGAGGTGCTTCTATAGAGTTTATGCAATAATGTATATGTCGATGACCATTAGCAATCCTAACATAATCTTCTTGGGTTGCCCATTCTATAAGGTAAGATAAAAAATTTGGAGATTTTGATTTGAAATGGTTTTAGATAGTAAATGATTTTGGGATTTTAACAGGAAAAGCAACCGCATTGCAAATTTTTTGTTTGGGTCGATGAGCATCTTGTTAGAATTGGAAGCAACGGTTGCATCTCTGATAAAAGACATTTGAGTGAGAAAAATGTTGAAGTTGTTGAAGAGGAAGAGGAATTGGATTATAGGATGGCTGTTTTAGAGAAGAAAAAAAAATCCATTAACTTAGTATATTGGTATAATTGTATGTGCTGTTTGTGTTGCTTTTTATGTATGTAGTGCTTGAGAAATAAATTATAGAAATCCGAATAGAAAAATGAATTGTTCTAGATTTTTGTTGTGTATTGAAACATGCCATTTAGATTATTTATGTATCCTGTAATCTAAATGCAATTCAAGTTATGATATCAGTATGTTGTTAAAGTTATGTTTTCAATATCTAAAAAAACATTAAACCGTTGAAGAAATAAACTTAAAAATTGCATACATAAACACATAACATAGATTGAAAGTTATATAAACAAGTTTGTCACAGCTAAATTTCCTAAAAGTTTTTCAAAAAGAATAAGTCTCCTAAAGTGTATAGTTTTATGAAGCTTAATATCACAAAAATACACTTCAAACACATAACATAGATCCTAAAATGTAGATGTGCAGAAATAAGTCTACTTAAATCATCATTTCAAGTTTTTTAAAAGCTATTACAAGACAGTGGAATGCCCAAGATCACATAGTTCTTCACTTCTTTGGATTGATTAAGGGTGAATTAGGGATGAATTTGAACAATTTAGTTGTGACCGTGCTTGCTGCTGCCAATGCCTCCTTGATAGCTGCCGTACTTAGAGCCCGTTTGGGAAGTGACAAAAGCTACTTTTTTTTTACTTTTGAATTATGAAAAGTTACGATAAGCGTGTTTGGCACCATTTTAAAGAAGAGCTTTTAACTTTTCTGAAAAGTTAATTTGCAACTTTTGGAAGAAGTAGAAATAGATGACTTATCTCCTTTTCAATAAGTCATTTTATCACTTCCGTAAAAAAAAAATTGATTTCAAAACAAAAAAATCTACTTTCGTTCTTGATTCTGTGAAAAAATGTTTCCTGTTTCTGCTGGAAATACTGGCGAGCCACCATTTTCAGGCAAGGTTCCATCTTCTAGAAGCACTGGCTTTCTACCATCATCTTCACGCAATGTTCCATCTACTGGAAGTGTTGGCCCTCCACCACCATTTTCAGGTAACGATTCATCTGTTGGAAGTATTGACCCTTCACCACCATCTTCTGTTCCATCTGAACCAGCATATATTCCTTCCAAGATATTTTTTTTTATCATTTTATCATTCTATTTTTATTATTAATTTTGTATTGAACATTGTGTATGCTATGAGAACTCAGTTTTAATTTTTTTTATATGTGATTTTAATTTTATTTTTTTATATGTGATTTTATTTTTATACAACTTGCTATTATTTTTATAATTATTTTTATAATTTTTTTTATGTTCTTCCCCAACAAATTCATGAAAGTGGCAAGTCCGAAAGAAAATTTAAAGCTGATTAGAATGAACGAAATATTGTTATATTCATGAAAATATGTAAAGAAGAGATGGTGGCTGAAATAGACCTGGAACACATTTTAACAAAGTTGGTTGGGCAAATTTAAAAACAAAATTCTTAAAAGAGACTGGTTTAAATTATGAGTCTAAACAATTTAAAAAACAAGTGAGAGGCTATGAAAAGAGAATGGGGACTATGGGCTAAACTAAAAGGAAAAGAGACCGGTCTTGGTTGGGATCCTATTAAGAAAACCATACAAGCAAGTGATGATTGGTGGGATGCTAAGATTCAGGTATGTTGCATTTTTTAAAACTATTTCAGAAATATCAATTTTATCGAGAGATTTTTAATTGTCATTTTATCGTCTCAGGAAAATTCTGATGTGGCAAAATTTAGAGAGGAAGGTCCAAAACATCTTGATGAAATGGAGTTTCTTTTTGAAGATGTTGTAGCTACTGGTGTAGGTGCATGGGCACCTTCTGAAGATATAAATGATAGTTATAACGATAGATATAATGACGAAGATAATGGTAATGAGGAAGAAGGTTTAGAAGATGAGTTAAATGATGAATCAACGCTTCCTAGTGCAATGAGACAAAAGAGAAGAAAGGTTGGAAAAGGGTCTAGAGCCTCTCAACTTTCAACTCAACTAGAACGTATAATTAATGTGTTTGAAGAAGAAAATGTCAACGAAATAGCTCATAGAAATAACGTACCAAGTATATCTTGTAAGGCCCACATCGGTTGGGGAGGGGAACGAAGCATGCCTTATAAGGGTGTGGATACCTCTCCCTAGCATGACGTGTTTTGACGAGTGAGTGTGGGGGGCTTCGGCTAGCATCCCTATCGTCGAAGGCAAAACCGTGAGGCCTTGTGTGCCAAAGCGGACAATATCGTGCTAGCGGGTGGTCTGGGCTGTTACAGATGGTATCAGAGCCAGAACCCGGATCGATGTGCCAGCGAGGGCGCTGGGCTCCCTTAGGGGGGTGGATTGTAAGGCCCACATCGGTTGGGGAGAGGAACGAAGCATGCCTTATAAGGGTGTGGATACCTCTCCCTAGCATGACGCGTTTTGACGAGTGAGTGTGGGGGGCTTCGGCTAGCATCCCTATCGTCGAAGGCAAAACCGTGAGGCCTTGTGTGCCAAAGCGGACAATATCGTGCTAGCGGGTGGTCTGGGCTGTTACATATCTACTTGTTTAGCTGTTCTCAAACAATTACCTGGGCTAGAACTGGGGAGTGATATATTCTTTATAGCTACAAAACTAATGGCAAAAGGTCGAATAGAGAGAGTTTTATGGGGCTAGAAGATTTTGCCTTACAACTTGGTTGGTTGAAGACTCATAGTTTAGCAGATAACTATAAGATAAGATAAAGACTAAATTATAATTTAATTTGTGTATTCTGTTGGGCTGAATTTGTGGACCGTGAGACGTCTTTATTGTTGTCATGGGCTAAGGTGGAAGAGTGGTTTAATATGCCCCCGCAAGCTGGAGGATGAAAGATGTCAAGAAAACTAAGCTTATTCAGATTAAGATAGAAGGGTTGAGGAGACAAAGGCTTGGTGAAGATGTCAGCTAGTTGCCCAGAGGAGGGAATTGGGAGAAGTTTCATCACTCCAGCTTGAGCTTTTTGTCGAACCAAGTGACAATCAACCTCTAAATGTTTAGTCCGTTCATGAAAAACCGGGTTAGCAGCAATATGAAGAGCACTTTGATTATCACAATATAAAACTGGTGGGCGGATAGGAGAGATGCGTAAAAATTGTAACACATTTAGTATCCATTGAAGTTCACAAGTTGTGTTGGCAAGTGCACGATATTCTGCTTCCGTGGATGAGCGGACAACGGTGGTTTGTTTCTTGGTCTTCCAAGAGATTAAAGAACTACCTAAGAAGAAATAATAACCTGTTAAAGATCGCCGAGTGTCAGGACATCCGGCCCAATCAGAGTCACTGAAGCCGAGAAGCTGAATTTCTGATTCCCTTGGAAAGAAAAGTCCTTTGCCGGGACTAGTTTTCAGATATCGTAACACATGCTTGGCAGCTTGAAGATGAGATTCAGTAGGAGATGCCATGAATTGACTTAATTGTTGAGTGGCATACATGATGTCCGGTCGAGTAGTGGTGAGATAGATAAGACGGCCAACCAAACGACGATATACAAAAGGGTCGGATAGCAGGGGACTTTTGTCTTGATATAGTCTTGTGGTACTATCCATTGGAACAGAGGCAGGTTTAGCACCTAATAAACCAGAATCTTCCAAAAAATCAAGACAATATTTTCTCTGAGATAAGCAAATTCCCTTCTCTGATTGAGCAACCTCAATACCCAAAAAATATTTTAATGGGCCCAAGTCTTTAATTCGGAAGTGTTGGTGCAAAATAGACTTAATGGCAGCAAGTTCAGAAATGAAATTACCAGTGAGAACAATGTCGTCAACATAGACTAAAAGGATAGAAATTTGATCACCAATGAATTTGACAAATAAACTATAATCAGATGAGGTCTGCTGATATCCATGAGATAGCAAAAGATGAGAAAGTTTGTCATACCACATACGATTAGATTGTCGTAAATCATACAGTGACTTTAGTAGCTTACAGTATTGATTCGGTTGAGGAGATATAAATCCAGGTGGCAGAGTCATATAAACATCCTCAGAAAGATCTCCATGTAAGAAAGCATTATTGACATCCAACTGATGTATAGGCCAATGCTTCATAGAGGCCAATGCCAAAACTAATCTGATGGTGGCAGGCTTGACAACAGGGGAGAAAGTTTCCAAGAAATCAACACCTTCAGTTTGAGTAAACCCTTTAGCCACAAGACGTGCTTTATATCGATCAACTGAACCATCAGGCTTGCGTTTGATGCGATAGACCCATTTACAGCCAACCGGCTTAACTCCTGTAGGGCAATCAACAAGACACCAAGTTTTGTTCATCTCAAGAGCATCCAACTCATCTTTCATAGCACTACGCTAATTAAAGTGTTGATTGGCGTCCTTAAAAGACTTTGGCTCAACGTCAGAATGTAGAGATAAAATAAACTTTTTATGTGAAGATGAAAGAGAAGAAAAAGACATGACTGAAGATAAAGGATACTTGCACTTTGAGGGAGATTGATTTGTAGAGATGAGAGAGGAGTTACACAAGTAATCAGAGAGATATGCTGGAGGTCGGTGAGGCCGGTCGGAATGACGAGGATGGGTTGCTCAGGTGGTGAAGAAGGTGACGGGGGATGAGAAGGTGATGGTGGACTGGTGTCTAGTGTTGAAAGTGATTCGATAGTCATGGGTTCAACTTGGTTAGGAAATGATAGTGAGGAAGAAGGAGAGGTTGTTGGAGAAAATAAAGAACTAGGTGGAGTTGGGTCAATGGGTATAGGTGCGAGTTCAACTGGAAGACTAACTGAATCTTGTTTTTGAGAAGGTGTGTTTGGCAATGTTAGGCTGAGTGTCTGGAATTGGACATTTTTTGTGACTAAGGGCAAGATCATTTCATAAAAAATTACGTTTCTAGAAATCTCAATTCTTTTATCTTCTAAATCATAAACAACATTATACCCTTTAAAACCAGGTTGAAAGCCAATAAATACAGCCTTTTTGGCTCTTGGATCAAATTTTGATCTGTTTGCCATTTGGGTAGAAACAAAACATAAGCATCCAAAAACTTTAAGGTCATGATAATTTGGTGGATGATTGAATAAAATCTCAAATGGTGTTTTAAAATTAATTGCGGATGATGGAACTCTATTAAGTAAATAAACAGCATGTCTAACAGCATAAGACCAAAAAGATGATGGTAAATTAGATTGAAACATAAGAGCACGAGCTATATTCAAAATATGTTGATGCTTGCGTTCTACCCTTCCATTTTGTTGAGGAGTTTCAACACAACTACGTTGATGAATAATGCCCTTTGTAAGAAACAGTAGTTCGAGAACCATTTGGTAAATGAACAATAATAGGAGAAATTTGTGTGTAAGAAATAAACCAAGATAAATTTGATGCAATATGATCTGTGGCACCAGAATCAATGATCCAAGTATTCAAGAATGAATCTCGATTTGAAGAATTGTTAACAGTAGAAAAGGTATTGAAAGAACAAAGATAATGAGTAATTGGACTTGGCAAAAGCTCAAGTTGGTTTGAAGGATGAGCTTCTTCATTGAAAAGAAGTGCCATGAAAGAAAAGTGTTGGGCTGACGAAAGGTCGAAAAGAGGCTCCGGATGAAGTTGCTGGTGTGCCCTTTCTCCTTGATCCATGGATGTCAGCAGATGTGTCTGGTTCTTAAAGTTTTTTTTTGCTAGAATGTCTCTTTTTAAAGTATTTATGTGTTGTTCAAAAAATATTTTCTATGATTATATTTTTTTATTATTTTCTATGGTTGTTTGCTATTTTATATTTAATATGTGAACTAGTGTTTATTTGATATTAGTTTAAAATATTTGTATAACAGGATATCTAACAGCTCAACTGAAAGTTTGATGTCAAATACAAATGTGTCAGACGAAGAATTTGAAAACAAACAAAAGGTCGCAGCCAAACGTAAGAAGAAGACAATGACTTTAATAACAATCGCAACTTGTGTTGATTATTTTCTAAAGTACGTTGTGAAAAATCCACGAAGAACTTCAAGATTAACAGGAAGTGGTTGGGTAAATGAACTTTTAAATGGGCATCCTATTCGTTGCTACCAGCAATTTAGGATGAAAAAGCTTGTGTTCCTTCATCTCTGTGATGTTTTACAAAGTACTTACAATCTGAAGACAACAAAAGGGTTGGAATTCATGAACAAGTAGGTATATTTTTATATATCATTGGACAACCAGGTTGAATATGTAATGCAGAAGAGAGATTCCAACATTCAGGGAAAACTATTTCTAGACAATTTCATTGTGTATTGGATGCTGTTTGCAAGCTTGCTCAACATATTATTCAACCAACTGATCCACAATTCACAGATACTCCAGTGGAAATTAAAAATGATGAAAGATATTATCCATATTTTAAAAATTGTATTGGTGCAATAGATGGAACTCATATACCTGTTGTTGTTCCTGCCGACAAGAAAATTTCATACATTGGTAGAAAGGGATTACAACTACAAATGTGATGGCAATATGTGATTTTAACATGTGTTTCACATTTGTATGGGCAAGTTGGGAGGGATCTGCACACGATACTAAAATTTTCAATCAAGGTGTGCGTAGACAAAGTCTTCATTTCCCTCTTCCTCCTAAATGTTAGCATATGAGACTGATATTATTTATATTAGATTAAACTCTTTATTTTTATTAACTGATTTTGTGGTGCACTAAATTTTTGCTAGATAAGTACTACTTGGTAGATTCTGGCTATCCGTATTTTATGGGATTCTTAGATCCTTATAAAGGTCACAAATACCATCTTCCGCATTTTAGATTGGGTCCCAAAGCAAGAGAAAGAAATGAAGTATTCAACTATTATCATTCTAGCCTTAGATGTACAATTGAACGCTCATTTGAATGTTGTAAAGTAAGATGAAAAATCTTAGGTGCCATGCCATCGTTTTCCTTTGACACACAAGTTAGAATTATTAGTGCTTGTATGGCTTTACACAATTTTATTCGACGGAATGACACAAGCGATGAACAATTTGAAGAATTCTATGAAAATTTTGATCTTATGAGTGAAGGTGAAGGTGAAATAGAAGAACCAGTTTCTAATGATATTACGTGGAAAGAACCGAATGCTGAAAGTGCTAGAAAAATGGAACTAATTAGAGAACAAATAAAGAATCAATTGCCTGATTGATTGTAATCTTGTGATTTGGTTATGTAAAATCAACCTTCAATAATGGAAAGTATTTGTTATCATCGTTATTTTAATATCAATTCTCTTATGTTAAAAAAATTGTATTTTTTGAATTATTTATCCAAACGCTACAACTTTAAAATAAGTACTTCTATAGTTAAAAATCTAAACACAAAATAACTTATTTATAAGTTACTATTAATAAAAGTCTTATACTTTAAACTCTTTTTTCAAAAGAACTTATTAACTTATTTAAGTTATTTAGTGAAACTGAGCCTTAATCCTGGGATGACTTGAGATGGATGTGAGCCAGGTGGACCAACTTGGTGAGAACCGTTTAAAATATGGACCTGGTTTTTCTAACTTTAACTCGTGGCTGGTGACGAAACGAGTACTCGAACTAGCTTCTCTGTCCATCCATTTGACAGCTCTAACCCCAAAACGCCTCCGCAAGTGAGAGTATATATATATATATATATCATTTTATAATCAGAATCGAACTATCGCTACTTCGTTAAGAGAAGATAAATACTTTTTGCTCAATCCTACTACTCAAGTTTGTGAGTTTATTTACAATTTTACATGATTTAGAATAACTGTAAATAATTAAATATAAATGACTTCTTTGTTTCCAGCGGTGGAAAGAAATTGAATTTTCAAAATATTTCAGAAATGAGATCGTCTTGTGTACCATTTATTTGTGGCCAATTTGAATGCTAATTCCATGCCATTATTTGATCCCAGGTATAACCAAATCAATGAATTTTTATGTTCCCAAAACATGAATATATATTTTAGACAGAAAAACATGAAAGAATTCCTCTAATAATTGAAAGAAAAGAGAGAAAAAAGAAGAGGGGGGGGGGGGGGGAGGGGTTAAAGGCCAAGACAAAAACATAGGGCACACTCCATTCTCCTCCTAAATAAGTCATCCAATTATATATATATTTAAAGCATCTGATTAAACCAACGGGAAAAGATAAACGAGATCTTTTCAGTAATCAACTAATCAGAGTTAACAGTATCAGAATATACAAATTGTTCTGGAAACTTTACTTGTTGTACGGAGGTAGAGTCCTATGAGCCAATATCTCTCCAGTTCCTGCTTCCAGAATGTCGGGAGTACCTGCAAAAAACACTCGAACGTCCAAGTAAGCAAGTGTAGTGTTACTTTTCACTCAAGTCTAAACATACCTGTGTATCAGATTTTATAACTATGCTTAACCTTTCTTTTAGGATTTATAACTAGAATAAATGTATATTTCGTAACCAAGTTATAATCATATGCCATTACTTTGAGGGTGCTAGTCCGAGTTAAAACGGACAGATCACATATTATATAAATACTTATGTGGTAATGGTACATCAACGTAAATGTGCTCTAATCAACTAATCAAGATAAAAATGTCATTTAATAAATGGTGATGAAACATATTCAACCTCAATGATCACGGAACAATTTCTCCAACTTATAACCATACACCGAATATTGAATGAATGATCAAGCGAGAGATGAGGGTAGAAAAATATATATCTAGTTCAAATGGCTAATCAAATGAACGAACTAAAGAATGAGTTAAGATAAATGCATGTAGGCCGTCCCCATTCAACTATCTTTGTAATTGCAAAGGCTTGGCCTTGCGGATGTGGCCCATGCTGTTGACTAAATCCTTGCGGGTGCAGACAGGGAATGTATTGATGTATTTGAAAGCATTAAGCCGCCATAAGACATATGGGAAGCTGAGTTGATCCCTAGAAGTGAATCGAACCACCTCATTAAACCAGAGGCACATCAGAAGATTAGTTAGTGGCATATGCTTCCTCACGATAACAGAGGCTTCACACAGAGCTGCACAGAACAAGTTTTGATATGTTCAATGAGAGGATTAGCATAAAGATAACAGAGGATTAGCATCTAGTTCAGTCATAAGAAAATGATTGCATAAAGATATTCTAGGTGAATAGAACAGCAAGGTATGCTTTCGTGAACAGGGAAAACAAATCTTAAAACTTAAAAAGTCAAAGCTATTTTAGCTAATAATGGGGGGAAATGTATAGCAATGTGCACCTTTCTTTCCAATAAATCTTTTGTCTTCAGGCAACCCATCCTTGCGGTATTGGTTCAACTGCACTTCAACTTCCTCTGGCTTGGCTTTATTTTTCTTGACTACAGCCTTAGCCTCATCGTAGACACTACTGCGAGCTCCATGTTCAGATATGGCAAATACTGAATGTGGGTGCCAAAGAAGTGCCTCCAACACACCTAGTGGGTCCCTCCTAAATTGGGACTTTGAGTCTACCCAGATAGAGAATTTTGCTTGAGGAAATAGGCGGTGGCTTAACATCTAGAAGATAGGCACACAAACTAGTTGAATCAAGTAGATGAAGCAAAGGTAAAGAATAACAGAGCAGCAAAGGTCTTACTTGCATACTAACATTTATTTATGTGAGTGTTGCCATAAAAGTAAAAAATTCAAATAACTACACAACTACTTCGTTCTGCTCACTATTTTATTGAACATATATATAAATGGAAAGAAAAACTATTCCTCTACATCAATAATTCAAGAATATGGGCAAATACAGAATTATATACAAGGGAAATTTTTAATAGAATGAAATAATTTTAAAGATTGAATACCTTGGGAATTTTGCCGTTCAGCCTTTGATCAACAAAAGGAAGATCCCTCACAATCACAACTCTCCATTTCCCTATAAATCCATTTTCTCCAATTCGGTGGTCTGCCAATTCCTGTGCTCTTAAGGTGATTTCATCCCAGAATGCTACGTAGCAGACCTGCATACCACTAAACATATTTGGAAGGTAAGATTGGTGACTTTTAAGTTACAATAACAATGAAACTCTTATGCTAGTCAAGTAACCTTCTTAAGTGAGGCCTCTGACATCCCAATAGGTTGATAGAGATCATCTCCACCACCAAATGCACAAGTAGAAACCACAACTTTGCAAGCATGCATATAAGTTTTATCTTCATCAGATATCTTAAACCCTCCATTTAAACTGTAGAAACCACAATGTACCATCATAGATTCCTTAATCTATATGAAGAAAAACAGAGCATAATATGAGCATAGTAAGCATATTAAAAAGTTCAAGTAACAAAACCATGTAAATCCTTGCTACAACTTTAGGAGAAATCCATCTCCCCGTTTAATAATATTCAAATATTAGGTCTTAAAATAAATAAGGATAAACAGATAATGACCTCAAAACTTGTATCTCTCTGCTCTAATGTTTGATTTCCAGTAAACAAATTAAATCTCGCAAGAGAAAAGGTAGCATTCCGTCCTACCAAAGAAGACTCTCCCTCTGAAACATATAGAACCTGGTTAACAGGGCCATTAGACTCTTCTGTCACAGGAATATCAAGGTGTTCAAGTTCTTCAACTGGCAGAAGCTTCAAGCAACCTACCAGGATCAATCAAATCAGACATCATAATCATAATTAATTACAATTACAATTGCAAGTTTTTGCGTGCTGGTAACAATAACTGAGAACTTACGCGGTGGATCGAGCCGATTCAAGTTGTCATGTTGGGGTTCCTTTCCCAATGCAAGTTGCGAGTTTATTGACTTTATTCCACCATTTTTATTTGGAGTTCGTAGCTCTGAGGTGACAGTGGAATCAGGTTTGCGACCAATGGTGAAGGCCTCGAACACAAACAAAGCCGAAGCTAAAAGAATGATGATTAGGATCCAGTGTCTAAGTAACTTCCTCAACACTTTTTCTCTGAAGTCGTGGTTTCCTCTGTGAATCACTATCTTACGCTTCCGTCGCGTGTGAACCCGCACGCCACCATGTTCGTCGGATTCGTGGTCGGAGATAGGGATCGATACGCTGTTGTTGTTGTACATCGAAAAGTAGAATATATAATGAAAAATTCAGAGTGGTTTTAGGATTTTCTGAATACGAAGAAAGTTCATTGTTAACGGTGGCCGTAGCAAGCTGCAATAGGGGCGGTTCTCTCCTTCTGTGGGTTCCCTGCTATTGAGTCGCTCTGTTTTTTTCTTTTTTTTTTTTTTTGTTTTTTTATCTTTTTTTGGTTATAAAAAGTAAAAACCACATGGCGCTGCCGCGCTGGCGGTGAAGCATACAGAAATGCATAATTATTTTTTAGTTATCTTTTATTTTTTTAAAAAAAATTAACATAGAGATTTATTTAATTTCATTTCGAATCTGTTTTGATAATTTCACATATGCAAACTGAAAAGTGAAAAGCATAAGTAATATTTTTCATTCAAGTCTTTTAATTTGATTCTCTATTGAATTCTTTCACATATATTTCATGTTGAGTTAAGAAAATTAACGAAATAAAACAGTAGAAGGTGATATCAAGTATCCACTTAACTTTTTTTTGCAAGAGTAAGTAATTATTTTGACAGCCAAAAAATTATGGATTTGACAACATTTTGAGTTCAAATATTAATGTACAAATAATGATTCTAAAATGCTTATTACACATATTAGCCATGTTTTGCAGAAAAGTAATTTCAGAGCATAAAAATTTTACATTTACTTTAAGTAAACAAACATATGCAGTACGATTTCACCTCTCCGTGCTTCCACTGTCATTGATGCGGCAGGGTGACGTTCTTGTCTCAATTTCTGTATATATTCTAAGCAAACTCGAGACCACTTCTGCCATGTTTGGTCTCCTTGAAGGTTCTTCAACCAAGCATGCTAGGCTTAGGTTAACTAGCTGAATTGCATAGACCTTCTCACAGTTTCCCACGAGACTAGGATCAATGAACAAACCGAGTTTCTCTTCTGCATCATCTTTGTCAATGAGATTCAATATGATTGATGAAAGCATCGTCTCACTTCCATCATCCTGCACAATAATAGAATCTTTGCCGGTGATCAATTCCAACAGCACCACTCCGAACGCATACACATCCATCTTCGATGTGACTCTCCCTGAATCAAGATACTCTGGAGCCATATAACCCCTGGTTCCCACAACATGGGATGTGTAATAAGAACAAGAGCTTGTTACTTCTCTATCTGATTCTTTAGCCAGAGTGAAATTCGCTATCTTGGCCCTTAGATCTTTATTTAGCAATATATTATCAGTGTTTATGGCCTTGTGAACATAGCAAGGATCTGTGAAGTTATGAAGATACTCAAGTCCATTTGCAACATCCACAGCAATCCGAATCCTCTTTCTCCAACATTGGTGTTCTATGGTTCTGTTTCTTCTCCCAAGCCATTCTCTCAAACAACCATTTTCCATGTACTCAAAAACAAGATAGAAGGATCCATCTTTTTCACAGTAACCTTCCAGCTTTATCAGGTTGAAGTGATTGATCCTTCCTAACAAATTCACTTCTTTAGAGGCACCCAAATTCATCTTCTTGATCGCCATGATTTCCCTCTCCTTACCAAATACCCCACGGTAGACAGAGCCTTTGATTCTGTTGCTTGCACTGAAATTCTCAGTTGCTTCTTTAATTTCATCAAACTTGTACACTTTGGAAAGAAGCTCAATGCTTGCTAACCCTTCACGTATTTGTTCTGAAAACACTTGCTTTGTTCTGCCTCTTCTATCTCCCCTGAAGAAAATTTCTAATCTCTTTCTACGCACAAACACTAGAGATAAAACGACAAACAGAAAAAACAAGAAGCTCGCCGAGGAAGTAAGAGCAACTATGATTCTTTTTCTTTTTGTCTTTTTCTTATCCTTTCTTACAGTGTAAAGAGTAGTTGGAGAAGGTGGTTGACCATTTTGAACTATGGTTATTGTGCTGTTGGGTTCACTTGTTAATGGAATCAGGACAGTTGTGAATGGATAGAGCATTTCATTTTCTGAGGAGAAACCATTGGCATCAACCATACTACTTGCGTTGACATGGAACCGTGCTGCGATATTAGAGATGTTATCACCCCAATTAACCGAGTAGGTCAGCAAATACTTGGTGCCGCTACCGGCTTGACGCGCCGTCGGACAAGCGCATCTGAGGGGCACGTGCAACACCATGCCAGGATGCAAATCAAGAACCCCATAAGTATTGTAACGCTGGAGAGAATCGCACGTGGTTAATCCCTGAAAGGTATCATTTGCTGTTGTAAAATATGTTGGATCTTTTGGCAGAACGTATGTGGTTTGGGCTTGATAGTACTCATCATAATCATCATCATGTTCTCTGGTTGGACAAGAACAATTGAGAGGGACAATGACTTCTTTGCCGGTTCGGAACAGTGTGGAATGAGAGGCGTTGTTGAACCTTGCAAGGTCCTCTGGGTTTGAGGAAGTGAGGTTGGAGATTGTGGCAATGGTGTTGTGAGGAGTTTGGGATTTGAATATGAGAAAGGCTAAGCAAGATTTTTGGAATCCATTGCAGGTGTATAGGAAATCTGAAGAAGGACCCTCTGCGTCGTTGTTGCTGCAATTTAGTACTGAGTTTCCTGAATAATTCTGCTGTGACATGATGCCATTTGAAGATACAAGAAGAAAGCTTAGTGTGAAGAGAACAATAGTATTATCCATTGGACTCAGACTCGTGATATGATAGACTAATATTTCTCATATCAGAATACGTAATATATAGCGCAAACGCGGGTTGGATTAAAAAAGTGATAAAATTATTTATTATTTCTATTAGTTTCACGTTACTATCAGCAAATTATGATAATAAGGGTCGACATCAATGATTCTGCCGATGATGTCACTCCTTTGCTGCAATTGGATCCAGACACCGTAATCCTAAACCCAAAGAAGGGTAGAATTGGTCAAACCAATGAATATAGTCATTGCTAAATAATATTTATTGGCAAACTGACAAGTGACAAGGCATCTTGATTCTTGATCATCATCCCTTTCTGGTGTACTATATTAACGAAATCTTCATTATTTTTAACACCATTTGTTTGTTACTTTGTTATAGTGATAGCTTCAATTCGAAAAAAAGAGAAGCACAGAATGAGAGAATGAGTCTACTGGCTTGCAAGGACTAAAAAATCGTTGGAGTATGACCTTCTTTTGTTGTTTACTTTCTGATTCAGAGGCAATGAGAATAGGTAGGTCTGTTCGTTGTGGTGAAGTAAGCCTTCTAGATGAACGTTCACAAGAAGTTACTCTGTTGTTACATTTTCCTTAATATAATATATGTACATCAGTACATCAATCAGTATGCATATAATTTTTGCAGGAATAACATTTTAAAACTACATAGCGACATACATTTAAAATTATTTGAGTATTAAACTGTGATTCAACTTTGGCTTTCACATGAAAATATATATATTTTTTTTAAAGAAAAAAAAAAAAGAAAAGTTGAATTTGGAAAATAGGTGGGATCAAGGAACCGGTGACATCATTTGCTGAAACTCATGGAAATCAAGGAATCCATTGCCATCAAGATCGAATGGTCGAATCATGGCCTCGCACTCTTGGTGAGATTTAACTTCCCCCAATTGGTGTAACATGTTCTGCAACCCTTTGGGTGTTATGCAGCCACAACCTTTCTCAACTTCGAACATCTCAAACGCGCTCCTTAGAACATCTTCCAAGTCGCCATTGTCCTCTTGCTTCATCAGTCTCACGAAGTCCCCAAAATGAAGCAACTCATCCCCGTCGGAGTCAAACTCGTTCACAATCTTCTTTGCCACTTTATGGTTCACCGACTCGCCTACCGACCCCAAATAATCCACGAGCTCCTTGCTTGAGACTTTGCCGTCTTTGTCAACGTCCAAGTGATCAAAAACGTCTCTGAGTTTGTCATCTTCTTTTGTGTTGTGCATGTTGGAATTGGATGGCATAATTAACTCAGATGCTGTGTCTGTGCGAGGAGGAGGAGGAGTTAAACATGGAAAGGCTAACTTGAAGAAGAGGAAGAAGGTAGTCTTGCTAGAGAATAACCACTTGGAGGACTTGGAAACAATGGCGTGTGCCATGGGTGTGGTGTTTTACTGCAATTACAAAGCAATGCATGTTAGGTAATTTATATAGGAAGTTAAAAGAAAGGAATTATGAGATCAGATCAAAAGTTGGAAAACAGAAAGAGTGTGAGCGCTCCCTGTGATTGCAAGGAAATTGCATGATTGACCAACCTATGTGGATATGAAGACTTGACTCGTTTCTTTTTTTGTTTTTTAAACCAAGCAAGCAATTAACTTGGTAATTTTAATAGTGATAGGATATAAATGTGGGAATGGATCTTTTTAATTGAAAGAGTAAAATGTAATTTTTTTATTTTTTATTTTTTTATTTTATTTATAAAATTAATAATAAAAAATTACAATTTATTTTTTTAATTGTTAAAAAAAATTAAAAAGATTCATTTCCGATAAATGTAACTTCTTTTCTTAGCATTTTCCCGGTCAGTACCCGAAGAAGGGGTTTGCCTTGGTGGACAAAGGAAAAATGTGTCCCTACAGCCAAGTCAAGAAAGCTCTTTAATTACACATATTAAATTTTTTTTTTTCTTTTGGCTGGGCTGTCAGAGAAAGAGCCTTAACCCACAGCCCAAATACCTTAACCAACTTTCAAAGCCCAATACTCATGACATTGCCATTTTCCACAAATCCATAATACCGATCCAACGTGTCAGTGTGAATCTCTCAGCAGGAGAGCGAGTTCTCTCGTGAGGAGAGCTTTTTAGAACGTAAGGTTCTAGTCGAACTGGTACTTGAATATCAGCCCTTCCAGCAAAACCAACCTACAACAAGAAAACCTGTTAGATTAGCCATAATTTTATCCGCATATAACACTGAATCAGCAAGTATTACATATCAACACTCACACAACCAGCTTATTTACACACCACACATAAAATACACAGTACAAAAGCATGACAACTTTTGGTTTGGAACCAATAGAAGAAAAAGTGATTGCAATTAACCAGAGATTAGAAGAGGAACACAAATCTAACTACATCAACTTGGTGGGCAAGATAATATCGGAGAAAGAACTAAGTTTCAAGGTGATAAGGAATGCTATTATGGGATATAGGGAAATCCACAAGGTGTTGCTATTTTGGAGGTAAGAAGGAACAAGATCCTTATCAGCTTCAAAGATCAGAGAAAAGGGCTTCAAATATTGAAGAGAGGAGTATGGAGCATAAGAGGGCAGCTAGTTAACTTAACAGATGTGGAACCAGAGGGAATCCATACATGAGGTAAATCATGATAAAATGGAATTATGGGTGCAGATGCATGGGTTCCCACAGGCATATCTCAACAATAACACTGCAAGAATCATTGGAGACAAGATAGGAATAACAATGGAAACAGAGGATCCAAAAAGCAGCAATATGTTGAAAAGATCATTTCTCAGGGTGAAAGTAGCTTTGAATATAACAAGGCCACTACCAACTGGGTTCTGGCTGGCCAGAGAAGACTTACCAAATACCTGGATTGAATTTAAGTATGAAAGAATTCAGGATAGCTACTGTTTGAAGTGTGGATTATTGGGACATGGGAGGAAGGACTGCCAGAGGCCTCAAGCTATGGCAAGCTGGGATCCAAGTAAATCCAGATATTCAGCTGGCCTTGGAGTTAACAAGGCAAAATCACTCATGTACAAGGAGGCATGGAGAACTGGGGAAGAAACTTCAGATAGTAAAGAGGGAGAACAAGAGGCGCGTGCAATCAACCAGGCTGGAAAGGAAGGTAAGGATCTACAGTTCTCAGCTGAAAGTGTCACTGGTGGAATGGGAAGCATTGGGAGACGAAGAGGGAAGGAGGTTGCAAGCAGAAATCAAGGAGATGGAGTAGCACAGAGTCATGGTGCAGAGGAGCAGGTAGGAGAAGGTCTGGAAAATCAGCAACTGGAAGGATTTGTGTTAGAGAATGAAGATTTGGAGCAGTTAGGAGAATTGGGAAGATATTTTCTCAAGTTAGGCAAGTTAAAAACAAAATTTCACGAGGCTAAGGAAAAAAAGTTAAATAGAGAGGTTGGGAATAATTGGGCCAACAGGCCCATTAAATCAAAAAATATAACCTGCATGGAAGTTGAGCAAAACCCACCAAAAGGTAACAATGATGGACTACACATGGTGAAGGACAATCTAAGGGAAGGAAAAGCCCAGAATATACAGAGACAGTAGAAACAGAATGCAAATACAGGCCCTACTATAATGCATATGTTGAAGGAGAAATGGGGAAAAGGAGCTAAGATAAGGAGTTAAGTAGAAAACACGGGAGAAACAAAAAACAATAGGAAGACCGAAAAGGTAGGGAAAGGAAAGGAAATCTGGGAATTCAGAGATAAGAGGGATGCAGAATGGAAGGACAGGAAACCAATGTAAAAAATAATGCAATGCAGTGGCAACGGAGATTTTTATGATGTTGAATTGCCAAGTGAAGATGAAGGAGAAGGAATTAAGCTTGATGGTGGAACTGATTTAATGGATACAGCAGGGAATTGGGAAGTAAAATTAGCACAGAGTATGGGAATGCAACTGAGTTTGAAGAGGAAGAGGGAGATCACGAAGCCAAAGGCAACAATAAAGAGCATGCAAGATGAAGAATATGAGTCAGAAAAAGCTGCAAGGAAGAAAAGGTACCTGAACATACAAAACATGGCTGAGGAGGCGGGCCTTAGCATGCCCCACCTGCAATCATGAGTTGCATAAGTTGGAACTGTCGCGGGTTAGCGGCGCCTGCGACAGTGGCGGAGGTGCAGAACCTCTGCAGACAGTTTAAGCCGAGTATTATCTTTTTGATGGAGACTAAAGCCAGTGAAAAAACTGTTGATAGAATTAGGAGAAAAATCTATTATGATAAAGCTTTTTGTGTAGAATCCCGGAGTTTGTCTGGTGGATTATGTTTATTTTTGAATGATAATATCAGTATTAATGTTTATGCCTGGTGTCTTAATTATATTAAAGCTACTATTAAATATAAGAATGGAGATGAATGGGAGTGTAATTTTGTTTATGGGCATCCGAATCCACAGAGAAGGAAAGAATTATGGAAAGAATTATCCATAGAGAATGTAATCTAAATAAACCGAGAATGTTAATAGGGAATTTCAATGAAATTTTAAATTAAGAAGAGAAAAGAGGCATGCACCCTAAATCAAGAAATCAGATTTTGGTGTTTAGAAATTTTGTGGATACTAATGCGCTTATGGATTTTGACTTGAAAGGTATGAAATTTACATGGTTTAGTAACCCTAGGAATGGGTTTATTACTAGGGAAAGGATTGGCAGGGCCTATCCATGTGGGAATGGAGGAGAATGTATCCAAATGCTGTGTTAACAGCTATACCATCTATTAGCTCGGATCATACTCCTCTAATTTTGAGGTTTGAACCAAAGGTCAAGATTAGAAAGGAATTTAAATATGAGGCATATTGGGAGGATCATGATGAGTGTGAAAATATTATTAGAAAGGGATGGGGCAGGGAAGGCAGACTAGAAGATGAGAACTGGAACAAATTAATTAAGAGAATAGAAGGAAGTAAGAGGGAATTAAGAAAGTGGAGTAAAGTGACGTTCAAGAGAGCAGACCATGAGATCGAGAGGATGAAAGCAAAACTACAAGAGATTATGAGCTTAGATTTGGCAGAGGATAGACAAGAAGAAATTAAGAAATTAAAGAGAAGAACCACCTTTCTTTGGAAGCAGGAAGAAAAATTCTGGGGACAAAGAGCCCGGATCAAGTGGCTGAGGTTGGGAGACAAAAATACAGCATTTTTTCATGCGTCTACAGTTCAAAGGAGGGACAAAAATAGGATTGAAAGATTGAAAAATGCAAATGGGGAATGGATAAGTGAAGAAGATGAGGTGAGGAAGATGGCTGAAAAGTATTTTAAAAGTTTGTTCAAAGCCACTAAAGATCTCAGAATGGCGGATTGCATTGGTAAAATTCCAAAACGAGTAACACAAGAGATGAATAATAGTCTTATTGAAGATATTTCTGATAAGGAGATTAAAGATGCAGCTTTTAGCTTAGGCAGCCTTAAGGCTCTAGGTCCTGATGGACTTAATGGCCTGTTTTTTCAAAAACACTGGGAGATTGTAGGAAAGGAAGTAACCGCAGTAGTTAAGAACTTTTTTAAGGAAGGATCACTGGTGCACGAAATTGTGATCTCCAGGCTCGAACAAATCCTGGTAATGGCTCCAAAGCTTGGTGCTCTGATCTTAATTCATGATTGTCACAACTTCGATACAACTAACCAGCAAGTGCACTGGGTCGTCCAAGTAATACCTTACGTGAGTAAGGGTCGAATCCCACGGAGATTGTTGGTATGAAGCAAGCTATGGTCACCTTGTAAATCTCAGTCAGGCAGATATAAAGTGATAATGGAGTTTTCGAATAATAAATAATAGAATAGGGATAGAGGTACTTATGTAAATCATTGGTAGGAATTTCAGATAAGCGAATGGAGATGCTTTTCGTTCCTCTGAACCTCTGCTTTCCTGCTATCTTCATCCAGTCAGTCTTACTCCTTTCCATGGCTGGCTTTATGCAAGGGCATCACCGTTGTCAGTGGCTACATCCCCTCCTCTCAGTGAATAATATGCTCACGCACCCTGTCACGGCACGGCTATTCATCTGTCGGTTCTCGATCATGCTGGAATAGGATTCACCCTCCTTTTGCGTCTGTCACTAACGCCCAACAATCGCGAGTTTGAAGCTCGTCACAGTCATTCAATCATTGAATCCTACTCAGAATACCACAGACAAGGTTTAGACCTTCCGGATTCTCTTGAATGCCGCCATCATTCTAGCTTACGCCACGAAGATTCTGGTTAGGAGATCTAAGAGATACTCATTCTAGCTTAATTCATGTAGAACAGAAGTGTTTGTCAGGCACGCGTTCATAAGGGAGAAGGATGATGAGCGTCACACATAATCATCACCTTCATAACGTTCTTGGGTGCGAATAGATATCTTAGAAGAGAAATAAGAAGAATTGAATAGGAAACAGTAGTACTTTGCATTAATCTTTGAGGAACAGCAGAGCTCCACACCTTAATCTATGGAGTGTAGAAACTCTACCGTTGAAAATACATAAGTGAAAGTCCAGGCATGGCCGAGAGGCCAGCCCCTCTGATCTAAGAACCAGGCGTCCAAAGATGCCTAATACAATAGTAAGAGGTCCTATTTATAATAAACTAGCTACTAGGGTTTACATGAGTAAGTATTTGATGTATAAATCCACTTCCGGGGCCCACTTGTTGTGTGTTTGGGCTGAGCTTAAGTGTTGCACGTGCAGAGGCCATTTGTGGAGTTGAACGCCAAGTTCTGTGCCAGTTTGGGCGTTCAACTCTGGTTTTGGATCCTTTTCTGGCGCTGGACGCCAGATTTGGGCAGAAGGCTGGCGTTGAACGCCAGTTTACGTCGTCTATTCTTGGCCAAAGTATGGACTATTATATATCTCTGGAAAGCCCTGGATGTCTACTTTCCAACGCAATTGGAAGCGCGCCATTTCGAGTTCTGTAGCTCCAGAAAATTTACTTTGAGTGCAGGGAGGTCAGAATCCAACAGCATTAGCAGTCCTTTTTCAACCTCTGAATCTGATTTCTGCTCAAGTCCCTCAATTTCAGCCAGAAAATACCTGAAATCACAGAAAAACACACAAACTCATAGTAAAGTCCAGAAATGTGAATTTAACAAAAAATCTATTAAAAACATCCCTAAAAGTAACTAGATCCTACTAAAAACATACTAAAAACAATGTCAAAAAGCGTATAAATTATCCGCTCATCACAACACCAAACTTAAATTGTTGCTTGTCCCCAAGCAACTGAAAATCAAAATAGGATAAAAAGAATAGAACATACTATAAATTCCAAACTATCAATGAAACATAGCTCCAATCACATGAGCGGGACTTATAGCTTTTTGCCTCTTGAATAGTTTTGGCATCTCACTTTATCCATTGAGGTTCAGAATGATTGGCATCTATAGGAACTCAGAGTTCAGATAGTGTTATTGATTCTCCTAGTTCAGTATGATGATTCTTGAACACAGCTTCTTTATGAGTCTTGGCCGTGGCCCTAAGCACTTTGTTTTCCAGTATTACCACCGGATACATAAATGCCACAGACACATAATTGGGTGAACCTTTTCAGATTGTGACTCAGCTTTGCTAAAGTCCCCAATTAGAGGTGTCCAGGGTTCTTAAGCACACTCTTTTTTTGCTTTGGACCTTGACTTTAACCGCTCAGTCTCAAGTTTTCACTTGACACCTACACGCCACAAGCACATGGTTAGGGACAGCTTGGTTTAGCCGCTTAGACCAGGATTTTATTCCTTTAGGCCCTCCTATCCACTGATGCTCAAAGCCTTGGGATCCTTTTTATTGCCCTTGCCTTTTGGTTTTAAGGGTTATTGGCTTTTTGCTCTTGCCTCTTGGTTTTAAGAGCTTTTGGCTTTTTCTGCTTGCTTTTTCTTTTTCTTTCTAATTTTTTTTTTCGCCTATTTTTTTTTCTGCAAGCTTTGTTTTTTGCTGCATTTTCTTGCTTCAAGAATCATTTTTATGATTTTTCAGATTATCAAATAACATGTCTCCTAGTCATCATTCTTTCAAGAGCCAACATATTTAACATTCTTAAACAACAACTTCAAAAGACATATGCACTGTTCAAGCATACATTCAGAAAACAAGAAGCATTGTCACCACATCAATATAATTAAACTAAGTTCAAGGATAAATTCGAAACTCATGTACTTCTTGTTCTTTTAAATTAAAACATTTTTTCATTTAAGAGAGGTGATGGATTCATAGGACATTCATATCTTTAAGACAAAGTTACTAACTACTAATGATCATGTGATGAAGGCACAACCATAGATAAGCACATAATATAGAAAACGAAAAACAGAGAAAATAAGAACAAGGAATGAGTCCACCTTAGTGATGTCCTTGAGCTCTTCTATGTCTCTTCCTTGTCTTTGCTGCTCCTCCTTCATTGCTTTTAGATCTTCTCTGATTTCATGAAGGATGATGGAGTACTCTTGATGTTCCACCCTTAGTTGCTTCCAATAATTGTGTGGAAGAAAATGTATCCCCTGAGGTATCTCAGGGATCTCTTGATTTGCAGTCAAATGTTCTACCACTGAGCTATAGACCCTTGATGGAAGCTTTTGTCTTCCCTTTCCTCTTTCTAGAGGTTTCTCTGGCCTTAGGTGCCATCAATGGTTATGGAAAAAAACAAAAAAAGCTATGCTTTTACCACACCAAACTTAGAATGTTGCTCGCCCTCGAGCAAAAGAAGAAAGAATAGAAGAATAAGAAGAAGATATGGAGGAGATGGATGAGAGTGTGTATTCGGCCATATGGGTGGGATTGGGTGGGAGAGAGATGTTGAATTTTGAAGGTAGTGGGTGTATGGATGTGAGTGGTAAATGGAAAACAGAAGGGATGATCATGAATGGAAAGAGAGATGATGAGGTAGGTGGGGATCCTGTGGGGTCCACAGATCCTGAGATGATCCTGTGGGGTCCACAGATCCTGAGGTGTCAAGGCATTTACATCCCTGCACCAATTTAGGCATGTAAAATGCCCTTGCACACAACTCTGGGCATTCAGCGCCAGGTTGGTGCCCATTTTGGGCGTTCAACGCCCCTTTGCTGCCATTTCTGGCGTTGAACGCCAAAACCATGCTTGTTCTGGGCGTTCAGCGCCAGGATGCACCCATTCTGGGCGTTCAGCGCCAGAACTATGCTCTATTCTGGCGTTTGAACGCCAGACAGATGCTCCTCCAGGGTGTGATTTTTTCTTCTGCTGTTTTTGATTCCGTTTTCAATTTTTATATTTATTTTGTGACTCCTCATGATCATGAACCTATAAAGACACATAACCAAGAAAAATATAGTTAGATAAATAAACATTGGGTTGCCTCCCAACAACGCTTCTTTAATGTCAATAGCTTGACAGTGGGCTCTCATGGAGCCTCACAGATGTGCAGAGTTTTGTTGAGACCCTCCAACACCAAACTTAGAGTTTGGATATGGGAGTTCAACACCAAACTTAGAGTTTGGTTGTGGCCTCCCAACACCAAACTTAGAGTTTGACTGTGGGGGCTCTGGTTGACTCTGCTTTGAGAGAAGCTTTTCATGCTTCCTCTCCATGGTTGCAGAGGGAGATCCTTGAGTTTTGAATACAAGGGAGTTCTCATTCCATTGAAGGACTATTTCTCCTCTGTCAACATCAATCACAGCTCTTGCTGTGGCCAGGAAAGGTCTTCCTAGGATGATGGATTCATCCTCTTCCTTTCCAGTATCCAGGACTATGAAATCAGTAAGTATGTAAAGGCCCTCAACCTTTACTAATACATCTTCTACTTGTCCATAAGCCTGTCTTCTTGAGCTGTCTGCCATCTCTAGTGAGATTTTAGCAGCTTGTACCCCATAGATTCCCAGTTTCTCTATTACAGAGAGGGGCATGAGGTTTATCCTTGAACCAAGGTCACACAGAGCTTTAAAGATCATGGTGCCTATGGTACAAGGGATTATGAACTTTCCAGGATCCTGTCTCTTCTGAGGCAATGTCAGTTGATCCAGATCACTTAGTTCATTGATGAACAAGGGAGGTTCAACTTCCCAAGCATCAATGCCAAACAATTTGGCATTCAGCTTCATGATTGCACCAAGAAACTTGGAAGTTTGCTCTTCAGTAACATCCTCATTCTCTTCAGAAGAGGAATACTCATCAGAGCTCATGAAGGGCATAAGGAGGTTCAATGGGATCTCTATAGTCTCTAGATGAGCCTCAGAGTCCTTTGATTCCCCAGAGGGAAGCTCCTTATTGATCACTGGACGTTCCAGGAGGTCTTCCTCCTTGGGATTCACGTCCTCTCCTTTCCTCACAGGTTCGGCCATGGCACTTATGTCAATGGCCTTGCACTCTCCTTTTGGGTTCTCTTCTGTATTGCTTGGGAGAGTACTAGGAGGGATTTCAGTGATCCTTTTACTCAGCTGGCCCACTTGTGCTTCCAAATTTCTAATGGAAGACCTTGTTTCATTCATGAAACTTACAGTGGCCTTAGATAGATCAGAGACTAGATTTGCTAAATTAGAAGCGTTTTGTCCAGAGTTCTCTGTCTGTTGCTGAGTTGATGATGGAAAAGGTTTGCTATTGCTAACCCTGTTTCTTCCACCATTGTTAAAGCCTTGTTGAGGCTTCTGATCCTTCCATGAGAAATTTGGATGATTTCTCCATGTTGAGTTATAGGTGTTTCCATAAGGTTCACCTAAGTAATTTACCTCTGCTATTGCAGGGTTCTCAGGATCATAGGCTTCTTCTTCAGAAGATGCCTCTTGAGTACTGTTGGATGCAGCTTGCATTCCATGCAGACTCTGAGAGATCATATTGACTTGCTGAGTCAATATTTTATTCTGAGCCAATATGGCACTCAGAGTATCAACTTCAAGAACTCCCTTCTTCATAGGCGTCCCATTACTCACAGGATTCCTTTCAGAAGTGTACATGAACTGGTTATTAGCAACCATGTCAATGAGTTCTTGAGCTTCTGCAGGCGTTTTCTTTAGGTGAATGGATCCACCTGCAAAAGTGTCCAGTGACATCTTTGATAGCTCAGATAAACCATCATAGAATATATCCAGGATGGTCCATTCTGAAAGCATGTCAGAAGGACACTTTTTGGTCAACTGTTTGTATCTTTCCCAAGCTTCATAGAGAGATTTACCTTCTTTCTGTCTGAAGGTTTGAACATCAGCTCGTAGCTTGCTCAGCTTTTGAGGAGGAAAGTACTTGGCTAAGAAAGCCGTGACCAGCTTATCCCAAGAGTTCAGGCTGTCTTTAGGTTGAGAATCCAACCATAATCTAGCTCTGTCTCTTACAGCAAAAAGGGAAAAGCATGAGCCTGTAGACTTCCGGATCTATTCCATTAGTCTTAACAGTATCACATATCTGCAAGAATTCAGTTAAGAACTGAAAAGGATCTTCAGATGGAAGTCCATGAAACTTGCAGTTCTGCTGCATCAGAGAAACTAATTGAGGTTTCAGCTCAAAGTTGTTTGCTCCAATGGCAGGAATGGAGATGCTTCTTCCATGTAAATTGGAATTAGGTGCAGTAAAGTCACCAAGCATCCTCCTTTCATTATTATTATTTTCGGCTGCCATCTCCTCTGCCTGTTCGAAAATTTCTGAAAGGTTATCTCTGGATTGTTGTATTTTAGCTTCTCTTAATTTTCTCTTTAGAGTTCTTTCAGGTTCTGGATCTGCTTCCACAAGAATGTTCTTATCCTTGCTCCTGCTCATATGACAAGGAAGAATGGCCAGAAAAATGATAATAATAATAGAGATCCTTTATACCACAGTATAGGGATCCCTTTGTAAGTAGAAGAAGAGGGGGAGATAAAGGATGTGATGTAAAGGAAGAAACACAACTGTGAGGATTGGAATGTGAGATGAGATGTTAGGACATGAATGAATAAATAGAATGAGATGGGGGAGGAATAATTTTCGAAAATTATTTTGAAAAAGAGTTAGTGATTTTTGAAAATTGGTTTTTGAAAATTAGTTAGTATTTTTCGAAAATTTTTGAATTCAAAAATAAAAAATAAAAATAATTAGTTAATTAAAAAGAAATTTTTGAAAAAGAGGGAAGATATTTTCGAAAATTGAGAGAGAGAGAGTTAGTTAGGTGGTTTTGAAAAAGTTAAGAAACAAACAAAAAGTTAGTTAGTTAGTTGAAACAAATTTTGAAAAGATAAGAAGTTAGGAAGTTAGAAAAGATATTTTTGAAAAGATATTTTTTTTTTTTGAAAAAAGAAGGGAGATATTTTCGAAAATGAGAGAGAGAGAGTTAGTTAGGAGGTTTTGAAAAAGTTAAGAAACAAACAAAAAGTTAGTTAGTTAGTTGAAACAAATTTTGAAAAGATAAGAAGTTAGGAAGTTAGAAAAGATATTTTGAAAAGATATTTTTGAAAAAGATAAGATAAGAAGATATTTGTGAAAAGATATGATAGAAATTAGTTTTTGAAAAAGATTTGATTTTTAAAATCACAATTAATGACTTGATTCACAAGAAATCACAAGATATGATTCTAGAACTTAAAGTTTGAATCTTTCTTAACAAGCAAGTAACAAACTTCAAATTTTTGAATCAAAACATTAATTGATTATGTTATTTTCGAAAATTTGGTATAAAAATAAGAAAAAGATTTTTGAAAAATATTTTTGGAATTTTCGAAAATAACTAAGAATTTTGAAAAAGATTTGATTTTTGAAAAAGATTTTGAAAAAGATAAGATTTTCAAATTGAAAATTTGATTTGACTCATAAGAAACAACTTGATTTTAAAAATTTTTGAAAAAGTCAATCCAAATTTTCGAATTTGAGGGGAGAAAAAGGGAAAGATATATTTTTTTTTTATTTTTGAAATTTTTATGAAAAACATGAAAATTATGCAATGCATGAAATTTTTAGATCAAAACAATGAATGCATGCAAGAATGCTATGAATGTCAAGATGAACACCAAGAACACTTTGAATGTCATGATGAACATCAATAACATATTTTTGAAAAATTTTTAATGCAAAGAAAACATGCAAGACACCAAACTTAGAATTCTTTAATGCTTAGACACTAAGAATTCAAGAATGCATATGAAAAACATGAAAAGACACAAAACAAAAAATCATCAAGATCAAACAAGAAGACTTACCAAGAACAACTTGAAGATCATGAAGAACACTATGAATGCATGATATTTTCGAAAAATGCTAGATGCATATGCAAGTGACACCAAACTTGTGATATGACTCAAGACTCAAACAAGAAACAGAAAAATATTTTTGATTTTTATGATTTTCTAATTTTTTTTTGGGTTTTTTCGAAAATTATATGAAAAAGAAAAAATAAGGATTCCAAAATTTTTAATATGAATTCCAGGAATCTTGCATTCTTAGTCTAAAGCTTCAGTCCAGGAATTAGACATGGCTCACTAGCCAGCCAAGCTTTCAAAGAAAGCTCCAGTCCAAAACACTAGACATGGCCAATGGCCAGCCAAGCTTCAGTCTTTAACACGAGAGTATATTGCTCTTTGATAACAAATTGCAAGCCTCAGTCCAAATAAATTTAGACATGACTTTACAGCCAGCCAGGCTTCAACATGCTTCATGAAACACTAGAATTCATTCTTAAAAATTTTGAATAAAATTTTTGAAAATATTTTTATTTTTTTCGAAAACAGATGAGAAAATTTTAGAAATATTTTTGAAAAATTTTTGAAATTAAAATAAAAAGAAAATTACCTAATCTGAGCAACAAGATGAACCGTCAGTTGTCCAAACTCAAACAATCCCCGGCAACGGCGCCAAAAACTTGGTGCACGAAATTGTGATCTCCAGGCTCAAACAAATCCTGGTAATGGCTCCAAAGCTTGGTGCTCTGATCTTAATTCATGATTGTCACAACTTCGATACAACTAACCAGCAAGTGCACTGGGTCGTCCAAGTAATACCTTACGTGAGTAAGGGTCGAATCCCACGGAGATTGTTGGTATGAAGCAAGCTATGGTCACCTTGTAAATCTCAGTCAGGCAGATATAAAGTGATAATGGAGTTTTCGAATAATAAATAATAGAATAGGGATAGAGGTACTTATGTAAATAATTGGTAGGAATTTCAGATAAGCGAATGGAGATGCTTTTCGTTCCTCTAAACCTCTGCTTTCCTGCTATCTTCATCCAGTCAGTCTTACTCCTTTCCATGGCTGGCTTTATGCAAGGGCATCACCGTTGTCAGTGGCTACATCCCCTCCTCTCAGTGAATAATATGCTCACGCACCCTGTCACGGCACGGCTATTCATCTGTCGGTTCTCGATCATGCTGGAATAGGATTCACCCTCCTTTTGCGTCTGTCACTAACGCCCAACAATCGCGAGTTTGAAGCTCGTCACAGTCATTCAATCATTGAATCCTACTCAGAATACCACAGACAAGGTTTAGACCTTCCGGATTCTCTTGAATGCCGCCATCATTCTAGCTTACGCCACGAAGATTCTGGTTAGGAGATCTAAGAGATACTCATTCTAGCTTAATTCATGTAGAACAGAAGTGTTTGTCAGGCACGCGTTCATAAGGGAGAAGGATGATGAGCGTCACACATAATCATCACCTTCATAACGTTCTTGGGTGCGAATAGATATCTTAGAAGAGAAATAAGAAGAATTGAATAGGAAACAGTAGTACTTTGCATTAATCTTTGAGGAACAGCAGAGCTCCACACCTTAATCTATGGAGTGTAGAAACTCTACCGTTGAAAATACATAAGTGAAAGTCCAGGCATGGCCGAGAGGCCAGCCCCTCTGATCTAAGAACCAGGCGTCCAAAGATGCCTAATACAATAGTAAGAGGTCCTATTTATAATAAACTAGCTACTAGGGTTTACATGAGTAAGTATTTGATGTATAAATCCACTTCCGGGGCCCACTTGGTGTGTGTTTGGGCTGAGCTTAAGTGTTGCACGTGCAGAGGCCATTTGTGGAGTTGAACGCCAAGTTCTGTGCCAGTTTGGGCGTTCAACTCTGGTTTTGGATCCTTTTCTGGCGCTGGACGCCAGATTTGGGCAGAAGGCTGGCGTTGAACGCCAGTTTACGTCGTCTATTCTTGGCCAAAGTATGGACTATTATATATTTCTGGAAATCCCTGGATGTCTACTTTCCAACGCAATTGGAAGCGCGCCATTTCGAGTTCTGTAGCTCCAGAAAATTTACTTTGAGTGCAGGGAGGTCAGAATCCAACAGCATCAGCAGTCCTTTTTCAACCTCTGAATCTGATTTCTGCTCAAGTCCCTCAATTTCAGCCAGAAAATACCTGAAATCACAGAAAAACACACAAACTCATAGTAAAGTCCAGAAATGTGAATTTAACACAAAATCTATTAAAAACATCCCTAATAGTAACTAGATCCTACTAAAAACATACTAAAAACAATGTCAAAAAGCGTATAAATTATCCGCTCATCAATCACTAAATGAACAAATTTGCAAAATCACTATTGTCCTGGTTCTGAAGGTAAAGCAGCCAGAAACTCTTAATTAGTTGAGACCGATTAACTGCTGTAATTTCGTGTACCAAATTATTTCAAAAGTCATAGTGATGAAGCTGAGAAAATTTTTGGACAAGATTGTATCCCCAACTCAAAGTGCCTTTGTGGGTGGGAGGTTGATACAAGATAATATTGTCATAGTGCAAGAGATTTTTCATAGTTTGAGTAGAAAAGGGAATGGGGGATCAAAGAATTTGGCCATTAAAGTGGATATGAATAAAGCGTATGATATGTTGGAGTGAAATTTTATTGAAGCCACCCTGAAGGCTTTTGGTTTTGATGTTATGTGGGTAAAGTGGGCTATGGAATGTGTGAGACGAGTTACATACAGATTAAAATCAATGGAATGTTATCAAGAAAGATTAAACCTCAGAGGGGTCTAAGACAAGGGGATCCCCTTTTCCCATATTTGTATATCATTGCAGCCGAGATTTTCACAATACTTATGGAGGAGGCTCTGAAAGATAAAAGAATATCAGACATTAAAGTAGCTCACTCAGCACCTACACTAAGCCATCTCTTTTTTGCATATGACTGTATCATTTTCTCAGAAGCAAATGAGGATGAACTATACCAACTGATTTCAATCCTTAATTCCTTTACAGAGGCTTCGGGACAAAGGATAAATTTGGAAAAATATGGCATAATCTTTGGGAGCCAAATATCTATTCAAAAAAAGAGTGAATATAGAGGAGATTCTGAATATGGCCTTTTGGGAAAATCCTAGAAAGTACTTGGGGCTTCCAGTTCAATGGGGAAGGTCCAAGAACAGAGCCTTAGCATGGATAGAAGACAGGGTCATGGAGAAATTGAGAGAATGGAAAGAAAAGCTTTTAAATCAAGCGGGCAAAGAAGTATTAATCAAAGCAGTGATACAAGCAATTTCATCATATGCTATGAGTATTGTTAGGTTTCCAAAAGAATTTTGTCAAAAATTGAGTAACAGAGTAGCTAGATTTTGGTGGGCTTCAAACGGAAAGGATAAGAGAATTTATTGGAAGAGCTGAAATAAGATTAGCTTAAGCAAAAAAGAGGGAGGCATGGGTTTCAAGGACCTTTACATTCAAAATTTGGCTTTCCTAGCGAAATAAGCATGGAAGATGGTAGAGAGTCCAAACGCCATCTGGATGAAAGTGCTTAAAGCAGTGTACTACCCGAATGGTAATTTTTGGGATGTAAAGAATACAAGGAACTCCTCTTGGACATGGAAAAGCTTGGTTCAAGGAAAGGACTTTTTTGAAAAGGAATGAAAGATGGATAGTAGGAGACGGGACTAAAGTGAGAATTTGAGAGGACAATTGGATTTTGGGAATAAATAAAATACAGGAATGCAGAAGGCCTGAAGTTGAATATGTAAAAGATTTGTTAAAGGAGGGGGAAGGGTGGGATTTAAGTAAGCTTACTACCTGGTTCAGGCAAGAAGATATGGAAAAAATTATGAGAACCCCAGTAAGTATTATTGATAGAGAAAATAGATTTATCTGGCCTCATACATTTGATGGCAGGTATTCTGTTAGGTCAGGGTATAAGGTGGCGAGAAAAGAGATTTCAGAGGCTGGTGTAGGGAGCCCTTCGACAAGTAAGGATATGAAAAACTTATGGAAGAAAATATGAGGATGTTAGGTCCCACAAAAAATCAAGATGTTCTTATGGAAAGCTGTCCACAACATAGTGCCAGTGTATGCTAATTTGTATAAGAAAAAAATTACTAACAGTCCTATGTATCCTATTTGTCTACAGGAACTAGAGACAACAGAGCATGCCATGCTATTATGTTCATGGACTAGGGCAGCATGATTTGGATTCCAAGTTCAATGTAGCCCAACACCACAAACAGTTACAAGTTTCGGTGCATAGATGCTTAAACAGATAGGAAGAATTAGAGAAGAGGGAAGAGAAAGTCAAGATAGGCTCATCAGCAAACTAGCTTTCCTAATATGGAAAATATGGAAATCAAGGAATCAGGCAGTTCACCAACATGTCAGCATCAATCCAAAGACAACTATAATGAGAGCTAGACTAAATGAACAAGACTTCATAGATAAGGAAGAACAACAACGAGTAGAATCACAGACAACTAAAAGGGACAGGGCTAGGAGGATTACCTGGAAACCACCACCATTGAATTGGGTCAAGATTAATGCTGATGCAGCATATAACAAGAGTTCTGGAAGTGGAGCAATATCAGCAGCAGTTAAAGATCACAGGAGAAAAATGATTATAGGGTCTGCAATAAGGATCAAGGCTAGTTCAGCATTGGCAGCAGAGGCAATGGCAGTTAGGAATGCTCTGATAATATCAAAAAACATGCAAATGAAAAAAGTAATCATTCAGACTGATTCACTTACCTTAACACAAGCCGTCAAGTCCAAAGGTAATATAAGTGAAATACAACCTATACTTCAAGACATTAATTTGCTGATGGAGAATTCCGACAAATGTGGTATGACGTGGGTACCTAGAGAAGGTAATGCTTTAGCGCACTCCATAGCTAAATTGGCTGCAACGAATAATCTAGGATCTCGATGGTGCTTGGAACCACCAGAGACAGTCAGGATGATTTTGAACAGAGAGGCAATAAGAGCAAGTCCAATGCTTAAAGAGAAAATCACAAGCATATATGCAAGCAATTTGAAAAATGAAGTTGACAGAAGAGGTGATAGCGAAGGTGGAAGCCAAGGCCCCGTTGGAAGAGGAAGGAACAATAACCAAAATTTACAGCAATGCCAAGTCAAAGCTGATGATGAATCTCAAAACAGCAAGCAGCAATATCAGCCTCAAGAACCGTCAAAGTGGGCAAGCTTAACGGAAATGGAAGAGAGAGGAGTTTGTAAGGAGGAATAATTTGGAGGGCCATGAGAAGCGGCGACGGGGGAAGGCGATTGGGGTTGAGGAACTATGGCACGGTCAACAGGAGTACCCATCGGCAGCATCAGGTAGACGGCGATCAAGAGTGCTTTCCAAGAAGTGTAGCAGAGAGTGAATTCATCCCAGCAGACTTGATTAGAGAGAAGTTACGAATTTCAAGCCATGGCCAAGATGGAGGTGAAGCTAGTGGCGATGAAGGAAATACGGTGAGGAATCCCAACGACGATGGCGGATAGCAATCGACACGATAACGATGAGGTGCAGGAGCAGCATCTTCTTTACATGGAGAGGCAACATTGCAGTGTCGATCTTTGGGTGTTTTAGCCATGAAAATGGAACGCAGTTGCAGCATGCAATTTTGGGGTAGAAGGGTCTCCAAGTCTGGGTCGGGTTGGGTTATGGGGGTGTTTGGTCTGGGCCTTTTGGGCTCCAGACAATGACAAAAAAAAAATACCGATCCTGTCTGAGTTGAGTTATTTAGGTGTTGACTACTGAATTTGGATCCTCTAAATTTTGAATTTTATTTTAGAAGATAAAATGTGATCTCTCATTATTTATTTCATAGGTAGGATTAAGAAAAAATGAGAGAGAAACTATTCAACAGTAAGAGATCATACTTTACCTTCTAAAGTGAAAATTCAAAATTTAGAGAATCCAAATTTGTTGACTAAGGGGTGTAAGTGATTCCACAGTAGTTCGTGACTCAGCTCATTTTAAATTTGGCTTGACTCGCTCATTTTATTAAACAGACTAGATTTAGGCTCTTGAAAGTACTCACAGAGTACATCCAAGAGCCTGTGCCATGGTGCATATTTTTTGCCGATAATATCGTCCTTATGGGAGAGTCAAAGGAAGACCTAAATAAAAAGTTGGACTTATGGAGAGAAGTTCTGGAAGTATATGGTCTGTGCATAAGCCGTAGCAAGACGAAATATATGAAATGTAAGTTCGGTCTGCGAAGGAAAAACCCTAATATAGAGGTGAAGGTTGGAAGAAACATCCTACGAAAAGTTAAAAGTTTTAAGTATCACTTGGATGCATCATACAGAATAATGGAGGGATTGAACAAGATGTAAATCATAGGATCCAAGCAGGTAGGTCAAAATGGCGAAGTGCATCTGGTTTTATATGTGACAAAAAAAGTGCCTTCAAAACTTAAAAGTAAATTCTATTGCACTGCTATAAGACCGGCTATGCTTTATGGTATAGAGTGTTGGGCGGCCAAAGGGGAGCACGAACATAAGCAAAGTGTGGCAGAGATGAAGATGTTGAGATAGATGAGTGGTCATACGCAATTGAATAAAATAAGGAACAAATATATAAGGGAGAGAGTTGAAGTAGCACCCATTGTGGAAAAGATGGTAGAATCGCGTCTCAAGTGGTTTGGACATGTAAGCAGAAGACCGACAGAGCACCCCGTCAGGAGGGTGGATGAGATGGAGGATGGACAAACGAGACCTACATGTAAATGGTCTCGCTGTAGACATGGTACATAACAGAGCTCATCAATGACGTCGTTTGATTCATGTAGCCAACCCCACCTAGTGGGACAAGGCTTTGTTGTTGTTGTTGTTATTGTTGTTGTTGTTGTTGTTGTTGTTGTTGTTGTTGTTGTTGTTGTTGTTGTATTGTAAAAATAAATTATTATTAGTTTAAACTTTTAACTATTCACTTATATTAAATACAAAACAAGACTAAAAAGAATCAATAGTCAATAGTAATTTTTTTGTTTAAAAAAAAGTTTATGAATTATAAGTATGATTATGATATGTGACTAAGAAATACTAATCAATAGGCTCGTGAGTTTGTCAAGCTTTAAAGTGAATTTAAATTTTTTAAGTTTATTGTTTTTGAATTCTAATTCACAAAACAAGTTTTTCAAATAGACTCGTGGATTTATAGGCTTTAAACAGATCGGACTTGAGTCTGAATAAAAAAAAAACTATAAAAGATAATAGGACCAGACATAGATCGTCTATTTACAACATAAATTAAGCTCATTAAAACTAAAGTTCCGCTTGGCTAGACTCATTTTAATCCCCTAATGTTGACCAAAAGAAATATGTAGTAGTTAGTTTGGAACAAAAGAAATAAAACTTAAAAATATAGATGTAAATAAGTATTTTGTAAATTTCTAATATAATTGAGAAATATTAGGGATATAAAAAAATTTTGGGATAAGTATGATTTTGGTCCCAAAAGTTTTTTGCCAGAATCGAAATCGTCCCTCTTGTAATTTTCGAATTAAAATCGCCCTTAACGTTTTTTTTCGTATTAAAATCGTCCTTTTTTATTTTTTTTGGACAAAAATACCCTTATCACTACCAACACAATTACCTCCTCCACCACCACCACCACCAACACCACCACCAACGCCGCCGCCGTCCCCCTCCCCCCTTTCCCCTTCCCCCTCCCCCTCCCCACCTCCCTTTCCTCCACCCCCACCCCCACCCCCGCGTCCCCTCCCCCTCCCCGTCTCCCCGTCTCCCCTTCCCCCACCCCCACCCCCACCCCCACCCCGCGTCCTTTCCCCTTTCCTGTCTCCCCTTCCCCCACCCACCCCGCGTCCTTTTCCCTTCCCCGTCTCCCCTTCTCCCCACCCCCAAATTCAACAAGCAGAAGCACAAATTCAACAATGGAGAAGCAGAAGCAGAAAATTCAACAAGAAAGAGAAGCAGAAGCAGAAAATTCAAAGACAAAGCCAAATTAACAGAGAAGCACAAAGCCAAATAAAAAATTCAAAGCACAAAGAAGCAGATGCAGAAGGTGAAGCAGATGAGGGTTGGGCGGTGAGGCGGTGAGGGCTGGGCGCGACGGTGAGGGTTGGGCGAAGAGATGAGGGCTGGGCGGTGAGGGCTGGGCGCAGCTGGCGGTGAGGCGCTGGGCGCAGCGGTGGGGGACTGGCTTCCCCTTTCCCTCCCCTCCCCTCCCCTCCCCTCCCCTCCCTCTTACCCTTTTCCTTTCCCCCATCCCCGACGCGTTTCCCCTCCCCCCTAACAACACGTTTTTTTTTTAATTTTATAACTTTTTTATTAAAATAGGGGGTAGTTTAGGAATAATATAAAAAAATTTATTAAAAAGGACGATTTTAATACGAAAAAAAATGTTAAGAACGATTTTAAATTGAAAATTAGATGATGGACGGTTTCGATTCTGGCGCTAAACTTTAGGGACCAAAACCATACTTATCCCAAAAAAAATTTTAGTCATTATTTAGTTATTAATGTTTAAAAGTATGTGATAAAATATGTTATTGAATTTTTAAACTAAAAAAATTGAATTAATAACTAAATGATGATCAAAATAAATATATTTTGATGACTCTTTAACATTTTACTTTTTAATTGAGCCTTTAAAAATATTAATTTTTAAAATTATTGATTCTTTTCTAATAAAAATACAAAATTTTGTGAAAAGAAACATAAATTTTGTTTATAACAAACACAAATAAAATTTTGGAAAGAAAAAATAATTTTTTAATAAAAATACATTAAATTTTACATCATTTTTTTCCCTTCTCTTACGTTTTTTTTTTTTTTTGTTTCTTTTTCATTTACTTCTCCGTTAATAAAAAAAATAATAAACAAAAAAAAAAGGAAAAAGAAAAGAGGAGAAGAAAGAACAAGAAGAAGAAGGAAGAGGAGAAAAAAAAAAGAATGCAAATCATAAAGGAAGAAAGAAGATGAAATTGATTTTTTAGATGTATCTTTTTTTGTTTTTTGAGACATTTAAATGGGAGTTAAGTAAATTGAACAATGACTTATTTATTTAGTACTACTTAATACCAAAATAATAATAAAAAAAACTTAGAATGAAGTAGCACGCAGATAGAAGAACATATTAAATTTGGCAGCTGATGAATCTGCGTCAATTCACTCAGCAGGTTAAATGTTGTACTGCAAGTAGTTGGCAAATGCCGATCAAAGGTATTTGTGTTGTTTCTCCACAAGAAATGGCAGCAGCAGGATCAAATCGTGACATTATTTCTAACTTATTGTTTTTACAAAGACATGGACAGTGGTTAGGGATCTTCCTTAACTCAAAAGCAACACTGTGTGAGCTTAAAGCTACATACTTTGCTGACTAAATTAATTAATTAGCAACACATGGGTTCCCACCGCACCCTTAACGGTTTCTTAGTATTTGAGATTACAAATAAATTATTAAATCTATTCGTATCTCTTCTCCAAAAAGGGGCAGAAAGTTTTTCGTGTCTGCTATTTCTGTGTAATACTATTTATGTTCTAATTTCTTAAATAATGATGAATAATTAGGGAGTAGGACCATTAGTATTTCAAAGCCGGTGGATAATACAAGCTTTGTAGATTCATCAAATTGAAGAATTTCAGGAGGACCCAATGACTTTCCAGCTTGGAGCATCTTCATTCCTTTAATTCTTTCCATTATTTTTATATGCATTTATTTTCTTTCCCCGTACCTTCTTTGATTTATGTATAGCATTTAAATTTAAAAGGTATGTATATAGTATGGGCTACAGTCCAGTGACAATCACTTTGCTTCAAACTGTGGAAGTAGATATATGCATACAACATTCATATTAGGATGAAACATTTTCCTTTCATATGAAAAATGTGATATCAAAATCAGAACGGAAAAACTTACCACGTTGATTTTGTTTGAATTTTTTCTTTTCTTTTTAATTATTGAGAAATTTTATAATACTAATTGATCGAATTCAAAGTGGTGTAGTCAGAGTTAAGCTCCACTTTGGTCCCTGAGATTGGCAAGTTGCATTGATTTGGTCTTTGACTTTTTAATTGTTACAATTTGATCCTCCAAATTAAAAAAAGTACACTAATATAGTCCCTCCTCAACGCCGTTAGTGACGTAACTCAAGTCTTTTCACATTGGACATATTAAAATGACGTTGTACACATTTTGCCGGTAAAAAAGCACTAAATGATGTCATTTCAGGGTTTGAAACAATACCTAAAAGGGAGGGGTAAGGTTTTAGTATTGTTTAAACCCTCAAACGACGTCATTTAGTACCTTCTTTAGCATCAAAACGCATACGACGTCGTTTTAATATGTCTAGCGTGGCAAGACTTGAGCTACGTTACTAACAGTGTTGAGTTTTGGTGACGGAAGATAGACGAAGGACTACATTGGTGCATTTTTTTGAATATAGAGGACTAAATTATAGCAATTAGAAAATCAGGAACCAAATCAATGCAACTCGCCAATCTTAGGGACCATAGCGGGGCTTTACTCGGTTTAGTCGAAGAAATGGCGAGTGAGCAATACTAAAAAAGATTACATGTCCCATTTAAGCTAATTAAAATATATATATATACACGTTTTGCAAACTAGACGATGATATTGGTTTGTAGGACTTGCTTTATTCGAGGCTCAAAAATGCGTGATTCTAAAAATCGGACTGGATAGTCGCACCGTAAATCGAGAGCTTTTACTGTTCGAGTTGTCACATAAAACCGTTGTGCCAAAAATCGGACGCAAACCGTTGAACTGGTCGAAAATCGGTTGATCGGACTGGATCGAGAATTGGCCGGTTTTTATGAAACGACGTTTCGTGTGCTTGCCTTATGCACCCCACCCTTTCTCTAATCCCATCATTCCTTCAGACTTTCTTAAAGCAGAACAAGTCTCTAGCTGTCCAACTCAACTAAAGAAAAACTCTAGCCTCCACCACTGCCGCATGGAGTGAGCCACTGTCACCGTCCGTTTCAGTCAGAGGCTTCTCTCTTTGTCCTGTTGGCATTGTCCAAGTCCAACCCCTGTTTGCTCTCACCAGTTACAGGCATGCAGCTTCTTCCTTGAGCTTGGCATTCGTCATCTTTGTCTGGCCTCCCATCGCACTCAACCGCTCTCCGTGATACTCTACCCAGAAGGTTAGTGCTCACTTGTTCTTTGTTTTTTTATACTCTGTTCAGATTTCAAAAATCATTGAATGATTGTTGAATATTTTCTATTTTTATTTTTATTGAATGATTATTGATTAGCTTTGCCTGCTCTGCTGTATTGCTATTTTGTGTTTTGTGTTTTGTAATGGGTACTAGAATCAAAATCAAAATAAACATCGGGGCTCCCTTTATGCAACTTGTTTGTGAAAGTGGTTGAAAAACTTGTTTTCGATTGTGAAGTTGTGTCCCCTCCTATGTTGATAATTGGATTTTTGAGGGATCTATCCATTGATTTTGAAATCTAGATAATTGTATGCAAATATATTTAGTTATCTAGATAACTGAATGAGTATTACGAGAAATGATTGTTCAATGATTTGTTTTTCCTAGTGTTTAGTTAGAGTGGAGATTAGTAGATAAAAAAAGAGCGCAGAGCTCCTCAATTTCATCGGACGATAAGGCACCAGAAGTTGATAGCATACCCAACAGTTTTAGAGGATCTTGTCAAGTGTTTATGTAGCACATTTTTTAGAATTGGCACATTCAGAAATCAAATCTGCAAGGAAAAGGAACAGTTGAGTGATCCTTATGGTACTTGTTCAGATTCCAAAACAAGAAGAGATGCTGGTGCATACAATAATCTATTTGGATTAAAGGCTCTAATGTTGATCTCAACCAAACAACAAAGACCACTATAAGAAAAACGCTTAGTACCGTCGAAAAAACAAAAAAAATAGACATTAAGTTAATTATTGTCAAATTTACTGTTGGAAACAATCAGACGGTATAAAATTTGCCGGTAAATATTTACTGTCGAAATTTTTTGTCCGACGGTAATTACCATCAAATTCTTGGACAAATTACCAGATTACTGTCGAATTCTTTGACAGATTACCAGCTTAGAAAACCAATTGGTTACCGACAGATTTTTCTAACGGTATTGTTGGCACTAAAAAATGTTGTTTCGCGCACTATTACCATCGGATTATTCCTACAGTAATTTCGACGGTAATGTGAATTTCTTTTTTTTTTAATTTGAAATAAATGGTCAATTTTAATTTTAAATTTAAATTTTTTCACACAATTAGTGGTCAATTCATGAATGATGAAAAACTTTTATTTAAAATAAATACAATGTTCAAATAAATTAAAAGTCAAGTACATCAAATAAATATAACGAAACAATAAAAAGAAAAACTAATATCTACAGATCCAGGTAGTAGTAGTAGTAGTCGTCATTGTCGTCGGTCCCGTGGCCCTGAGTCAGCGGCGCAGAAGGTGGTGATGTCCGTGTGCCACCAGCAGGACCGTTGCCACCTGCAGTAGGACCGCTACCACCAGCAATGACAATGTCAGTGGCATGTATCTGGGCTTGGTACACCTCCATCTGAGCCTCCATACGCTGTATCTGCTCTAGCGACTCCCTCCATTCCAGCCTGAGCTCATCTGTAGACGTCATGGGGGTGAGGATCTCCTAATACCTCTCCCTTTAAGCTCCTGCACCTTCAGCCTCAAATCCACCCCTTCCTCGGGCTTGACGGCTCGACTGGTAGCGAAGCCTGACGATGTCCTCAACGTGGAGTAGCAGAGGCTATTGGCGAAGAACGACTCCATCTCGTATACGCGGTTCTTGTTTGGGGCTAAGGCGGTCTCATGCCAAATCGCATCGGGATCGATGATTGAAGTTGCAAAGCCATCGGCGGCGTCCTCCCCACTTTGCTGAGACTACTGAGTCACGGCCTCTAGTATCTGTGTGTAGGACTCCTGTGTAATTAACACAAGTTATTGTGATTAGTACAACAGATATACAATTTATAATCTCTAATAATTTTATAGCAGAAGATAATCAGATGTATGTTTACTCACATAATGGTCCTGAGACTGCTGATAAGCAAATATCTCTTTGTTCTCCTTCAGTGTGTGGGTGTACTTGAACGTCTTCGCCAATGTCACCTCGCGATCTAATGACTTAGACTACACATGTTGCATTGGAATACAAAATGATTAGGATGCCTAGTAATGATATGTAAAAGAATATAACGAAACTATTAACAAAATTAAATTCACTACATACCAGCCTAGCCTTGGTCTTCATGAAGGTCGCTGAGCCGCCTGTATATCTGGATGACCTGACCGATGCCTTGTTAGCTCTGTGGATGAGATGCCGATGCATGAACCCCTCATCGGTCTCCCAAAGAGCTAACAGAGCCTTCTTTATATCTGGTTAGAGCTAAGTCATCTGGTTGTCCCGCCCCTGACGAACATTATCCAGCATCTGCTGGAGCCGTCAACCCATTCTATGATTGAATATCTTCCGGATGGTCAGGTCATGCTCAACACTTAAAAACTTTAAAATTAATTAAGATAGATGATATAAACTAACTAAAAAGGTTTGAAATAGAAAAAAAGACCAATTACCGCCCATTTCTCAAACCAGCATTTTCTAGTCTCAGCGAGGATCTTCATATAGCTGGGCTAGGGCTGGTCGTACATTAGCTTGACATTGGTCATCTCCTAAGTACACGCGTTGTTGTTCGGCGCAAACTTAACAACAACCCACAAACAAGAATCAACCTAAATCCACTAAACTGGAATCATAATAATTGAAACTTAAAATAATAACCAGGCAACCAAATCAACCTAAATCCACTAAATAGGAATCAATGTTCAGGAACTTTCAACAACAATCATAATAATTGAAATAGAAAACACTAACCAGGCAACCAAATCAACCTAAATCCAATAGAAGAAAATCAATTTTCAGGAACTTTCAGCAATAAAGTTAATCATAATGATTGAAACTTAAAAACACTAACCAGCATTCAAACCTAAATCCACTAAACTATAATCAATTTTCAGGCACTTTTAGCGATAATCATAAGCAGGAAATACACGAGACTGAATGTGATACTTACCCCGTGACGCCATTAGGCCAAATAGTCAACCGTACGATAGGCGGTGATGGAGGGGCACGGCTGCTGCCTCACTTCCTTGGATGGACTCCGGGGCAACGACATCTGTCATTGGAGGCGGCGTCGCCGTGGATGCAGGCTACTGAGCGGTCGGAGGCGTCATCATCATAGTAAACGGAGGCACGTAATCGGGGGTACCGGAAGAAACCCTCGCTCTACCCCAACCACGGCTACAACCATGACCAGCAGCCTGATCCTCAGCACCTCTACCTGTCGTCATTTCTGCAAATATCAAATTATCAAACAATCTCAGCAAGAATTTCTCAGCAAAACAATCATCAACGCAACAATTAACACAATTAGACAATTTCAAACACTTCAACGATTCAAAACTGAATGTATTGAATCTAACCTAACTTAATCAACCTAAATCCACTAAGATTAGAAAACTAAATTGAACTAACTTTGAAATTAGTTCAAAATTAAAATTGAAATTCTAATCAAAGTTAAACTAAAATTAAACAATTATCAAACAATCTCAGCAACAATTTCTTAGCAAAACAATCATCAACGCAGCAATTAACACAATTAGACAATTCCAAACACTTTAACAATTCAAAATCAAATGTATTGAGTCTAATTGACAAACCCCAATTTGACGGTTTGTTTTGCATTGAATTTAGAGTATTTTGATAACCTTTTGTCACATTTAGCCTAGGAGTTAGCATGATTTTGTTATCTCCCCCATATTTGTGCTTAAGTGTAAAAACATGCTTTTTAAGCCTTATCTTGATGAATTCTAATTCTTCTTTGATTCCATAAAGATGCCTTGATGTGTTTGCTAGTAATTCCAGGATTGAAATAGGCTAGGCATGGATCAAAGGAAGCAAGGAAGGAAGCATACAAGTGGAGAGAAGCATAAAAAGTCAAAGAAGCAAAGTCAGCCATGCACGCGCACGCGCACAAGGCGCTCGCGCGCACATCGAAGAATTAGCCAGGGACGCGCACGCGTACCGTGCGCGCACGCGTCGATGAGGGCACATGACCTCACTAATGCAACACGTGCCTGGCGATTTGAGAGGGTTTCTGAACCCATTTTTGGCGCCAAATTGCTAAGGGAAAGGAATAAAAGGATGAAGGATTAAGGGGAAGGCATAAATCATCACCTTTTAACCAATAATCACTTTTAGTTTAGAGTTTTTAGAGAGAGAAGCTCTCTCTTCTCTCTAGAATTAGGATTAGGAATTAGGGTTAGATTAGGATCTCATAGTTCTAGGTTTAATTCAAGTCTCCTTCTACTTCTACCTTCAATGGATGATTGCTACACTTTGTTTCTTCTCTCTATCCCTATTCTCTTGTTGTAATTTCTCTTATTTTGTTTCTAGGTTTTGTAATTGAGATACTCTTGTTCTCTTTATTTCCTTTTAATAATGCAATTTGAGGTAATTCATGATAATTGTGATTTCCTTGGTTGTTGTTGTTGATCCTTTGTATTCAATTGTAATTAGAACTCATTCTTGTTGTGATTGACTATACTTTTCTTTTGTGCCTTCCAAGTGTTTGATGAAATGCTTGGTTGGATTTTAGTATAGATTTTGTTCCTCTTGGCTATGGTAGAGTAATTAGTGACACTTGAGTCATCTAATTCCTTTGTTGATTGATAATTGGAGAGATTGCTAATTGGTTTGGAGTGCACTAAAGCTAGTCTTTCCTTGGGAGTTGGCTAGGACTTGTGGCTCAAGTCAATTCATCCACTTGACTTTCCTTTAATTAGTAAGGGTTAACTAAGTGGTAGCAATGAACAATTCTCATCACAATTGAGAAGGATAACTAGGATAGAACTTCTAGTTCTCACACCTTACCAAGAGCCTTTTATAGTTGTTAGTTTATTTTCATTACCATTTACTTTTCATGCCTCTTATCCAAAACCCCAAAAATAACTCACAACCAATAACAAAACACTTCATTACAATTCCTAGGGAGAACGACCCGAGGTTTGAATACTTCGGTTATTAATTTTAGGGGTTTGTTACTTGTGACAAACAATCTTTTGTATGAAAGGATTATTGTTGGTTTAGAAACTATACTTGCAACGAGAATTCATTTGTGAAATTCTAAACCGTCAAAAATCCATTCGTCAAAATGGCGCCGTTGCCGGGGAGTTGCAATGGTGTTATGTTATTGGTTATTGTACATATGTGAATAGTGTAAATAGTTTGTCTTTTGCTTGTTTACTAGATTTTGTTAGTTTTATTTTGTTTTTCCATAATGAATTCTCACTTTGGCTATGAGTTTGGCTCTAATTGTGTTGTAGGGGATGTGAACTTCAATGCTAACATGTACCAAGGATGGAACACTCCAAGATGGGAGGAGCCTCAAGGAATTGATCACTCCTATTGGCACCAACCTCCGGACACTTATAGGTATAATTCTCATCCTAATGCATGTCAATTCAATGGCTATGGTGACTCCTTTTATGACAATCAACCACCACCATATGCCTATGAATCTTATCCTCAACATGATGCTCAACCATACTCACAAGCCCATTTCTACCAAGTACCTTTATGTGACCCTTATCCATCATATAACCAATCACCCATACCACATCCTTGTGATCATTATGAGCAAGAACCTTTAGAACCACCACAACCCTATCAAGATTACTACCATGAACCACCTCAACCATCACCATCTCCATACCTTTACCAAGAAGAACCACCTTCCTACCATGAACCCTCCCTCCAAAATAATGAACCTTCCTATTCACCCCAAGCCCCAATAGACGATCCTCTCACTTTGTTACTCCAAGGACAAGAAGCCATGAAGCGGGATACACTTGAGTTTGTGACCAATTTGACCAAGGTGGTGCACACTTTAGCCCACCAATGCTTGAATACTCAAGGTACTTCCGTGACCACATGTGGAAAGTCAAAAGAAGAGCAAAGCATGAGGGTGAAATTGGAAAATTTGGTGGAGAAAAAGGAGTCAAATTTTGTATTGGAGCAACTAGAGGAACCTATAATCATTGAAGAAAGGGGAGAAGTGGTTGAAGATCTCAGAGATGTTGAAAGTCCATGGGAATGTAGCATCATGGAGAACTCTTCCAAGAAGCTTGATATTGATGTTAAGGAGGGTACGCAATCTCCAAGACATATCATCGTTGGAGACTTGGAAGAGGTTTATCAAGAAATGGATTCAATCATGGATGAATTTCTCTCTACAATGGAATCCTCTCCCATTGGACATGGAGTTGAAAGTATAAAAGAGTGTGCACAAACTCCCATACCCTTGGTGAGCAATGAGAAAAAGAGCTACCAAGAGAAAAACGTTGACATGGTGTATATCGAAATTGAAGAATATGAAGAGGTTAACCAAGAAATGGATTTATTCATCAATGAATTTCTATCCAAAATTGAACCACCTCCCATTAGGCAAGAAATCAAAGTTCTTGAAGACAACACCATGCTATGTGATAAAAGGGAAAATGTTGAAATCAAGGAAGCCCGCAAAGAGGTGGAAATACACAAAGAAGAGTACAAGGAAGTAGACCTTGCATTGTCTAAGTGTGGGGAGGCCTCTCTCCCCAAATTACCATCCAATACAACTTTCAAGTGGGTAAAATTCTTATCCATAAGCTTTACTTTCTCGCTTGAATATGGTTTGCTTGAAAATGATGGTCAACTTAGAACTCTTTGTGGAATTAAACGTAAAAACGAGTTGTGTAGTGGTTGGAAAATAGGTGTTAAGCTTATCAAGGCCAAGGCCTCAAGGTATAGGGATGATGTTGGGACAAGGATTGCTTTATATGGATCTAGGAGGAAGCATTGGTGGAGTAAAGAGAATTCTCTGTGTCAATCACCTTTATGTCAACCGCTCATCCGACAAAACCATGAAACTCAACTAACGGATGGGTGTGAAGATAAGATATGGGATCCCGGTTCGCTATATGAAGACCAACTATGGGGACTCATATCTTGGGTAGAACTGTGCCCGAGCTTGATGAATATGGTTGGAAATTCTGTCAACCAATTGAGAAGCAAGGATCCTTGGAGATTCAAGGATGAGTACAAACATAAGCCACCATGACAATAAGCATCTCAAAATGTCCAACTTAAGGACTTAAACTAAAAGTGCTAGGTGGGAGACACCCCACCATGGTAAACTCTTTCCACTCTTCTAAATTTACTTAATAAGTGATTCGAGTTACCATTGTAGGTAGATGTTTCATACAAATTTGTTTGTACAACTTAATTGTTAGCTTAGTCACATGCATGTTGTGTTTAGTAGTAGATGAATAATACCAAAAATTGCATTTTTGTGAATTGTATGATGGTTGAGTGAATAAGAGTTGTGAACACTAAGGGGAGCAACCAGCATGATAAAAAAAAAATGGCATGGACGCGCGCGCACAACGTACGCGTATGCGTCCCGGTGCGGATGCACCACGAGTCCCACTCCCGAGAGTTGGGCCTCTCTTAGGCCAGCCTTGTGCCTCGAGCCCAATTCATTCCACGCTGACGCGCACCATACGCGTGCGCGCCTATAAAGCTATAGGGAAACGCACGCGTATGCGCATCTGCCGCGTACGCGTCGACTCGCTGCTAGAACTTCTGGGCCAATTTCCAGAGAGTTGCGCTGGATCTGGGCCTCTTTTACGCCCCCAGCTCAACTCCACTGACCCACGCGGACGCGCACCTGCCGCGTCCGCGCCGATTTTTTTGCTGCAATTGATCGGGCCAAACCCCAGAGGGTTAAGCCAATTCTGGGCTAGCTCTAGGCCCCAGGCCCAACCCGATCTGCGCGAGCGCATGCATCGCGCCAGCGCGCCATTTCACAATTCGTCAATGTACGCGGACGCGCACTCGCCGCGCGCGCGTCCTTGCGTGGTGCCACCAAACTAGGCCACGGACCAGAGAGTTGGGCGTGCCTCAAGCCCATTCTAGGCCTCAGGCCCAATCTCATGTACGCGTGCGCACAAGGTACGCGCACGCGCCCCAGCCTATTCTGCCATCCCATGCTAAAGCGCACTGCATGCTCACGCGTGGATTTCCATTCCCCTCCATGCACGCGGACGCGTACTTGCCGGGTGCGTGCAAATCTAGTGGCGCGACTCCCAGGCCATTCTCCAGAGAGTTAGGCCTGAGTTGGGCCAACTCTAAGCCCCTAGCCCAACTCCATGCACGCGTGCGCGCAGGGTACGCGCACGCGCCCTTCCCTATTTTGCTCACCCCCGCTTAAGCGCGTTGTACGCGCACGCGTAGGACCCACGTTTTTTTCAATGGACGCGGACGCGCAAGGTGCGCGCGCGCGCCGATTCAAAAATAGGGATAACCCTAGCACGCGATGCACACTGCGCAGTCGCGCACCCCATTTCCCCAACCTCCATCTTCTTCTTCTTCTCTCCCCCAACTGCCGTCGCAGCAGCGGTAACGGCCGCCGACCACCACCGTTCACCATAAATCCTCTCTCTCTCATCCATTCACTTCCTTTTCCCTTCTCACCACCACCCACCCGTCCTCTCTCTCCCTCTGACCTCCTCTCTCTCTCACCGTCCCTTTTCCCCTCAGTTTCTCACCGTCACCGCGCCACCATCTCCGCCGCCGCGCCATCATTACCGCCGGCAACTCGGCCTCAACCTCTCTCTCTCTCTCACCCACCCATTCCATCTCCGCTGCCGCAGCAACTCTCGCCGCCGCTCCTCTGCCATAACCGCCACCGTTGACGGCGGCGCAATTTCTGATTCTGTGGCCCCCTGCTCCCGAATTCCCTTTCCATTCTTAGTTCCCTTCTGCCCCCAGGTTCCTACGCAACTTACACCTTTCTGTTTTCCTTTTCATCATCTGTTTCTGTTCGTTAGTCTATTGCATGTTAGTTATTTAGGCTTAGAATTTTGTATGTCAGGTTAGATAGATATAATTGCTGTTAGGTAGCTAGGGCTGGATAGATGATTCTAGGCCTGATAATTGTTCCGTATGTGCATATCTGCTGCTTGCTTCCTTGAGTACGGTATGTTGGTTTTGGGTTGATATTCCATGCAATATGTGTTGCCAAATAGTATCTGTTTGCTGCTGTGCGTGATTGATGTCATTTTTGTGCTAATTGTGCTATTTTGCTATCCGGGAACGTCCAATTTTAAGCCGGAATGCTGTCCGATTTTCAAGGAAATTAGTTTCATCTTGATCTTTATTTCAGTTTTGGGCACATTTCCGTTTCCTTTTTGACTTCCCGGATTTGCACAATCATTGTGAACATGAACCGCAACTTCTCGTTCAAATTGAGCCTATATATCATCATATCACTAATCCACTTTTCTAACTTACTAATCCCTTAACCGTTTCACTTCCACTCACCTTTAACCCTCTTTAACGATTCTTTCACAAATATGATGATATTATTGCCTTTTGAATATGAGATGTTGCCTTTAATGAAAATTACAGTCTTGGTTCATTCACTTATGCTTACTTGTTCACTTTTACATATTCAGCGCAACATCATGATTGCTCTTTGATAATTGTATCCTGAACATGCCTTCTTTGTTACATGCTAAATGTTTTATATATTCTATCATATTTTTCAGGATGTCGGATAAAGGCAAAGCCATAGCCACCGCCTCTAAGAAGAGAAAACACTCTACCCCCTCCACTCCCTCCATCTACAAGAACTATGCTAAGAATCCATTGCATGACGAGGATAAAGAGAATCAGCAGTTGCCTTCTACCAATCCGGACAAATTCCCCAATCTCTACTGTGAGCTTCGGTTCTCTAGATATCGAACAACGAAGCTAAATATTGAGAAGAAGTTGCTCCTACCTAATGATGTGAGACGGCGCATTACCGGTCGGATCCTTGAGTTAGGTATTGACTTTGTTGACCGGGATTTGGGTGACATAAATATATCTTGGGTAAAGGAATTCTACTGCAACTTCTTCCGTCCGACCTTGGATTCAGTTCAGGTGCGGGGTAGAGAGATTATGGTCACCGAGACCGCCATTGGGGAGGCATTACATTGCCGACACATTCCGCATGACCAGTGTGCCCATCATCAGGCTGAGATAGCCATCCATACCATGACTTTTGATTATGAGGCGCTTCGGCGCGTGATTGGGATACCGGATGCTTCATGGGTTATGGATGCGGGCAACACCAAGCCAAAGGGGATGTTATTCACTCATTTGACTAGGGAGGCCAGGACTTGGCAGATGATCTTCGCCCACTACGTCCTGCCTACCACCCACTTTTCTGAGGTCCCCATGGAGATGCTTCTGCTGATCGGGTGTGTTATGGAGGGGAAGGATGTCTCTTTCCCTAGACTTATCCGACAGTGCATGTGGCGGGCGCATATTCGTGGCCTACTTCCATTTCCTACATTGGTCACGAGTATGGCAACCTTAGCTGATGTACCGTGGTCAGATGATGATGTGCGACCACCACCAGCTGATGCAGATGACAGGGAGGTTACTATCCCCTGGGGTGTTTGGGTGCACGAGAAGCCACCTGCTAGACGCCGCTCTCGGGCTAGAGCTGTCGTAGGGACACCTTCACCACCAGCCCCTACAGCTGGCCCATCATCTTCTACGACCGCAGCTCCTTCACCATCTACAGGCCCTCCAGCAGCACCTAAGCCTACCTATCTCCTGGTCCAGCGTCTCTTCCGGTTCTTAGAGCGAGAGTGACACCATGTCAGACGCCGTTTGGATCGGATGGACCAGGCACTTATCTCTCTGGGCGCTGAGCTACCTCCGCTTCCAGACTCCCCGACCTCTGATGAGCAGGATCATCAGGAGGAGGACGCGGAGGCACCGGTTCAGCAGGATGCCCCTGACACTACGGAGCCACCACAGACTCAAGAGAAGCCAGTCCCGCAGCCACAGTCAGAGCCAGAGCCTATCGTTGTACCTCCCACTGATCCTCCAGTTTAGCATCGAGGACGATGCTTGGTTTTAAGTGTGGGGAGGGCACCGGTAGCATTATTTGGGAACCGGTGAACTTTTTCGGCCTAGTTATCTCATTTTGCACATCTTTGTATATATTTTGATGCCATTTCTAGTTTGCTTTGGATACTTTTATTGCTTATTTTGGATCTTAGATATTTTGATGCTTTTGGATATTTTTAGATCTTTTGGATGATAGATTTCGTACTTTTAGTTGGATTCTTCTTTATACATTTTGTTTATCCTTGTTTTTAGTTTGCGGTTGTGATTAGAAATCATGTTTTAAGTGAAACTTAGGCACCCTTTTTGCATAATATATTGGTTCTAAGTGAAAAAGGAAAGGGTGAACTAAGAAAATTTTTGAACTTTTCAATCACAACAATGCTTAGTCAAACATTGAGGTTTTTCAAGAAGTTTAAATATAGGGCATTAACCCAATTGATTGAAGGAAACTTTTGGCGCAACTTGCTTGAATTTCATACTCTGTGAAGCATGTATTGAATTGAGAACACAAGCTTGTGAGACTTGAGCCTATTGATGTGGTTACATTTTATAACCACTTATTTTCCATTCTTGTGTGAAATTGTTCTCTTTCCATGATTGTGATCCTTGATTTGCTTGATTCTATATATCCGTTTATTTCTTGTGTTTGTGCATTTATATGATTGAGGCCATTCTTTCATTAGCCACTCACCCAAATAGCCAACCTTTTACTCTCCATTGCTAGCCAATTTTGAGCCTATGCTTAACCAACTTATTCTTATTCTAGCACATTACAAGCCTAAGGCGGAAAACCAATGAAAAGTCCTTGTTTGGATCTTTGATTGACCTAGGCTAGTGCGAGTGTTTTATTATTCAAAGTTGGTGAGGCTTGGGAACATTGGATGGGATAAAAAGGGGCAGTACACTTTATGTTTAAAGATTTGGGCACATATTCATGTATTGATTAAATGTAGAGACCTTATGCATTGATGTTCTCGTATTTAGTTTGAAAGAAGAAAAAGAAAAAAATATATATATGAAAAAAATGATGATGAAAAGAAAAGAAAAAAAAATGTATATAGAAAAAGAAAAAAAAAGAAAAAAAGAAAGAAAAGAGAAAAGCAATAAAGGGGACAAAATGCCCCAAAGTGAAGCTCAATAAGAGTCAATGCATAAGTGTTGTGAAATGAAAAGAAAATGCATGAGTATGTAAGAAAGAAAAAAAAAAGTGAAAAATGGGTAGTTAGAATAGCTCGCATTTGTATAGGTCATTAAATAGGTTAGGTGGGAAGGTCTATGCTAATCGAAGATTCAAATCCTAGTCCACTTGACCATAAATGATCCTACCTTGACCCTAACCCTATTACAACCTAAATGAAAGACCTCATGATGAATGTATGCATGCATTGAATAAATGTTGATTGTTAGAAGAAAATCAAATTTTGGAAAACATGATTAGAAGAGAATTGAGTGAATTAACCCTTAAACACTTGAGTGAATAGAGCGGACACACATCCGGTGAGGGTTCAAAAGTTCAATCACATGTGCTCACCCATATTATCTATATTCTTGCAAGTTTGAACTCCTTTTTGACAATTCAATACAATTGTGGTTTGGACTTAGTCCTTATTGCCTAGCTCTTGTGCTTACACATGCTCTCTTGGGAATTGATTTGTTTGAACTAAGCATTTCCAATTGCTTTAGAAAATTGCATTTAGGTAGGACTCATATAGTTTAGTTGCATTCAATAAATGTCATAACCCTTAGTTCCTTCTTATTTTAGCATGAGGACATGCTAAGGCTTAAGTGTGGGGAGGTTGACAAACCCCAATTTGACGGTTTGTTTTGCATTGAATTTAGAGTATTTTGATAACCTTTTGTCACATTTAGCCTAGGAGTTAGCATGATTTTGTTATCTCCCCCATATTTGTGCTTAAGTGTAAAAACATGCTTTTTAAGCCTTATCTTGATGAATTCTAATTCTTCTTTGATTCCATAAAGATGCCTTGATGTGTTTGCTAGTAATTCCAGGATTGAAATAGGCTAGGCATGGATCAAAGGAAGCAAGGAAGGAAGCATACAAGTGGAGAGAAGCATAAAAAGTCAAAGAAGCAAAGTCAGCCATGCACGCGCACGCGCACAAGGCGCTCGCGCGCACATCGAAGAATTAGCCAGGGACGCGCACGCGTACCGTGCGCGCACGCGTCGATGAGGGCACATGACCTCACTAATGCAACACGTGCCTGGCGATTTGAGAGGGTTTCTGAACCCATTTTTGGCGCCAAATTGCTAAGGGAAAGGAATAAAAGGATGAAGGATTAAGGGGAAGGCATAAATCATCACCTTTTAACCAATAATCACTTTTAGTTTAGAGTTTTTAGAGAGAGAAGCTCTCTCTTCTCTCTAGAATTAGGATTAGGAATTAGGGTTAGATTAGGATCTCATAGTTCTAGGTTTAATTCAAGTCTCCTTCTACTTCTACCTTCAATGGATGATTGCTACACTTTGTTTCTTCTCTCTATCCCTATTCTCTTGTTGTAATTTCTCTTATTTTGTTTCTAGGTTTTGTAATTGAGATACTCTTGTTCTCTTTATTTCCTTTTAATAATGCAATTTGAGGTAATTCATGATAATTGTGATTTCCTTGGTTGTTGTTGTTGATCCTTTGTATTCAATTGTAATTAGAACTCATTCTTGTTGTGATTGACTATACTTTTCTTTTGTGCCTTCCAAGTGTTTGATGAAATGCTTGGTTGGATTTTAGTATAGATTTTGTTCCTCTTGGCTATGGTAGAGTAATTAGTGACACTTGAGTCATCTAATTCCTTTGTTGATTGATAATTGGAGAGATTGCTAATTGGTTTGGAGTGCACTAAAGCTAGTCTTTCCTTGGGAGTTGGCTAGGACTTGTGGCTCAAGTCAATTCATCCACTTGACTTTCCTTTAATTAGTAAGGGTTAACTAAGTGGTAGCAATGAACAATTCTCATCACAATTGAGAAGGATAACTAGGATAGGACTTCTAGTTCTCACACCTTACCAAGAGCCTTTTATAGTTGTTAGTTTATTTTCATTACCATTTACTTTCCATGCCTCTTATCCAAAACCCCAAAAATAACTCACAACCAATAACAAAACACTTCATTACAATTCCTAGGGAGAACGACCCGAGGTTTGAATACTTCGGTTATTAATTTTAGGGGTTTGTTACTTGTGACAAACAATCTTTTGTATGAAAGGATTATTGTTGGTTTAGAAACTATACTTGCAACGAGAATTCATTTGTGAAATTCTAAACCGTCAAAAATCCATTCGTCACTAATCTAACTTAATCAACCTAAATCCACTCAGATTAGAAAACTAAACTAAACTAACTTTGAAAATGATTCAAAATTAAAATTGAAAATCTAATCAAAGCTAAACTAAATTAAACTAAAATTAAACAATTATCAAACAATCTCAGCAATAATTTCTCAGCAAAATAGCCATCAACACAACAATTAACATAATTAGATAATTTCAAACACTTCAACAATTCAAGACCGAATGTATTGAATCTAACCTAACTTAATCAACCTAAATCCACTAAGATTAGAAAACTAAACTGAACTAACTTTGAAACTGATTCAAAACTAAAATTGAAATTCTAATCAAACCTAAACTAAATTAAACTAAAATTAAATAGTTATCAAACAATCTCAACAATAACTTCTCGACAAAACAATCATCAACGCAACAATTAGACAATTCCAAACACTTCAACAAATTAAAACCTAATGTATTGAATCTAACCTAACTTAATCTACCTAAATCCACTAAGATTAGAAAACTAAACTGAACTAACTTTAAAACTGATTCAAAATTAAAATTGTAATTCTACTCAAACCTAAACTAAATTAAAGGAATTGAAAAAGAGTTGTTCAAGAACCTATAATGAAGAACAGAGCAAGAAATAAGAAAAGAGGTGGATGTTGCAGTGGTAGTCGCCAAAGTTGCAGTGGTGGCAGATGGTGGTGATGGCAGATGATGGTGACGACGAAGGAGAGAGATAGGGGGAGGGGAAGAATGAGAAGAAGGAGGGGTCGGCGTAAAGGGTTGACGGTGATAGAGAAGGGGTGGCAACTGCGGTGGTTTCTGCGGCAGCGACAAATGGTGGTGACGGCGAGAGAGAGAGAGAAAGAGATGATGGTAATGGTGGTGAGGGTTTGGATGAAGGGGAAGAGGGTTCGTGATTTGAATTTATGCCCCTTTTACCGTCGAATTTAACGTCAAAAAATTCTGACGGTAAACTATTGCGGGTCACCAAAACGCAGCGTTTCACTAATTGAAATTACTGTCATATTTTTCCGACGGTAAATTTGACAATAAAGGACGCGCCAATTTAATTTATTTTCCCTTTAAATATTATCATCGAATTTACTGTGAAAAAACAGAATTTATCGATAATTATTTAACCTTATGAATTCAATGTCGTTACCCGCTGGTAAATCCACCGCTAAATTCTATGGTATTCAAAATTTTTTTTTTGTAGTGAACGGTGTTTCTGATCCACAGATTAAAGTAAGTTATATAAAAGGTTATTACTTACTAGCTCTTCTTGGTTATTATGTTCCTCTAATATAATAAACTTGTTCATGTTTTTACTTGGAAAGCTTGTTTCTGTGAAATTAAAGGATCTTACTCATCAAGAGAAGCTTGTATTTTGGATAAACACATAATTATTCCTGCATACCGAATGTAAGATATATAATTTATTATCATTAATATCTTAGCCTATGTAACATGACGAGGATAATCAACATAATATTTTTTGGCTTGAATGTTGTGTAGCCATATTTAGAGCATGGCATACCACTACAACATTTTCAGGTTGAGGCAACATTTAAAAAGTGTTGCCTAAAAGCTGTTAAAATGTTGCTTTTGATCTATGACAACACTTTTGGACCTAAAGCAACGTTTTTGGGCGGTGTTGCATATGCAGCCGTTGCCTTAGATCAAGGCAACATTTTTTTGTTTCAAAAGCAACGCTTTTGAGAGCAACACTTGGTAAGTGTTGCCTTTGGTTGAAAAACAACACCACTTCAAAAGTGTTTGAGACAACATTTTTGCAGTGTTGTCTCTTCTCTCATATTTTGGTCACTACTAAAAAGTATTTTGGTCACTACTAAAAAGTATTTTGGTCACTACTAAAAAGTATTGCCTATTTGTAATAAAATGCAACTCTTTTACGTGTTGCTTATAAGTTAGAATTTGCAATCCTTTGAAGTGTTACCTATTAGTTTTGAATATGTAACCCTTTAAAATATTGCCTTTTCTTTAATTTTGTATATGCAACCTATACAAGTGTTATTTTTTTTTTTATATACAACCTATTCAAGTGTTGCTTTTTCTTTTGGATATGCAACCATACAAGTGTTGTCTAATATTCAAAATATGCAATTAATAAAAGGGTTGCCCTTTTGATAAAAATAAAAATTATTTTTGTAATAAAAATACAAAAATATAAAATTTACAATAAATTTTTTTGTTCATACATGTGTAATTATTTTAATTAATAAATAAATTTGTATACAATAGAAAAAAATTATAAGAGACAAAATAACTAATAATAAAATTCTAACTAAAATAGATATTAAAAAATTCAATTAGTATTTCAAATACATGTTCATCAATAATTCTCAACAAAATAATAAAATTCTTGTCTAACAATAATTGTCATAACAAAATAGTAATTAATATTTATTAAAAAGATGTCAATCTACTTGCATATTTTATATCCATCCATGCTTGACTTGTCCTATATGCTAAATCTGCAAATAATACACAACAAAAAATAAGTAACTTATCATTAAAATTAAAAAATTATAATAAGCAATTCATCAATGTAACTTGAATAAAGAGTATAATTGAGCATATCAAAGTATCAAGTTAAGAAACTTTTTCATCAGCTTCAAGAAGCTGTCTCTTCTCCATTGCTATTTTTTAACTAACAAGATCTTGCCGTGATAAAGGGCTGTAGAAATGAATGTAGGAGAGAAGGGAGATCATCATTATATCCAGTGCTATAGAAAATTCCAGACAGAAGGCAATAAATAAGGGCTAGCAGAAATAATAAAATTTTGACTTCAGCAATACTTGAAAATTATTTTTTTCAGACAATTTCAACAATGGAAACAAAGTATATAAGAATGGGATATTATAAAGCTTTTAATCCTTTTTAAGTGAATTTTATAATTTTAAATTTTCAAAAATAAAAATAAATGCATACATGACTTGTTTGCAAGTAAATTTTTCATTACAAAAAATATTTCCCAAAAGAGAATTGAAGGAGACAAGATCTTATGGATTGCTTTGACCAAGCACTATTGAACCGTTGGATTAGTCTTAGAATTGAGTAACAAAATTCATGGTATCAAACTATTTAGAAAGATTCATGATTCAGACTCAAAACTGGTTCCAATTTTTGTTGAAACTGTGCATGCAGTAGCACTTGGCATATTTTAGGTCTAGCATTGCATATTAAATAGTCATCAGTGGATTTTTCATACCCGACACCACCACAAAAGAAATATGAACAAGGAAAATCCAAATTCCAGAAATCGAGATCTGGATATGCCACTAGTGTATAAAAATCAGTTACCGGGTTCCAAAGAATCAGCATTGCGTCATTCTTCAACAGTACGAAGCCTCTGCATGAACCGATAATCCTAGTGCTTTCATGCTTACAAATTGCATGAAGATGAACCCTATAATCATGATGAATTGATGTTCCTGCTATTTTTACACGATAAGCGTTAGAATAATCACCGGATAAATCATGGGACAAATATAAGAGCTTATTATTAATATTGTTGGTAAGATCAAAATGCGATTTTGCAAAGTGGGAATCAGATAACAGAGAGAGCCATTGCTTAGAGACGCATTTGAATTGAAAAACGGACTTCACTGGTAACCTTAACAAAATTCCTCTTAACAATTTCGTTGGGAGATCCATAGGAGAAAGCTGCTGCTTCTTTTTAGTGTCCATTTATGGTTTGTTTCTGAAATGCAAATGAATATATACAGTCATACATATAGATGAAGACCAATGAGCCCTTAAATAGACATCAAATCTGTTGTGGATTAAATCAACAAGGAGCTGAAGTTTAATTAGATTTTGTTTTAGACAATTCAAATTACCTATTTTTTAATCCTTATAATTCATTTATATAATAGATTACCTATTTTTTAAAATTATTCTTTTCCAGACAATTCAAATTACCTACAATGATAGTGTGTTCAAATTTCACTTAATCCTCGTTTCAGTATAGATCCTAAGCTATTCATTTCACAGTAGCTTAGTAGCAAATGGATTATTATATATAGATTGTTAATTCTCCAATACAAAATCTTTTCAGAGACATTAAGAGAAGCTCAAAACTTTCATCTTCTATTTTTTCCTTTGCCCGGATTTAGTCACTACCATTATGCTTGAAAATTGAAACATTTCAAAATAAATAAATAGCATTAATGACAATTATGATAACTAATAAATAATAGTAATTACTAAAACAAAAAGCACATTGTTAGTGACAGAACAAAGTAAAACAGATTTCATTAGTAGTAAAGACCGCAAAAAGCACACACCTTGTTGAAGAAACACATCTCTTTTGCTACCAATTTTGTTCTTCTACAAACAGACCAGCATGAATTTCATAACTACCATTTTCTATAAATTTTATGTATAGCAAAATAGAGAAGGTCAGAGAGCTGAAGGTGGGAGAAAGGCTTGTATGAAGAGTAAAGACTTGTGAAAGAAAATACAAAAGTACAAGATCAGTAAGAAAATTGGAAGTGATCCTTCCATTATTTTTCTCAAATAAGTTCAAACTCACTACAACAAGTCACCAGTATTAGAATTAGGGATCAAATCACCAAAAACACTAAAACAAAAAAGGGAAAAGAAAGAGGCAGCATCATACCGACTGTGATGGCAGTATAGATGAATCCCACACAAGCCAAAATTTCAAAACTAGAAAAAACCAAGCCAATCCCACACAGTCAATTACTAAAAACAAAAACTCTTTAAGTAGACCAATTAAGTAGGAGCAAAATCCTCATAAGAAGAACCTCAGACCACAGAAAAATCCATTTCTTCTCTCCCTTCCTGTTGCAAAATCTCATTCTTCTTACCTTTATAATTACATTTATCTCCATTAAGCAAGGCTAATAACAATTCATTCTTCCCTAAAATTCTTTTACTATTTGCCAAATAATAATGCAAATTTCTAATTACCTGTATATCACAAAATTTAGCTTCTTCAACAATCAATTTGGATGTTATTTCTGCTACAATGTTTGTACTTCTCCTCATATTTCTTGCTTAACAACTCTGCCTATAAAATAGCAGCAACTGAGGGTTTATTCTTCTAATTTCTTAAACTTAAAATTAAATGACATATTTCAAGACAAAAGGAACATACCTCACATTTATCTGCAGATAGCATTTCTGTAATCTAATTGAGTTACATGAAATTCCTAAAATATTAAGGAAAAGAAAAACAAGGTCACATTTCTCACTATTTTTGCATAAGTAGCTACTTCTCCCAATTTAGAATACGGAGGAGTGGAGCAGAACTCAGCGCGAGAGAACGAAGAACAAGGTGCGAGCAAAAGAACATAGCGGAGCAGAGCAAACCTCGGCGCGAGCAGAAGAACATGGTGGAGCAAAGCAGAACTCGATGCGAGGAGAAGAACACGGCGGAGCAGAAGAACACGGTGGAGTAAAACAGAACTCGGCGGAGCAGAGAGAAACGCAGAATGCGCGCATCAGTGTTGTGAAATTGGGAAAATTGTGTTACAGATGGGATTAGGGATTAGGGATTTAGGGTTATTCATGATTTTGATTCTGAACGCCATCCAAGCGTTTGTCTGGGAGAGATTAGAGACCAACGCGCCTCCGCAATCAACCATGAAACTCACACGCGCCGCCCGAGCAAGCCTCCATGGAGCTGGCGCATCCACTCGAAAGAACCTTCCAGGACAATGGCGAGAGAAAGGAACGCAGAACGCGAGTCAATGTCGTCAAATTGAGAAACTGACCTAGGGTTGGGGTTAGGATTTTGATTCTAAAATAGTAGGATTTGAGTTCTGTTTCTAAGTAATAGACTAACAGGAGTGAGGAGGTGATGAATCAATTATCGCTTGTTTTCTTTCCTATTTTTGGTTTCAAGGGGAATTAAAATTTGGATGAAAAAAATTTAAGCAACGCTTTTCACCAGAAGTTTATTATATATTTAAAAGCAACTCTTATAAAGAGTAATATATAAATGTTATAAATGTTGTTTGTTTAATTTATTAAAGCAACTTTTTTTATATGTTTTTTAAATTGATCAAAAATAATACTTATTAACAAAGTGTTGTATTAGCCTTATTTTTTTACAATAAATTTTAAGTGATGCTTTTAATCGCTTTAGACAACACTTTTTAAGTGTTATATATTGCACATGTTGTAATAGCTCAAAAATATTGTAGTGTACCTGAAAGCCTAAAATAATTTATTTTTCGAATAGTATTCTATAGCATATTAAAGCATTGGTTTGATGACTTTGATCAAATTAACTAAGATTATGCAATGGTTAATTATATATTATGTTAGGCAAGAATAATAGTTGGGGACCAATTTGTTCAGCGAAATAACAATGGAGCACTTCACAATAGGCAACCAAATTTTTGCAGATTTTGATAATTGATGATAAATTTTTATATTATTATTTTGTGTTTAAATTTTTTTTTGTTAATTGACTTTTGTATTTGTATTTTAATAAAATCATAACACTTTAGTTTATATAGTATTTCAAATTTTGATTATATCTTAAAATTTATATTAGACTATAATTATATTTTAGTGTATTTATTTATATTTTATTTATTATTTTATTATAAAATAATTTTTTTAATTGAATCAACAGTTAAATTAGTTAGACCAATAAATCAATAATTAAAACAGTTTAATAATCAATCTAATTTTCAGAATATTGTAAAAATATATTACCACTACGTCTGATTTATTTGGAGATAAATAGACTTCATTTTAGACACACACACACACACACACATATATATATATATATATATATATATATATATATATATATATATATAACTAACAAGTCTTAACTTCAATTTATTTAAAAAAATACTAAAAAATTATCAAAATTTATTTTTTATTATTATTAATGATAAAAATATAAAATAAAATATATTATTAAATTATTAAATTAAAAAAATTAAACTAAAAAATTAAATTAATAATTAAATAATAATAAAAAATAATAAATTATGATCATTTTACGGGATTCTTCCATGCTTAATCTTTGTAAACTTGCTTCGCGTTGGTAGATATCTTGATGTCCTCCCAAGTTTTCGTTCATTATATTCCACCACCGACACTGCCTTTTCTTTTTGCAAATTTTCAAATAAAAAAGAACATATAAAATTAAGGTGGCTACTCCAATGAAGATTTAATGATTATCATCATGTGAAGATACATCATTTTGACCATTGGATGATAGATTGTAGGGCTTGATTTGATTTGAAGTAAAAGTGTTACTTTTATTTAAAATGTTGCTAAATAAATAAGTTACACTTTTTGAACAAGGATCATCATGAGAAGATGTTTTTGCCATCTTCATGGGAGTAGTTGCCTAAAATTAAAGCCTTTTTTGTGTAAAGGATATAAACAGTGGTTATTTTAAGGTTGGGAACGGGAATAAGGAAGAACAAGTGGGAATGAAATGAATTGGAAGAATAATAATATCTTACAGGTTGTCAAATGATGGATAGTCATGTTCAATAGTCATTGACCATGTTACTGTAATGTATTATTTGAGGATCTGGTGGTGCATACAAAATAATATACTAAAGTAAAAAAATAAGAATCTCATTATTATTAAATTTATTATTTTTATACATATGTAAATTTTATTATTTTGATTTAAAGTTGACTAAAATTTATTTTTTTTTATTTTATAAATCTCTTTATTTCAAAGAAGTTTGATATTTATTTATGATACATATGAATTTTTTTTTTCTTTTGAAATGCATATATACACAGCCACGTATTGAAACCATATCTCAGCTATAGCCAGGAATCGACCCATGTATGGTTGTCTCAGGAGCAATGTCATTGCCACTTTTGCACATAGCTTGGCCATATATAACAATTATCAGCAGCACAGCTAGCATGTATAATAACGATGATGGAAAAATAAAACGACTAAACGAGAAAAGAAAGCATAAAATTCAGGAAATAATATGAATAATTGTCTACACATTTCTTTATTTTATTATTATTTTTAAGAAGTATAATTCAGGCATCCAGCTTAAAAATAAGGAGCTCTTGAGAATTATTATGATATGCACAGTTATTGGATACAACAACAGTAATATAACAGAGTAGACAATTATTAATTGGATCAATTATCTATCCGTCACTGCTGGAAAATGAATATCATACTATCATCACTAGTCACCTTCACCTTTCATATCTGAATCTTTGTTACCCTCTCTGCACTCTTCCTCCTTCTTCAAATCGCATAATATGTACCTATATATGTATTTATGTATATCTGTATATATGTATAGATCGAATAATCCAAAATTTTATAAACACGTGAATGATAATCGAAGCATGTTAGATAGCTAGCTTCAAGAATCAAGAGAAAATGGAGTGAGCAACAGATCATAAGGTGCCCAAAGAGCATCCAAAGGGCAAGGCCTATTAGCGTCCAACCTCACCCATGGCTTACCTTTGCCACTCCAATGCAACAAACTCACAGGACCAGGGTGCAGATCTCTGCACAAACCACGAAAATTGTCACCACCCAAACCATGCTGGTTCCACCTATGATCCACAGTAGCAATATTTCCAGCGAAAACAAGAAGAAACGGTGGCAGAGAACCAAGCTCGTAGATCCTCGTCCTCTTCTGCACCTCCATCCACTCCTCGATCTTCCTCGTGTAATCTCCATGGCGCCACCGATCCAGATCGATCACCATGACCCCTGTGTTGAAGTAGCAAGGCTCTCTGTTCGCGAATGTAAGCGACAGAGAAGGATTCGACCAGAATGTTTGTGTGAAGTATGCTGTGAAATTCGCGTTGCAGTATTGCGGCGCTGCAAGAACCGCCGTTTGGCCTAGTGGGGTGGCTGCGAGTTTCGCAATGTCGTCGACGAGTATGAGGTCGGAGTCCAAGTAGACGACGCGGCGGACGCAGAGTGGAAGGAGATTGGCAAGGTAGCTGCGGGCGTAGTTAAGAGGGCAGTCAAGTGCGGAGCGGATTGAGGTGGAGATGAGGCCGGAGACGGTGGCGTTGTCGAAATGATAAAGGTGGAACTTGAGGTAAGGGAAGGAGTTGGAGATGGCGGCGCGTAGGAGTGACGCGTTGGAGGAGCAGACGAAGTGGAAGAAGATGTTTTGTGGGCAGGAAGAGTGTTGGAGGACTGAAAGGATTGCAGCCATGGATCCTCGGATGTATGTTGTGTCTAGAGTCATTGCCACGTGTACTGCTTCCTCCGAGCATATGTACGTGTCCGTGTCCGTATCGGTGTTAGTGTCATCGCTGTCGGTGTCCATGACGGAGGGGCAGTCCGGGGAGTTGTAGAATTGAGGTGCTTCCTTGAACTGATGGGGAATAATGGTGGCGTTTTTGGCTTTGTTGGTGGTGGAAGAGCATAAACATGAACATGGAAGCAATAAGAGACCTGTGAAGAAGAGTAGTAATGTTTTTGGTTTTGTTAATCTAGATTGCATAGTTTTGTTAATCTTTTGAGAATGGAAAATGGCGTGTGGGTGTGAGACTCTGAGCTGGGTTTGAATTTTGGGATCTATGAGGTGGCTTATAATTGGAGAATGTGGAGAATGAGGTTTCAAACACGCTTTTGGTCTCCCTCTAGTAATGAAAATATCAATTAAAAAATGTGGAGAAAAAAGAAAGAGTAGCTGGATGGGGTGCAGGGTTTGGGAGGCAAAGTCAAGAATATATGAAGGGTGGTACATGTGGGTAGGGTTCACATTGCTGGTTATGGACTTGTCGTGGATGGTTTGCTAGCATTTTCAGGTTTCGGATTGGGACCCTCATCTAAGCTTCTCTGTTTTCTTCGTCATGCCATCATTAACTCATCATCATTGATATGTCTATGTAGACTGCTATTCTAACTTGAATTTAAAATATTGAGGGTATACCTTTTACTTTACAGGGTAGTAGGGTACATATCCTTGTACCGTGATCCATGGAACGGCAGAGAATGTATCTCATTAATGTGGTAATAAAGTCAGTAAAAATAGCGTCGGTTGATGATAAAAATCAACTAACAATTTTTTTTAAAAAAAAAAACATTATACTTTTCTATGTAAATGTTCTTAAAGTTTGATTCTAGTCAATAATTTATTACATGCACAGTTCAGGAATAGCCAAATTGATTACGGAATAAAAATGTGTTTGGGAATTAAGAGAAGCTTCTCCCTTCCGTACAGAGTAAACATTACTTGAATGAGACACAAAACTGGAAAAGAGTATCGCTGATGTCCTCTCTTTATATTTGCTGGGTTTCTTTTTCTTCGCCATAGCAAGCGTTGTTTTTAAGGAGACTTCCCTCATAGGAACACGCATTCAATGTTGTTGAGGGTTCATGGTCATACCATTTATTTTCCTTTCAGTTTTTCTTCCTCTCTTGCATAGGCAAATGGTGAACAATCACATCTTCATCTGAAAACTATGTCCCATCAACCGAATCTTCCTCCAAGCACTGTGAATAAGTATAGCACATAAGCATTAACTAAATTAAAATGAAATCACCATAGAATTGGTTAAATCAAAGGATTTTGTTAGGAGTATTGACTGAAGAATTTTTAAGCTTTTTATAGCATAGATACCACATGGTGACCAGATTTTGTAGCTGTCGCCTGTAATCTACTACAATAAATACACAATAATAAACATTCACGCCGAAAATATTTGGTAACAAAAAATTATTAATTATGTTATATATAAAATTTTTTGGGAGCCTACTTAGATAAAGATGCTGAAAACGCCTTTTTATAAAGATGTTTTTTAATAATTAAAATTTAACACATATAATTGATTAAATCGTGTTATTTTTGTCAAAATTAGACTAGACAAATTGATTTGACCGAAAAATGGTGAATCAAATCTTGAACGAGTCTAAATTAATATTATTTTTTATAGAAAATGACTACAATACCCTATTATAGAAAATGACTAAAATACTTCTGTTCGTGTCTGAAAATAGATTCCGAGGTATAGCCTGTTATGTTAGGTAGAGTTTGTTTTCGGAAACAGGACACAGAGACATGGACAATACATATTTAAAATGTGTTTGGAAGTAGAGACATGGACATGGAACACATTGTCTTCGAGACAGTTTTTTATATTTTTGTGTCTACTTTTTTTACGAAGGACAATGATAGACACGAGATTTGGAAGAGTGGACACGGACTTTTTTATAAATTTTGTTTTCCTTTTTGTCCATAGATATTTTTTATTATTCCACTATTATCTCTTCTTATTTTTCCTATAATTAGTCTTGAAACTTTTGAAAGATAAATATTATTAGAGGTAAAATTGATCTTTTAAAATGCTAAAAAATAATTTATAAGTTGTAATTGATTTTATATAATTTAAAAATAAATCATTTTTTAGATAAAAAAATATTTTTCTAAATAAAAATAAATTTTTATGTGCAAAAATTATTTTTTTCATGTAAAAACAGATTCTTTTTTAAAACTGATTTTTTATTTAAAATTAATTTGGCTTATTAACCTAAACAAAATTTTTTATTAATCAAACTCAGATCTATTTTTTTATTAATCTTAACCATATGTATTCCTACATATTAATAATGAATTTAAAAAAAAATAAATATATTTATAATTTTTATTTTAATATAAATACTATTATATATTTTTTTATTAAAATTTTTGGTCTCTTCAAACATTTTTTCAAGTTTCGTCTGTATTCCTACGTACTCTCATTCTCTATTAAATTAGTTTGTACTTGATATAGAAAATTTGGAATCATATGGTTATTTTAGTCATTTCATATAATATTTTAGTCTTGTCCATGTGTATCCAAACATAATACTGGACATTACATTAGTGTTTTGTACATCGTATCCAAACACAATAGACAAACAATAATTCTTAGTGTCTCTATTGTCTCTATCTCAATGTCATGTGTCTTTGAAAACAAACGTAGCCTTAGTGCTTGAACTTGCTTTCCTTGGGAGTGAGAGGAAGGAACATCGTCTTCTTGTAAGGACGGCAGCGTTGGGCACCTACAAAGGGACTCCAACGCTGAAGTTAGTAAGAGTGTGAGTAATAGAGATCATATTCAAAGTGAATAACGTACCTCTTTCATATCAGGAGTGGATATATTTATAGAATTGCTGTGTTATAGGCGGTTACTTAGTGGGCCTAATTATGTGATAACTGCTCTTTAGTGAGCTTCTTTAGAGAGATTTGCGGAGAGATTCCTGTGCCCATTTGGGTTAGCACGTAGTTACTTGATTTTATGGGATAAGTCCGTTAGGAGAGCAAAACACGTACTCTCCACATACTCCTGATATAGCATGTGTGTATTTAGTTTTAACTAGATTCCGATTTATAGTTTGACCTGAGCCGAAGTATAGCCAATGGACGGAACATAGCCTCCAAGCTTGATCTGTGAAAATTTTCAATTAAACAGGTTGAGCTTCCGAAAAATGAAAAAAAAAATTGGTAGTGAAAAAGTGATATTGAAAGATTGTAAACGATCGAACAGATGAAATAGATAAACAAATAAATAAAGATGAATAAAAAAGATTAGAATGTGAGATAGTTATGGCTATTCAATGAGTGGTAGCCCCCAAACTTAGTCCGTTAGTCGATATTTATTAAAACTAATTGAATGGTAAGAGTTGTTCGAACAATATAATTATGTAGGGGGATACTTTTCTGCTTGAGAACAATTTTTCATAGATGACATATAGTATTTGATTGATGCGACTGAAAAGTTCAAAAATATGTATTCGTTGACCGAATCGATTGTATGATCCGAGGATGCAATGATCAATTGTCTTGAGAATTTTTCTAACCCACAGCAACTTATTGGCGAATTTCTTGCCCAAACAATTAATTATTGAATATTGAGTGAATAATAAAGATTTGTAACATAAATAAAATGGATTGAAAGTAAACATGCATAAATTATTGTAAAATAGAAAAATAAATTGAGATAATTACTAATTGAGTTTATTTTTTGATTGGTAAAAAGTCATTTTTTTCGGATTGATTAATAGCCAATTTTGTTTTCCGATGGATTGATTGATTGATTTTGATATATGAAATGATAAGATACATACATAATGTGAAGCAATTCGAATATATAGAGTAGTAGATGCCTCGTAGGAAGCTATGATGTATTGAAAGTTGACATAAAAGATTTATATGAGCAAATTAGATTATACATATACATAATTTTACCGAAGTAGAAATGTCAACGGTGACTTATAGGTAAGGTTCATAAGTTATAACTCGGTTTGAGTTGGAGGAGAAGGTGAAATTTGCTCGCGTACGATCGAGGTCCATTCTCATAAGTTGAAGGTGAAAAATTGAAGACACATTAAACATGTCCTGTTCCAATCGCCAATACATTAAGAATAAATTTTGTTAAATACATATTCTGAAATGGATAAGTACTTTTTTCGTCCCCAAGGTTTGGGGTCGAAATCAAAATCGTTCCCGACCTTTTTTTCTTATTAAAATCATTCTCAACATTCAAAAACGCTTTAAAATCATCTTTTCCCGAATTTTTGGACTAAAATATCCTCATCATCATCATTCTCCTCTTCACCTTCCTTACCCCACCACCTCCACTGCCACCAACATTACCACCACAACCACCATCAACAATTCAACACCAACACCACCACTACCACCACCACCACCACCACCAACACAAACACCACCACCAACACCAACCAACACCAACACCAAGACCACCAAACAACAGTAATAACACCAGACTACCACAACCACCATCAACACCAACACCACCACCACCACCACCATCAAGCCCCTCACTGTAACCCCCCACCACTCACCCTCTCACCCCCTCACCGTGACCCCCTACACCCTCACCCCACTTCCTCACCGTAACCCCCCACCCCTCACCCCACTCCCTCACCCTCTCACCGTAACCTTCCACAACTCACCCCCTCACCCCCTCACCGTAACCCCCCCACCCCACTCCCTCACCGTAACCCCCACCCCCTTCCTCATGCCCCTCTCTTCATGGTCATCATCATCATCATCAACAGATTTCATCAACAACAAATTTTTTCAAAATTCAGAAATTCAAATTTCAGCAATAACAAATTTCATCAACAACAACAGATTTCATCAAAAATCCAGTTCACAGAAGAAGAAGAAAAAAAAGAAGAAGAAGAAGCGGTGATGCGGTGCGATACGGTGCGGCAGGACGGTGGTGCGGTGGTGCGACGGTATGGAAAAGAAGAAGAAGAAGAAGAAGAGGAAGAAGAAGATGTTTGTGCGGTGGTGCGGTGCGGTGCGGCAAGACGGTAGGACGACGGTGCGGTGTGGTGCGGCAGGACGGCAAAGCAGCAGGGCAGGGCGGTGGTCCCCCTTCTCTCCCCCCTCCTCCCCCCAACTTTTCTCGCGGTCTCCCCCCCCCCCCCGCCCTTTTTTTCTCTCCCCAGTCCCCACCCCCTTTTCTTCTTTTTTATTTATTTATTTATTTTATATTTATTTTATTTTTTAATTTTTTAATAATAAAGGGTAATTTGGTAAAAAAAATAAAATTGAAGTAAAAAAGGACGATTTTATAGCGTTTTGTAACGTTGAGGATGATTTTAATAAGAAAAAAAAGTCAGGGACGATTTTGATTTCGACCCCAAACCTTGGGGACGAAAAAAGTACTTATCCCTATTCTGAAATTATTGGCTAATGTTAAAATTAAGCTCCGTCATTCCGAATAATTGGAAAAAATATGAATAAGACAGCATGAACATTGAGTAATTAGTTGAAGCAGTAATTGCTAATAATAATATTATAAACAACAAATAGAGAAGTTTTCAATAATATATGAAAACAATTGAAAAAGAATAAGAAAAAATGTAGCTTATTAACGTGTCAATAGGAATAAGTAATTATGTATTATGCTGTTTTGCTAAAAATCAATAAAAAAAAGTGTCATTACCATGGTAAGTCGCTTAAAATTTTTATAGTCAGCAACATAAGAAGAAAAAAGAAGAATTCGGCATAATAATAAATATTATTATTAGAGCAAAGCAATGTAAAATAAGGAATAAAGCGAATACTTATTCACGAGTAATACGTGAATTTAAAATGAACATAAAAAAATTCACTATCACCGAAAAGATAGAATAAATGATAAGTTAATAAATTGTAAAAGATTGTTAAATTTGGTTAAGAACTCGAATATAATTCCAAATTTATGAATTTCGGTGGAGCATAAATTAGTTTATTCAGCCCCTTTCTTATTTCTCTCGTTTTTGCTCCCGTCAGTCAGAAGATTGGCCATTTTCTTTGCCTCCACTTGGAGAGTGATGTTCATTGCCACCAGTTCATCATGAGTAAGTGGGGGAACAACATCATCAGCCGTGGACCTGCAAAAATAATAACAAAAGGTTGTCGTGGGGTTATTTAATTTCTGCCCCACGGTGGGTGCCAAATGTTCCTGTGTGAAAATAGACTCCGAGGTATAGCCTGTTCTATTAGTGCTTGAACTTGCTTTCCTTGGGAGTGAGAGGAAGGAACATCGTCTTCTTGTAAGGATGGCGGCGTTGGACACCTGCAAAGGGACTCCAACGCTCAAGTTAGTAAGAGTGTGAATAATAGAGATGATATTCAGAGTGAATAATATACCTCCTTCATGTCAAAAGTGATATTTATAGAATTGCTGTGCTACATGCAGTTACTTAGTGGGCCTAATTATGTGATAACTGCTCTTTAGTGAGCTTCTTTAGAGAGATTCCTGTGCCCATTTGGGTTGGCACGTAGTTACTTGATTTTATGGGATAAGTCCGTTAGGAGAGCAAAACACGTACTCTCCACGTACTCCTGATATAGCACGTGTGTATTTAGTTTTAACTAGATTCCGATTTATAGTTTGACCTGAGCTGAAGTATAGCCAACGGACGGAACAACTTCTATTATATATATTAATTTTGAGAATCCTAAATTTTAGTCCTTTATTTTTCTATCGTAGGATTAGGATTTAGAATTTTTAAAATTAATATATATATATATATATATATATATATATAATAAGAGTATTTTAATCATTTTCTATAATAAAGGTATTATAGTCATTTTTTATAAAAAAAATAATATTAATTTAGACCAGTTCAAGATTTGATTCACTATTTTTTCAATTAAATTAATTTGTCTAGCCTAATTTTAACAAAAATAACATGATTTAATCGATTATATATGTTAAATTTTAATTACTGAAAAATATTTTTAAAAAAAGAAGTTTTAGGCGTCTTTATGTAAGTGGCTCCCAAATTTTTTTGACAACTAAATTTAATTAAGTTGGTCTAAATCCAACAAAAATCAACTTTATAACAGAGAGAGTATACATACATGTTGGCGCCACTGCTCACTAACGCAACAAGACGTTTTGAAGTCGCCACATTAATATGAAAAATTGTTCCTTTCTCAAAACCACAACAAAGAAACTTCAAATGACGCTCAAAATCTCTCAAAAATCTATAAAAATTTCGCAAAAACTCAAGAAAATTTTGGAGCTACGTTCGAAATCTTCAACAAGAAACACCGAAAGAGAAGACGAAAGATCATTGAAGGTACTCAAAAACTAATCTTCCATATTTTTTCACTTTTCTCTTTTGCATTTTTTTTATCGCGAAACAATAAATAGTCTTATTTCTATGTATTTAATAGATTCAGTTTATGTTCTCGCAATAACATAGATATTACTGTTCTTTTTATACTGTTTATTTTGTGATAACTGTGTTAGGTCGGTGTACGAATGTTGTTGTAGTGCTTCTGGTATCATTTAACCTATATTAATCACTTTTTCTGATCCAAAATTGATTTGCATGTGTTTTTATACATGTTTGAGTGATTTGTATGCTTTGAACTGAGTTTGTGTCTAATAATCAGTAAGTACTTTTAGTACATTTTGACTGAATTGTGGTGGAATTTGTATTTTTGTCCTGAATTTGGTGTAGTTAGGGCATAAAATGTTGTTGTAGTGATTCTGTTGTCATTTTTGCATGTTTGAGTGATTTTCATGTACTTTTGTGCATATTTTTGTGATTTGCATGCTTTGAACTGAGTTTGTGTCTAGTAATCAAGAAGTACTTTTGGTGTGCATTTTGTCTGAATTGAGGTGTAATTAGTGTTGTTGTCCTGTATTTGGTGTAATTAGGCCATAGAAGGTTGCTGTAGTGCTTCTGGTGTCATATTTTGCATGTTTAAGTGATTTTTATGTGTTTTTATGCATGTTTGAGTGATTTACATGCCTTAAACTGAGTTTGTGTCTAGTAACCAATAAATACTTTTGGTGCATTTTGACTGAATTAAGGTATAATTGGTATTTTTGTCTTGGATTTGGTGTAATTAAGCCATAAAATGTTGTTGTAGTGATTCTGTTGTTATTTTGTGTATGTTTGAGTGATTTCATGTGTTTTTTGTGTATGTTTGAGTGATTTGCATACTTTGAATTGAGCTTGTGTCTAGTACTCAAGAAGTACTTTCGGTGCATTTTGACTAAATTGAGGTGTAATTGGTGTTGTTGTCCTGGATTTGGTGTAATTAGGCAATAGAAGGTTGTTGTAGTGCTTCTAGTATCATTTTGTGCATGTTTGAGTGTAGTAATCAAGAAGTACTTTCGGTGTAATTATGAGTTAACTATAGTGTTGTTATCTATTAACCTAATTTTTTATTTATCACAGCAAAAATGACAATAAAAAAAATTGTTGAGAAGAGCATCTTAAAAAAGAAGCCACCAATATATAATGTAAGTATATATATGTTAAAACAACTCTATTTTTGTTGTATAAACATAATTATATAACATAATTTTCATTTATTTACAGAAAACTCATGATTTATAGCACTTCACAAGATCGATATTAGATATACTCAACAAAATGAGTGATGAGAAGAAAGCTCTTGTGGATGAATTGGAATTTGGTGCGATAAGGCATATCCCGAGCTTGAATGTCATCAAACATAAACTGCTGAAAGAACTGACTAATTCCTTTCATTTGTATAATAGCTCTCTGGACATACAGTACAGGAAAATCAAAATCACCCCTGCCAAGACAAGAGATGCCCTTGACTTAAATGCAATCGGTAAAAATTCTTTTTGTAATCTATTGCATTAGTCAAATTTCGGTGTTGTTTTTATATTACTTTTGTGTTATTAAAATATTTTTGCTACTATTGTAGGGGATTTCTTTCCAAACAAAATTATCTATAAAAAAAATCAACGAAGAGCAAAAGAAAATTGTTGAAGGCTTTAAAAGTTCTTCTTTGTCATTTTTGACAAAGTCTTTAATTGAGATGAGTGTGGATGAACCAGAAAATCAATTAAAATTCAAGAGGACATTCATCCTATTTATCCAGAAGTGCTTCTTGTTGCCAACAACAATAAGCAAAATTTTTCTGGTTCACATGCTACTGATTCTTCATGTGGACACTATATAAGAATGGAATTGGGCTGCTCATGTGCTCAACTTCTTCATCAAAAGAATCAGAAGTCGCAAATTGAAAAACAAATACACAGTTGATGGTTGTCGCTTTACACTCATAATTATATATTTTCATGAGTCTAAATACATTAATAGTCTAGCAGATAGAACTCCCAGACTACCATGGGTGACACATTGGATAAGGGAGATGATGGTTAAGAGGATAGAATGTGAGACAAATGATGAAATGGTAATTTGAAAAAAATTATTTCCTTAAATTTTGGTGCAATTATTTAAAATATATTGTGCTAATTAAATAATTTTATGTTTTAGAGCCTCATAAGAAGAGCATAGCTGAGGGGAGAAGCAAAACAAGAAAAGACGAGAAAAAAGAAAAAAAAAGAAGCAAGAAAAGAAGAAACCTGTTATATTGAATTCTTTTTCAAAAAGAGGAAATAATTTTGAGTATCAGTTTGATTTTGAATCTGATTATGAGGAGATACCAAAGAGAAGAAAGCAACCACAAAGAATGATAAAGAAGTAAGTGTTATTTTTCAGTGTCATTTGTAAATATTTATTGTGTTTATTTATCTCGTGTGTTTGCAATTTTTTAGGATGGAATCCAAAAAGAGAAAATATGTTATTATGGATTCATCTTCACAAACAGAAACAGACTCTGATTTTGAGTAAGATTCAGAAGTTATTATCATAAAATTTTTATTTATTTTTTATCAACATTTTCTATATAAACAGAAATGTTTGTATGTATTTTGTCAAAAGCAAAGAAATCCAGGAAAAAATAGAAAGAAGGATGAAGAAAAAAAGTGATAAGCCTACAGAAGGGTATGTGTTACTTTTCGGTGTTATTTATAAATATTTATTGTGTTTATTTGCCTGATCATTCTTTATTTTTCTAGGATGTATGCCAAAAACAAAGATGTTCCAGGAAAGGCAACGCCACTGAAAAAAGAAAGCTTGTTCAATCTAAATAACCAAGAAGTGGTCACGATTCAACAGAAGTTCACTACGATTCTTCACAAACGTAAGATTCAATGTCTTATATTGTTTCTTTGTTAAAATTTCTTAAAAGCTGATATAATTAGTCTAGTTTTACTAAATAATGTTTATTTTGTCCTTAGAATACCACCTGTAAATCTCTCAAGTGAGAATAATCATGTGTTTCAAACACAGTCAAGTTTTCAAGGGTGCGTAAATGCACCAATTGATCCCATATAATTTTTTTTACCATTTCTTTATTTCTTGTCCTATCATAATGTGTTTTTTAATTTGATATCTTTTTTTAAAAAAATTCATTAAGATGTTTTTCAAGAAAAAAAAAAGACAAAAAAAAAAGGAAAAAAATGAGTTTGTAGCCTGCAACTATGTAAGTTCTCATACAACAAAAGTAGTGTTATTAATCAATGATTGAGGTGTTGTGTTGACATAATTTCAGTGCATTTCAGATTTAAAGTACAAGATGACTAGATGAAGCTAACCTTGTTCAAGGAGCTATACTAGTTAAACAAGCAAGAATAGAGAAGGAGTTGCAACTACAGGAAAGGATGGAAGATTCACCAAAATATGACAACTGAGTAAAGTATTCAGTTTAGTTCATAATAATAAGCTTTTATATTTCATTTAATTTTTTTGACTTAATTAACACCAAATTTTATTTATGAGTAACTCAACTATTAATATTGGGACTATCCCGAAGATCAAATGCTTGTGCTACGAAAACAAACTTAGTCCCAATCTAAACCATTGAATATGTGAGTTTTTCAATTTACTTTCCTGTTTTAATCTTTGCATTAATGATTTACCAAAATTTGTTAAGCATCGTACCTGTTTGTCTTCATTAGAGTGCCACTTCGAGCAATTACTCCTTTAGTAGAAACCTTTATCTCCATCCTTCCACATACTCAACAACAAACTACTACACAATCTCCCATAAATAAATATTTGCAAGAAGAAACTATTAAAGTGTAAGTTCTAGTTAAATTCATTTTCAAAGCATAATTCTTTTCGGTGTTTTATTAAACAATTTTATGTCTCATCCTGCAGTCCTCCACAATCTCATCAAGAAGCTCTTGAGGAAGCTCTTCCAGAGAAAACTCAGCACAAAGTCCCTCTTAATACATAAGTTTTAATTAATTTTTTTTTTAACAATTTCGGTGCATTCTTAAACAATATTATGTGTCATCCTACAGTCTTCCACTGACTCAAGATCTCAAAGCTAGATTACTGATGGTTGCAAATGCTGCATTGGATGATGACTTTGGTGCACCATTCTTTAACCTTGGCATAAGTCAATCAACCAATGAAGCTACAATTACCTAAGAGGATGAACCACCATGCGACAAGGGAAAATCTCCAAAAATTAAAAGTCAACAGAGCCCTATATTGGTTGATGAGTTAAAAAAGCTGGTAGAGGTTATGAATGTTGGGATTGCAACAACATTGTAATATGCCAAGGAGACAAGTCCACAACCAATATAAGATGTGTAGTCAAGTCTGAGCATTCTTGAAAAGTTCAAGACTCAAGTAAAGCAAAAGAAAATAACAGAAGAGCTTAATGACAAATGCTATCATTGGTCCACAAATATCAAGAATTTCAAATATGAGAATAGCAATGAATGGAACATCATATTCAGGTTGGACCATAAAAATCTATTGGAGGGAGCTAGATATTACTTCGCATCTTTAAGACCAAAAGAATTTATAGAAAATCTGGTAAATTCTTCTGCTATAACACTAATGCTTTTTTTATGAGTTATTGTGCTATATATGTAATAAATTTTGGTCCTTTGTTTTTATAGGTAGTTTCCGCAGTGTGTCTAATTTTCAGCAAGAAAAAATCTAAAAGATAGGATAGATATACTGTGTGCCATTGGATATTGTGGTAAGCTCTACTATTATTAAACTTTAACCTCAATTTCAATGCATTTTGTAGAATAATATGTTGATGAAGCATGGGCACAATTATATTGATCCAGCAACCAAGAAAGCCTACCACATTAGTGAATATAAGAAGTACCTATCTTTTCTTGACAAAAAAAGTTAGCATCCATCTATCTTTTCTTGACAAAAAAAGTTAGCATCCATCTATTTGTAAGTTTTCATTTCAAAAACTTCTTAAATAATTCTTTCATTCGGTGTCATTTAGACTAAAATATTGTCCTATTTTTTCAAACTTCAACTATTTGTCCCAATTTGCCATGGAGGACATTGGTGATTGTAACACCCTAACTACCAAAGCTCACGCTTCCGGCTGCGCGACTCTGATAGCTTGGACATTATGACGACTCTTATACTATTTAATACTAAAATATGAGCCTATTTAAAACTTTAAACCGCAACACCGCTCCAAAGTACTTTTATTATGTAACGTACATCCATACATACAATACAACTTACAAAAACTCTCAAAGAGTACATACATATATATACATAAATAACTTTACCAGCATTAGCCAATACAATTCCTATCCCTCTTACAGAATACATATAGATAAAGGCAAGGGAACAATAAGCAATAACTAAAGCAATACAAAACATCACAACGTCAACTAGATAAGCTCTTCGTGACTTCTGCGTCCATATCCTGAAAGGGAAAAATTGTAAAGGGGGTGAGAACATCATCCTCGAAAGGGTTCTCAGTAGATGGTTTTTGGGAATTACTGTAATATGATACGTGAAGGTAAACCGTACCAGTGATTAATAACCGTCTTATGCCTCTTTTTTCAAAAATAACGGTTTACAATAAAAGTAAAGTCTGAAATCTTTTCTGAAAGAGGGACTGTTCAATTATGAAAAACTCAAAAGCCTTTCAAAAGGGTTTATCTATGCTGAACCAAATTAGCGTTTCATACTTTTCCAAACCAAAAACACAAAAACGAAACCAACCATTGGTCCATCTCATTTCAACTGCGGCCCTAGGCCCAAACAATCCAACAGCAGCCAATCCACCACAATCCAACAGAGTTTCAGTCGCAAACACAAGTAGGAAGGTTCAAGCACAAACAAACAATTACAGCAAGTAGAACAATTAGCAGTTAATCACAAGAAATCACAAAGACAAACCAAGTACAATATGCACACCCAAACAATGTCATATAAATGCATATGATGCATGCCTGTCCTAGTGGCTGATGATATCATCTGTCGATTATATAGCCAACCCGACAAGTCCTGGTAGCTAACCATTGGACTGTCCCTCTATTGTGCATCCCAACTCGAGTTATTTCTCGATCATCATCATGATCATAATCATAATCCATATCCAACACCCTCACTGGTGTATATTCACGGGGGCGAGCTCATCCAAGTGCCCGGCCACACTTACGACATAGGGTCAGCAGAGTATCGAGTCTCCACCTGGAGCACATGGTGGCTAGCCACTGCTTTCTTCCAGGGAAACTCATGCCTCAGATAGTGGAAGTGCAAATTCACAATTATCAATATTTCAGCATATATACATTCATTCTCAGCCATGAATCAACATTCATCTCAGCCATCCGGCTTAAATTCATAATTCATAGTCAGCCATCCGGCTCATAACTTATTTTGCAATCAGCCATGATTCATTATCATACACGGCCATTCCGACTCATAACAAAATAGCACTTCCACCATTCAACATCATCAAATTCATAAAATCGGCATTTAAGCCATAAATCACTTTTTCTCAATCATTTCACTTTGAAATCGAATTTCAACTCTTTTCAGTCTTGGCTTTAAAGATCTCATTTCTCAAATCATCTCAGGCTCATAAGCCACTTTTACTCAAAGTAAGTTCCCTTTTTAAAACAAAGCCACCCTCGGCATTCTCTTTCCAAAACTTCCACAACCATGGCAAGTTAAGGATTCATTTTGAAATATTCACAATCATCCATCCAACAACAGGATTTTATAACAAAATTTTCTCGGCAGAGTCTCAAGTCTTTAGGGGAGAATAACATAACTCATTTCGTCAAATTCACTTAAAATCATTAAAACATTGGCTTCCTGATTTGAGTAATAAAATAGGATCTAAGCCAAACTGAGTCATGTAATCAATTACTCCTTTCAAAGCTGTTTCCTTTACTTAAGCAAAACCAGCTTCAACCCCATGATAAATTCTAAAGCACTTCAAACTGCTAAAAATTGTTTCTCTTGCAAAAATTCAAAATTCAAGGAGTACTTAAAACTTTTCCCAAAACGTTTTAAAATGAAACTTGTCAATAGACGTTCAAGTTCTTTCAAAGTCACTGAAACTCCTCTAATTGAAACCCTCCAGTCAAATCCAAAAACTTAGCCCTTTTTACATTTGAAACAGCTTTAAAACATAAGTTTCATCTAAATAACTTTTTCCCAAAGAGATACAATGCTTTTCTTAAGAAACAAGACTAAATCACAATTTCCTCTTTAATAATTCATTTTAAAAACATGAATCATCCTTTTCTTGATAATTCAAATAAAATGGTAGAAGTTTTTAACTCATAATTTTTCTAGACAACATTTCAATAAAGTCCCAGATTCTACCGGAATTTTGGCAAAACTTCCCCTAAAACTTGGACTTTGCCACCTGGTTTGGGTCCCAACTAAACTGTTCCACAATCCTTTTCAACAGTCCAGATCCAAAAATCAGTTCAAAAGCAAGCTAAATCCAACAGTCACCTCATTTTCATATTTCAAGGAAACTGTTTCAAAATCAATTCATTATCAGCCGATAAAAATCATTTCCAAAGCTTTAAAGAAATGGTTCAACAATTCATTTATCAAAATCAAATCAATTAAAGTTAACCAGGCTGAGTCCAAAAGTGTATTCTATTTTTCACATTACCTCACATCAATATCTATATGTAATAATTCTAATATATAAAATATAGTTTTCGGAATTTGCCCCTACCTCAAAATGCAAAACCATAGTCCAAACTCCTCATAAATTTCTTTTTGTCTCAACCCGAAATAATTGGCAATCAAAACTTTGGCTCTGCTTGCTCTCTCAAAAGCAGAAATAGCTACAAGCGGCACAAGCAAATCAGATTCTAACTCCTAGAACCATCAACATCGTAAGCACTTTATTACACGGAATAGAACACTAATGCAGGGCTTTCGAAACATAAATACTTACTGAAACTAAGAAAGAACGCTTGAATCAAAACAGCGGCGTTCTCCGAGCCAGTTCGGCGGCGGCCCGATAGCCACCTCAAGTGACAGCGGCGACGAATTCCGACCACGACAACTGAAACCAACATGCAGTGACTATAGTATTCTCGGAATTCAAAATGGACCAAAACTAATCACAAGACCCTTACCACGACTAAGAAGAAGTGACCGAGCCAATTAGCGGCATCCCCGGCGGTGGTTCCGGTGGCCACGACACTGCTCCTGGTGACCAGAACAGCGGCAAAGTTTCCTCCTCCTCCGGCTGCAACAGCAGCGGTGTGTTCCGGCAACTACAGACCTCCGGCAACAGTGCAGAAGCTTCAGCTAAGCACCGCAGAACAGCAGACCAGCAGTGGCGGAGGTAGGTGGCAATGAAAGGCAGTGGCAAAGGTAGACTTCTCCTCCATCGCGTTCTGGCCCTCCGGCGGCGCCGTACAGGGCGATGGCAACGACCCCCATTCACGGCAGTGGTGGCTTCACCCTCCCGAGCGCGTTCTTTCTTCTTCGTCTGTGGCTATGGGTCGCGCTCCCTTCAGTTCGCAGTTCTGTCTCTGACGCGGCGCAAGGATGATCGGCGACGACGGCCAGATCTCCAGCGACGGCACGAGGATGCATAGCGGTGGCTTCTGCAGCAGCTCCTCGCGAGCGCTCTCCCTTCTTTCCTCCATCGATGGTGACAACGACGGCGCTGGCAGCGAGGAAGACGATCGGCACGGTGACGGGCTCGACGGCTGCGTCGCCCTCCTCCCCTCTCGGATCTCCCTTCCTTGCTTCCCCCTTCTCCCCCTATCCCTTCCCTTCTTCGTTCCTTTCTTTTTGCAACTATTGCTGCTGTGTGTTGCGGCTGGGTTTGGGAGCTGAGTGTAGGTGGAAGGGAACCAGGTCGGGTAATGGGTCACTGGGTTAGGGTTTCATTATTTTGAAAATTAGGGTTAGGGGTAATTTGATAATTTCAAATAAAATTAGAAATAATATAATAACTAAAACCCAAATTAAATCCAACACTAATTGTATATAGAAAATACTATTTGCTCATCAATTTTATAAATTATTTTTAATAAAATGTCCAAATCAAATAATTAGAAATAATATAATTAAATCATTTATCTTTCCAAAACAGCAGTATCAATATTTTAAAATATTAATTATTTAGTCCAAGTCATATAAAATCCTTATTGTTTCATAACTATCAACTTTATAGTTTAAATATAGAAAATAATCTAATAATTGTAAAATTGGATAATAATCTAACTTATTCCAAATTCAATAAATCAAAACTTGCTTTAATTATCTTTAATAAAATAATTTCTGAAATTAAGACTCAAATAATTATATGATTTGAGACTTGATCATAATAAGACTTTTCAAAAGTTCTGGGTCTTACATTCTACCCACCTTACAAAAATTTTTGTCCTTGAAAATTAAGGTAATACATAAGATCGTACATAGTCTTAGTACTTTTAAATACTTTTAGAAAAGTAAGAAGTCTTAGCATTTATGTATAAATGCTCAATTACCGAATATCCATAAGATTTAAATATAGGGGTAAGGCATAGTGTAAGGCAGAAGATACCAGCTAGGCTCGATGCAAAAGGTCACATAATCTCAAGACTTTACAAAAACTTGAGGAAACAAAATAGGGTGTAAATCAAGGTAGGCTTTCACAAAACGAAGCTGTTAAAGGCTACAAAGCATGCTAGTATTATACGGCGGACATAACGTTCGCTCATAGACCTCGTACCCATTTCAGAACTTCAACTTCCCAACTCCACCAATCACTTTATAGCCTCATAGCTGATCATAAGCCTAACAGCCACAAGCTCATAACGTCGTACACCTACCGCTTCACCTTCTATATACAGATATCGCGTCTTAAAGAACTAACGCATCGTATTACTACGCCTACAGATCGCACATGACATCAAAATAATTCTCGAGTCTACCCAGAAGGATACAATGTTCTAGAAAGGAGAGACAATGTCAAGGATAATACTCATAGATCTGAGAAAATGTATCCAATTCCAAGTAAACAAAGATGCTTAACAATGAAGTATGCTAGAAATAAATCAATTGACAACTTCAAAGATAACCCTTAGATCAAAGAAATTTAATAGGATCAATAAGAAGAAAATCAACGCATTAGTTTGAAACAAATTCAAGTTGAGTCGAAGAAGTATGAGATTTATAGAAGAGAATATCTCAAACCCAAGACAAAGCTCACTGAACTCAAGAGCACGATTAAAATACTTCCGAATACATTGTTCATAAAAGAATAAAAAACTTGCGGAAGAATCACTTCGCAATCTAAAAGAAAAGTTAAGTAACAAATTTCTCAGTTCTTCAATTTCTCATCTCTTACTGATTTTGATCCAGATCTGAATCATGCATATGTAATTTCTTGCCTCTGGTTCATCCTCTCGTGGCCTGCACTGTCATTGCGTCATCCTCTTCTCGTCAGTTCCATCTTTTGCTCATACTATGGCTTGGTGAGTTCCAGTTCTCTTGTTCAGTTATTTTTTTGATCCTTCAATCCTCTTTAATCTTTACTTGATAATTAATCTATACTTAATTTTATGTATAGTTATTAGTTAATTTAGGTTTTTAATTGGTTATTTAATAGTTAGGTTTTGAATTTAACTTTGTTGTTTATTTGAACTTTAGGTTTTGAATTTAGGTATAAATGAGTTTAATTGCTCCTTTAATCCAAAGTATGTTGTATTGTATCTTCAAAACTGAAAGGATATTTTGTTGGTTCATAGCTATCATACGGAAAACGGTCTCCTTAGTATAGATTCAATACATCAAAGGTGGTAATTAGAAGCAAGTTAGTTTGCTAACATTTTCATCTCCTTTTGTCAGATTAGCCAATCTTCCTAAAGAAGTGAAAGAGGACTTTGAGGATCCTCATAGTAGGTAAGTTACTCAGTAGTTAAGACTTCTTAATTCTTACTAATAAATTTTCACTTCACATACATATTCTGCTTCATTCTATGACCTCGAATATATTGTTATATTTTTGCACTACTCCACTGCTCTGTACATGAAACTTTTAAAGCAACAAATGACTTGTTCTTCATCTATCCACCATGAATTATTAGGTACAATTTTACTTGGAGTCATGGGAAAGAGAAACTTGAAATTGGGAAGCCTGGTAGATCTTTCATCTATTTGATATAAGTTCTTCGATGGATTCTCTTTGAGAAGATATAAATTTGCGTTGGGATACAATTTTGCTTTTGGCTTCTTCCAGACATTTTTGTCGTATAAGTTATTTTCGTACTATGGAATTGTGAGTGCTGTGAAAGTAAGTGGAGTATGAAGCTTATTTCGTTTCATAATTCTTCAATTATAATAATAATAAGTTTTACTTAAGATTTGGTCGGGTAAATTTTTTATTTTTTAAAAATTTGTTTTTAAAATATAACTTTTAATTATCAAGTGTGTATATATTGGCAAAATTTTCTTATTTTAAAAACAAAAACCTGAACTAATCTAATTTAAATATTTTTATTGTTGATAACTCTGATTTATACTAACTTAAAAGTTAAAACAAATCAGCCTAGTATCTTTAGGATCTTTGACTCAAATTGCAACATATATATTGAGCGTTATAGATATCCCTAAGATCTTGTTAATTAATTTAAATTATCACAACATTAGATATCTCTTTTATTCATGGATGATGATTCATATGTAACTTTTAAATATTTAATTTGACTTAGTTTTATTTTAAATATTTAAAATAAATTTAATTTTATTTTTCTAATTAATATCTCTTTTGTTCATATGTAACTTTTGTTCATTAGATATCTCTTTTGTTCATGGATAATGATTCATATGTAACTTTTGTTCATGGGATATAAGGGAATAGTTCATTGTTTAGATATACGACATTCTCACTTTTAGATAATTTATACCTCAGTCAATAAGCTCTTTTTTCCTTATAACTTGTAATTCAGTTTAGGTTGATGCCTATCTATAGCTACACTCATAGATGCCAAGTTAAAAATAGAAGCATTGGCAATTCTGTATCCTATGATCATACACATTTCCTTAGATTTGTGTTTTCTGTAGGTATCCATCATATTGTGGATCAAATATATGGCCCAGCAGTGCACTACTAGAACTCGAAGTGGGTATGGCCTGAAATCCGAACATATTTTACATTTATAGTCTTTATTTTCTGATGCCTAGGTTTATAGATTGATGTGTTCATATAAATTTTCCTTTCCTGTGATTTTATCTGAATGAATGCATAGATGATTTGTAGAATATGAATTGTGTACATGCAACAAGCAACTTATATATTCTCATTTATTTTTATTTATCGTTTGCAGTTTTTTTTAATGGGTGTGTGGGCTCCTTTTAAATATACAGCAGATGTATCTTCTTTGGTTAATTTTTAATTTCTAAATAGTAGTGTGCTCATTTTATTTTTTTTTATCAAATTAAGTGGTTGTTGTAATTCATTTGGTTCAAAACAAGGGTATCATGGTTTTTCTAAATTGAGAGTCTGCTAATTGTGTAAATTCAAAATAATTAAAAAAATGAGGAGGAACTGAAGCTAAAAGCTCTTATTTACTACAATATTGGTTAATTAGTTCTGGATTCTGTTTAGGTTTTTCTTGAATGCTTTCTCTCACTTTCTAGTCTCTAGGTATTCTACATGATTAAGAATCTTTATCAATCCTATGATTCTGGTTTATAATAATTCAGGAACCAAGCAAGGCTACAGAAAAATCTAATGTACCTAGCAATAATAGTTGATTCTCAACCACAACCACATTTTGTTGGACTGCTCTCCAAATTTTGCTTGTTGCCGCTATCGTCAATCCCTATTTCAGCAATTGTTTGAGCTTCAAAACAAGTAGGATTTTCTTATCTATATCTTAATAAGTGAATGCATGTGTTAGATTATATGTTGTACTTGATTTTATGCATTATTGTCAAGAATTCTTTGATCTCTTTTTCTAATTGTTTGGTAGAAAGTTTGGAGAGATACTTCTCCTATATTTAGTCTTGAGAGTTTATCTTACATACCTTCTATAATTGTTATAGTGTTATGCAAATTATAATGCCTTGTTCTGCAACAATAGTTTAGTAAAATGCTCCTTATTTTAGTTTTTTTTCTTCTCATTTTGCAGACATTTTAAATTTTATAATATTAGTTAGTCATGGATAAGAGTTGGATGCTCACACTGTGAACTTCTAAGAAGTACTTAGATGGGTTAGATGAGTTTCTTGATTTTACATTTCATAATGTAGTTGAAGGAACTTAGATTCTATGCCCTTGTAAGAATTGCAATAATTGTTCTTGGAAAAATTGAGAGGATGTTTACGAGCATTTAGTTTGTGACGGGTTTGATAAGGGATACAATAAGTGGATATTTCACGGAGAATGTAGATCTTCAAAATATGCTGAGAAGGATGGATCTGAAATACAAGATAACTTGGATAAATTGTTGGAAGAGACCTTCATGATGTCGAGGAAATTTGAAACGAGTCAATTTGATTACGCATTGGATGAGGATGAAAATGAAGAAGAGCCTGATGAAGAAACTAAGAAGTTTTACAAGTTGATCCGTGATGCTCATCAAGAATTATATCCGAGCTATAAAGATTTTAAAAAGTTATCAACTATTATTTGTTTGCTCCACATAAAGAACCTTCATGGTTGGAGCAACGTATCATTTAATATGTTACTACAATTACTCAATGAATTACTTCCTAAAGGCTTGTGTCTACCATCAACATATGAAGAATGCAAGTACATCATCAAGGACTTAGATTTCAATTATGAAAAAATTGACACTTGTCCAAATGACTATATCTTATACTGGAAGAAGTTTAAGGAATACACTACTTGTCCAAAGTGTGGTGTTTCTAAGTATAAAATGAAAAAGGTCCAAAGTGCTAAAAGAAAATTTTCTTGCAAGGTAACTTCTCGACCAATTCCGCAAAGATTTTGAGGTATTTCCCTTTGAAACCGAGGATCAAGAAACTATATATATTTTCGAAAACCGCCGATTTGATGACGTGGCACAATAAAGGTCGTAAAAATGATGGAAAACTAAGGCATTCGGCAGACTCACCAGCTTGAAAAACTTTTGATTCGTTACATTCATATTTTGCATTGGAGCCTCGAAATGTGAGGATGGGTTTAGCAAGTGATGGTTTTAACTCATATAAAACAATGAGTATTAGATACAGTATTTGGCCAATGGTTCTGACGATATATAACTTGCTTCCATGGGATTGCATGAAACAACATTCTATGATGTTGTCTTTGCTTATTCCCAGTCCTTCTTCTCCTAATAGAAATATTGACATATATTTACAACCTTTAATCGATGAGTTAAAGGAGTTATGGGAGAATGACTTTGAGACATATGATGCTTCTAGTGGGAAGTTATTTCGTGTACATGCTGCCTTACTTTGGACTATAAGCGATTTGCCTAGTTACTCTATGTTATCTGGTTGGCATACAAGTAGAAAATTGGCATGTCCTATTTGTAATTATGACACATGCTCTAGATTCTTGAAACATAGTAAAAAAATGTGTTACATGGGACATCGAGAATTTTTAGCATCAAAGCATCAGTGGCGAAAGGACAAGAAGAGTTTTGACGGTATGACAGAGCTAAGAACAGTTCCTGTGCCACTATTAGGGCCTGATATATTAGAAAAATTAGGCAATAGGGAGAATTCGTTTGGGAAGACTATAAAGAGGAGAAGAAATGATGATGATCTCTGGACTAAGAAAAGCATATTTTTTGAGTTACCATATTGGAGTACTAATTTGCTTCGTCACAACTTGGATGTAATGCACATTGAAAAGAATATTTGTGAAAATATTGTTGGAACATTATTGAATTTAGAAGGAAAATCAAAAGATCATCTCAAAGCAAGGCTTGACTTGGTAGATATGGAGATACGACATGAACTTCATCCAAAAAATATAGGACTAAATAAGATATTTTTGCCACCAACACGTTTCACAATGTCTTCAAAGGAAAAAAGTGTCTTTTGTTGTGTTTTGAAAAATGTGAAGCTTCCTAAAGGGTATGGCTCCAATATTTCTAGGTGTGTTCAACTGGAACACCACAAACTTTTTGGTCTTAAGAGTCACGACTACCATATTTTGATGCAAGACTTGCTTAAAATAGTAATTCGAAGAGCCTTACCAAAAGAAGTTGTGAGAGTTCTACTCAAGTTTAGTTCATACTTCAAGACTTTATGCTCTAAAGTTATCAGAATTGATGTTTTTGAACAATTAGATATCGAAATTGCACAAATTCTTTGTGAATTATAAAGAATATTTCCACCATCATTCTTTGTGCTAATGATCCATTTGTCTATGCATCTAGCATATGAAGCAAGACTTGGTAGACCTGTCCAATACCGTTGGATGTACCCAATTGAGAGGTGATTTATTTTGAAACCGATATCAATTCCTATACTCTTTATTTGGTGATATTTATCCTTCTAAAACTTTATTACTAATATCTATAGGTTCTTACTCAAATTGAAGAATTACGTCTGTAATAAAAGTTGTCCTGAGGGATCTATTGCAGAAGGGTATTTAGCAGACGAATGTTTGACATTTTGTTCAAGATACTTGAATGACGATGTCCAAACAAAATTCAATAATCCAACAAAGAATCTTGACGGTCCAATACGAAATGGGGTGATGATAAGTCTGGATCCTCTTATGTGGGAGCAATCTCATCGTTATGTATTGTTCAATTGTATTATCATCGCTCCATATATCAAGTAATTAATCATATATGCCTCTTTATTTTTTAATATTATCATACTTAAATTTGATACTTTTCACATTTATGTAGACAACACGAGGAGATTGTTTTTAGTGATGCTCATACTAGCCTTGGAGATAAATGGGATAAGACAAAAGACCATTGTCTTACCTTTACTGAATGGTTTGAAGATTTTGCTAGGAATTCATTTGTTAGTAAAGAGTTGAAGTGGTTGTCTAGAGGGCCAAATGTTGCTGCAAGAAGATTTTCTGCTTATATGATAAATGGTTATAAGTTTATAACTGAAGATTGTGAGAGAAAAACACAAAATATTGGAGTTATGGTTATTTCATCCACTGTCAAGTTTAGAAATGAGAAAGACAAGGATCCAGAAGTGAAAAATGTCACTTATTATGGAGTTTTAAAAGCTATACTTGAGTTAGATTATCATGGGAATTCTAAATATGTGCTATTTAAGTGCGATTGATTTCAAAGTAAAAAAATACAACTTTGGGTTAATACTTATAAATTTTAGAAAGCCAATTTATGAAAATGATCCATTCGTGTTTGCAACTCAAGTGAGACAAGTTTATTACACAGAAGATCCAAGTGATACTTGGCATGTTGTTACCAACACCATTCCAAGGGATTTGTTTCATATATACAGTGACTTAGATAATGATGACATGAAAAAGTTCAAGGATGGTCCTCAAATAACAAGTTTTATGCTTTATCAATCTACAAGTGTTGAAGATGATGTTAATTGGATTAGGGATGATATACCTGGAACAACAATTGATACATGCATCTTAGATAATCAACCAATGGGAGAAGAGTCTCAAGATAATCTTGATTTTAGTCATAAAGATATATCAATCATATGATTTTCTTCCTTCTAGGTAATTTCATACTCTCAATCCCCTTTATTAATAATTATTTTGTTGAATTGTGAGAATCTTGTAACAGTTTTTTTCTTTCAGGTTCTGCTGGGGGATATGGGTGCCGGAAAATCCAGCCTCATTTTGCACTTTAAGGGGTCAATTCCATGAATTTCAGGTTATTAATTATTATCTATCACATCGATATCAATTTTCTATATTCTGGTTGGTTTGCATGTGAAAATTTCCCTTTTTATTGGCTCTGTGTACTGAGTGTAAATCTCCTGGCACAAAATAATCTTTTGAAAAGAAAGTACTTTGTGAAGTTGTCAAACTTTTATTGGATGGTGATTCCAAAATAAATATTTATGGATATGAAGATTATGTTGCTGAATTTCTTTTATTTATGATGTTGACCTACAAGCATGTTTGGGAGATTAACAACTTTTCAAAATTGGACTTAGAATGCTATGACTCTAAAACATTCAATGCTGGAAACTGAGTAGTACAACAATCACCTTGCTTTATTGCTAATATATGCTTCCAAAGTGTATCTGAAATTTTGCTTTGCAATTTACTTACATTGGTCATAATGGTTTTTCTTGCAGGAAGATAAAACTATATCCCAAAGGAAACGGCCCTGGATTTGGCAGTCATTTTTCTTTATATTTAGCCTTATCTAACCCATCAACACTTTCTCCCGTTTCAAAAATATATGCACAGATAATATTACGTATACTTGACCAAAAGCAAGCCAAGCATCACTTTGGAAAAGGTAGAGTTTAGTTCATCTTTAAAATTGTATGAAATTTCCCTGATGCCAGGGACACAAATTGATAGTTTAATTAATATTTGACATACAAAAACATTTAATTCAATCCAATAACCTAAGTTCTCCTTTTCTCTACTTGTAGCTAATTACTGGTTTAGTTCCTCAAACCATGAACGTGGTGGATCAAGATTGATTCCACTCAGTTACTTCACCAGTCAATACCAGGATTTTCTGGTGAAGGATAGTTGCTTGGTGGAAGCTGAGGTCCAAATTCTCGGGGTGGTTGAAGCATTGTCTTGAGTTTGTCTATAGAGCAGTAACAATGAACTACCGAAACTTTTTCTATGTAATGGCTTACTTTTCTGATATGAGTTATATTAATTGAGTGCTTAGGCAGCTAGGCTTTAGAATGTGTTATGTGTAGTATATTGTGTATTTAATCATATAAGCATATTGAAGAAATAAGAAAATTGACTTATTAGACCAATTTTAATGTTTAAATATCTTGAATTTAATTTGTAAAGTGGGTGTAGAACATGTAATTGAAGAAAAAGATTTTAATTCAATATTTTGTGCATTTAAAATGTTACTAAAGATCTATTGTAATATTTTTTGTTGTTAGCAAAGAAAATCTTTTGTAACATTTATTAGAGTATTTCTATAGAATATCTATTGTAATATTTTTTAAAGTGTTATAGAAAGACTTATTGTGACATTTTTAAGTGTTACATAAAATATTTAGTGTAACATTTTTTAAGTGTTACAAAAAATATCTATTGTAACATTTTTCTAAGTGTTACAAAAAATATCTATTGTAACATTTTTCTAAGTGTCACAAAAATTATCTATGGTAACATTTTTTTAAGTGTTACAAAAAATATCTATTGTAACATTTTTACTAAATTAGTAAAACTCTTTAGTAACATAGGGTATATTTAACATTTGTTAAAATGTTACTAATATACATAAGTAACATTTTAATATGATTTGGTAATATTTTTTAAATTTTAGTAAAAGTCAAGTATGTAGTAGTGGAAGCACCATATATTTCCATTAGTGCTCAGCAAACAAGGTATGAATCTTCTTATTATTCTTTGCTCTTGTAGAGTTATTTAATAATTTTACTCTGCTATTCAGTTTTTATCCTATTAAACATATTTTATTATGTTTCTTAGTTAGGTTTGTAGAATATACGTCTTGAAATGGCTAGAGATGATAGAACCGAAAAAGATCAAAAAAGGAAAATATTCATGGAAGAATTGGAAACAAGTAAGTATCATTAAACATTGATCATTCTCTACTTCTAAATTAGCATATATTAACAAATTTCTTTCAATTGTAGGAACAAGTTGATGGCTTCAGACACGAATATGCTTCATTTGTTCTCTTTGATGAAATAAATCAGTTGAGAGATAAAGCCATTACGGAATCTGAAATTATTAGAGTCTTCAAGCCATCCTCTGCAATATTAAATCCTTTTTGTAGGTTTTCATCAAGAGATATAGAGAGTCAATAGGTTGAACATTGTAAACTGTTTAGAATTTTTCAAGTATTGAATTTTTTGTGAATTGTTTAGTTACAAACAGGTGTAAATATTTATTCAAAAGCTTTTGATGAATTTCTTTGTCATATTAAACTTGTATGAACCTGTCTGTACTATGTTGGGATCATGTTAATTTAAATAAATCTAGGTTCACAGTTACTAGATTTAATATATTAAAAAAATAAAAGCTGCACCAAAATTTGTCACATTGACACCTGAAACTATTACCATGAAACAATGGAAGAAAGTAATTTGAAAACCAACAGTGACATGATAAATGTAACACCACACAATCTAGAAAAGTAAACCTTATTTTTATTTCAAAATAAAATATTACATGAATTGCACTGAAAGTCACATGAAATGCACAAAAAATTATTCAATTAAACACCAAGATTCTTATTTCCTTAAATCACTGAACTGATAATTTATAATTTGTCCATAATAAAGGCTTGAATTTGACTGAATCACAAATCCACCAACTAAAAGGTTTAACTGCAAAAGGTAAATCATATATTAGCACAACTATTCACATGCACAAGAGACAATTTTTCACCTAATTAAAGCACATCAATTTTACCTCACTTAGAACTTTCTTTTTCTTTTTCTTTGATGCATTTGCAATTTGTTTTCCAGTATTTGATTTCAATCTATTTTTGGCATGTCCTATTGTTCTCACACGTGACAGATTTTGAAGGTCGTTAATATCATCCCAAAATGCATCTTCATGCGATAACAAATATTTTTCTTTACTTTTGCCTTTATATTCTTATATCTCAGTCATCACATTATCATAAGCACGGTGCAGAATCGTAGTCAACTTCTCAGATTCTGATACAAATTCACAAATATTGTGTGACCGAAAACTCCAATCATCAAATGTCTTACTTCTTGACTCTAATAAAGGCTCATCGTGGCTGCTCTTGATATGTGTGCGCCTCCTCTTTACATTTTTACTCCATCGTTCCAATATATATCTTGGTGCCACTTTATCTACTCGTTCAAAGCTTAACGCACTCAAAGAATGACGGCACAATATCCCTCTTGACTCAAATAATAAGCACTGACATTTTTCTTCGCATGATATCGCGTCATATGTAACCACAAACTTATTGAATGTTGAGTTTGAAACATGTTTTACAACTTCATATGTCGTAAAATCTAGAGCGGACTCTGTTGATCTTGTGATGCAATTCATCTTTCCTCTAAATTGTGCTTAAACTTCCCTGAATTTCTCATGAGTATACACATGCTGAAATTGAACTTCTATTGATAATTTTGTTGCACAAGGTATAACAGTATGAAAATCTGCAACATTAGATTCTCTCTCTTTTTTCTCTCTACTTCCTAGGCAATTATCATATTATTTTTATATATTAGATCAATGAGCTATTGTCTATAATAAACTTATTTAAAAAAGCATGCATGCTCTCGCTCCTTTGTGTGCTTCTCATTCCAATCCAAAAGTGGTGATCAAGATAAACTAGAATCCACAAATGGTGATCTTCAAAAGGCTCTAAAAATGATAAAATACATAAATTAGAAACCAAATGCACCGAAACGTATATAGGTTCGCACCTTTATTACTGAAGCAAAACACATAAATATCCAAACACTAAAAATAACATCAATTAATTATAATAAAGTTACCTTACCTGAAAGTCACTTATTGTCTCTAATACCATACTTCATAAGAAAATCATTCCAATTTCCATCAAATACATCTTTTGTAAAAGAGTTTCAAACAACATGACTCATCTCTTGTTTAATTTCTTCATGTCTCTTGTAGCTATTTAATTTCTGTAGAATCTTCTTCATAATATGCTAAATACACCACATATAGATTGTTGTGGGCATACAAGTCTCAATAGCCCTTTGCATCAATTCATATTGACCGGTAAGAATGCCTTTTGGAGTATTTTCTCCCATGCAATGAAGCCAACATTCAAATAACCATTTGAATGATTGAATATTCTTATTTTTCATCAAAGAACATCCAATAAGTGTAGAATGATCATGGTGATTCACATCAATAAAAGAACCAAAAACCAAATTATACCTGAAGTTAAAAACACATAAACAAAATCAAGATTGCACTGAAAAAAGAATCTAATATGAACTGAAACTTGTTTAAAAAAGAACATAAACCATAAACAACAAATTACATGTTTGTATTGTACATGGTATAAAATGAAACAACATCTACAAAATACTCACAAGTAGCCCTGCTTCTTGTATCCTGCTTTTATTTTCTCTGTATTTTCAAATTTCAAATCAGATAAAAAATAGAAAATAGAGAGAACAGAGAGAACGCAGAGCAATTTGAAAAAAAAGAAATCTACAGAGAAAGAAACCGTTTACTTAAAAAAGAAGTTATATATAATGGCGCGTTTAGTCAAAAGATAGTTAGAGATAGTGGCGCATGGATGTAAATTAGGTTATATCAACTTAGTTGAGTAATAAACTTAGTTGTAGAGTATTATTGAAAAAATATTAACTAAAAACTGCCAAAATTTATTATTTTTGACTTTATTTAATAAACTGTGATAAATAAATACTATATAAAGCAAATTTAAACTGTGTGAACAAATTGTTTTGTCTCACTACCATTTCTTACTATTACCATATGACTTGAAGTGGTAGTAAATGAGTAAAAGTTTACATACGTGTGCGTGTGGTACTAGTGTGGAGTGATTAATAGGGTGTTCATGGATCAGATCGTATCCGCAGATCCGCGGTAAATATCCACATCCGATTCAAAAATTGTAGATATGATCTGATTCGCAGATTGATCGGATTGAATAGGATCCGATCCGCACCCTTTAAGGATCGGATCGTGGATATGTGCTCTGCATCCGCGTATCCGATCCGCAGATCTGCAGATCCGCACAATAATAATTAAAATATATATATATATATATATTATATTTACTTGTTTGTATGTTTTAGTTAGTAGTTATTATTCATATATTGTATTATTTTATTTTTGTTATTTAGGAAAAGATTTATTAAAAATATTACAGGAATAAATAGGTTTAAAAGTGTGAAAGAAAATTGAGGGTATACCCGATATCCGATCCGATCCGCAAATGTGCAGATCGGATCGGATCCGACACTAAAAAATGCGGATATCATATCCGATGGGGATTATTCTGAACTGATCGAATTTTCGGCCATATCCGATCTGATCCGATCCAATCCGCGTACACCCTTAGCGATTAACGCTATTTTTATTTTAAAAGAAAAATTTTGAATTATATTAGAGTGTAAAATATATATTTTTGTCCCTAATGTTTTTAAAATATTTAAAGAATATCCCTAACGTTTAATTTGATTTAATTTTGTACTTAACGTTTGAATTAACTTTCAATTTTACCTTTATCGTTAAATTTTGATAGTCAACCGTTAGTCAACATTTTTATTCCAACTTTACTGTTAATTATTTTTTTTTCATTTTCAATTTCAACCCTAATTCTAACCACAAACCCATGCCTCTTAACTTTGAATCCTACCACCTCTAACCACTGCCAATAGCCCAACACCTTTCACCTCCATTGCAACCACTCCCATAACATCCATGCCAATATCTTGTAAGCTTCCATAACCTTTCTTCACTCATTCCCTACAAATTTATCAAAAAATTAAAACTTCAAAAGAACCAAATTTGAACTTCATATGCATAATTTGCAAGTTTTTACATGACCCAAATTGCCAAAAGTTCAAATTTCAGACACAAATTACGCCAATTGAAGCTGGAATTTCCAATCAGTAAAAGCAGGTAACGCAAAGCATTGAGGGTTTGTGTGGTTGGGGGAATTATAAATAATTTCTAAGAATTTTAAGATGGAAATATCATATTCCCATGTTTGTTTCAAAGTTTAAAAAGCTATTCCCAAGCAAGTTTGATTCCAGAGAACCAAAATACCATAATTTTAATTTCCACCTTCTCCCTGGGTATATTTGATTCCCATGAGAATGAAATCTAAGTAATAAAATAATACTTGAACCACACACACCTTGAGAGAAATAGAAAGATATGGCAAGCCATAGATGTCATCATGGACAAAAACGAGGAAGAAGTGAAGGATGCAAAGTGGGAACACCCGCAGAGCTAGAGAGAGATAGCTCAGCGGGAGTGACAAAAATGATGGGAGTCCGCGCTGTTGTGCCTCTAGTCACGATAATACATCGAGCGCTGCTGTTGCCGGAGAACAATGTTGTGCCGCTACAAGTGCTGTTTGAGGCTACCATTGCTGCTTTCCGCCTTGCCATGCGACGCCCTGTGCCACCCACAGAGTTGCTGCCGACGGCGTCCGCTCCTACTAAAGCAGTTTGCTGTTCTGCATCTGCACCGTCCACCGCCGTTTTTTGTTCCTGCTCAGCTACACCTCTGCTTGCTGGGATTGCTGCCGGAGGTGACAATGCGAGACAGATTCAGGAGGTGACATAAGGTGGAGATCCAGTCATAGGGGTGGAGAAGAAGAGGGAGGAGGAGGAGCAGCGATGATGCTCGAAAACGAGAGCAGAAAGGAAGAGGAAGGAGGAGGGGCAGCAGAGATATGATGGAGAAGATATGTAGAGGAAAGTAAAAGAATGATTTTTGAGTTTGATAGTCTGAGGAGAGAATTGAGTGGATGATAGTAAAAAGGATTTAAGGGTAAAATTGGAATAAAAATGTTGACTAATACTTGTCTGTTTATAATTTAACAGTAAGGATAAAATTGAAATTTATTTCAAACATTAAGAACAAAATTAAATTGAAATAAACGTTAAGAGTAGTTTTGAAAAATTTCAAAAAGGTTAGGGATTACCCTAAATTAGATTATAACTTGGATTCTAAGGGACCTCCGAGTAGACAATGAGCTTTAGCACATGATTAAATTAGTATATTGATATATACTTTGACTAAAGCATGATTGTTAAAAATCAAGGTTGTGAGAACTGGACCAGTCAATTAACTGATAAGATAATTGCTTCACTTGTTGAATGGTTCGACCGGAGTTCAATCAATTTAATTAAATATTAAATAAAATTATAAAAAATTCAACATATAATTTTAAATATTTAAATTCAATAATTTCTAACCTAATAAAATTCAAAATTACACAATTTTACCTAATAAATTATCTATAATTTATCAATAAAAATTTGTAAGCAACTTCAAAATATCAAAGTTTATAACTAAAGCAGATTAAATCGCACGTAAATGACAAACATAATGTTTAACATACAACTAAAAAAATTTTAACCATTAGAAAATCAGCAACAACAACATCATTCAATTTTCAAAATCAGTAACATTTCAGAAAATCAGCAACTCAGAATAAAAAAACATCAATAAAATCATCATCTATAACTCAGCAACTCAAAATTAAAACCAGCAACTCACAATTAAACCTAACTCAGCAACATAGAATCAAACAAGCAAAAATAAATTGAAGATAGAGAGCTTACTAGCGCGAGGAAGGAAGGGTGGTGATGATGACGGAGATAGCAAGAGAGAGCTCGAAGTAGGGCTGTTGAGCTTGGCAATGCCACAAGCTCGACCTTCATGCGATGGCGATGAGAAAGGGAACGATGAGAACCGCCACAAACGATGAGAACCTAGTATTATTAACAAAAGTATTAACAAATCTGAAAATTAGCATTTCAGTATTATTACCAAAAGTACAAATTACAAAACAAGCAAAAATAATTTCAAGCAATAGTGCTTACCGGCACAGAGGGAGGAAGGGAAGTGACGCTGCCAGAAGAATGGGAACTGTCGGCGAAGACACGCACACGCACACGCACATGCGCACACGCGCGCGCACACACACATAGAGACACAGAGAGAGAGAGAGAGACACACACACACACACAGACATATAGAGAAAGAGAGAGAGAGACACACACACACACACACACAGAGAGAGAGAAAGAGAGAGAGAGAGAGCCGAACCGCTGAACAGAGCTTCCACACACAACGCAACACCCACGGTCTATCCTCAGAGGAGAAGAGTTCGGCGATGATTGAAGAGGGTTGGTGGCTGCTGCAGCTACGTTCGAAGGAGGTTTGGCACTGGGGTTCTCCAATTTGAATTGTCAAAGAGAAAGAGAGGGGTCAAGTGCCTTCATACGGGTATTATTATTGGGAAATTTTTTTTTTTGGTTGCTAAACGATGCCATTTTGAGCTATAACCACTGAACCGAACATCTTTAAAAGTCTGGCCAGTTTCGACGGTTCGCCAATTAATTACCAGTTCGGTTGATTATCAATATTTTGTCATACGATTTTTGGAATCAACCAAATCGATCAAGTGATCGGTTTTTAGTTAATCCGATTGAAACCGGTCAGTCCAGTTTAATTTTCAGGATCAGGTTAAAAGCTATAATTTAGAAATTGACTTGTTTGTGTCTTTCTTTACTATATTCTTGGTACCCAACTACCCATTTCACATAAAAGTAGGAATGGCCTATGACTGAAACATAGTTAAATCTAAGTTAAGGGCTGAAAGGAAATTTACTTAAAGAATCATACAAGTAATCTTATAACTTGTACTTGTCGTTTGTTCTTTGTATATAGACAAGATCTTAAACACTTATCACGATATTGCGATTTGCGAAGGAAAATGTTAATGGTTTAGTAATCGTGAGAAATAATGAAATAAAAATCAAAGTGACTAATACCTTTATATTTTGATCATTTGCATGTAAGTCAGCAAAGTCAACTATTTAACATTGTTCTCACTTCTCATTTGCTTTGCAGAATACTAAAATTAACTTCTCCTTTGGCAATTTGCCATATGCTTAAAGAATATGGGCTTGGAGTGAGTTGGATACAATGCATGAAGAAAATTTTAACGCTACCCATAAAAACAAAAGCACGAATTGCATATAATTGGGCCTTTCCGCAGTCAGGGCCCACATGCTACAATTTATGTTGTTGTTCCCAATACATTACACCTGTTTAACTCGTGTATTAATGACCAAAAAAACGTGTATTGCACCTTTTATCATTTGTTTTTTATTTTAAGTAAATTACCATTTTTATCTATTTGAAAGTTTAGAATGCTGATAAATCTACTCACAAATAAATAAAACTATTATTTCTACCCGTGAAAGATAGACTTTTGTTAACAAAACTATCCATCCTAAAAAATTATTTAAATTTTTCAAAATACTCTCTAATATAACGTAACTCTAACTTCTCTTTTTACTCCACACCACCACTTTTCCAATCCCAAACCCCACTACCACTCAAATCTTTCTTCACTGCCGCTCTCATCCCCAACTATCACCATCACTGCCGTCATCACCACCACTGCCCTCACCACCTTCTCTAACACCACTGCCATCACCCCCCTCCGACAACAGCCTCCCGCGCCAACGTTTCAACTTTGAAGCACTGCTCACGGAGCTTTGAAGTTGGGATTGAGAGGTTCGAAGATTCAGCAATATGTTGTCGTTATAGTCTATTTTAATTTTTAATTTTTAATTTTTAATTTTTGTTGCTTCATTCTCTAATTCTGCATCTCCATAATTGACTTATTATTGAATTGTAGATATATGATTGTTGAATTTGAATGTTTCACTTCTATTGTTGGGATTTGAATGTATTTATAATTCTGTTGCTAACAATATGGTTCGGTTGAGACATTGTTATTTGAATTTGAATGTGAAATTCTGAATCTGAATGCTCCTTTTCAAAATAAATTTTCCAGCAGTGATAAATAACTTCTCTCACTCTCTTTGTTTCAGTTTTCTCTCTCACTCTTCCTCCCTTGTTCGATGGTAGTGGTAAAGAGAAGGATTTGGAAATGGTGATGATTGGCTGTGATAGTAGTGGTTGTGGATGAGAGTGGTGGTGAAAAAATATTTGGGTGGGAGATGTAATGTGAAATAAAAAAGAGAAGTTAGATTATAATAAAAGGTATTTTAGAAATTTTAAATAATTTTTTAGAGTTCGGATAGTTTTGTTAGCAAAAGTCTATCTTTTCTGTGTAGAAATGATAATTTTTGTTTATTTGTGAGTAAATTTGTCAGCGTCCTAAATTGTCATGGATAGAAATAATAGTTCACTATTTTATTTTTTAAAACATTTACAATATGCACAACGCGTATGACATGATTGACATCTGAGTGACAAGCGAGAAAAAAACTCAAAAAGTATGTAGAAGATGCAGAAACCTTCAGACGTGCTATAGAAACATGACAGATTACAAGGTAGTGAGGTACGAAAATGAACAATGATGTAAAACAGACCATAAGATGAGCAGAAAAGTAAGTGGAGATCAAGATGTGATGGGGTATAACAATCATGAATTCATAATACAGTGCAACATGTCCACTGCGTCATTCTCCAAAAGCTACTTCGTTGATTTGTTTTATCATAAACATATCTGATCCTAGTGAACTACAAAAAGGCTTGAATTTGCTTTCATCAAACTAAGCACAAGTTATTTTTTTATGTTATATATATATATATATATATATATATATATATATATATATATATATATATATATATATATATATATAAGGAGTCAAATACAGAAGAACAATATAAAATCTAAATATAGATATTATATAATGTGCGCAAATCCACAATCAAGATAGTGAAAATCAATGAGTGGAACGTTGAATCCGTAAAGCTAGTAAATAAAGAAAGTAGTTCATAACCAGATAATTGCTGATATAATATAAGGATATGAACATTAAAATGACAATGAAAATAAGCATAACTTCACTAGTTCTACTACCTTATATATCGAGAGCAGGTATAATCACAATCAAATCAACATCTATGTGTACATGTGCGTTGGCTTATCATGCAAGTCAAGTCTCACAAAGCGATCATAAAGAACATAACTACAAGAATAACAGACAGTACTATATGAACAAATTTGTTTAGTAACCCTGAAGAAGAAAAAAAGGACGCACCAGAAGATTTATGAGAGCATAAATTTGGTTCTGGTGGCAATCTATCAAATCTATTGCCAGATAAAAGCAAGGACAACAAAGAAGACGACAAACAGAAGGAGCCTCTTCAGGTAATAATCTTGTTGCCCTTGACCAGCATGCAGAGGATATCTATGAGCATGGACACCGTGAAATGAATTAGAGTATCCATAAGGATAACCAGCTGCTCCACCATACATGGACCCATTATGATATCCGTGCAATTGAAAGTTGAACAAGGATGGTATAAAACCACCAAATGCCGCAGACAAGGTGAAATTCCCAAATCTTGCAGTCGCCATTGGTGCAAAGCCTCCCAAGCCACCCATTAGACCAAATCCATGTTGATGAAAATGGTTTGCTTCGGGAGGAGGAGCTGCAGTTTCAGGTCTCTGACCGGTAGGACGATGAGGGATATTAAGACCCGGAATAGTTTTTGATCTCGGGTCAGTTGATGTCTTCCCTCTCCCATACAATGGAACCAGCTTCTCCTCCTCAATGGCGGCCTTGCAGACGGGGCATTCTTGCGATTGCGAGTGGAGGTGAAGCCACTTGTAGAGACATGGCCAGCAGAAGAGGTGGCCACACAAAGTGATAATTGGGTCTTGTGCTAAATCGAAGCATATGTTGCATTCAAAATTGCCAGCATCATTGTTGTTATTGCTGTTGTTCGAGTACGAAGGGCTTGGGGGAGACTTGCTCGTTGATTCCCCAAACCCACTTGCCATCTGCAGAACCCTAAACCTTCAGATTCCTATGCAAATTTATCTACAATCTATATTAATTACGTATGAATTTCTCCTACTGTAAACATATTATTATTTGGAATAGTGCTCAAAGATTTTATATCCGATTCATAATTCCTAATTCCATTGTTTTAAAGCAGCAAAATACATTTCAACAACAGAGAGTGAGAGACCATGTAAAAGCTCCATTGAAGGACGGAAAAGAAAGAACCCGTAAATTGCAAAAAAATTAAATTGAAGGACGGAAAAGAAAGAACCCGTAAATTATTATTTGGAATAGTGCTCAAAGATTTTATATCCGATTCATAATTCCTAATTCCATTGTTTTAAAGCAGCAAAATACATTTCAACAACAGAGAGTGAGAGACCATGTAAAAGCTCCATTGAAGGACGGAAAAGAAAGAACCCGTAAATTGCAAAAAAATTAAATTGAGAATATAATTGATACATGAATATCCATGAAAAATACAAAGGAATTAGTGTGAACACATTCAAATTAACAATACCGCAGATCTGGTTTCATCAAAATCACAGAACGAGGGAATTAGGGCTAACAAAAGGGCACAAGGAAACGAAATTGACGAAGAAAGAAAAGGAAATCAGAGGAATAGTTGAAAACAAACCTGCAGACACCAAAAGAAGTAAGAGAGGGGAGATATCAGAAACGCGATCGATCCCGCATGTCAAAAGTCAAAAATGCAAAATGGAAAGCAGGAGCTTCAGTTAATTTTTATTTTGTTTGATATGCGATTTCTTCATAAAACAAACTGGAAAAAATAAATGAGTTCAATTTAATGCAAATTTATACAGCGTCTTTATTGTATTTATTTATCTTATCCAAAATGTGTTCTGTAAAATACTTTTTATATTTATCGGTTGAGCTAATATATGTTTTTAGGCAAAAATTAAGATAATTATTAGTAAAAAATTTTAAATATTTTATTTTAATAAATACATAATATTTATATTGAAATTAAATTTTACACATTTTTTCGCAACAACTTTTTTATTAAATAATTTTAACATATATCCTTAAAATATGTTAGATAAATATTATATTTTTTAAAAGATTCGGTATATTATTTATCGAATAATATCTACATAAAAGTGTTTTTCGCTTACAAGTTTTACAAGTTTTGAAGAGAACGAATCCGCTAAACGCGTTGCTTATGTTACGTACCTTTCACACGCTATATAACAGACTTTTAAATCAATCCAAATCAATTAACGCGCGAATATATAACTTCTAATTTTCAAAAGATTTCGTTTCCTTTTTCGAGTTTCTTGCCAAATTTGTTCGATCTCCTTCATGTGTTCTCTCTTTGCTTTCTCATTCGTTGTTTTACGTGCGTAACACTGGTTTCTTCTTCGTCATTCACGTGAGTTTCTCTGTTTGTATTCTTGTTTCGTTTTTTTCGATTTTCATGGTTTCTGAAATCAAGCTTTGAACTCTTTTTGAAGATAATGGATGATTCAACTTCAGATTGTCAGCTGAACCAGGGTGAAGTGGATTTTGAATTTAAATCGAACGAAGTTCCTGAGGTGTGATTTAGTTTCAATTAATTATTGAATTTGAATTTGATGCAGTTAGTCGTTCATGATTTTCTAGCTGAATAATCCATGAACATTGACTGTGAAATTAATGCGTAAACATAATCTGTGAATTGAATCTAATGTACTAGTTTTGATTAATTTTCTGCATTTTATATCAGACGTTCGGGTGTAGATAAGAACTTTTGGGTGTATTTTAGGGGAAGTTTGGGCGTATTTATATTTTATGGCTTTTCTTGTTATTTTAGTTGAGTTGTTGTCGTTCGGGTGTAGATTAGGAATTCTTGGGTGTATTTTAGATTTTAACATGGTGTATTTTGCAGCCCCTATGTGTTGTTGATGACCAATTTGTTCCCAAGGTTAGAATGACTTTTACCACCCTTGAAGATGCTGCAAAATTTTACAAGGACTATGCCAAGACTACAGGTTTTTCTATAAGAGTTCGGAGCACAAATAAGAAGGAAAACGAGATTAAGAATCAATTGATTACATGTAGCAGAGAGGAAAAATAGAAATCTAAAATATCTCCGACCGAGAAGACAAATCCCACAGCTGGTTTAAATTGTCCTGCAAGAATTTATATACACACATTGAAGGATGTTGGTGCTTGGATCATTTCGAAGGTCGTGTTGCATCATTCACACCTTTGCTGTCCAACTAAAGCAGAGATGCTCAAACAGCACATGGAACTAAGCATGTCCGTTCGTCGTACAATAGAGAATGACGAGGAGGCTAGTATCAGACCAAGCAAAACTTACCAATCATTTGTTGCAATAGCTGGGGGTCACCGTGAGTTAAATTTTATCGAAAAGGATGTGAGAAATTACATCACGAGAGAAGTGCGGAATGTTTCGAAACAAGAAGATGCAAAGGAATTCGGAAAATATTTATTAAGAATGAAAGAGAAGAATCAGAATTTCTTTTTCGAGCTCGAACTCGAGGATGATCAATCGATTAAGCTGGCTTTTTGGGCCGATGCAAGGAGTAGAGCTGTCTTTGAGTATTTCGAGATGTTATTTCATTTGACACCACCTACAATACTAACAGGTAATATGATGTTCTTGTTTATGATGTTAAATTAATGTTGTTTTATGAATCTGCTGCAGAGGTGTATATTGGATATTTTTGGGTGTATAAAATCATTTTTTGGGTGTACGTAATGATTTTTCATTCTGCACTATCGTAATTTGTTTCAGGTATAATTTGGTTTGTGGTTCTTTTGTCGGGGTGAATCACCACGGTCAGTCAACACTTCTTGGATGCTCTTTGATGAAAAACGAAGAAATTAAATCATTCAAATGGTTATTTCAATGTTGGCTTCGTTGCATGGGAGGAAATGCTCCGAAAGGGATTCTCACCGATCAATGCGCATCAATGAAAAGGGCTATAGAGGCTTGTATGCCAACAACAATTCACCGTTGGTGTATTTGGCACATCATGAAGAAGATTCCAAGAAAATTAAATGGGTGCAAGGGACACGTAGAAATTGAACAAGAAATAAGCCAAGTTGTTTGGAACTCTCATACCAAAGACTCATTTGATAGAAATTGGAATGATTTTATGCTGAAGTATGGTCTTATGGACAACAAGTGGCTTTCAGGTAATGTTGTTTAAAATCTGCAGCAGAGGTGTAAATTGCATTTTTTTTGTGTAATATAGCCTTATTTGGGTGTATTATACAGATCTTTAAGAAGACCGTCATATATGGGTTCCAATTTATCTAGATCACCACTTCTGGGCAGGGATGAGAAGCACACAAAGGAGCAAGAGCATGCATTCATTTTTAACAAGTTTATTACACGGAACAGCTCGCTTATTCAATTTGTCAAACAATACGATAATTGCCTCAGAAGCAGGGAGCAAGAAGAAAGAGAATCGGATGCTGCAGATTTTCATATGGTCATACCGTGTGCAACAAAATCCTCCATTGAAGCTCAGTTTCAACATGTGTACACTCACCAAAAGTTTAGGGAAGTTCAAGCATAATTCAGAGGAAAGGAAAATTGTATCACAAGATTAACGAACTCCGCTCTAGGCTATTCAGTATACGAAGTTGGAGAACAAGTTTCCAGCTCAATATTCAACAAGTTTGTGGTTACTTACGACTCAGTAGCAGCCCAAGTAAAATGCCAATGCTTATTATTCGAGTCAAGAGGCATATTGTGCTGTCATGCACTAAGTGTGTTAAGCTTTGAACGAGTAACCCAAGTGTCACCGAGATATATATTGGAACGATGGAGCAAGAACGTAAAGAGGCGACACACACACATCAAGAGCAGCCACGATGAGCCACTGTTGGAGCCAAGAAGCAAGAGGTTTGACGAATTGGTGTTTCGTTCACAAAATATTTTCGAATTTGCATCAGAATCGGAGGAGCTGACTGCCATTCTGCACCGTGCGTACGATAACATCATGGTTGAGATGGAAGAACTTAAAGCCAAAAGGAAAGGGACATGTTCGTTATCTCACGAAGATGCCAACTTGGAATCCGTTAACGAGCTTCAAGGCCCTCCAAGGGTTCGAACAAGAGGATGTCCAAAAAATAGGTTAGGTTCAAAGTTGGACAAACAGATTGCAAATCCCTCAAAGAAGAAGAAAACGAAAGCTCTAAACGAGGTAAAAGTGATGTTCTTTAAACATGTGGTGATTGAGTTTAATTTTCTTGTTAATATTTTTGCTAATATGTGAGTTTATTATTTCCAGTTAAACCTCTTTGATGTTGCATCAGTGGTGCGTCCAAATTCCAGCCAATATCAAGGACGTGTTATGAATTATCAGTTCAGGGAACCAGAAGCAGGGGATAGTTTTTTGGGTGTATAGTTACAAAATATGGGTGTAAAGCTTAGTTTTTTAGGTGTATTTCTGAATTTTCTTCTGTTTGACATTTTACATATATATATATATATATATATATATATATATATATATATATATATATATATATATATATATATTTCAGATGCTGCTGTTTATGTTATAAATTATTGTTTTTTTTATTTTTTTATGGTTTAGGGTTTATGGTTTAGGGTTAGGGTTTAGTTTTTATGGTTTAGGATTTAGGGTTTAGGGTTTAGGGATTAGGGTTTAGGGATTAGGATTTTAGGGATTAGGGTTTAGGGTTTATGGTTTAGGATTTAGGGTTTAGGGTTTTAGGGGTTAGGGTTTTATGTTTTTAGGGTTTTAGGGTTTATGGGTTTAGGGTTTTAGGGTTTAGGATTTAGGATTTTAGGGTTTAGGGGTTTAGGGGTTTAGGGATAAAGCATCATGGGATAGAAGTTTGGGTGTATATTTAACTTTCCTTAGGTGTAAAATTTGATGTTATGGGTGTAAAATTCGATGTTTTGGGTTTATAGTAGGTTGGGTGGTTTAGAGTTTAGGGTTTAGTATTTAGAGTTTAGGGTTTAAGGTTTATGGTTTAGGGTTTATTGTTTAGGGTTTAAGGTTTTAGGGTTTATGGTTTAGGGGTTTTGGGTTTAGGGTTTAGGGGTTTAGGGTTTTAGGGATAAAGCATCAGGGGATAAAAGTTTGGGTGTATATTCAACTTTCCTTGGGTGTAAAATTTCAAGTTATGGGTGAATATCTGGTTTGATTTTTCCTTCATATTTTAGTACCTATAATTCAGACCTTTTGAATACAGTAGAGAGAATTTAATTATGGAATTTTTTTTACAATAAACTGGATTATAATTGGCAAATTTTTACAGCATGTGTTCAATTTCTTACAAGACTATATAACAGTTAGATTAATCAGTGTCAATATCATTAGAATCTATCTGACAATATGGACTCAATAACAATGAGGATGGCTTGGATAGTCTTATTGCATCACTTCCCCTAATGGCTTCAAATTTGTCTTGATTCATTTCATTGAATATAATTCGGAAAGCATATTCTACTCTATAGTGGTCCACCTCGTCCTGCAGTTTAAAATAATTTTCTTTTTAATCAACCATGTTAATTTAGTAAAGTAATATAAAGTTATATAGTTTTTAAACACAATTACCTGGGTCCAATTGTCCCACTCATACTTCCCCCTTTTAATGTTTTCGGGCTGAATTATGAATTATCTCAAGCCACTTCATTACATAAATAGCACAGTCATAGCTGAAAAACAAGAAATAAATTAGCAAATTACATATAGGAAAGTTTAATTTTCAGATTGAAAGATTTATATCTTGTCTTTTGGCCTGAGATGTTAATGTATGGTGGATGAATTTCGTGATCCTTTCTCTTTAGAGGTGCCCCCCAGCATATACTCTCATTCTTGAAATTACATATCCCTTAAAACACAAAACAAATCAGTAACATATGAATAAATTTAATAAAAGAATACACCCAAAGGAGCACAAAGTTACACCTTATATTGAACATAAATACACCCAAATATTAAAATACAAAACACAGAACCAACTTACAATGAATTTATTTATGTCCATTCTGGCATTGGATGGACATGTCTTATGATATGGGTCGAGTATATAAAATTTTTTCTTTCTTGTATCAGCCACCCATAACCACCAATGGTTTGAATAGCAAACAAGTGCAAAAATATGAAGCATGTCCACATTGAACAGTGTTTTAATTTATTTGGCACATAAGTAAAGAATGGTAATAAGAAGTTTTAGAAACGAAAACTTATATAAGGATGTGATGCTAATTTTTTAAGGTCCAAGAAGGGTATCAACATTGGGTAGTCTTCCACCTTGAATGGCTTATTGGTTTTAGGCTGTAAGAATACCCCATTTGGATGATTTCCAATGGTCATGTTCTGCAACAATTGTGAAACACCAAATGAATACAGAAAATACACCCAAATAAATACAAAAAATACACCCAAGATTTGTTGAAGTACAACTTACCACAATATCAGGGGGGAGACAGTATATTTCTTCTTGAAACCTTTTAATGTTTTGCTGGTTAAGGATGAGGCACGTGGCAGAGACAACCTAGGAAAAAAAAGCCCAAATCAATTTACATCAATCAACATTGCAGTTACTTTTAATGATAAAATCATTAATGTTATTCTAATATTACCTCAGCTTCTATATGTGTATCAGCTTTGAGAGATGCGAAGTGGACTTTTGACAAAATGTATCGATCTTAGGCATTAAGTATGCACATGGCGTCATACTCATTAGTGGCTCCATCTCCATATGTTTTCACACGTATGGCCTAGATGTAGCATTTGTCTTTCATTTCAGCCGTCATTTCATTTGTCTTCACAGGAGTTTCAAACTTTTCAAAACTTTCTTCGCCACTTTGCTTTTGAATCTGTGGACTTTTACCTTCTGTTTTCACCCCACTGCATGCAATTTTTTCCACCAGCTCCCCTAATTGTTCTATTAGTTTTGACATTTCAGGAGTTTTCGCCCTTTTCCCCTCTTGCGTTGCTGCACCCTCTTGCGTTGCTGCTTCTTCTTGGCTTGAATCAGTCAAGCCGAGGCTGAATGATGGCATCGGACCTTCTTTAGGAATGTACGATGCTGTCCGTGCCATCATCATCAGTGCAGCAGCATCTTCTGTGGTTGGATTACTGCGTGATGACATATAACGTACTATAAGAATAAGAATAGACGAATGATATTGAAAACAGAATTTTACTCTGCTGAACTTACATTTTAGATGGAGCTGATGGAAGCGTGGGTGTGCTTTCTTCAGTTTTTGGGGGTGGTTCTGGAGGGTTGCAGGGTTACATAAAATGAATCATGTTATAAAAAAAACTAATTATAGAACAATTGTGAAGATATACACCCCAACAAGGACCATATACACCCAAACAATAACCAAATACACCCCAAGATTATTCCTTACCTTTTTCTCATTTCTTCATTAATTTTTTCACTTGGAGACTTTGCAGGGGTTGGTTTAATTTCTGGCACAGGGGTTGGTTCAATTTCTGGCACAGGGGTTGACTGGAACAGAGGTAGATAAACTTGAATCGGAACTCTAAACAAGACAAAAATAAAAGGTTAATAAAGCCCGTGAAAATAAAATGGTTATAAGGTTGAAATATACTTGAAAAACTCACATTGAAAGTGCTTCAGTTTGTGACTGTGTCTCTACTCGCACAACCATCATGTTCTCTTCAGCTAGGTCATTGGCGGATTCTTCTACTAGGCTCAATCTGAAATACACCCAAAGAAAGTAAAAAATATACCCGAAGCATTCAAAAGAAACACAGGCTTTGTTTTTTGAGAACTTACGTAGTTGCAGTTTTTGCTTTTTTTTTTTCCTGTCTTTTTTTTTCTTGTATAAAACATTAAAGGGCTTTTTTTTTCTAAATATATATATATATATATATATATATATATATATATATATATATATATACAGAATTAGAAACAGAAGGTAATAAAAGATAAAATCAACCGGTATTAGAAAGAGAAATTACATGCTCTTCACCGGTTTGTTTATGCTGCTTTGATTTGTGTGTCCTTGAGACAAAGGATCATCGCTTCCTAAGTTTACCTCCGATATTTTAAACATAGAATAGATATCATTCAGTAAAAATACCATACGCTTAAATCAGGATAACAAGATTTAATTTTATCAAATAAAGGTTCTTACGTCTCGGATGAGTCATAGTGACCTTCTATCGATCGCAGGTCAGCTCCCTTCTCCCTGGGAAACCAGAAATAATTATTAGCAACGAAAACAACTTAAAATCGGTAATATACACCCCAAACATAACAAACCCCTGTGCAGCAGATTTTTCATTGTTTTTCTTCTTTTTAGATTCCCTTAAGAATTCTTCTAATTCTTCAGTTCCAATTTCAGATCTGACAGTACATGCATAAAACAACATGTTAACAAATATAATTTTGATGGTAAATGGTAATATAGCTTTACAAAGTATCCTACCCATGATAGGATTGAGTTTGTTCAAGAGATGAATTCTCAACAATGAGCTTGCTCTTTTTGGATTGCGTCCTGGGAAAAAAAAGTATGAATCAGAAAGATAAAATAAAATTGATCAGAAAACACTATCCAAAGAAGTGCTTACTTTTTGGCTCTAGTCTGAATTTTTTTCTTTGTTTTTTGTTTTTCTACTAGTGATGATTCTTCGCTTCTGAAAGTTAATAAGAAACGCTCTGTTAATACATGAAATTTTGAGAATAAACGGAAAAGAAAGCGATGATAATTTTAGAACATTACTCATCATTCGATTCATTTTCTGAATCGGAATCCTCCTGATTCTTCTTCCTTTTTTCGGATTCCATTCTGGAAGGCAAACAATCATTATTAAAAAATACACTAAAAGTGACAAAATACACCCAAGTATGTTACTTACTTTTTAGCTGTTCGGGCGGGTTGTTTCCTTTTTGGTTCATCTGAGTCTTCTTCAGTCTCAGATTCAGAGGAAGAATAGACTTCAGCTTCAGATGTTTCACTCTCAGATGATGATGAACTTGCCTTCCTTTTTTTGTTTTTTTTTTGTTTTTTTCTTTCTTTTCTTTTTCTTCATTTGTTTCAATTTCTCTTTTGTTTCGGCCATCTTTACAATTCCCTGAAACAGTAAAAATGTTAGTTAATAGCATCCACGTAAATAAAATACACCCAAGATATTCTTTTCACTTACCATATGTTCATCCATTTCTGCTCTCATCCATTTAACCAACTGCTCTCTATTCCAGTTGGCAATCCAGGGTTGTGGAGGTCTTTCTTCTCCTTTCTTGTCTTTGTTTTTTGACAGATGGAAGTAGACTATCATCAGGGCAAACAGGCATCCGTCGATTGACTTTTTCTTTTTCAGATTGTAATCAGTTATGCGCTTGATGATGAAATTCAGAACATGGGCTCCCCAGTTGCCCTCCTTTATTTTGTCCATCTTAAAAATTGGTGCTAGGTGCACAGGGGAGATTTTGTTTATTTTGGTTGGCAACAGGAACGCCATTTGTATATAGAGGATGAAAATCCTCTTGAACATGAGGCGATCCTGTTCATTTCCAACACCAATACTCATCATCTCACCCGTCAGACTTTTTAGAGTCTTCCCCTGGAATCTTCGAAAAATCTATTTGTTCTCTTCAGAAAGTTTCTTATAACTGACTTTCTGAGGAAATAGATCTCTTACAAAAAAGAAAATAACTTATACTGAAAATCACTTGAAATACACCCAAATATCACTCATATACACCCCAATATGACTCATATACACCTATGTTTGTTTCTTGATTATATGATAGCACTATAGTAGAATAAGATATTACGAAGAATGGAAGTATAGAGATTTTCTGTAATGAGTTACCTGATGCGTTGAGGCCAAGTGCAGCCCCTATTGTGTTGGGTTTAACTCTAAACGAACCGTAGCCGTTTCGAGTGTGTTTTTCCCCAATTTAAAGGAGTTAGCCAACTCCTTTAATAATTTGTGATGCACCCTTAGTGGCGGGATGTGCATCAGTCCACCGAAACCTAAATCCCAAACAATTGCTTTCTTTTCCTCGCTCATATTTCCAAATTTTTCACTCAACAAATGGGTTGCACACTTCAAGTCTTTGGTTTGTTGTAAACAAAGCAAAATTAGAGTCATTAGAATAAGATATATTTGTACTATGAAAAATTGATTTGATCTAAGACATATATTTGTGCTTACGTTTTTTCCACCTTTGTTTTTGCTTGCCATTTTTACTGCAATGAAAAAGAGATGCTGTCAATATATAAAAAATATACCCATATATCAGTCAAATACACCCAAATACCATCCACATATACCCAAACCTAGTCCCATAATCATTTAATTAAATCAGTTCAAAATCATATTCAATTCACTCAAACATGCATAAAATGACACTACAAGGTCAAGCACAATTAGAACAGTACCAATTAGACTTCAAAACTCCTAATATATATATATATATATATATATATATATATATATATATATATATATATATATATATATATATATATATATATATATATATATATCAGTCCCATACACCTCTATATTTTTTGGATTATATGAGTTCAGAAATATATTTAAGTTCAAAATGCCACTAGAAGCAACAGTTGCATGCCAAGTTCGAGATATACACCCAACAATCGGCCATATACATCCAAAAATCTGCCATATACACCCAAATACAGTCCCATAATTATTTAATTAAATCAGTTCAAAATCATATTCAATTCACTTAAACATGCACAAAATGACACTACAAGGTCAAGCACAATTAGAACAGTACCAGTTAGACTTCAAAACTCCTAATATATATATCAGTCCCATACACCTCTACATTTTTTGGATTATATGACATTATATGAAATAGAAATATATTTAAGTTCAAAATGCCACTAGAAGCAACCGTTGCATGCCAAGTCCGAGATATACACCCAACAATCGGCCATATACACCCAAAAATCAGTTAGAAGAGAAAGAGTCTTTCATGTAAACATGCACAAACCTACTTAAAAAATATGAAAACATGCACAAAATATGTACCAAAACACACGTTAAAGCATTCACTAGAAGTATGTAAGATAGCATAAACGAAGAACAGTTTCATCAGAACAGTAATATGAGATCTAAAACAATAAGAACAGTAAAACCTAGAAGAACCTAGAAGAAATAGAGCGAGAAATACTGACGATATAGTGCTTCAAATTCGAAATAAAAAACAGAAATGTGAAAAACCTTGAAGAACAGTAAAACAGTACGTTACCTTGAATAATGTTTCTTCCTTTTTCCTGCTGATTTTTTATGGAGATTTGTATCTTTTGTTCTTGATTTCTTCTACTCTTCGCGAGGAGTTGGAACGTTTCTTCGAATGTGGCTTGAAACTTGACAGTTTGCGTTTTGTTTGAGGAAGAAGAGGAAGAGTGTGCCATAATGAGCGTGTTTTGAAAAACGCAACTATTGTGTGAGGCGTGTGTGTTTGACGCTTTATTCTAAAGATTGTGTGCGCGTGGTTTTTTTTTGGGCTGGGCCAACTTGTATAGCTTGTAAGCAAAAAAGGCTTGTATGTGTAGCAGATCTGATTATTTATTTATCTACTAGAGTAGACTATTATATATGGTTAATTACGATTTTGATCCCTAAGATAGGAGCTGAAATTTTTTTCGTCCTCAATCTTTTTTTACTTACAAAATCGTCCCTATGGTTTAACCTAATTTTAAAATCGTCCTTTTTACCAAAATTTTATTTTTTATTACTAAATTACTCTTGATTAAAAAAATATAAAATAAATAAAAAAGAAAAGAAAGAAAACGGGTTAAATGGGAGAAGGGAGTCAAGGGACCACCAGGGGGAAGAAGAAAGGGGAAGGGATCACGAGGGGGAAGGTGGGGGGGGGAGCCTCCGTCGTCCTGGGTTCGTCGCCACCGTCACTGACCGCGAAGAGAGAGAGAGAGAGAGAGAGAGAGAGAGAGAGAGAGAGAGAGAGAGAGAGATGCGCGAGCTAAAGGGATTCGCGTCCTCCACTGCCGCCGGTGCTTCTGGTCCTCGCTGCCACTTTTGGTCCTCGCCGCTCACCGCTCTACTCGCTGCCCTCCTCGCCGCTCGTCACTTCTTCCCGCGTCCTCGCCGCTGCTCCATGACCCTCACCGCCCGCCGCTGTTCCGCTGGTCCTCCCCACTCACCGTGCTGAATTGTGGCTTGATCTGTAATTTCTGTTGACGTTGCTTGTAGCTGTTGTGGTTGAACTAGTAAATTGAAATCCAATCCCCTTCCTCTTCTTCTTCTATGTGAAATTTGTTGTGAAATTTTCTGTGTAATTTTCTCGTTGCGTGTTGCTTGGTGATTTTGATATGTTGATGTTGCTGTTGTGTAAATTTGGATATGTTGATGTTGTTTCAATGTCATGCTCTATTGATTGGGTGAATCTCTATTTTTGGTTTGGTTTGAATCTGGAATATGAAAATCACTGAACAGGGACGAAGAAGATGAAGGATGAAAAAGATGAAGAAGCAGAGAGGAGATGACGAAATTGTGATAGGGGTAAGGGTATAATTGTCTGAATGACAATTTTAAAATCAAGTTGAATTTTAGGGACAATTTTGTATGCAAAAAAATTGAGGACGAAAAAATTTTCAACCCCTACCTTAGGAATCAAATTCATACTTAACCCCTTCTATATATTATATATAATGAGATCTTGGAAAAATTTGCTGTAGAAGTTTTTATTTTTAAAATGCCTTTTATTATATAATATTTTTACCATTTTCAAGATTTAAATTTAAATTTTTAAGTAAAATATAAATATTAAATATCTCAATTATTTAGATATTTATTATTATTCTATATATTTAATAAATAAAAAATGAATTAATAAATATATTAGAGTCTATTAATGTAATAGTTTTTTTAATCATGTGATTAGTTAAAAAGATGATAGTAGATACGAACTTTTTCGAATAAATAATCGATTTATCGAGTAGAATGTCATTCTTGAAAAAATATTGGATGTGATTGCAAATAACTTTTTATCAAACGAAAGAATAATTTAATTATAAATAAAAAACAATATTTAAAAATTTATAAAAATATATAATTTTTAATCTCAATTAAATTGTTATCTTCGAGTACCAAAAAATGTAAACAACTTGATCATTATCGTCCATACAAAATGGAGTTTTTTTTGTGTGTATAAATATAAAGAAAAAAAAAACACACACACAACAAGAGGACCAAAAAAGAAAAGAAACAATAGGATGCACAAAGAATATATTCTAAGTCATTCTATAGCAGATAAAGTATGGGTGTGTGTAGCTCTAGCCAGTCTCCTGTTGTATAGTTCTCACAGGCTTCCTCTTTGGCCAACTAATCTACCACTGCATTCGCACATCGTTGGATAAACACAAAACACAGGTCCTAATTTGGGCTATATTTGAGCTCAAAAATTCTTTGCAATAAATTCCTCTCCCCATGGTCTTCTAGATAACAATAGTGATTAACAAGGAAAAAGGTATACATTGAATCAATCTCACAAATCACACGATTAGCTCCAATCTCCAAAGCCATCAACAATTCACACAAAATCGTCCAAATTCCAGCACGCATGACACTCACTCCATCGACTTTACCGGAGCTGTCATGAATCCAATTTCCTGTTTCAACGCGGAGTACACATCCAAAGCCAACTAGCTTCTCCTCTTGAAGACATTTCCATCGCACTTCAGCTTCAGGTACCCAGGTACCGGACATATCCATGACCTGAGAAGAACATACAGGATGTCATGGGTGTTTGATAACTCAGTCTCTCTCAAGGTTTCTGCCATTGCTTGAGTTTTATAGCCCACCAAATAAATAGAGGACCCTTTTATTAATGATGAGATCTTTATTGTGATAAACCCAAATGCACCACAATTCAGCTATAAATATTTTCAAGTTTGTGTCCCAAATTCTTCAATGAATCCAAATTTTAAAGTCTTGACCGTTGAAGAAAAGAGTATCGGCCGTGAACCCTAGAAATTGGCAAATCTGTCTTACTTTCGTGCAGTCCCTTAGACAGATAACTGATGCCGCCAACTGACAATGACATCGCAACTCTGCGGTTGAAAGAGCATGATGGAGGCCCAACCATAAAAACAATCAGATTTTTTCAAGGATTTTAAGCTTCCAAATCCATCTCTAGTCTTCTTGAACATTCCAATTAATAGCGCATTCCAAGAGCCAAAGATATCCACCCAGGCTCACTGTCAATATTAAAAGGCACTGATGGCTCAAAATCTCATGTTTCATCTCCTCTAACATGAAAGAATAAAATTGATTAGTTGCCAAGCATGATCTGCATTGTCATCATTTATCTTATAATTATATTCAGTTATTTTAATAACTTTCATCTTCTCCCCAACTGTACTAGTTCTCATCCAAAGATAAAACCAAAAGGAATTAGACAAGGGCACAATCGACCACGTAAAGCCATCCTTGAAACTAGTTGCAACTTTGATAATAGCCTTCAAAATAGGATAAGAATGATTTCCAGCTTGAATATAAAAAAATATTTCTATTTAAGAGATACTTTTTTTTTTCAAAACTTGAACCCAAAACTTGTCTTAATTATGAATAATCTGCCAAACTAATTTGTCCCACAATGCTAAATTAGCAAGGTGAGAAACTCGGAAGGCTAGACCACCGAATCTCTTAGGAGTAATGAGGGTCTTCCAAGAGGTTAGATGGAGGCCCCGAGAATTATAGGTACTGCTCCACACAAATTGGTGCACCATCTTATCAATTTCATTACAAGTGGAAGAAGAAAGATAACTAACTTGCATCTTGTAAATAGAAATTGATGAAATTACCAATTTTGCAAGGCAAATCTGGCCAGCTCTGTTAAAGAATATGCCCTTTTATAAAGCAAGTCTCCTTTAAATTTTATCTAGCACATCGTTAAACTCTGTTTTTGATGTTCTAGAATTACCCAGCATCACCCCCCAAGTACATACCCAAGGAGTTGGCAAACCTAATAGAAGAGTAGGGATGACAAAAATCTCCGACGGAGTGGGTATTTATCCATTGAGGGGCAGATATGGGGGGATTTTGTACCCGTGAGGATGGGAGACGGGGATCCGTTTATTATACGGGGCGGGGATAGAGGCCTCCGCCCCATGGGGACTCGTATAATCTCCGTATATGTGAAAAGACAATTATACCCCATATTTTATATATATATATATATTACTTCAGAATTTGAGAAACCCCCAGTAGCCCTAGTCGTCACACATTCACGCTCGTTCTCATCTCTCCTGAGACCTCACTTAAAACTCCATTTCCTCTCACCAGTACCAGTCATCGCCATTATCTGCCATCTCCTATCCCCTCGCCACCAATGCCAAGCTCCTACCACTACCAGTCACCACCGCTGTGGAGAATGTCGTCATCGCGCCTGGCCAGCCGAGGAGAACAAAACGGTTGCCGCTTGACCCAGCCGAGACCGCAGCGTTGCGTCAGAGCCTCTTCGCATCAGAGCCACTTCGCTGTCAGAGCCTGTTTGTGTCTCCACCTCTTCGCGACGTCGCCGATCTTCGCCGTTAGCTCCTCTTCCTTTTGGTAAATAAGTCTCTATAAGCTCCCCATTTAAATTCATTCAGTTATAGTTTTACGGTTCATCTATCATATTATCTTTGTAATTTTAATTTACTTTGAAGAATTTGTTAATTACTATAGCATTTTTTATAATCTGTGATTTATATTAATTATAATTTATATTTTTTATTCTGTTCATTATCATTCATATTTTTGTGATTTATGTGATTGTCTGTAGTTGATTTCTGTGATTTGATTTCTGAGATTTGATTTCTGTTATTTCTGTAATTTTTTGTGAATTGTTATGATTTAGATTTATTGTTTTAGAGTTGACAGAATGTCTTCTGCTGATGCATTGAGTAATACTCTTGAGAAAAGTACTCCATTGGAAGAACTTATAGCCACTAATCTTGAAAATACTTGATGCGTGAGCATCTTTCCTATCTTTTCCTAGTGAATTTGCATTTAAATTTGTTAAGTTTAATCAAGATTTAAGTATTTTTGAGCCACTATGAATACTACTTTGATTTGTGTGCAATTTGGTTTATTTCAGGTAGCATTCAGATGGATTTGATGGAATTTCTGTAGAAGAAGAGGAAGAAAGTAGATGATGTTGTCAACCCTGACCTTCTTGAACTCAAACAGAAATAACTTGAGCTACAAAGGTCCAATTGACATGATTTTAGCGGCATTGGAAAGCCAACTTCTAGAACTTTCCAACGATATATAATAGTCTACACCTTTCATATAGAATTACTGTCTTGGTGGCGCCAAACTTGGAAAATCCCAAGTTTGGCGCCATGATCATCACAACGCCTTCCTTGCTTGCTGCCTTGGTGGCGCCAAACTTGAGATTCTCCAAGTTTGGTGCCATGATCACTAAAAAGCTCCCCTTTTGTGTTGCCTTGGTGGCGCCAGGTTGAAGAATTGCATGATGTGAGACACGGGTGGAGTGGTGCCAAACTTGGCCCAGCCCAAGTTTGGCACCAGGTTCAGCAACTTAAAGTGGTCCCCACGCCTCAACGAGCCAGCACGAGATTTCTTAATTAATTTGGATTAAACTTTATTTTAATTATAAATAGGAAAAAAATATTATTTAGTTTTATAAAATATATTTTACATTAATTATGATTAGATATAAAAGGAGAAAGAATCAGCCCTTCGAGCTATTGTAATCTCTTCTCTTCTACCTCATTCCGTACTTTACATAATCCTAGTTTTCTCTATGAACCATGAGCAACTAAACCTCCACTGTTAAGGTTAGGAGCTCTGTCTATTGTATGGATTGATACTATTATTTTTCTATTTTAATTCATGTACTGATTTATATTTCAAGAATTATTTTCGTTCTTTATCTTATGAATTTGAATGGAACGGAAGTATGACCCTTTTTCTAATTGAGTTCTTGTATAACTTGGAAAAGCTTTTTACTTGAACAACAGCTTGAAAATAATTTCTCCTAAATTTCTAATTATCTAGATTTAACAGAATATGTGACATATAATCCTCTTATATTTGGGTAACTAGGGTTTTTGTGGCACATAAACTAGAATTGAACTTCACCCTCTAATTGGAATTAAGTGACCAAGGAATTGGCGGTTGATGAAGGTTAGAGGAGACTAAAAAGGTCTAAGAAATTAGGGTTTAGTCACATATAGTTTGCCATGAATTGAATCTTGCATGATTAAAATAGTTGGTAAGAAAAGTCAATCCGGAAGATAGATATTTCTAAAACCTTAACTATTTTCTCCATATACATTTCACCTCAATTTACTGTTTATTTTTCTGATTCTCTGTATTAATGTTTAATGCAATTGAACTCTGAACACTCTTTTCTATTTATCTAACTAAGTAAATCACTTAACCATTGTTGCTTAATCCATCAATCCTCGTGGGATCGACCCTCATTCACTTGAGGTACTACTTGGTACGACCCGGTGCACTTGCCGATTAGTTTGTGGATTGTAAATTCTGCACCAAGTTTTTGGCGCCGTTGCCGAAGATTGACTGTGATTAACAACTACTGGTTGTTTGATTTCTTAGATTAAGCCTTTTTTGCTTTAATTTCATTTAACTTATTTCTTTAAATTTAAAAAAATTATGATCGATAAAATTATGATCTCAAATACGTTAATAGTTTACTTCGCTATTTTATTTGTTCTTTATTTCTTTGCTGGATGATTTACTTCATGAATTAGTTTGGAATTGGATTGGAAACAACAATAAAATAATCAAATATGAGTTTCTATTAATCCTAATTCATCAATTTTTCACTTACAATTTCAGCCCCTATGTCAAAATAGACAAAAAGAAGTTTACAATTTCCAATTCTTCTTACTTTTAATTATTGTTGCAAATTTACCTCAGATGTTTCTAGATAGTTTTAACTTCAATGTAATTTAGAAACAGTTGGGTTAGAATTGAAATAATTCAGTTTCACTTATCCCTTATTTCTTTTTATAGTGGTTGGCATCCTATGGAACAATTGTTATTTTAGTTGTTTTATGTAAATAACTTTTGAACCCAATTTTTTTCTCTCATATTTGAGTGAGTTTTTACTGTGATGAAAGTGATACAGTTAATCCTCCTGTTTAGCATGTTCTTGACATGAGATGGACCTATCAACAAAATGATTGTATTTGCTAATTTGTGTCTGTAGAAAAGAATTGAGGAGATTGAGCAACATGATGAGTCTTCTAGAGTATTGTCTCAAAATGATTCCATTGCTCAGGTTTTCGGAAAAGAAAAACCGGGTAGAGTATGTGGTGTGCGTTTCGGTCCGACTCCTACTCAACTCTTCGGTTCGAATTCACATGCGCCAGGCAACGGAGTCCAAGTAGAGGAGACCCAGAGGAAGATGCTTGAACTGCAGGCAGAGCTGGAAGGCGAGAAGTTGAAGAGGAAGGTGATGGAGGATAAGGCAGTAGCAGAGAAGAAAAAGAGGCAGGTGATGGAGAGTGCTCTGATTTATCTATTTCAACAGCAGGATGAAGAGCTGCCACCAGAAATTGCTGCAGGAATAAGTTTCGTAGAATGATAGAGTGAAAAATAGTATATTAAGTTTGCATATAACATGGATTGAAGCAAATATTTTTTTTGAATTAGATTATGCAACTCTTTGCAAGAGATTTGTTTTCTTCGTATTTTTATAAATATATTATTTTATTTTGCAGATAATTTTTTTTGTTTTTGTTACAAGTTTAGATTCTAAAGTTGAAAATACTAACTCTTAAAATATTAAAAAATCTAAAAAACAAAAAATAGTTCTATAATATTTTAAAAAAAATTATATGATTTTTTTAAAAAAACCCAATTTCTTTTTTTTTTAATTTTTCTTAATTTAACGGCAGTTTAAAACCGCCGAAAAGTATCTCAAAGCTACTCAAAATTTGTCCAAGATCGCGGCGGTATGCAACCGCCGGTAATTGTGTCCGAAAGCTTAGTTATGTATTGTGTCGGTTTTAAAACCGCCGCAAAACACGCGTCAACTTGAAAACATCTAAGTAAATAGCGGCGGTTTTAGAACCGCTGGTGAACATGCTGGAAATCGTATTACTCATGTTTGGAAGCGGTTTTCTGAACGATTGCCACGAAATATTGATTTAGCGGCAGTTTTACCAGCGGTTGCTGAAAACCGCCGCCAAACCTAATTCCCGCACCCATAACCGTGGCAGTCCAGAGAGCCGCAGCCTTTGATTTTGCGGTGGTTTAATCGCCGCTAATCATAAAAAAAACCGCCAGTATTTTGTGCCTACCTTGTAGTGTTAATAATTGAATTTAACATTGTGTTAAGATAAGCATGTACAAAATAAATATTATTCAGTTATATTTTATTTAATCAGAAAAATATAATACATTTTTCATGTATTGTGTATTTAATATTAGTTAAAATGTGTAATGTGTTTTTTGTGTATTTCTCTTTTAAATATTAAAAATATGTTTCCTGTGTATTGTCTTTTCAAATATTTAACAAATAGAATACCTCCAAGCGTATTGCTACAGATAAATTAAAAAAAATTGCTATTATAATTCACTCTTTGGGAATTGTTCTACCGTTAAAATTTTAAAAAATACTATAAAATTCAATAATTAAGTGTTACACCAAAGTTTGATCAATATAAAAAAAATAATAAATAAGTTTTTAAAAATTAACACTACACATAAATTAGTCCCTTAAAAAAAATACCAATAAAATTCTCTATAATTATTGTTCTGTCCAGAGTATGCTTCCGAGATATGGTCGGCTACACAGCTGAGGGAGGACTCGGAAGCTCGCTCCTGTGAACTGGTGACCTCGGCGTGGACCCTGCAAAAAAGGACTCCGACGCCCAAGTTAGTTATCAGGATAAGAGACTTAAAAGCAAAACGTTAAGAAATAAAACTGAGAAAAAGTAAAGAGTGGGGATGATGATTGGATATTTCTTATGAATTGCCGATTACTCGCTTTTTTCCCTTTTTTCACCTGCCTTGACGAGTTATATTCGTCAGTTTAAATAAGTGGATCTTCGAGTAATGCTCGGGTTTGTTTGTTATTAGGATTGGGATTCTGAATTTCTGTTATGCGAGGATATTGGCATGATTTGAATTGGTGGACTTATTCTCGGTTTTGTAGTTTGTTGGCCGAGGATATTGGAATATTTGGCCGAGGATATCGGGATGGTACACAGCCCCCAAGCTCGGCATGAGGAACATGTTGAGCTTTTCTATATCCTCGGCCTGTTGATGTTGGAGCTTTTAGTTGTCGTGGATTCGTTGCCTTAGGAAGCCCCCAAGTTCAACGTGTTCCTCTTGCCAAGTTTATTTGTTTTTGGGCTTTGTAAATTGGGCTTTATATGGAATGGTTTTTTTTTATGGCGAGAAGTGGGGTGACGCCATGTGTAGTTAATGGAAAGTGGAGTGGGCTTCGTGGGGTTATGTGTCGAAGTAACTCCCTGTCCCCTCATCCGTTAGGCTTCTGCAAGTTTGGATTTTGTTTATGAGTGTCATGATGAGTAAAAAAGGTAACTTTTCAGTTTTCTTTGTCATTTTGCTGCTGTTTCTTCTTGGTTTGCATGGGTAAGAATGGGGTTGTTGTAGATGAAAATGACCCTTATGGTTGGGTTGATAGTGGCGTAAAATCACGGATTTCGGTGTTTAGTAGTTCTGATATGTTGAGGCAGTTGAATAGTGCGAGGTGGGTCAGAGGTACGGACAGTTTGAGGGTTAGGTTCTTACCGTGCGAGAAGAGTGATAGAGTTTGCGAGAAGAGAGACGACTGGGCTTATTTCTATGTGTACACATGTATGTTGACTGAGTTGGGTGTTCGCTTTCCCTTTACCGATTTTCAGTGTGGGGTTTTGTCTTTGTTGAACTGTGCTCCGACGCAACTTCACCCCAATTCGTGGGCTTTTGTTCGTGCTTTTGAGTGTCTTATGGAGCATCTGTGTTGTTATCCTTCCCTTGGAGTTTTCTTTTCGTTATTTCAAGCGAAAGGTGTTTGGAAGGGTGGCTGGGTAAACTTGAGTAGTCATCCGGGGCGAGCTATCTTCAGCCTTTACAAGTCTTCTTTTAAGGATTTTAAGGAGTTTTTTGTGAAGGTTTAGATTTGTGAGGAGTGTTACCCTTTTTTTCTTGACGCCCTGATGGAGGAGAGGTTCCCTGTTTTCTGGTCTGCTGAGCCTCGGCAAGTTTTAGAGTGCGAGGATAGGGTCAAGAGTGAGGATTACATTATTGGTTTTCTGATGTCTGCTATGTCATCTTCTGAGCTTTTATCTATCCCGACATTGCTAAGGCTTGAGGGTGATAGGGAGGCTTTAGAGGAATATCTAGGTATACTTTGTGTGGATTTGTTGTTGTGCTTAATGTTTTCGAAAGTTATTGATTTTGTTGGTTGTTTTTGCTAGGTGAAAAGGCTTCGACTTTAACCACTGCTAATTTGAAGGCTTTCGTTTCTAAGGCTAAGAAGAAAGAAAAGGAGGGATCTTCAACAAATGTGGCAAAGGAGGGTGGGGGTTCTGTTGGTCAAGAGATTCCTCTTAAAAGGAAAAGAGGTGGGGGGACTACGAAGGTGGTGGACCTAATTGGAGTGAAGGAGGATAATGCTGTCTTTACCGCGGAGGAGATTGAGTCTGCCTACCAGAGTCAGCTTGTCCTTCATGGTTATCGTAATGGGCCGAGTAATTCTATATGGTCGGCTTCTTTTCCATTCATGGCAGTGGCTGATGAGTTCGCCCAGGTTGATGCTGATGTGAAGACGATTCATGATGCTGGAAAAATAGGGGTCGCACGTTATCTGCAGGTTTGTTTTATTCATGGTTTAATTTCTTTTGTTTACTTTTTTTTGTGTGCTAATTGACGACCTTTGTTTTGTAGGTCATGGGTGCTCGTTTGCTATCGATTGGTCGCACCTCTGAATTGGATGCTATATTGGATGCAGATAATGTGGCTGCTGTGAAAAAGCTTAAGGAATCGTTGCAGGAGAGGGATTTGAAGATTGATAAGTTAAGGGCTGAGGTAAAGAATGTGAAGAAGGCGTCTGAGACTGAAGTTGGTAAGCTGAAGGGGGATTTGGAGGCAAATGTCACTGAATTGGTGGGATTGAAGGCAAGGGTTGTTGAGCTTGAGGAGGAGGTTTTGACTGCCTTTACGCTTGGCTTTGACCGAGCTGTAGCTCAGATTGGTGTCGTTGCTCCAGATGCTGACGTGAGTTTTCTTGATGTTACGAAGATTGTAAGTGGTGGTCGCCTTATGGATGATGGTACTAACGAATGGATTTTTGATGGTTTAGAATTTCACAAATGAATTCTCGTTGCAAGTATAGTTCCTAAACCAACAATAATCCTTTCATACAAAAATTTGTTTGTCACAAGTAACAAACCCCTAAATTCTATAAACCGAAGTATTTAAACCTCGGGTCGTTCTCCCTAGGAATTACAATGAAGTGTCTTGTTATTGGTTAGGGGTTGTATTTTGGGGTTTTGGGATAAGAGACATGAAATGTAAATGACAATGAAAATAAACTAACAACTAAAAAGCACTTGGCAAGGTTGTGAGAATTAGAAGTCCTATCCTAGTTATCCTCCTCGATTGTGACCACAATTGTCCATTGCTACCACTTAGTTAACCTCTAATAATGGAGGAAAGTCAAGTGGATGAATCAACTTGATTCCACAAGTCCTAGCCAACTCCCAAGGGAAAGACTAGCTTTAGTGGTATCTAAATCAATTAGCAATTTCTAATTATCAATCAACAAAGACATTAGATAACTCAAGCGTCACTAATTACTCTACCATAGCCAAGAGGAACAAAATCTATACTAAAATCCAACCAAGCATTTCATCAAACACTTGGAAGGCATAAAAGAAAAGCAAAGTAAATTGATAACAAAAATAGAATCTAACAACAATTATGGCAATGAATTAACAACAACAATCAAAAGGAACACAATTATTATGAATTACCTCTAATTGAATTGAAAGAAAATAGAAGGAGCAAAAGTAGATCTATAACAAAACATAAGAACAACATAAAGGAAATTACAACAAAAGAATAGAAGAAGAATGAATGTAACAACAAGGGATTGAGAAGATAGAAGTAGAAGAAGATGAATTAAAATCTAGATCTAAGAACTAAACCTAATCCTAATTCTAGAGAGAAGTGAGAGCTTCTCTCTCTAGAAACTAATTACAAAGCTAAAATAAACTAATTGGTAACTAACACATGTTTCCCTCTTCACTCCTTGGGTTAAATAGCATTAGAAATGAGTTGGATTGGGCCCACAAGGCTTTAGAATTCGTTGGCCACATTTTGCTTTAAGTGAACTAGGTGGCAGCAACGGCGCGTGCGCGTACTTTGCGCGTGCGCGCCACCATACGTGTAGCAACTATGGCAAATCTTATATCGTTTCGAAGCCCCGGATGTTAGCTTTCCAACCCAACTGGAACCGCATCAATTGGACCTCTGTAGCTCAAGTTATGATCGTTTAAGTGCAAAGAGGTCGGCTTGACAGCTTTCCGGTTCTTTCATTTCTTCATGAGTTCTCCAACTTTTCATGCTTTCTTTCCTCATTTCCTTGATCCAATCTTTGCCTCCTAAACCTTAAATCACTTAACAAACATATCAAGGCATCTAATAGAATCAAGGTGAATTAAATTTAGCTATTTTGAGTCCTAAAAAGCATGTTTTCACTCTTAAGCACAATTAAGGGAGAAGTTATAAAACCATGCTATTTCATTGAATAAATGTGGGTAAAAGGTGATAAAATCTCCAAAAATCAATACAAAACAAACTGTCAAATTGGGGTTTGTCAACCTCCCCACACTTAAACCAAGCATGTCCTCATGCTTGAACCAAGAATGAAGTAAGGGTATGGCATTTATTCAATGGAAACTAACTAAATGCAATCTACCTATATGCAACTATCTAAATGAATGCAAGTGCTTGGTCAAAATAAATCAATTCCCAAGAAACATATATGCCCAAGGGCTAAGGACTAGCAAGTCTAATCCACAATTGAATTGAGTTATTAAATATTTTTACAAACTTGCATGAAGAATGATGATCATAGGTGAAAACATGTAATTGAGCATCAAACCCTCACCGGTAGTGTTTGCACTCTATTCACTCAAGTGTTTAGGGTTGATTCACTCAATTCTCCTCTATTTCATGCTTTCCAAGATTTATTTTTTTCTTCTAACAATCAACATTTATTTCATGCATGCATACAAGTATCATGAGGTCTTTTCATTGGTTGTAATGGGGCTAGGGTCAAGGTAGGATGCATATTTGGTCAAGTGAGCTTGAAATTTGAATCTTTGATAAGCTTAAACTTCCCACCTAACCTATGACATCCTATACAATTAAGTTCTAACCTAACTACCCATTTTCTCACTTTTTCACATACTCATGCATTTTCTTTTCATTTCACAACACTTATGCATTGATTCTTATTGAGCTTCATTTTGGGGCATTTTGTCCCCTTTATTGCTCTTCTTTTTTTTTTCTTTCTTTTTCTATATACATTTTTTTCTTTTCTTTTCTTTTTTTTTTCTTTTTCACTTTTATTTCTTTTTCTTTTCATTTTTTTTTCTTTTTTCTTTCAAACTATACACAAGAACATCAATGCATAAGGTCTATACATTTAATCAATACATGAGTATGTACCCAATTCCCAATATTTTCAATAACAATACAAAATAACCTTTTATTCACCCAATGTCCCAAGGTTCCCACACTTGAATGATACTCACACACACTAGCCTAAGCTAATCAAAGATCCAAATTAAGGGACAATTATTGTTTTTCGCTTTAAGGCTTGTAATGTGCTAAAATAAGAATAAGTGGGTTAAGCGTAGGCTCAAATTTGGCTAACAAAGGAAGATAAAAGGTAAGGCTATTTGGGTAAGTGAGCTAGATGAAATGATGGCCTCAATCATATAAATGCATGAATACACAAAATAATGGACATAAAGAATCAAACAAATAAAAAATCACAATCATAGGAAGAGAATAATGCACACAAGAAGGAAAAATAAGTGGTTATAAGATGTAACCACATCATTAGGCTCAAATCTCACAAGCTTGTGTTCTTAGCTCAAAACCATGTTCCAAAATAAATTCTTTCAAGCAAGTTCAACAAAAAGTTTTCAAATTGGTAGGTTGCCCTAAAACGGTTTCTTGGAAAGAAAATCATCACCCTAACCAAGTAGTCCTAATAACAAAGGAGTGGTAAAAATATGTACAAATTCTAACTAACATGCAACCTATCATGCAATGCAATAGCTAATCTAATCAAAGAAGATAAAAAAAAATTTGGTGTTGAAAAGGAAATTTTTACCCATGGAGATCGGTCAGACGACCTCCCCACACTTGAAGATTGCACCGTCCTCGGTGCATGTAAAGAAGAGCAAGGTGGACGGGTTGCTAAATTGATGAGCTTCTTCACAAGGTTGCGCGGAGGACTTGTTTGTTGCCCCATTTAAAAGCTTTTCCTTTCTCCTTTCTTGGTGGCCAACCTAAAAGGAAAGAAAAGTAAAGAAAATTAAGCCTATAACAAAGATATCAAGGCAATTAGAACATAGGCGGGGCTAATGCCGAATAAGAGTATGATTTCCTACTACATGTTAGCTAAGCATGTGAGTGAGAAAACAATGTAAGCTAAGGCATATCATTAAGCTCGATGCAAGAGTAAAGTTAAAGTATGAAGAGTGTGTTGAGCATCAAGTTCAACTGAGAAGAAGTGGGTCATGAAAGACAATATGAGGTCATATCAATGCACAAAGACACAAAAGTCATACAAGATGAAGCATTGATTTAAAAGTTTCATCACCCAACAATATCAAACAAGTTAAGAAGCACCAAAATAATGTAAGAAAGTCTCAACAATTGAGTAGGAAAGTTCAATCACTATTATTAAAATGGAAAACTTAGAAAATAAAATGAGAACAAGGTAAAAAAAACAAAATGAAAATGCAATGAATGAAAACAAGCAAATGCAATAAAAGAAAATGGAGAAAAAGAGAGAATTTTTTTTTTAGTATTTTATTTATTTATTTATTTATTTATTATTATTATTATTTATTATTATTATTATTTTTTTTTTTTTTTAAAAAAATTTCATTTATATGAAAAGAAAAAAAAAATTTCTAAGAGAGGAAGAAGAAAAAAAAATTAGAAAGAAAGAAGAAGAGAAGAGGAAAGAAGGAGAAAGGAGGGAGGAGAAAAGCAGGGTGCAAATCCACGCGCGCGCGCACAGCGCGCTTATGCGTGGATGCAGCAGGGACAATCCGCGCGCGCGCGCACAGCGCGCTTACGCGTGGATGAGGTTGTGCTCCCAGCACAATGCTGGCACAACGCGCGCACAACTCTCTGGTTTTTGTACCAGAAGTTGCGGAAGTGCAATGTGCGCGCGCGCGCACAGCGTGCTAACGCGCCGATGGCCGTTTTTTTTTTTTTTTTTTGCACCAATCTCAGCATTCTAAACCTCCAAGCATCTACCGAAACACCCTAAAACCTTATTTAACATACTAAACTACCAATTAAACTCAACTATCTAAACAAAACATGAAATTAAACTAATTCTATCAATATGTACAAAAGAGAAAATGAAAGGATTTTACCATGGTGGGTTGTCTCCCACCTAGCACTTTTGTTTATTGTCCTTAAGTTGGACTTATGGGGAGCTCCTCATCAAGGTGGCTTGTGCTTGTACTCATCTTGGAACTTCCACCAATGCTTGGACTTCCAATAAGCTCCATCATTCAAGATTAATATCTTCAAGCTTTGATGGAGTTCTTCACAAACCATGGGCTCCCAATGTTGATCCTCATGTGTTCCCGGATCCCATATTTTGTCTTCACACCCATCTCCAAGTTGATTATCATTAATCCATGTGGGTGGTGAGAAAAGTGAATTCTCAAGGAAATGACCAAACATCCTTCTAGACCCAAGCGATCTAGTTCTACACCAACTCTTACAATTAAGCTTTGAGCATGCAACCATAATGAACCTAGAATGATATTTCAAACCACTAACCATCTCCTTTTTACTCTTAAAGCCACAAATATGTCTTAGTTGACCATCCGTCTTAAGCAAACCATATTCAAGGGGAATAATAAAGCTTGAGCATAAGGAATTTACCCACTTGAATGAGAGAATGGATGGTGGTGACTTGGGAAGAGGTATCTCCAATGTGCTAGCGAGCTTCACTCCCTTGTGTTCTTCCTTGTCAATCTCCACCTCTTCATAAACTTCTTCATTCTCAATCCTTTGTTCATCAACTTCATCTAGCTCGTCTCCATCACTCAAGTCATAAATGGGAGGTTGAGAGAAATCTACCTCCACATCACTTTTAAATTCATTGGGAGAGGATTCTTCAAATTCAAAGGATTCTTCACCAAGAAGATTGGATGCATGATCTTCATCACCAAGGGAACTCAATTCTTGCTTCATTCTCTCCAAGTCTTCATATAGAATATGCCTTGGAGGTTGTGCACATTCCTCCTCAACATCAAATTTACTCTTCTTGGAGGGATTTTCTTTGATTTTAGCTTCCCATGGAAGTTCCGCATCTCCTAAGTCTTCAACCACTTCTTCCTTTTCTTTAATGATTATAGGCTCCTCCAATTGTTCTAATACAAAGTGGCATTCCTCCTTTTCCACCGGAGTTTTCAATCTCTCCTTCATGCTATGCTCTTCTTGAGCCGTGGGAGTTCCTTGAGTGTCCAAAAGTTGGGATGCTAACCGGTTTACCACCGCATCCAAGGCGGTCATGAATTGTTGCACATCCCTTGTCATCTCCTCATGTCCTTGAAGAAGAACACCAAGGGTTCCATCCATTAGAGGTTGGAGTGGATAAGAAGGTTCATTGTCTTGGAGAAAGGGTTCATTATAGGAAGGTGGTTCTTCTTGGTGAGGTGGTGGTGTGTATTGAAGTGGTTCTTGGGAGTAGTAATCTTGGAATTGTGGTTCCATGTATGGCTCATATGGTTCAAAAGGAGGTTGGTATGGTAGGTAATGATCATGGTCATATGGAGGTGTTTGTTGAAAATAGGCTTGTGAGTGTGGTTGAGGGTCATGTTGAGGATATGACTCATAGGCACATAGTGGTGGTTCTTGGAAATCACAAGGAGATCCACCATAGCCATTTGATTGATATGCATCAAAGAATGGCTCTTCCTCATAGTGCATTGGTGGGGGTTGTTGCCATGATGATTGATCATAAGCATATGGCTCTTCCCACCTTTGATTGTCCCATTCTTGATACACATCTTCATTGTAGCTCCCATCACCTACAACATAGTTGTAATCACACTCATAGCCAAAATGAGAATTCATGATAGCAAGAAGAAAATGAAAACAAAATCAAATAAGAAGCAAGAAAATTAAATCCTAAAACTAGCAAGAGCTAACAAAAGCAAACATATTCACACTATTCACATATATACAATAACCAATAACATAACACCATTGCAATTCCCCGGCAACGGCGCCATTTTGACGAATGGATTTTTGATGGTTTAGAATTTCACAAATGAATTCTCGTTGCAAGTATAGTTCCTAAACCAACAATAATCCTTTCATACAAAAATTTGTTTGTCACAAGTAACAAACCCCTAAATTCTATAAACCGAAGTATTTAAACCTCGGGTCGTTCTCCCTAGGAATTACAATGAAGTGTCTTGTTATTGGTTAGGGGTTGTATTTTGGGGTTTTGGGATAAGAGACATGAAATGTAAATGACAATGAAAATAAACTAACAACTAAAAAGCACTTGGCAAGGTTGTGAGAATTAGAAGTCCTATCCTAGTTATCCTCCTCGATTGTGACCACAATTGTCCATTGCTACCACTTAGTTAACCTCTAATAATGGAGGAAAGTCAAGTGGATGAATCAACTTGATTCCACAAGTCCTAGCCAACTCCCAAGGGAAAGACTAGCTTTAGTGGTATCTAAATCAATTAGCAATTTCTAATTATCAATCAACAAAGACATTAGATAACTCAAGCGTCACTAATTACTCTACCATAGCCAAGAGGAACAAAATCTATACTAAAATCCAACCAAGCATTTCATCAAACACTTGGAAGGCATAAAAGAAAAGCAAAGTAAATTGATAACAAAAATAGAATCTAACAACAATTATGGCAATGAATTAACAACAACAATCAAAAGGAACACAATTATTATGAATTACCTCTAATTGAATTGAAAGAAAATAGAAGGAGCAAAAGTAGATCTATAACAAAACATAAGAACAACATAAAGGAAATTACAACAAAAGAATAGAAGAAGAATGAATGTAACAACAAGGGATTGAGAAGATAGAAGTAGAAGAAGATGAATTAAAATCTAGATCTAAGAACTAAACCTAATCCTAATTCTAGAGAGAAGTGAGAGCTTCTCTCTCTAGAAACTAATTACAAAGCTAAACTAAACTAATTGGTAACTAACACATGTTTCCCTCTTCACTCCTTGGGTTAAATAGCATCAGAAATGAGTTGGATTGGGCCCACAAGGCTTTAGAATTCGTTGGCCACGTTTTGCTTTAAGTGAACTAGGTGGCAGCAACGGCGCGTGCGCGTACTTTGCGCGTGCGCGCCACCATACGTGTAGCAACTATGGCAAATCTTATATCGTTTCGAAGCCCCGGATGTTAGTTTTCCAACCCAACTGGAACCGCATCAATTGGACCTCTGTAGCTCAAGTTATGGTCGTTTAAGTGCAAAGAGGTCAGCTTGACAGCTTTCCGGTTCTTTCATTTCTTCATGAGTTCTCCAACTTTTCATGCTTTCTTTCCTCATTCCCTTGATCCAATCTTTGCCTCCTAAACCTTAAATCACTTAACAAACATATCAAGGCATCTAATAGAATCAAGGTGAATTAAATTTAGCTATTTTGAGTCCTAAAAAGCATGTTTTCACTCTTAAGCACAATTAAGGGAGAAGTTATAAAACCATGCTATTTCATTGAATAAATGTGGATAAAAGGTGATAAAATCCCCAAAAATCAATACAAAACAAACCGTCAAATTGGGGTTTGTCAGGTACCCTGCCTGAAAATCAGGGTGAAAGTGAATCAGTAGAGAAAGGAGCAGATTAGAGGACTGCTTTTGTAATTTATGTTTGTTTAATTTGGACCTAGGTGTTTTGTACCCGTATGGGGTGTTTGATACTTTGATTTTGAATGTGTGCACATTAACTGAATATTTGACATATTGGGATAGTTGGTATTATAAATAGATGTTCTGATTAGAAATGTGTATAGTTGATTGTTTTTGTTGAGTACATGACTAATATGGGGTGGGGGACCTCATTAAAACCTCTCCAAGAAAAATCCTGTTTTTGGGAAAAAACCTTGTGAGTAGGAAAAAGAGTGTCTCCCCGTGGCCATATCTTCTTATGATAAGTAAGATCTAAGAGATGATACATTCCATATTCCAGGGATGTCATTTCCTTATATTGTTTGAAGTTTATATGCTCCCTTGCCGAGTATTTGTATTACTCGGTAAGGGCCTTCCCATGTTGCTGCGAGTTTTCCATGTGTTTGTGGTTTCCGTGCTTCTTCCGTTCGTCTTAAGACGAGGTCTTCTTCGGCGAAGGACCTGGGTTTGACCATCTTGTTGTATTTTCTTTTTATTATGCTTTGCATTGCTTTGTGCCTCATCTCAGCTTTGTATCTGTCTTCCTCTATTATATCCAATTCCGCTTGTCTGATGTTGTCATTGTTTGGTGCTGATGTTTGTGTTGTTCTTCCTGATGTTAGGGCAATCTCGACTGGGATCATTGCATCGGCGCCATAGACAAGTCGGTAAGGGGTCTCCTTGGTGGTTGTTTGTTTTGTTGTATTGTAACTCCACAGTATTTTTGGGATTAACTCCACCCATTCTCCTTTGGCTTCGCCGAGCTTTTTCTTAAGTGCGATGAGAATTACTTTGTTAGCTGCCTCGGCGAGTCCGTTTGTTTGCGGGTGTTCTACTGATGAAAAGTGATGCTTAATTTTGAAACCCTGCAAAAATTCTGCCAGGTTTTGATCGGTAAACTGCCAACCATTGTCAGTTATAATAGCATGTGGTATACCAAAACGACAAATAATGTTTTTCCAGAGAAAAGCTCGGACCTTTTCAGCCCCTATTATTGCTAAAGGCATTGTTTCTATCCATTTCGAAAAATAATCAATTGCTACAAGTAAATACTTTACCTGCCCGGGAGCTTTGGGGAAGGGGCCGAGAATATCAAGCCCCCATTTATAAAATGGCCAGCTTACCTCCGAGGTATGTAGATTCTCGGCCGGGTTATGTATTAGTGGTGCGTGTTTTTGGCAGCTGTCGCATCTCCTTACCTTTTCGATACAATCGCTCTTCATTGTTGGCCAATAATAACCTGCTCTGGCAACCTTAGATGCCAGGCTTATTCCTCCAATGTGGTTACCACATACTCCTTCATGGGCCTCGTCTATGGCGATCTTAGCTTCATCCGTGTTTAGACATCTTAGTAGTGGTTGGGAGAAACCTCGTTTGTATAGTTCTGTTCCTATCAGTGTGAAGGATGCTGCTCGCCTTTTGAATGCTCTTTGGTCTGTGATAGTTGTTGGTATGGTTCCAGTTTGTAGGTATTGTTTGTATGTTGCCCTCCAGTCTTGTTCCTGTGATATAGAGAATATTCTTTTGCTAAAGCTCGGTTCAGCGAGGGTTAGCTGAGATATAACAGAATCATGCATACATTTCCTAGTTGTTGCTAGTTTTGATAAAGCATCTGCTCGGGTGTTTTGTTTCCGAGCTATATGTGTGATTTGTATTGAAGTAAACTGAGGTATGAGTTCTCTTACCAGTGCATGATATTTTTCTAACAATTGGTCCTTTACCTGAAAATTCCCGGTTACCTGTTGTACCACCAGTTGCGAGTCACAGTATACCTGTAGTTGTGTTATGTTTAAAGACTGTGCAAGTCGAAGTCCGGCGAGTAGAGCTTCATACTTGGCTTGATTGTTGCTTGTTTGGAATGAGAACCTGATTGACTGTTCCACTTGGAGGTCGGATTTGTCTGTTAGATATACACCTGCTCCCGATCCTTCTGAGTTTGAAGCTCCATCTACATAGAGCTCCCAAGTGTGTTCATCATCTACTTGGTCTGTTAATTCGGCTAGAAAATCTGCTAAGAATTGCGCCCTTATTGTCGTCCTCGGCTCGTATGTTATGTCAAATTCAGATAATTCTATTGACCATTTGGTGAGTCTTCCTGAGACCTCGGGTCGAGTGAGGATCTATCGCAGAGGCTGATTTGTTTTAACGATGACCTTACTGCTTTGGAAGTAGTGCCTTAATCTTCTTGCCGTAAGTATTAGTGCATATGCTAGCTTCTCCATTGGTGGATATATGAGTTTGGCATTTTGTAATGTTTTACTGACGAAGTAGACTGGCTCCTGTTTATCTTGCATCTCCGTGACGAGTACTGAACTGATAGCCTTTGAGGATACCGATAAGTATAGTAATAGTGGTTTTTCTAAGTTCGGCTTCTGTAAGATCGGCGGTGATGAGATTATGGATTTCAACCTCTGGAAAGCTACTCCACACTTCGTGTTCTAGTTGAACTTTGTTTGCCTTTTTAGTATGTTGAAAAAATGCTGAGAGTGTGTTGATACACTTGGTATAAATCGAGAGAGTGCGGCTAGCCTTCCATTTAGTCTTTGGACTTCCTTTATTGTCCGGGGACTTCTCATGTTAATGATTGCTTCACATTTTTTGGGATTGGCCTCGATGCCTCTTGATGTCAACATGAAGCCCAGGAACTTTCCTCCTTTAACCCCGAAGGCACACTTCTCCGGGTTAAGTCGCATGTTATGTTTCCTTAACTGACCGAACACTTCTTGTAGGTCGACATCATGGGTGTGTTCTTGTTGAGTCTTGACGACCATGTCGTCGACGTATACTTCCAAATTTCTCCCTATTTGTTTATTGAAGACCTTGTCCATGAGGCGTTGGTAGGTAGCCCCTGCATTCTTAAGTCCAAAAGGCATAACAGTATAACAGTAATTTCCCAATTCAGTTATGAAAGCTGTCTTATCTTTATCTTTTGGATGCATTAGTATCTGATTGTAACCAGAATATGCGTCTAAAAAGCTTAAAACATTATATCCTGATGCATTATCTACCAGTTTGTCTATGCATGAGAGTGGATAGGCATCTTTGGGGCATGATTTATTCAAGTTAGTGAAATCAACACACATTCGCCACTTACCTGAGGCTTTTCTTACCATAACCATGTTTGATAGCCAAGTTGTGAATCGGAGTTCCTCTATAAATCCTGCTCGGAGGAGTTTTTGTGTTTCCTCGAGACATGCTGTGCGCTTCTCGTCTCCCATGTTGCGCTTCTTTTGGGAAACAGGCCGTGCTCTTGGGTCGATTTGTAATTTGTGGCATATGAGGCCTGGGTCTATGCCGGGCATGTCTGCCGGTGTCCAGGCAAAAAGGTTGGCATTCTGCCGTAGTAAGGTTGTTATCTTCTGTTTTGTTCCTGAAAGGAGAGAAGAGCTGATATAAGTATAGTGGTTAACATTGTCATCTAATTGTACCTTTTCAAGGTCGTCGATTGGTGCTGGTTTGTCCTGGAGATCTCCTCTTGGATCGAGTTCGGCAGTACCCGAGATGTTGGCAACATTGTATGTCCCTTGGGCCAGCCGTGTTCCTTGTCGGATGTCTGCTTTGATTTTCAAGCTCTCATTATAACATTTCCAAGCTTCAATGTGGTCGGAATGTATTGTGGCTATCTGGTCCTCTTGTACCTGAAATTTGACACACAAATGGATCGTGGAGACAATGGCACCAAAGGAATTTAGAAAAGGTCTGCCCAGAATGATGTTGTATGGGCTAATGCAATCGACGACGAGGAACTGTACGTCCTTCGTTCTACTCATGGGATGCTCTCCTAAGGTCGTTTTAAGCCAGATGCTGCCGAGGATTGACACTCGCTCCCCTGAAAACCCGATTAGTTCTCTCGAGGATGGTAACAGGGTTCGTTCGCTGAGTTTCATCTTTTTGAAGGTTGAATAGAAAAGGACGTCCGCGCTTCTTCCAGGGTCGAGAAGGGCTTTCTTTACCAGGAGGTCCCCTGCTTGGATAGAAATTACCACTGGGTCATCCAGATTATCCGAGTTTGTTTGGCAATCTGATGGGTTGAAAGATATGTTAGGTGTTCTTGGTTTGACAGTCAATACATCGGCTGTCTGTTGGAGTGTTAACATGTCCCTGTATCGGCACTTTCGTGCCGAGCTTGTTTGTCCACCACTGGCGAACCCTCCAGAGATGCAATTGATGATCCCCCTGGTTGGTGGAGGTTGGGTTCTGGCTTTGTCCGAGGTGTGAGGCGGTCGCTCTTGTCGTCGGTCGTTAGAGTCGTCTGAAATCGTCCTTGTTTTGCTACTGATGTATTTGTCCAGGTGCCCCTATCTTGCCAATCTTTCCAAGAGGTCTTTTGCGACCACACATTCATCAGTTGTGTGGCCAAACTTCTGATGAAAGGCGCAGCGCTTGGACTTGTCCACATAGCATTGATCTTGATATGAGCCGGCCCTATTCGGTGGCTTTATTAGTTTGTTATGTAGTATCTTCTTGATAATGTCTTCTCTTCTAGCGTTGAACCTCGTGTACGAATCGTACTTTGGCGTCAGCCTGAAAGGCTTCTTGGTGTCCTTGGCGACCGGTTTGTCCTCATCCCTTCTGTTTGGCTGCCTTTCACTCCGCCGAGTTTCACGTAACTCTTCTATTTCAATCTGTCCGGTTGCCTTTTCTCGAAATTCCTCCAGCGTCTTTGGCTTCGCCACTGCTATGGCTTCTTGAAATTTTCTTGGTCGTAAACCGCTTTTGATGGCGTGCAGTTAGACTTCGGGGTTGAGGTTGGGAATTTCCATGGCTGCTGTTATGAAGCGGGTCATATAGTCTTTTAGGCTCTCGTGCGGTCCTTGTTTAATAGTGCTGAGGTAGTCCGAGTCCCGTACGTAAATCTTGGAGGCCGCGAACTGATTGATAAATAGTTTGGAAAAATCATCGAAGCTTGTTATCGAACCTGCAGGTAAATTGGAAAACCACAAAAGCGCAGCACCATCTAGAAAAGTAGGAAATGAACGACATAATATGGGATCGGAGTCACTATTGAAAAACATCATGGACTCGAATTTAGTAACATGAATCTTAGGGTCTCCGATCCCTTTATAGGGTACCAGCGTCATAGGAAGCGTGAAATTTTAAGGCATCTTAAAGCTCATGATTTCTTCCGAGAAAGGATTAGCTTGACGTCTCCCTGTCTTCGAGGTTTTCTCCTCAGTCTTGGCATTAGACTCCGACTGGTGCTCATCTTGTTGGTCGGTGTTCACTTCCATGTTGACGTTTTTCCTTTCACCTTTGTTCTGCAAGGTGGCTAGTAACTCAGCCAGTCGCTGATTTTCTGCGAGCAGCGCTGCGTTTGCTGCTACGAGATCGGGACCAGCGTGTTGGTGGGTACCCGACTGATCTGTCATGCTTCAGTTCCTGAAAAAGCAGAAGAGAGCACAGGGTGTATGGGGTTAAACTTGAAAGTGAGAAAATTCGGGCCCCACAGTGGGCGCCAATTGTTCTGTCCAGAGTATGCTTCCGAGATATGGTCGGCTACACAGCTGAGGGAGGACTCGGAAGCTCGCTCTTGTGAACTGGTGACCTCGGCGTGGACCCTACAAAAAAGGACTCCGACGCCCAAGTTAGTTATCGGGATAAGAGACTTAAAAGCAAAACGTTAAGAAATAAAACTGAGAAAAAGTAAAGAGTGGGGATGATGATTGGATATTTCTTATGAATTGCCGATTACTCGCTTTTTTCCCTTTTTTCACCTGCCTTGACGAGTTATATTCGTCAGTTTAAATAAGTGGATCTTCAAGTAATGCTCGGATTTGTTTGTTATTAGGATTGGGATTCTGAATTTCTGTTATGCGAGGATATCGGCATGATTTGAATTGGTAGACTTATTCTCGATTTTGTAGTTTGTTGACGGAGGATATTAGAATATTTGGCCAAGAATATCGGGACGGTACAATTATAATTGTGGGTGCATTACTTCTAAATTAATCTTTATGATTAAGATCTTAATCTAAACTAATTTATCCATATTTATCATCATAAAAAATTTTATTAGTATTTTTTCTTCAACGATTAATCCGTTCAAAATTTAAATTTTTAAAAATTTATTTGTCATCTTATTAAAAAAAAAAAAAATTTGCCGGTTTTGGTCTATGAGGATGTATCTGTCAAATGTCAATTACGCGATATAAACCAGGGGATAAATCACACATGATGTCATTGCTCATAAGTCATAACTCAATACCGGGCACTCCTACGTAACTAACACAATTCCATACAAGATTACAAGTAGCATTATTATTGTAATAGATGAGTTAACAAGTATTAATGTGTTTATTGATTTATTTTTATTTATTAAATGTGTAAAATAATAATAATAATAATTGTGAGCTTAATCAAAATATTAAATTATAGTATTTTTAAAATTAATAATTTTATGCTCAAGACTTAAAAATAGTAAAGAACTATATATATGAACAAAGTTATTTTAATAAAAAAAGAGAAACTACAAATTCCGTTGAATAATTTAAGCTTGCAGAAATTGACGGCAACAGGAGGACTTAGGTCTTGATTCTTGAAATTTATATGTACAACAAATTACACGCCACGTTGAGCGAGTTAGAATTTATAATAATAAGTAGATATTTTTTTTTGGTTATGCTACGTGTACATCAAAATCAGTCATCAAAGTTAGCTATTAGAATATAAATACACATCGAAAATAAATTAAACCACACATGTATTTATATATAAATACATTGGTGGCTGATTTTGGTGTACAAATAGTATTTTCCTTTTTTTTTTAAGTTAAGAGTGAGATTTAAACTCGCGATCTCTAGATGAGTATGAAAAAATTATGCCATTTGAGTTATAATTCATTAGCTTTTTTTTTATCATATAATTACATGAATTTAATTTTGATAAATTATTATCATAAAATATTTTTATACACACATCTAATTATATATGATTACGTTAAAAAAATTACTTTTTATATTAACTGTGTGAATAATTATATCTGAAGGAGTCACTCAAATAAAGACGTATAAAACGTCTTTTTTTAAAGATTTTTTTTAGTAATTAAAATTTAACTTGATTAAACCGTGTTATTTTTGTCAAAATTAGGCTAGACAAATTAATTTGATAAAAAAATAGTGAATCAAATCATGAACTGGTCTAAATTAATATTTTTTATAAAAAATGACTACAACAGTTTTATTATAGAAAATAATTAAAATATTCCTATTATATATATTAATTTTGAAAACTTTAAATTCTAACCTTATGACGGGAGAGAAGTAAAGAACTAGAATTTAGGATTTTTAAAATTAATATATATAATAGGAGTATTTTAATCATTTTTTATAATAAGAATATTATAGTCATTTTGTATAAAAAATAATATTAATTTAGACCAGTTCAAGATTTGATTCACTATTTTTCGGTTAAATTAATTTATTTAGCCTAATTTTGACAAAAATAATACAGTTTAATTAAGTTAAATTTTAATTACTAAAAAATATTTTTAAAAAAAGACATTTTATACTGACTCTTTTTATTTATCAAATTTAATCAAATTGGTCTAATATAACAAAAATTAGTTATGCATAGTATTATTTCAAATTTTATTATTTAACTTGGTTGAACTTAGTTTAATTTATAAAAAAGCTTGAATATATAACACTATTCTTTATCAATCGATCGAAATTAAACTTTATATATACTCAAGCAGATTTGTCTAAATTGCTTATAAGAAAAATAAAAGACTTTCATAAATCAACTCTTCTTCTTGAAAATAAAAATAAAAATCAACAAAACAGAAAAAGAATAAGATTTACATAAACCTAATCCCCCAACAAAGCGTACGTAACCATCACGTTAATTGGTTATTTACTTATTTTATTGTTAGTCCTCCTCGTGTTGGTTCCTAATTATCCTTCCATGGTACTTTGTTTCCTCTTTTATTTTTTGTTTTTAATTCATTTACACATGCCGTGCCAGAATGAAAACAGAGATCATTTATTATGCATTTGCAAAATTGCCCACCAAATTATTAGAGAGAGAGATTAATTGAGGGCAAAGGCCAAAGTGAGAAACTTCTCAGCAATGTTTCTAGGTAAAACGTAGGTCAACGTTGGACTTGGGGTTGAATTTTAAAGTTCAAGTCTTCAAGAATGGCCTTAAATTTCATCTCATTCTCCTCATCAATTGGACGATGAAAACAAATATCCCCATAACGCAAACGGCTTGAATTTTGAACGGGATTTGTGGTTTCTGATAGGCTTATTCATCTTGATCATCATAACATCCTAAGCTTCTAGACGATGATGAGAAATTAAAGGCCATCTAGTCAGTAGTCAAGGCTACCGTATATTAATTAATAAGAGCATAATCTCAAGTCATGGCACACAAACAGAACTTGATTTGTATATTCAAATTCAAAACCCTTCAGTTTCTTAATATATATATTAATTAGCACCTCAAAGTTTTCCCATTCCAAGTTGCCAAACTAGAAAACAAGGACCACGAAAGTTTCAAGAAACTGACATAAAACTAATTAAGTTTCTTAAACTATATCAACTTATGTGATGGGATTTCCCATTATGGAGACCCTCAAATTCTGGTTACAAGACCATCCCTCCATTGTATCCTTCAGGTGGAGCCCGGCACTCTCGTGGGGCTCCACCTGGTTCTTTCTTATCTCCGCCATCTCTTTCTATGTCACCGCCGCTGTCACTCTCCACCTTATTCTCAGATTCTTGGGCCGGCGACGTCCGGTCCCACTAGGCCCCATCCCGGCCATACACAACCTTGCCATGTCCCTCACTTCCCTTACCATATTCACCGGCATGCTCCTCTCCGCGAAAGCGGAACTGAGGGACACGCGGTGGTTGTGGAGACGCACAAGAACCACTCCGTTCGAGTGGTTCTTGTGCTTCCCCCTTGGGATCCGCCCCTCCGGCCGCGTCTTCTTCTGGTCCTATGCCTTCTACCTCTCTCGGTTCCTCCACATGCTGCGAACATTCTTCATCGTTCTCCGGCACCGGAAGCTCTCGTTCTTCAGGCTGTTCAATCACTCGATTCTTCTGGTGATGTCATTCCTGTGGCTAGAATTCACACAGTCCTTTCAGGTTCTGGCGATCCTGTTTTCCACGGCGGTTAACACAGCGGTGTACGGGTACCGGTTGTGGGTTGAAATAGGGTTGCCGGTGAGGAACTTCTGGTTCACGGTGGATTGCCAGATGGTGCTTCTATGCTGCAATTTGGTGTGCCATTTTGGAGTGCTTCTGTTGCATTATCTGAGAGGAGGGTGCAATGGGATTGGAGCTTGGCTTTTCAATTCTCTTTTGAATGTTGCAATTCTTATGCTGTTCTTGAGATCTTATGTCAATGAGTTTTGGCGGAGGAACCTTAATAATCCAACTTCTTATTCTTCTTCCAAGGACTACTCGCCTAAGCATGCAAAACTTAATGGTAGTTATGCAAAGTTAAATTAACTTGTATTAATTAAGTGATTATTGCAGAGGCTATGGACTATGGTAGATAGATGTTTGATTCAAAGTTTTTGAATTTTATTTTTATTTTTTTATTATTCTACCATTTCTTCATTGGACTTTGTATATATATGTTATGTATAGAGCAATTGTGAAGCTTCATTGATGATAAAGTAAATTCCGAAATGAGTGACTCATCTTTTTGTATTATCAAAAAAATCATGACGGTGCTGCAACTTGGAAATGATTCAAGATATGTATAGATCATAGAATATATACAGATTCTATTTTTTAAGAACCGTCCTTAATTGTTAATCGTTTATAATGTTATATTCAAATGACACTAAACTTAAAACAAACACTAAACTTAAGACGAACACTATTGAACTATATATTGAAAAGAGGCAGGGGACACGTGATGACAATTTTATTGAAAAGTGATAGACATTCTTTTTTGGGCGAATACTATCATAAAAATTTTACAATTGTCTTCGTGTAAAGATGCATTTTTTTTTATCATTAAATGATGAATTGTAGAGTTTAATTTGATATACTATAAAAGTGTTATCTTTTTTTAAAATGTGGCCTAACAAATAAAATACACTTTTAACATAAGATTCTTCATAAAAAAAATATTTTTAATATCTTCATTAAATAGATGCCTTCTTTTTTTATTATTTGGGTTTTTGTCAGGTTTCGATCAAGCTTTTTAATATTAGATAATAATGGATTTTTCAAAAGATTGTTCATATGTTAAAAACTTGTAATTTTATTTTCTCTTTTTATTTTTCCCATGTGCATTACTTTCACTTTCCATACTATTGATAATGTAACAGGAGTTACTGAATTTTCTTTTCTTATATTCATAATAGGTATTCACGTGAAATATTTAAATAAAAATATTATTTGTATACTAAAATTAGCTACTAAAATTAGTCACTAATATATTTATGTATAAATATATGTGTAGTTTAATTTATTTTTTATATGTATTTATATTTTAACATAAATTTTATACTAATGACTGATTTTAGCGACTGATTTTAGTGTACATAACATAGTCGATAGTTAAAATAGTATTTATATACATAAAGATAATAATTGATATATAATTATATCAGATAGTTTAGTTAAACATATTAAATTAAATAAAAATTAAATATAATAAATTTTTTTAAAAGAATACCACTTTAACACATGTTAAGACTCATAAGACATATCTCATTAATAAACATTTATACTTTTATTTAAAAAAAAACAAATAGAAAAAAAAAAGAAAGTTCATTTAATGTGTCATTTATTTATTTATTTATTTTTACTCATTGAATGTGTGATTTGTTTCTTCGTTGAGTAAGACTCCCCTAAATTTTAAGAGTTAAATTAAATATAGGAATCTCTTTCAAAATAATTTGCTCTTGTTTACTTTATACCTACTATATAGATAAATAAATCCCATGCATAAATATGAAAATTTATGTGGGTGGAATTATAAACTCGGTAATCTGTTACTTTCGGGTTTTGGCCATTGACATTAAATGTTTTCATATTTACTTGACCTTTTCAAATACAATATGCTTCTAGAAACAATGTAATAAGATGCTATAAACTATAGTCTAAAAGGCTGCTCGTCATGATGACCCACAAAGAAAGGACTGCTATCTATTCCTAAAATGGTCTAACATCCCTACGATTTAATTTTAATATGAAAAATCATTAATCCAATTTGCATGCCAAGATTTCAATGTGCTATGTTTATCGATCGTTCCATTCTTAAGGTGAGTAAGTTAGAATTTTGTGAGGTAGACTTTTTATTGAGGGTTGGTTTTATTTTTTTATTTTTTAAAAGTTAGGAGTGAGGTTTGAATTTGAGATTTCGAAGTGAGGATGGAAAGACTATGTTATTTGAGGTATAACTCGTTAGTTATTGAGAGTTGGTTTTAATTATTATAAAAATTGGGTTAAATATTTAAAATTAATATTTTTGTAAGTGTATAAAGTAACTAAGTGATCAACTTGAAATTTCGGATGTGACTATAAATTATTGATAATTTAATGATTAGCAAACATGATAAGATAAGATCAAGGTTCTGAGAATTGTACCGATCATCAAACCGTTCTAGTCACTGATTTACTAATTTACTAGTCCAATTAGTTTAACTGTGGTTCAATCAGAAAAACTGTTTTAGAATAAAATAATAGATAAATTATATGTTGGACACTGATAGTTCATAGTTAACTGTATATGTCTTGTGATGCTGCATTTATTTAGAGCCTTTGTTCTAAATTATAGATGCAACTTTTGACAAGATAGTCGTTTTTGAATATATGGATTAGTTTCAATTGCTTCAACATATGGGCACCTGTGACATGGTTTTCGTTACTTTTAGTGCTTAATTGAGTTTATAAGTGTGCTGCAGTTGCTACTTTACATGTTCCTTTCTCATAATAACAAAAGAATATTAGAATTAAGTGCAAAAAATTATCAATTTCAAGAGTCTTAACGTTGTATACACAGACATTTCTTTCACTTTCAATTACAATAAGTATAGTAGAATGAAAGCTGTATTCAGTTTATCTACGAAATTACATCAAAGTGATATCAGAAGCATTTGTTTACTTCTGGATTCACCAATAATTTCTGCAAGAACATTACCCTCTTTAAATTTGTGAAATCATGCTCTATTGCGCACAATGATCTCCCTACTATAAATTTTGGATATAATTTTTAGCACAGCATGGCAATCTACACATATTCTAAGGTTCTTTATAACATGGCAAAAGCAGAAGTAATCTATTTTCAGCATTCAAAGGACAACAAGAATAGAGCAGTCACAATCTAGGCATAATTAAGTCACAAAACAAAAACACAAGGCAGCACATCACCAACAGCATATCACTACCCAAAAAAGTCATAAACCACACAACAGGAGTAAAACAGAGCAGCCAGAACTAAGCAATAATCATTAATCAGATAATCACTCAATAAAAATATAAAACATTCAATATTCATTCAATGATTTCTGAAAAGAACATAAAAAAGACGAACAAGTGAGCATTGACTGCGGCGGACGAAGACCCAAATAAATTATCAACAAATAATCAACAAAAATTCTAAGACCATCTCCAGTAGGGAACTCATCTCAATCCCTATTTATGCCCTATCTGTCATAAAAAGTAACTCTACATCATCTTTTACGTTATAAACAGTAAATAGGAACTCAAAGCATCTCAATCTTCTCAATTAAGAGGAACTAACTTTAGTTGATATTGTGGTCCCACTTAATTAATTAATTAAAATACATAAAATTAATATAATTAATTTTTTTCAATATATTATTTAAATTTATAAATTTAAAAATAATTCACTATTAAAAGATATTAATATTAAATAAATTTATATATAAGAATAATACATAATATATAATTCGAGATTACACTAATTAAAATTTTTAACGGCTAATTTTGCAACGGCTAGTTTTTACAACTGCTAATTTTAATAATGTGGTTAGCATTTTAAATTTTAAAAATAAAAATAACCAACCCAACTAAAATTTAGTTTGTAAGGTGTAAAAATTAAATGCATTTTTTAATGTAAGTAAATTTAATTATTTAATCTAATTAATTATTATAATTATTAATAAATTAATTATAATTTAATTACTTAATTAATTATTATTTAAATAATTAATATAAATTATTAATTAAATAAAAATATAATTATTTATTATAATTATTACTAAATTAATTATTATTTAATTATTTAATATAATTATTTAATTAATTAAAATTTTATATAATTATTTATTTTATATAATTATTGAACAATGGGAGTCCCCATTCAGAGGGACTCCCCTTTCTTGATACAAGAGAAAGCATTTTTTCTCAACTCACTCTAATAGTTAGTTCCTATTTTTACTGACGTGAACAGTAACAGGAACTCCAAAAAAGCAATTATTGGAGTTGGTCTAAGACCATCTCCAGTAGGGAACTCATCCCAGTTCCTGTTTATGGCCCACCTGTCATAAAAAGTAACTCCACATCAGTTTTTGCGTCATAAACAGTAAATAGGAACTCAAAACATCTCTCTCTTCTCCATTAGGAGGAACTAACTTTAGTCCCTGTTGTGGTCCCACTTAATTAATTAATCAAAATATTTGTAATTAATGTAATTAATTTTTTTAATAATGTAATTTAAATATTTAAATTTAAAAATAATGTACTATTAAAAGATATTAATATTAAACTTGGAAATAATAGTAATGTGGATCCATTTTTTCGAACAAAAAATAATAGTAGCAGAATTTTGATTTTGTAAACTTGGAAGAAGATGAAGAAGAGTAGTAGAGAGTGTGAGAATACAAGTGTATCTAAGTGGTATATATAGAGTAAAAAAAATATTAATTTATTAATAATAACGGTAACATAGTAACGGCTAGTTTCTAACGGCAATTTGTGCAACGGTTATTTTTACAACGGCTAATTTAATATAATAATATCAAGGTTCTGAGAACCGGACCGGTCATTGAACCGGTCAAGTGACTGGTTCAATGGTTCATTGGTCTGACCAGGGCCGAACCGTGGTTAAACCGGTTTAATTAAATATACAGTGAAATTATAAAAAAAATTCAATATACAAATCACAACATTGAATATAGCATTAAAAAAAAATTCAGAACCACAGAATCCAGAATCCAAAATCCAAAATATTCTATATAGTATTCAAAATAAATAAAAAACTCAAGCAGATCTTGAGTGAACATCGGATTGCAAAAGAACCTTTTGTACTTTCTGCAACAAACAAACCACACAAGCAACAATCAGCATCCATTGAAAACAAGATCATTCATTCATAACAAAGTTCTGTTATTCATAACAAAGTTCTGTTATAGGGTTTGGAGTTTGGACCAACAATGGGCCTGAACACACACTTTATCAATTGACATAGAAAATTATCTACCCTAGTACAAAGTATAGCAATGCTATTGCACACTAAACAAATTGAAAATTTCTGTAAAACGCAAATAAAAAATCCAAATTTCTTGTACAGCATTATGTTGTTGTTGCTGATCATTTTGTGACTGTTCCATCTAAATTGAACAGCGCAGAATTGAAAACAGAACGAAATAGAAGAACAGAGCAGAGCAAAATTCTCAAATTCAACATACATCAAATTAATTCTCAAATTCAACATGCAACAAATTTATTTAACATTTCATTAATCATATAATAATTGATATATTGAAGAAGAACAGAAGCCAGAAATAAAAACAGAATATGAACACAAGAAGTCAAGAACAGAAGCCCAGAACACAAAATGAACAGAAGAACAGAAGCCAGAAACAAAATAAAAAAATTACAGGAATATAAACGGAAGATCAGAAGCCCAGAACAAAAAATGAAAACAGCAAGAAGCTAAGAACAGAAGAAAGAGCCAGAAACCAGAACTTACTGCAAGATGAAGTAGAGAACAGAAGGCCAGAAGCTCGAGCCTCGAAATAGAGAACAGAACCGTGAGCGACGACCCGCGGCGGTAGGCGACGACCCGCGACGGTGGGCGACGACCCGCGACGGTGACGGACTATCCGCGACAGTGACCCTCGATTCACGGTGTCGGTTCTCCTTTGCATGCAGAAGCTCCAGCCTAGAAGAGCTTAGGGTTGGGACTTTGGGAGTGGGAGTGTTCTTGCCTTCTTGGAAGAGTTTAATTGATTAGTGATTAGAGATTTAGGGTTGGCTGCAACGCAATCTTCACTCTTAGGCGTTTTTTCTTTTTTTTTTAAAAAAAAAAAAACAAACGACGCCGTTTTTATTGACTGGGGGAAAACCGGTACTTGAAGAAACTGGACCGGTTCATCTGGTTTGTCGGTTAACCACCGGTTCGACCGGTTTTTGGCAGCGTGGTTTTATAGGTGAACCGGACCGGCTAGATGACCGGTTTCCGGTTAACCCGGTTGAACTGGCCGGTCCGGTCCGGTTTTCAGAACATTGAATAATATAAATATAAATAATATTTAATATTATTTTTGATATAAATAATTAATATAAATTATTAATTAAATAAAAATTAATTATTTAATCTAATTAATTATTATAATTATTAATAAATTAATTATAATTTAACTATTATTTAAATAATTAATATAAATTATTAATTAAATAAAAATATAATTACTTAATATAATTAATTATTATAATTATTATTAAATTAATTATTATTTAAATAATTAAATAAAAATATAAATCATTATTTAAATAATTATTATTTAAATAATTATTACTTAATATAATTAATATAAATCATTAATTAAATAAAAATATAATTATTTATTTAAATAATAACTTGCCAAAGTTGCTCTCAGCCCCCGTTCAGAGGGACTTTGTCCCATCGGTCCTTGTGCAAGGTCCCCACTCCATTTTACTCCAACGGTCCTAGTTCTCCTTTTGTCAGAAACAGGGCCTCAACATATGCCCATTGGAGTTGCTCTAAATCCCAAGTATGTAGCAGTACAAAATCTCAGCACAAACAACGCAGTACAATTTTTTCTACTTATCAAGATTTTTAGCACAATTTTAACAAAACCTTAGTGCATTATAACTAGCAGTAGGAATATATTTAGCATGAGATAAACATTGTATGTGTACAGCAACTAGGGATGATCCCCCAAAACACATTTAGAAACAGAGACACAAATTTTTAACTATGTAGTCATCTAAACTATGGCGTGACTAAGTAATTTCTGATCATGGGTTACCAAGTTTCTAAACTAGCATACATTTAGAATAATCTCTTTAATTGGTTCCAAATTCAGTATCACAAATCTGCCAAAAACATTTACATTTACATGAGTAAAGTTGTTACCTAAGTCCCAAACTTAAAATTTAATGTTGACGGTTTCAACATTAAACCCGATTGCTGCATCAAATTATCAAATCAAAAAAATAAATCCGTTAGTAACCCTAGATTTGATGGAGAGAGGACTAGCACGACAGACGACGGCGACCAGGTGACGAGTATGACGAGTATGACGAGGAATGGCGGGTAAAGCGCGAGTGAGCAGAAAGAGGGGTTGGAGCACACCGACTCAATGAGCACGACGAAGAAGCTGGAGATTGGGGAATGAGGAGAGGGGTTGGAGCATGAATAACAGACGAAGATCTTGAGCGCGATGGACAACAACAGTAAGAAAAACAGCGGCGACGGTGGAGGAGGCTAGGGTTTCTTTTGAGGGGAGACGACGGCAAGAAGCGACCCGACGACGAGCTGCTCCAAGCCACGAACAGAGAAGCCAGTGGACGACGTGCCGAACTACCTGGGTTCCAGACAGGGGAAAGAGGAAGAAGTGGAGGCGCCAAGAACCTGGGGACGGCAGCGGCAAGGAACCTAGGGCTAGGGTTTTGCCGTTTTAATTTGGTGCTTTCACTTTGCTTCAAAGGGATTTGCACGAATGATTGGGGAAGGGGGGTTCCCGAATGGCTTCAGCTTAGTTTTGGTTTTTCTTTTTTAAAAAAAAAAACAAAACAAAACAGCGTCGTTTTCTTAGAACTAGCCGGTTACTGATCCGGTCAACTGGCTGGTTCAGTGGTTTTTGAACGGTTCTCTCATCAGCAGTTATTGGTGGTGGATTAGACCATTTTCATCGTCGATTTTTGGTTGAATCGGTTCGACTGGGTAGTTTGGTCCGATTTTCAGAACCATGGACAAGATAAAACAATAATATAAAACTCTATGTGATTTAAGGTTGCATTTGTTTATAAAGATAGGATACTGAGACATAGATATACAAATACACAAAATCGTATTTAGCAGGTAATACATGGACAGAGATATTGGGTCTTACGACATTGAATTATGTATTTTGGTAGTTATTGGATCCATTATGTTCCATTTCAGAGTAAAGTAGAGAGAGATCTGTATTTTCGAATATATCAATATCCATGCAAGTGTATATTTTCGCAACTAAGATCAAATGATAAACATGAGTTTCTATTGACCTATATTAATAGAAACAATTAATCTCCACATACAAGCCTTTTCACTATACAAGTCTTACAAGTTCTCAATATTCCTTATCCCTAAAACGCGCTTCATATGGCATGTATGTTTCACGTGCCTCCTTAACAGATTTTTCAATCAATCAACACGCGAATATATAACTTCCTTTTTCAAAAGGATTTTGTTTCCTTTTTCAAATTTCTTCTGCATTTTCTTGACCTTCTCTCTTCGATCTCTTTCGTGTGTTTCTCTCTGTCTTCTCCTTCGTCGTTTGCGTAAGTTTCTCTCTCTGTTCTCTTTCTTCGATTTTCTCATTTTCCATTGTTTCTGAAATCAAGCTCTGAAATCATTTTGAAGATAATGGATGATTCAACTTCAGATTGTTAGCTCAACCAGAACAAAGTGGATTTTGAATTTGAATCCAATGAAATTTCTGAGGTGTAGTTTAATTCCAGTTAATAATTAAATTTAAATTTGAATCTAGTTAGTAGTTTATGATTGTGTAGCTGAATAATACGTGGACTTTGCCTGTGAAATTTATTATTCATTGTTCCTTGTTTGAATTGAATCTAATGTACTAGTTCTGATGAATTTTCTGCATTTTATATCAGACGTTCGGGTGTAAATCAGGAATATTTGGTTGTATTTTAGGAAAGTTTGGGTGTATTTATAATTTATGACTTTTCATCTCACTGAGGGTGAATTGTCTTATTCTTTTAGTTTAATTATTTTAGTTTCTGTTTAATGATGATTCATGAATCTGATTTTTGTTATTTTTTATGATGGTTTTATAGTTCTATTTGCATTCTATAGTTTATGCTTGTTTTAATATGGTCTATTTTGGGTGTATTTTGTAGCCCCTCTATGGTATTGATGAGCAGTTTATTCTCCACATACAAGCGTTTTTCTCATACAAGTCTTTACAAGTCTTCTCCTCCTTTTATTGTTTTGAATCCAATCAAGTGGTTGAGGTGTGGTTTAATTCAGAAGAAAAAAATGTAGCATTAGAGAAAATATTTTTCTGTACAAAAAGCTATTTGTATACTAAAATCAGCCACCAATGTATTTGTATATAAATACATGTGTGGTTTAACTTATTTTCAATGTATATTTGTATTCCAGTATGTATTTTATACTGGTGGCTGACTTTGGTGACTAATTTTAGTATACACGTAGCATAACTTATTTCTGTATTTGCAGCAAATTTGGGTGTAAAATGAAGATATTTAGGTGTAACACGAAGATATTTGGGTGTATTTTAAGAAATTTTGGGTGTATTTTTATTTTGATAAGTTCTACATAATTTAGAGCTCTTTCTCTTCCTCCTCCTCATCTTCTGCTGTTTCTTTTTTTTTCATCACCATCACCATCTTCTTTTTTTCTTATTCATCTTTTTCTTTTTATTTTACCTTCTCAAGTTTCTTCTTGTTTTACTCTTTTAACAAGAACAAAAACAAAAAATCAAACAAAGAAAAAGAAGAAACACATAATGCTCTAAAATTACTTGAAAAATGATGAACTTACATTCATTTAACTAAAAGAAAGAAAGAAATAAGGAAAAGAAGAAGAAAAAAATATAGCATTGGAGGAAACTTTTTTCTGTACAAAAATGTTATTTGTACACTAAAATCAACCACTAAAATCAGCAACCAATGTATTTGTGTATAAATATATGTGTGGTTTAATTTATTTTCAATATATATTTATATTCCAGTATGTATTTTATACTGGTGGCTGACTTTGGTGACTGATTTTAGTGTACACGTAGCATAACTCATTTTTGTATTTGCAGCAAATTTGTGTGTATTTTTATTCTGATAAGTTCTGCATAATTCAGAACTCTTCTTCTTCCTCCTCCTCATCTTCTGCTGGTTCTTTTTTTTCATCATTATCACCATCTTTTTCTTCTTTTTTTTTCTTATTCATCTTTTCCTTTTTGTTTTACCTTCTCAAATTTCTTCTTGTTTTACTCTGTTAATAAGAATAAAAACAAAAAAATCAAACAAAGAAAAAGAAGAATCATATAATGCTGCAAAATTACTTGGAAGAGGATGAACTTACATTCATTTAACTAAAAAAAAGAAAGAAATAAGGAAAAGAAGAAAAAAAATGCAGCTTTAGAGGAAACATTTTTCTGTACAAAAATGCTATTGTACACTAAAATCAGCCACTAAAATCATCCACCAATGTATTTGTGTATAAATACATGTGTGGTTTAATTTATTTTCAATGCATATTTGTATTCCAGTATGTATTTTATAATTGGTAGCTGACTTTGGTGGTTGATTTTAGTGTACACGTAGCATAACTCATTTCTGTATTTGCAGTAAATTTGGGTGTAAAACGAAGATATTTGGGTGTATTGTTATTTTGAGAAGTTCTGCATAATTCAGAACTCTTCCTCTTCGTCTTCCTCATCTTCTGCTGTTTCTTCTTCTTCATCTTCTTATTTCATATTCTCATAATTCTTTTTGGGAGGAAAAAATCAAACAAAGAAGAAAAAAATACATAATATTGCAAAATCAAAAGAAGAAGGAGGAGAAACACGACGATGAAGATGAAACACCAAAGAAAAAGGAGGAAAAATACAAAGAAGAAGGAGAAGAAGAAAGAAGACGAGGAGGAGGAGGAGAAACGCGAAGAAAAAATGACAGTTGTGGTTTTCATTGAGGAAAAAGAAAAAAAGTCGTTCATAACGGTAAAGGAGCGCTTTGGAAACGTGATGCGCGTGTTAACACGCTTTTGTAGGTGAGCGTAGCTTTTGTTGGATTTGGCCCAACTTGGAAGACTTGTAAGTTAAAAAGACTTGTGTGTGTAGCATAACTGAATGTGGCTTAGAGGTGGTTCACATGCATGATACAAAAACTTACATCGTGAAGTTCCTCCGAGGTCTCAACGAGCAATATGCTCATATTGGCTCTCAAATCATGATGGATAAGCCGCTGCCCAGCGTTAATGAGGTGTTTTCACTCCTCACTCAATAAGAACGACAGCTCAGGGCAGTTGATCTAGTCAGCCACAATCCTTATATTATGGTAGCTTCTACTCAAACTTATGCTTCAAACAATCGGAATAGTTCTACAAAATTCACCTCTCGTGGCAGAGGAGGTGATAATGGCCGAGGCAATAGTGGTAGATGTAGAGGCGAAAACCGGCATGGATATCAACAAAATATTTGCTCATTCTGCAACAAGGCAAGACACTTGGTTGATGTGTGCTATCAAAAGTACGACTATCCACCTCACATGAAGCAACGAGCTACCAACATTAATAACATAGCTGCTTAGGAGAATTGATTCACAACATCAAGGTGATACTTCAAAACTCCTCGGCCAGTTCCCTTCATTATAAATCCTGGTATGCACATTTAAAGTTTAATGAGCACTCATATTACTTACTTACTTACAATGCACAATTTTTACTTTAAATCATGGATTGTGGACATTGGTGCCACTGACCATGTCTCACACACTATCAAATTTCTCAAGTTATAGACACATCAATCCATTTTTGGTCAAACTTCCAAATGGATCTATCTTACATAATTACCCCCATTGTTGGGACCATATTTTTCACAAAAGACTTATATATTACTGAAGTACTTTATATCCCAACCTTTAATTTCAATTTTATTTTGATTTCAAAATGATTAAAACTTTAAATTGCAAGTGTTTTATAACTGAACTTGCGTGTAAGATCTAGGGTCTGAGTACCTTAAAGAAAATTGGCACAATTGAAGTGGATCATGGCCTGTATATGCTAAAGATAAAAGCAAATCAGGATATGGTTCCATTTCCGAGCGAAAAGTACCTCACCACAATCTGCACAAATAAGCATGTCTCATGCATCTAGTAGTGATAGTGACCTATGACATTTAAGATTAGGCCATATTCCATTAGATAGAATGCATATAGTGTAGGAAAATTACATTCATATGTGCAATGTAAGCTATTAGTAGCTCCTTGTGACTCTTGTCACTTTTCTAGCTAGACAAAAGAAGCTTCCCTTTCTTGAAACTCATGCTTCAATAAAAGACTCCAAATGTTGATCCGTTATATAAATTCCTTGTTACATGTACATTGTTACTAATACATGTTACTTTGAATCATCAAATGCGATGTTGACTAAAAAACTATAAAATCCGACAGTACGCTTTGTATGTGTCCGACTGTCCGTTAATAATATACGCGTTCCCAGTACTATGGGTAGTGTACAAAAGGGGAATACCACCCCATATACATTTACTATATTGAAATGATCTAAACACTGATAATGGTGTAAAGAAAAAAAAAAAGAACTGCTCTACTATCTTATTAGAAACAAACAAATAACCAATCAAAGACCATGTGTGGTGCCATTTTGAGAAGAAGACTCTTGTTTGGTATTTTAATAGAACATGACATACTTATTGGGTAAATATTTCAGCTGCGTATGGATGTTGAAAGAATTGAAAATTTAGTAAGAAATAGTAAATCATGATTGCCTAAAACTAATTATATGCCATACCACGTATTAAAAGCAACATAATTAATGAAGTATTCATGTGTGGCATTTAATATACACCTACTGATTTGAGTGACCAATGTATATATTTTAGGTGGTTGTTTTCATACCCAAAATTTATGAGAGAATTTATATTTTGTACATATGAACCAATATTGATATGTGGTATCATTAATTTTAGTCAACTAATAATTAAATAATTTAAAAAAATTAAAATTTAATATATTTTAAAGATATTAAATATTATTTATATACAAATACTAATACGAATATATCATTAATTATACATGATTAGATATAGTTAAATATTATATTTTATTTAAATTAATATATAATAAAAAATTCTTCTTCTCTTTTTTCTCATCGTCTCCTAACCCCTGACCCTCAAATACTAAAGACTCTCAACTCAGAAAAACACTTCACTTTCAGACTTGAACCTTCGCTGACAGCTCTTTCACCACCGCTCACCAACACTGCCACATTCTTTCTGTCTTTCACTCCTTCATCTATCTCCATCACCATCTATCGCATCCTTGGCATCCATGACCCTGATTCCACTGCCCCTGGGTCCACTTCCTCCACCAGCGCTGTCGCGTCTCACCACCATCTCTCACATCCTAAGCCTTCGTGACCTCTGTGTGTCCACCTCCTCCGATCCACCAGAGTTGTCGCATCTCCATCACCGTCTATCACGTCCACCCGTGACCCCTGTTCGCACTGCCCGCGTCCGGCTCCTCCAACAGTGTCATCGCATCTCGCCGTGGCCATTGTGTCCGCCTTTACTATCGGCATCAGTCTATTTCTCCCTCCTAAACCAGGGGCACAGAGCCAATGGTGATATTAGGTTAGGTTTTCATCCTTTAAAATATTCTCTAGACTTATTTTGGCTATTATCTGAACTTATTTTGCTTGCATCCTCTGTTCAAACCATGAATTGTATTTTGTTGTCTCTCTTTTGGTAATTACCAAATTAATTATTAGCATTGCCATCGCATTTAATTTATGGATTAAACTTGTTGCTGCTAATTTGATGTGTTCTCAATTACAATAGGTGACTAATGATGATAGAAACTGACTCATCTTCTTTAGTTCGATGAATATAATTTTTTGAGTTATATGCCTGTATAGATTGAGATAGATCGATAACCCTCTTGTTTAATTTGTATCTCCATATCTGATTTTATATAAATTAAAGAATCTTTTAGAATAATTGTTCTTTTATATTTTTATATTTAGTTCCATACCTTCTGGTGCATGAAATTATGAGTACACTTTTCACAACTCCGCACAATTAACCAGCAAGTGCACTGGGTCGTCCAAGTAATACCTTACGTGACACTACAAAAAAGGCGCTAATTTGCCGGGGTTTTTAACCCCCGCAAGTTGTGTAACGGCGGTTTCAAAAACTGACAGAGTTAGGTGTCTTGCGGTTTAGTTACGGGGTTTTTAAAAAACCGACGCTATGTCAAATTCAAATTGCGGGGGTTTTTTGCCCTCCGCAAATTGTGGGGGTTTTCAATATATTGCGTCGGTTTTCGAAGGCATCCAGTTACCCTATTCTGCGGCAGTCTTGATTGACGTTGTGGGTGTTCTTAACCCCTACAAAATTAAAAGATTAAAATCTATTTTTTATATTTGTGGAAATTATAAACCGCCTCAATTTAAAAATCATTATACAAATAAAACTATCATTATATTTTTATTATGCATATATATAGTTTTTTATTTTATAAGATATTAATAAATATGGAAAATTTTAATACTAATAAATTCATATAAAATATAAATGTAATTCATAACTCATTGTAATGAATAATAACATTTTTATATTATAATAAAATGCATAATATCTTAATTAACATTGTCTTCATATATCAATTCATAAAAATTAAAAATGTTAAAATTCAATAAATTCACAACTACCACTAATAAGTTCACTATTTGAATAAGTTTGTTTAGTAAATAAAATCTAACATAATATCCTAAAAAAAGAAAAAGAATTCACAACTAATCAGTCTTTCAAATAACACTAAACAATGTCTTCACGATTTTCATTGCTTTCACCTGATGATGATGTTCTTCCTGTTGCTGGTGTAATAGTTTCATTCTCAACATCATTAGCCTAAAATAAATTAAAACAAAATTGTCAACCTAAAAATTACCAACATTTATAGAACTATAACAACAATTTAAAAGAAAAAAAAATCAAAGTGTAAAAAAAGCATTAACCTTTTCAAATGTCAAAAATTTGAACAACAAATTAAAAAGAGTAGAGGTGTGAGGTTAGAATATACGAGACTAACAATGCTAGAACATTAGATTAAGGTAACAGTTATGATTCATCATAATTTTCAACATGATTAGTGCAACATAAATGCCACAAGAGAAGGCAATTTACCTGAGCTCTGTGGTCAAATATACTAGTAAGTTCAACAGGAATTCTTCCTTCTTTAGAAAGGAAATAAGCCTTTAGTGCATCAATGTCCCATCAAATTTAGACTCTAAACGTTTAAAATCAGCTTGGGAGTAATTGGTAGAAGACATTGAAATTGAAGAATTAGCAAACTGGCCAGGATGATTGGCACCTCTAAAAGTATTAGTAGGTGTAGCTCCCATTCCCAAGCATCGCACCCTACTAGAATGCTCCTCCCCAAACACTTTGCCAATAGCATCATTTGTGGATGGTCCAGATTCATCTTTCTCATTTTGAGTCATAAGTAGTTCAATTTGTTCCTACAATTAAAATTTAAACAACAAAAATATAATAAAATACCATTAAAACTTGTCGGATTCTGAAGTTACATTTTTTACTAAATTAGACTAATAAATTCAACTTACCGCTATATTCCTTGCTTCATCAGTCATAAAGAACCCATCTTTCTTCTTATGAGTTTCTATATACATTTCTCCACGGCTAATTTTTTGCCCAGTTTGTAAAAACTATGTAAAAAAATATAAAAAAAAGTTAAGAAACATAACATAATTTAGTAAAAACAAAAAAAAATGAATTATAGTTCATACTATTTCATGTCTTTTCCTTGAGATGGGTTTTGAGCCACCAGTATGGAAAATTGTTTGCTTCTTGCGAACTTCTTTGTTTCTCCTACACATCTCCTATTAAAAAAGAAAAATAAAGATTAAAGAATTGATCACATATTAATATTAATTTTAAAAAAGAAAGCATGTTACCATTGTAGAAGGTAGAAACCGATATTGAATGAAGGATGCCCATTGATCTTTGTCGATGCCAACTGGGACATTATCAATGATTGCTTGTCTACTCATACATGGATCATAGAACTCATTCCACAACTTAATTCTATGTTGTGACCACTTTTTTGCAAGGCTCAATTTACAATATCGCTTTGCAATGCCCTCAGAAATTTTGAAATGAATTTTGGCTATCAAAAAGAATTATACATAAATAACAAGATGTCATTATTAATGTATAACTTTAATAGGCATTTGATAAAAATAAATATTCATAATACATACCTTCAGCAAGTTACTAAAACACTCTTCAAACCTAGATCGAGGTATACCTAGAGGTCCTGACCACTTTGAGAAATTGATTGGAAATAACTTACAATCAACTGCTAATGTCCCTAAATATCCAGCAAGTAAACCTTGGCTTTCCCCAATAGCTTGTTGATCTTCAAAGTTTACAATAACTTGCTCATCTCTAGTTAAGTTATCCATTTCTTTAATTTTTAGCCTTCTAGTCTTAATAGTTTCATCTGTGCCTTTATTTGCATATAAAAAATAATTTATGAGAAATAATAGGAGATTAATAAACTAAATTAGTGACAGATATTTCCTATGTAAGTTTTAAAAATTTAAACTAAATTAATTTTTGAACTAAATTAAAAATTTAAAAATAAACTCTTTGTATATAAAATTAATTATATGTAAGAACAAGTAGAAAATGTTTCCTATGTTGGGGAATAAGCTTAATCAAAGTAATCTAGGAATACTTATTACTCCTTGTCTTGTCTGGTGAATCATAGGTAATATTGACATAAATGAGAAACTTGGAAAAGTGGTATATATTATATTCCAGTTTCCAGATTTGTTCATATATATATATATAGTTGGGACTGAAAAACATAAAATATTAAGCAGTGGAATATGAAATTTAATTAGTTTCGTCACACTTACCAATGGCCAAATTGAATTGAGATATCAATTAATTAAGAATGCAATTTGGCCACCTTAATTATTGGATATGATCATTATATTATTCAAATCAAAAAGTAATTAATTGGACATCCAATTAATTAAGAGAGATAGAGAGAGCAATTCACATATTGCCATGTTCCCATTCTAAAAGTCCGAATAGTACATAATGAGATTTCACAAAACGTTGAACAATACATATGCATATAACCTTGTTGTCTATTAATAATATAGGAGTAGTACTATTTCATATTTTCATTTTCTGACTCGGAAGTTGGGTAAAAAATATAAGAAATATTTTGTGCTAAATTTCCAGACAATTGAAATTTTTAACATATGGCTCCAACTAAATAAATTTTAGCATCATTCAATCATAGCAATATAGAACAATGAATGATTGGAACTATGTATCTTATGTTATTATTTTATTATGTGGGATGTGATACGTGTAATGAATCTGTCTGTTAAGAAAATATTAAAGAAATTTTAAACGCATTACAGAAACCATAATTGAGTAATTAATATTAAAAGACAAATCCTTCTATTAAATTCTTTTTCCCAATAATTAAAATTGCAAAACGATATATAAAAAGAAAATATATAAAACGACTTAATACTTTTTTAAACGAAATCCATCTGTATTGTAGAAATCCGTCCTCTCCTTGTTTCTTTTGTTGTAAGAAAACTTTAAAAATAAACCAAGTTTATTGATTCAAAAAATTTATTTAAACCTGCCGAATAAGTAGACAACTCAAATACTTTTTTTTCTCTATTTTAAAATAAGTATCCTTTTTAAAACTTGACTTATTTTAAAACGGAAGAGTATAATGGAATAAACTTGATTATTTTAAAACACTATTGATTAAACTACCTCTATAAAGGATTCAGTTTTAAATATTGAAAACATGTGTATTCCAACAAACGAAAAAATGCTATATATAATTTAAACTTACATGAATGAAAAGCATTAGATCTATACATATTGGCATACTGTATATTCAGAAATCATTTGATCACTTCTCTACTTTCATACCAGAAATTGCATAAAAAAATAACATATAAAGATTAAAATATAATCATTTGCATTTATTTAGAAAGCAATTATCTAGAAACTTAGCATGAGACAACAAATTTATTGTGCACTGTACCTATTGTCTCCACTGTCCAATATTCGGAAAATTGACGTCCACTAAAGTGCCTAGTATGTTCTTAGGATCCTTGGTTAGGAAGTGAGTGATCCGTAATACTATCCGGATTGCCTTGCATTATGGAATCATGATTAGGTGGTGAGCTATCCAAAGGTGAATTGTGTACTATGTCCTCATTAGATTGATCAAAACCCCTTTTAGGTTGAGGAGCTGATTTCAGCGGATTAGTAAAATGTTTACACTTCGGCAATGCTGCAGATGCATTTAACAACAAAAAGTTTGATAAATTAACTCAAAAAGCATGTTATATTCACAGAAAAATAGGCTAAAGATAAACTTTATGAAGAAATCAAAGTATTAATCATAACCTTAAATTAACAAATATAAGCTTAAAGCATAGATTTCTCATTATCAATCAACTACGTCATCAATCAATTGGTTTGTTGCCAACTGCATGTATTCATCACTGTTACCAAAAAATTGATCAAGAGCCTGCTCTTGATGTGGCTCGTCCTCATCTACAGCCTCTTTAATTTCATAACCCATTTCATACAAATCTCTTGGTTTTAAATGGACAACAGTACTCCATCCTTTGTTAACGACATCATTTACATAGTACACCATTGATGCTTGTGACGCTAAAAAATAAGGCTCGTCTTCTTCATGTTCACCGGTATGAATGGGCCTATCAAAGTTAACACAATGAAAATTCCATTGATCTCTTCTATATCTTCTATGTCGAGTAGAATCAGCCCATTTACATTTGAAGAGAACAACAGTGAATCGCCCATAATAGCTAAGCTCAATTATATCCTCCAACTTCCCATAATAGGGTACATCACCTTGTCTTAAATTTCTGTCAACTCGACTTGCAACACATGGTGTGCTAGATGTTAAATATACTCCACTATTCTGTGTCCTCAAACTTTCTTCACGATCAACAGTTCGAAATGTGCAACCATTAATTTTATAAGCACTATATCTCGTTGTATTTGATAAGGGGCCTCGTGCTAAAAATTTTATGTCAGTAGATAGCTGTTCTATGGTATCCGGGTTCATTATCTGAAATTGGAATAAGTTATGAGGTTTAAAACATTTATATCTTAACAAGCTTCCCATTTCATAAACTCTAATACTTAAGTAACTTACTCGTTTTTCAAACCACGAAACAAAATCCTTAAACACTCTCTTCTCTATGTCTGTGGAGTTCGGTCTCCTTCCCTTTGAGCTTCTTATTATGTATTCCCTAAATTCACTACATGAAGATTTAAATTAGATTTAGAGTACGTCACCAACTAATATAGATTATGAATATATTACTGCAAATAACCTCAAAGTGTTTACTCACTTCACATAATCCTTGACGGCTTGACAATTTAGTAACACATATCTATGGGCTTGTAGCTTTTGATTTTCACTTAAAGTAAAAAATGTACCAGAACTCCCTGCTTTACCCACCGTGGGAAAGAGACAAGATTCTGAGCATCCCCTGTCAAGTGGGTCATCACATACACGTCTAGGTCTATTGAACCTTGTCTTTATATCCTCAAAATAGCGAGAACAAAAAGTGAGACATTCCTCAGCTAGATATCTTTCGGCTATAGACGCTTCTGCTTGTGCTCTATTCCGTACATGGGATTTTAGATGACCTAACTCCCTAAAATAATATAAAAAAATCAAGTAAAAATGACATGACAAGAGATGTAACTCTGTTGATATTTAGTTCATCATATAAAATATTTTACCTCTCAATAGGATACATATATTGATAATGCACTGGACCTCCGAGCTTTGCTTCCTCTACTAGATGGACTGTCAAGTGAACCATAACGGTAAAGAATGATGGAGGGAATAACATTTCCAATTGGCAAAGGACGATCACTATGCGTTGTTGGAGCTTGTCAAGTTCAGAAGTACTTAAACTTTTCCCACAAAGGATCTTAAAGAATGAGCCAAACTCAACCAATACCGCGATAACATGATTTGGCAGCAAATGATGAATTGCTATTGGTAATAATTCCTCCAAAAGAATATGGCAGTCATGACTTTTCAATCCAAAAATTTTTTTCTGTCCTTCATCAACACATCTTGAAATGTTACTTGAGTATCCATCTGGTAGCACAACATTCTTCAAAGCTGAAAGAAATAGCTTCTTGGTATCACGTGTTAGTGAAAATAAAGATAAATGATATGATCCATTGTCACGTAGCCAGAGATCTTGCCTTATGCCCATTTCTTTCAAATCTTTCCGTGCCTTGAGATTATCCTTTGATTTTTCTTTATCATTAAGCAAAGTGTACAAAATGTTATCACACACATTCTTCTCAATGTGCATAAAGTTCAAATTATGACGCAACGAATTGGTTTTCCAGTACGAAAGATCAAAGAAAATGCTTCGCTTGTTCTACTGCTTGACTTCTCGTCGAGGTCTCTTCCCACTACTATGAGATTCGTCTTGTTGCTGATCTCGTGTTTCAACATCCAGTTGTTGTTCAAGAATGTCAATACCTGATAACTTCTTAGGTGGACCACGCTCCTCTGTGCTTCCGTCAAAACGAACACGATTCAGTCTAAATCTATGATTTCTTCCCAAAAAACGTCTATGACCCATGAAGCACCATTTAGAACTATGACGGAGATAACAAAGATAAAAATCAAAGTTGCAAGTGGGACAAGCGAAACCAGTGTGTGTTCCAACCAGATAGCATACCTAACCCAGGAAAATCACTTATTGTCCACATAAGAGCTGCATGCATTCTACATGTGTTTCCAGATGATGAGTCAAAGGTCTCCACACCATTGTTCCACAAATCTTTCAATTCATCTATAAGGGGCTACAAGTACACATCTATCTTATTTCCCGGAGACTTCTTTCCTGGAATAATCATTGATAAGATGAAAGAAGTGTGATTCATACACATCCAAGGTGGAATATTGTATGGAATCAGGAACACAGGCCAAACGCTATTAGTAGAATTCAAGGCTCCAAAGGGATTAAAACCATCAGTTGCAAGACCTTAGCGAACATTTCGTGGCTCTTCGACAAACAACGTATGCATCGCATTAAAATCCTTCCATGCTTGGCCGTCCCTTAGATGTCTCAGTAATCCATCTCTTGCAGGTGCAGAATTATGTCATTGCATGTGCTCAGCCGTCTTGCTATACATATATAATCTTTTCAACCTTGGCTTCAATGGAAAGTATCGCAAAACTTTTGCAGCTTGCTTTTTCTTTTTTTTTTTTTAGGGCTCCATCTAGATATACCGCAATACTTGCATGTGTCTTGTACGTTATCTAGATTGTCATCTAGATATAACATACAATCGTTTGGGCAAGCATCTATCTTAGTATATTCCAGGCCAAGTTTGCAAATTACTTGCTTGGCCAAATAAAAACTAGAAGGCAACTGTATTCCACCAAATGTATCTCTCAACAGTCACAAAAAAAAATGTATCTCTCAACAAATTCAATATCATAGTCATGGCCTTATCACTTATTCTACACAAAACCTTTATGTGATACAATTTGATTATAAACTCCAACTTTGTGCATTTACTGCCCTCATGCAACTTTTCATTTTCGTCTCTTACAAATTCATTGAACTTGCTACCATCATCAAAAGAGGCTTCATGTAATCTTTCATCTGCAATGTCTTTGCCTCCATTGTCTATAACTACATCATTCACTCCCGTCATACCTTCATCCCCATGGTGGCCGAATACATCATTGATTAATGTGTTTAATGGATTCTCTTAATATGGTGTCGCTTGCACTTCTATATTACTTGGCTCAGCAGGTTGTATCTCACCATGACGATTCCAAACAAGATAGTTCTTGGGAAACGGCTTTAAGAGCAAGTGATCCTGAACTGTGTCCCTTTTATGCCATTTTTCAAACGCACACCGTGGACATGGACAACATATTCTATCCGAAATAGCTGCTCTCGCAAAAGCAAAATCAAGGAATCCATTTATGCTGTCTTGGTATTCTTTTGTTGTTCGAGGTTTTTAAATCCAAGTTCTATCCATTTGTAACTAATTTATGCAACCAAAAAGTAAACTAAGTTATAACATTGAAAAGGAATAATTAATTTATTTTGGTACAGTAATTAATACATTAAAACTCGTTATCATAATCAGTATAATCAGTAATTTATTTTTGAATGCTATTTTATGTCTCGTTGATTTTCTTTAATTTTTTTACACAAAAATATTTTATTATACTTTTAAGTATTGGTGGTGTTTTATTGGTGTAGACTAATAGAGATTTTTTACAACTTACAACTTTTTAAGTTTTAATCTTTTAAACTAAATTCTAAGTAAATATTTTTTCATATCACCTTTAAGGACTTGAATAATTATTTTATATGTAATTAATTTCGTTTTAGTTTATACTTGGTTAGTTTTTTAATTAAATTTTTATCAAAAATATATTCAATAAATATTATAAGTTTTTATGTCAACCATTCTAACTATAAAAAGTTAAGTTCTAATTTAATTATTGGATATTTTAAACCCTTCAAGGCTCGAAGAATACCATTCTAAAGTATTTTAAAATATTTATTTATACAGTTAATCATTTATTTTTATGTCGATAAGAAACTCTAAAAAGAGTTATATTTTATAAATTTTTTTTACATGTAAATGTTACTATGTGTTTTTTATGTTCAAGTTTTAGCTGTTCAGAAATATTTTTGAAGTTTCATCATGTCAATCAATTAAATAAACCGAAAACTAAAAAAAATAAAAAAATCACTAGAACCTAGAAGGGAGGATAGGTATTTCAAAAATTAAATTCTAAAAAATGAGATACATAGAATTTTAACAATTATAACTATTTTAATCACAAAAAAAAATTATAACTATTTAATTCAGAATAAAGAACATGTAACTACTTTATTGAGTCAGAGAATTACCTTGTAAAAGGATTCGACAGAATAAATTGGATTAGAACCGAATGTATATGTGAAATAGGAGCAACAAATATGCCAAATCAACTATTCAGATACTACAAGAACAATTTTCAAAAAAAAAAAAGATTAAAATAGTTTAGTATAAGCATTAGCAAATGAAAACTTTTATTTTGAATAATAACATGCAACAAAAAAACTCAATTATCAAAAACAAAAATGTTTCCCTTTATTTTAACTTCAATTAAGACAGGATGAACTCAATTTGAATACAAAACTGACACAGCGAGACAAACATTACAACTTATACATTCCAAGATAAATAAAAACTCAAGGGTCGTTACAATATGCGTATTAATCAAATAAAAAAGAATGCATCTTAAGCATGTAACTAATGACTTGTTATTAATTAATAGTACATGATAATATGATTCATACCACTAATAATAATAACTGTGAGTGATTATGGTACTGACTCATATATATAGATGGCAAGGTATTCTATGGAGCTTTCAAGAAGAGTTTCATTACATAGAGTTATCAAAATAAGTTAAAACTGAGTATTTTTGTCTTTTATATTCACAATTTAATCATCTAGATTTTCTCATTCTATCTACAAATTCAGCACATAATTTTTCTTAATCAATTCCCACATATAAAATTTGCAACATTGAATTGTACCTGACAGGTTATAAAAAAAAATCCAGCTCTTGGTATAACAAAAATAAGAAAAATAATTTCTTTCAGTTTAGAACATCATGCTAGGTATAGGAGAGGAAAACAGGAAAAAAAAGTTATTTATAAAAATTGAAAACTTTAAATTTCTCATATTAGATTTGCTTCAAATTTTCTCAGCAGATTTTAATTGAAAAATGAGAAAAGTCCAAGTTAATGAAGCATGAAGTATTTTTTTTTTGTTTCAAATGAACTTGGTGTATCTAAATACCATTTCACCTTTCAACAAGCTAAATATCAAATTTGAAAAAATCTATAACATCTAACAAATTACTAAGTTATTATTTTCAATCTCCACTCACAGAATTCTAAAAAATTATTGATCTCATCAAGGCCTATAGCCAAATATCAATTGAAGGCTTACGCTACGTTTTTTTTTTATCTTTTCTTTTGATGTATTACTAGTTCATAGTCCTCCAATTTTCTATTAAATAAGCCTATGTAGTAGAAGTACTCTAGTAGGAATCAAAACTATTAATATACCATATATAGTACTCAGCCACAAAACTATTAATATACTATATATAGTACTCAGCCAAGAATTTAATTAAGAATCTTAAGACATTGTCTTTTTTTTGAAACCTAGCTAATAGTATAATAATAGATAGATATAGATAACGTTTTATCATGGTAACATGGACTTCGGAGTCAAATTGATTATATAATCTTGATATATGAGAAATAAAAAGAAAAGAATATTACAAATTCATCAAAATTTATTATTCTTTGTTATTAATCAGTGATTAATATTTAAAAGTATGAGTATATTGCAGACAGGAAAGAAAAGAATAGTGCAACAGATTTGAATTGGAAAGAAAGCTTCTAGAAGTTATATGAGCAAGCATACGTATCAACAAAAATTGAGAGAAAGAGATGAAGCATTCAGCAAACACATTTTGTGGGAGTCATTCTTCCTCTTTTTCACAATTAAGTTATTATTCTAGATATATATTTAGTAAAATTTTACCATTATTGAGAAATGATGAGAAGACAGTGAGTTAGATAAGAAAAGTAGTGAATATATTTTATGTTTTATATGAGAAGGAATAACCAACTCTGATCCAAATTGTTCAGCCACAATAAGTCATTCAGCAAGAAATGACAACAGCTATAACTAGATAACCAAATTAAATTAACTAAACTATTTTATGCTTTTATCTTCTCAATATCTTTGTTTGTATTAAGAAAGAGATTGAAAAAATGCAGAAATGGAGAGAGGGATCATTGTGAAAGTGAAGAACAGAGAGAAAGTATTTAAAGGCTGTGTCCCATGTAGGATTCATCCAAAACAAGTACTGATATATTAGCAACCACTAAATCATGGGAAAAGTTTAAGCAATTGGTAATATAAAATTCCTGTGTAAAATAACATTTGATAAACATTTGCAAGTGACTAAGTTGTATGAGAACATAAATATGATATGAAATCTCTCAATTTTTCAAAGATAACCTTATCCCCACATGATTATTTGTGATCTCCATCTGAAAGTGATGAGTTATTACTGAAAATCACTTGTATCATATACAACAAGTGCTGGACATGTGTACTCCGATCTAATAAAAAAGCACCCGTATTGGCAACAAATACATTTAAAGAACATTGAAAGCACTATAAGCTCTAAGAACAGACATATACTGTACATCGAAGATATTGTAGTCGACGCACATTACAAATTCTTTTTTTTTGGTGAATTCACTTTTCTTGTTTACTAATGATTTTTTTGTTCCTTCTGTATTTAAATTTTTTATTTCTGTTTTCCTTCTATCGATTTAACATGAAGTTTAAAAAAAAAAGTAAAAACAGAACACAGAAGCAGTACAGAATCAAGAATCAGCATTGAAGAGGGACTCAAGCAGCAACTCATTTAAATGGAGGACACATTAACCTAAATAAACAAAGCTCTGTATAACCATGGCAACAAATCCCTCTTTTATTTATCACACATGCAATTCGAATATGAGTATATGAACCCTAACAATTCCCATCTGTATATGCTACCAAATTGTTACCTTTTGTATAAAAGCACAGCTGCCACTCTGAACGCGAACAGCAGCAGCAATGACGTGAACAGCAGCAGCAAGAGGAACCCAAACTTGAACCCGAATGCTTCACAGGAACAGCAGCTTCAACACGCGCCCGCTAACAGCAGCAGCAACACTAACGTGAGGCAGAATGACGGACAACAGCAATCAATGAAGAAATTCAAAGAACAAAGCAGTTACAATGTTAGGAGAGTGGGAGCAAAAAAGGGTGGGAGGAGGAAAAATTGGGTTTCGCGGGAAGAAGAGATTTTTGCGCCTGCAAGATTGTGTGGCCAAATTGTTTTTAATTTAAGGGGGGGTTTTTAAAAACCCTAATATTTAAAATTAAAACTCCCATTAATAAATTTATTAATAAAATAAAAAAATGTTTTGTTTTCAAATTCAAATTTACAGGATTTTTTTAAAACCTCCGTTAACAAATTCCTATAATATAGCCTTTTTTTGTAGTGTGAGTAAGGGTCGATCCCACGGAGATTGTCGGCTTTAAGCAAGCTATGGTTATTTTGTAAATCTTAGTCAGGAAATTAATGATAAGAGTGATTGTATTTATGAAAAATAAATAACATAAAATAAATAGTACTTGTGATTCAGTAATGAGAAACAAGCTGAGGTTCCGGAGATGCTCTGTCCTCTGAATCTCTGCTTTCCTACTGTCTTCTTCTCCAAACACGCATGACTTCCTTCAATGGCAAGCTGTATGATCCTCTCGAATGAAAAATACCAGGTACGATCTCTGCACGGCTAATCAACTGTCGGATTTCTCGTCTCGGATGAAAAATAGCATGTACAGCTACCGCACGGCTAATCATCTGTCAGTTCCCACTAGCGTCGGAATATGACCCTTGTCCTTTTGCACACTGTCACTGTGCCCAACATTCGTAGGTTTGAAGCTCGTCACAGTCATCCCTTCCCGGATCCTACTCGGAATACCACAAACAAGGTTTAGACTTTTCAGATCCCAGGAATATTGCAAATTGGTTCTAGCCTATACCACGAAGGTTCTAACCTCTAGACTCGGTCCGTGGATTAGAAACCCAAGAGATACGCACTCAAGCTGTCGCCCAATGACTACGTTGAGCTCAGATAGAACGGGAGTGGTTGTCAGGCACGCGTTCATAGGTCGAGGATAATGATGAGTGTCACGGATCATCATATTCTCTATAATGAAGTACGAGTGAGTATCTTAGAACAGAATCAAGCGTGATTGAATAGAAAACAGTAGTAATTGCATTAATCCATTGAAACACAGCAGAGCTCCTCACTCCCACCTATGGGGTTTAGAGACTCATGTCGTAGAAGATACAATATGAAGTGTAAAATGTCATGAGGTGCTAAATGAATCTCTAAAAGTAGTTTTTATACTAAACTAGTAACTTAGGGTTACAGAAAATGAGTAACTAGGTGTAGATAGTGCAAAATTCTACTTCCGGGGCCCACTTGGTGAGTGTTTGGGCTGAGCTTTCAAGCTTCCACGTGCATATACTTTATATTGGAGTTAAACGCCACCCTGGGTGCCAAAATGGGCGTTTAACGCCGAAAAGTATGCCAGTTCTGGCGTTTTACGCCAGAAAGTTTTTGGCTCGCTTTTAACGCCAATTTGGGCCATCAAATCTCGGGTAAAGTATGGACTAATATTTATTGCTGGAAAGCCCAAGATGTCTACTTTCTAACGCAATTGAGAGTGCGCCAATTGGGCTTCTATAGCTCCAGAAAATCCATTTCGAGTGCAGGAGGGACATAATCCAACAACATCTGCAGTCATTTCTCAGCCTCTGAATCAGATTTTTGCTCAGGTCCCTCAATTTCAGCCAGAAAATACCTGAAATTACAGAAAAATACACAAACTCATAGTAAAGCCCAGAAATGTGATTTTTGAATAAAAACTAATAAAAATATAATAAAAAGTAACTAAAATATACTAAAAACTACCTAAAAAAATAATGCCAAAAAGGGTATAAATTATCCGCTCATCACAATACCAAACTTAAATTGTTGCTTGTCTCCAAGTAACTAAAAACAAAATAGGATAAAAAGAAGAGAATATACAATAAATTTCAAAAACATCAATGAAGATTAGTTTTAATTAGATGAGCGGGAATAGTGGCTTTTTGCTTCTGAACAGTTTTGGCATCTCACTTTATCCTGTGAAGTTCAGAATGATTGGCATCCATAGGAACTCAGAATTCAGATAGTGTTATTGATTCTCTTAGTTCAGTATGTTGATTCTTGAACACAGCTACTTTATGAGTCTTGGCCGTGACCCTAAGCATTTTATTTTCCAGTATTACCACCGGATACATAAATGCCACAGACACATAACTGGGTGAACCTTTTTAGATTGTGACTCAGCTTTGCTAGAGTCCCCAGTTAGAGGTGCCCAGAGCTCTTAAGCACACTCTTTTTTTGCTTTAGACCATGACTTTAACCGCTCAGTCTCAAGCTTTTCACTTGACACCTTCACGCCACAAGCACATGATTAGGGACAACTTGGTTTAGCCGCTTAGGCCAGGATTTTATTTCTTTGGGCCCTCCTATCCATTAATGCTCAAAGCCTTGGATCCTTTTTACCCTTGCCTTTTGGTTTAAAGGATTATTGGCTTTTTCTGCTTGCTTTTTCTTTTTCTTTCTTTTTTTTCTTTATTTATTTATTTTTTTGCCACTTTTTTTCTTTTCTTTTTTTTTTCTGCAAGCTTTTCACTGCTTTTTCTTAAAAGCAGAGGTTCTAGGATATAGTTTATTAAACTAAAGTAGAAAAACAGGGAAGCAAATAGTAGTTGAACAATATAGGCATAGAGGGGCAAAAGAGCAATAAAATAGCAATAAGCATGAAGTGAGTTAGATAGATGTAAGAATTTGGACTGTATGCAAGGTAAAAGTTAGAGAAGAAAAATCACAATCCAAGATCTATGATATGCGGAATTCTTGTTTATTAGGAACAACAATAATCATGCCTTGAAATGGGTTGAAAATAGTTAGGTAAAAACCAAAAGAAAAGTTAGAAAGTTAAATCAGTTAAGAGTTAAAAAGTGAAGTTAAAGTAAGTGGCATGGTAATGTGATTCCTAGTTAACGAAAATTGCACAAACTTGAAGAACAAGCAACTCATATTCAAGCAAAGATTGTTTATTGATGATAATTCATATAAATAAAAGAATTGCAAAATGAATAAAATCATTAATAATGCTAGCCAACTAAGAAGGGAACCAGAAAGAGTAAGAATGCTCGCCCATTCATCCATGAATTGGCTTGGTTGAAACCAATTAGTGCAGAATTCGAAAGTACCAAGGCCAATTCATGAATGGGAGTTGAGTGAAACAATTTGCGGAAAAAATCGGGCAGCATTCCGGCTAAAAATTGGACGTTCTCGGGTAATAAACAGCAACAGAAATTTAGTTCATATGACATTAAAGTAGTGCATAAAGTAACAAATAGCAAGTCACATGAATTCAGAATAAATGAACTCAAGATGTAGCAAGAAATGCAATTTAGGTTGAATAATGTGAAAACAGCATTAAACAGTAAAGAACAGCATATGAGCAGCATCACCAGCACAACAAATTCAAAATTGCGAAACAAATAAAACAAGCGGCAAGAACGGCGTAATTATCAGACCTAAATCCACTAACCACATCCTAGCTACCTAACCACCTAAAATCCACTACGATCATGCATCTCTAACTATCCTAATTTAAACAGAATTTGAAAAATATGCAACTAACTAACTAACTGGGAAAGAAATCGGTGTGCGGCGGAACCTGGTGGGCGCAGTAACAATTTGAACGCAGAGAGAGTGGTGGTGTGGTAGTGCTGGTGGCGGCATGGCGGCGATGGAAGGCGGCACGGCGGCGCTGGCAGCGCGGGCTGTGGTTCGTGTGGGGGCAGGGAATGAAAGAGGGAAAAGAAGAGAAGGGAGGGGGCGAGGAGGGGGGTGGTTTGGTGACGGTGAGGGCACGGCGGGGCTGGTTCAGTGGTGGCGTTGGGGGGTGGTGGCGGTGGCTGCTTCGGCTCGGTGGTGGTTGGGGGTAGAGGATGGTTGAATGGGAAGAAGAGGAAGAGGGGGGTGAGGGTTAGGGGGTTGGTGGTGGCCGGTGGTTCTGGGTGGTGGCGGCGGGGTTGGTTCGGCTCGATGGGGGCAGATGAAGGAGGAAGGTGGAAGGGGGGGAAGAGGAAGGGGGAAAAGTGACGCAAAGGGGGCTAGGGTTCTGTGTCCGGGGGGGGGGGGTAAGTGGATTCAAATCCACGCGGATGCGTGTTTCACGCGAACGCATGGTTGAGGTGGAGATGCAACGACGCGGACGCATCATTGATGCGAACGCGTGAATGAGGGATAATGGAAGTGACGCATACGCGTGAAGCACCCGTAAGCGTCGCCCAGAATTGTGCTAAATGCACAATTCCAGCGTCGTTTAGGCACAACTCTCTGTTTCAATTAAGGGGGTTAAAATTTCCATGCGACGCTTACGCGTGGTGTGTGTTAAGTGAAAGTGACGCATTCGCGTCATCGACACGCACGCGTGGCCCAAATTGTGCCTAACTCATAATAGCCGCATGATTCCAACCCAACTTTCTGGGCGTTGGATTGTGACGTCGATTTGGAGTCGACGCCCACGCGTGGCCCATGCGCACGCGTGGGGTGTATGTGTGTTTTTTTTATGCAGTATGCAGGATGCAGGTGCTGATGCAGATGTCATGAATGATTCTAGGGAAAATAAAATGAAACTAAAAACAAACAAAGCGAAATAAGTTTAAAATTGAAAAAGGAACGATCATATCGTGGTGGGTTGTCTCCCACCTAGCACTTTTAGTTAAAGTCCTTAAGTTGGACATTTGATGAGTTCCTTGTTATGGTGGCTTGTGCTTGAACTCATCTAGAAATCTCCACCAATATTTGCCATTCCAATAGCCTCCAGGGTCCCAAACTAGGCACGTAAAGCCTTTGAGCAAGTTAATGCAGGTTTTCAGGCTCCAGAAGTACTGATTGTCAGGATAAATTCCAGGCTCCGAATCCTTGCTTTTGTACCCATTTTTGTCTTGATTTTCATTTTTCCAGCCGGGCGGTATGCAACATGAATTTCCACTGAGATACCCAAACTTCTTCCGAAATTCATTCAATCGAGCTCTATACCAATCCCTGCACTTTCATTTGGAGCGTGGAACCATATTGAACTTTGGATTCCAACTTCTATTACTAACCATCTCCCTCTTACTCTTAAAGCCGCAAAGAGCGCTAAGCTGGCCATCTGTTTCAAGCAAGCCATATTCAAGTGGAAAAGTAAAGATGAAGGCTAAGGATTTTACCCACTTGAAATTTGTATTAGGTGGTAATGACCGTGGAAGAGGTGTTTCCAGTGGTTCGTCAAGCTTCACTTCCTTGTACTCCTCTGTGAGTTCTTCCAATTCCGGACAAACCTCTTCAACTGCAACCACGTCTTGAACAAAGTCTTTAATTTCTTCCTCATCACTCAAGTCATAAGTTGGAGGTTGAGAAAAGTCCACCTCCACATCATCCTCGTATTCACTTGGGGAAGATTCTTCTAGCTCAAAGAGTTCAATTGTGACTGCGAGGTCATCATTAAGAGAACTTGATTCATGATCATCATTACTAAGAAAAATTGCTTCTTGATTTATCCAGTCCAATTCTTCATAATATACATGCCTTGGGGGTTGTGCACTATCCTCCTTAGCATCAATTGCAAATTTCTGGGTAGAATTCTCCACAACTCTTGATTTCCATGGAGGTTTAGCATCTCCTAAGTCTTCAACTAATTCTTCTTCTTCGATAATTGCAGCTTCCTCTACTTGTTCCAGTACAAAGTCATGCTCTGTACTGTCAACCGGAGTTTCTAGTGTCTCCTTCAGATTGGGGGCTAATCGATTTATCGCTTGCTTCAATTGATGAAGGGTTGCATGAAATTGGTTCACTGTTTCCTTGAGATGTTCTTGTGATTCTTGGTTCGACGGACATGGATATGGTGCATATGGAAGTGGTGGTTCTCGGGAGTAATTGGATTGGAATTAGGGTGGGTAGAGGTTAGGGGCATATGGAGGTGAATGGTTGTAATTGGCTTTTGAGTATGGTGGTTCGAAACTATGTTAAGGAGGTGGTTCATTGGCATATGATGGGGCTCGTTGGTAACTACAAGGGGGTCCACCATATCTATCATCTTGGTACGCACCTCGGAATGGCTCTTGACCATAGTAATTTAGTGGAGGTGGTTTGTCACAGAGGGGTCCACCATAACTATTGTCTTGGCATGCATTGTAGGATGGTCGTTGTCCATGGTATCTTGGAAGGTGTTGTTACCGAAAGGGTTGATCAGATCCTTGTGGCTCCTTCCATGTTCGATTGTTTTGACCTTGATGCATGTTCCTGTTATAGCTTCCATTCCTTTCAACAACATTGGAACCAAACTCAAAGCGACGGGGGTGAGAACTCATAATAGCTAATAAAAATTAAAATTAAAAATAAAAATAAAATCAAATAAACAAGCAAAAGAAAATATTTACAATAACCAATAATAAGGCACACAATTGCAAATCCCTGGCAACGGCGCCATTTTGATGATCGAATTTTCTTGCTAGTAAAGAATTTTATAAAATTAATCGCGTTGTAAGTATAGTTTCTAAACCAACAGAGAATCCTTTCGTACAAAAGTTTGGTTGTAACAAGTAACAAAACCCAATAAAATTTATAACCGAAGTATTTAAACCTCGGGTCGTCTTCTCAAAGAATTGCAGGGAAGTATAATTTATTATTGGTTATGAGAAAAAGTGTATTTTTGGGTTTTTGAGATAAGGAACAAGTAATTTTAAATGACGAGGAAAATAATAAATTAATAATTAAAAAATCTCTCGGTAAGATATGAGAACTGGAAATTCCATCCTAGTTATCCTTATCAGGTGTGATGAGAATTGTTTATTGCTTCCGCTTAGTTAACCCTTACTAAATAAAGGAAAGTCAAGTGGACTAATTAACTGATTCCTCAAGTCCTAGTCAACTCCTATGGAAAGACTAGCTTTAGAGGGATCCAAATCAATCAGCAAATTCCAATTTTCAATCAACCATTGAGTTTGACAACTCAAGTGTCACCAATTACTTAACCAAAGCCAAAAGAGAAGGAAATCTACTCGAATAAAAATGCCTTTTCATCAATCAAAACTAAGAATATCATAATTCTGAAATACCTCAAATTGCATTTAAACATAAATTCAAATCTAACATGGAAAAGTTCATAAGCCAATTTGGCAACATAAGTAATTAACAAGTAAAAGCATTAGAGTAAATAAAAGTAGAAGAGAAACATAAATTAAAGGAACATTGAACCTGGATTGAAGAAATAACCATACTTTAAGAGAAATCCTAATTCTAAAACCTAAGAGAGAGGAGAGAACTTCTCTCTCTAAAACTACATCTAAAACCTAAAATTATGAAAAATGAATGTTGTATGAATTGTCTCCCTTGATTCCCCTATTCTCCAGCTTCTATTTTGTGTTTCTGGGCTTGGATTTGGGCCGAAAAAAGGGTCCAGAAATCGCTAGGGGTGACTTCTGTAATTTTCTGCACGTGGCGTCCGTCACGCGTGCGCGTCATTTGGAGATTTTCCTTGCCACGCGTACGCGTCAGTCACGTGTTCGCGTCGTTTATGCTCTGCGCTAGGCACGCGTTCGCGTCGTCCATGCATGCGCGTCGCTTGCATTTTGCGCTAGGCACGCGTCCGCGTCGTCCATGCGTGTGCGTCGCTACCATTTTTTTCAAAACTCCATTTTGTGCGTTCCTTCCATTTTTGCATGTTTCCTTTCTGTCCTCTAAGCCATTCCTGCCCTATGAAGCCTGAAATTACTTAACACACAGATCACGGCATCGAATGGTAATAGAAGATAGTTAAAATAATTATTTTTAAGGCATAGAAAACATGTTTTCATATATATCATAGAATAAGGAAGGAATTTATAAAAGCATGCAAATCTTATGAATAAGTGGGTGAAGAATTGATAAAAATACTTAATTGAGCACAAGATGAATCATAAAATAGGGGGTTTATCAAATATATTGTTTACTGATTCAGGTAAAAACCTTGAAGGCTTTAAAGTATTTTTTCTACTTTCTACTGCAGTATTTTTTTAAATTAATAAAAGAGGAATATATATTGTTCACTAATTCAGGTAAAGTCTTCACAGCTATATATACTTTTCCACCTACACCTTTTCCATCTGTTTCTTTTAGAGGCAAGTGTTAATGTAGCCATAGCACGCAGATAGGTTCCCCAATTCTATCCATTTTATTAATTAGTTAAAAAGAAGTAAAAGATCTTATCTATTGATTATGTTGTCTTTAACTTGTTGATTATTTAATTTCAAAGGATACTGGAATAAGCTGTGCTAAATATCTTTTGAGGTATTTCAAATTTTGTCGTCAATCACATTACTTTCTCTTTCCTTAGTTTTAAATAAAATAGTTGGAAAAGGTTTTTATTGTTGTTATAATTATTAATAACCAGGTAAAGATATAATCAAATCTTGTTGTGGTGACTGGTCTCCATGATTTTGTGGTGACTGCAGATACATGATTTTCATATCTTATTTTCAAAGGCAAAAAAAAAAAATACTTTCTACTGATTCAGGTAAAGACCTTGAAGGCTTTAAAGTATATATATTGCAATGAACAAGATATTCTATGAAGACTTGGAAAAATATATAATATATTCCTCTTTTATTAATTTAAAAAAATACATACAGTTAACGGTGTATGCAATATATAGCTGTGATTCAATGATTTGGTTGTTTTTTCTTTTCATGATTCATAGAATAGTTCAATAGATAGGAAAAAAAAGAGCGTGTAGCAGACAAAACTTTAATCACAACCATTTTTGTATTTTTTTTCTGCTGAGTGTGAGTGTGTGAGTGGGTTTTTCCTTTTTCAGGTATTGATAAAGAGAGGAAAAGCAACTATTCAGAGAAGGAGGCATGTAACATCAAAAAAAGCAAAACAGGTTCAATTTCTTAAACCTTGATATCTATTACCTTAGACCACACCATTCCCAAACCCCAAACCCCTCCAAATTGGTAAAAGATAAAATAAATTTTTGAATACAGCTTTTCTGCTACTGCAATCTCAAAATTTTGTGTCTATTAATATGCATGTAGCCGACCACACTTAGTGAGATAAGACTTTGTTGCCGTCACTGTTGTTGACTTTTTTGCTGCTATTGTCTCCTACTAATCTCATTTGTTGATTTTCATTTGAAATTCAGATAGACCAAGCAGAAGATTCTCAGACAGAATTCATGGAGGTAAGAATGACTTTGATCAAGCTCAGATTACAGATGTGTATAATTATAGGTATGGTTCATGTAGCTCTGTGTTGTACTAAACTATCTTCTTCTAACAACAACAACTAAGGATCTTCTGTTTTATTGAGTTCTTTATTCCTTATGCATGCAGAATCTTTGTTGCCACTTGGAATGTAGCAAGGAAATCACCTCCAAGTTATTTGAACCTTGAAGATTGGCTTCACACCTCTCCACCTGCTGATATCTATGTTCTTGGGTAAATTACTAATGCCGGTTGTATAATGTGTAAGTCACCTTTTGTTCTGCAACATTTCTTGCTGAGAAATTTTTTGTATTTTCTTTTTGACATCAGGTTTCAAGAAATTGTACCTCTTATTGCTAGTAACATTTTGGGAACAGAAGACAATGGCCCTGCAAGGAAATGACTTGCTCTTATTAGGAAGACCCTTAACAGTCTTCCAGGAACAAGTGGTGGATGCCACACTCCATCACCACTCTCTGATCCTATTATAGAGATTGAAGCTGATTTTGAGGGATCAATGAGGAAGAAGACAACCTCTTTACTTAAAATTATCTCAATCTGAAGAATCGTTGGTGGAGCTGCTGCAAAATCTCGCAGACATGGATATTACATTCCAAGGTTGAAGGTAACTTAGCTTCCTTTTTTTAATAATAATAAAATCCAACCTTTTCACATTTTTCACGCTCAAAACTTGAAGCTATACACATGGATAAAGACAAAAGTTTCTTATTGTTACCATCCATCTTTTGTTCATAGTTTTGGCAAACACCACACAAAAGATTTCTTAGCCAACCATACATCTATCTTTCCTAGCTCAAGATAGTTTATATTTCAATAAATGGTGCCTTGTATTCTATTCAGGTAGGTACCTATCTCATTCTATTATTTTCAAGTATTTTCTGCATAATTATGTGAAGCTAGTAAAATACTTTTCCAGTTTTTGAGCTGAAAGGAATGTATACTAAAATGTGATTGTGTGTTCAGGTTTGTATTTGGATATGCCTTTGGATAGATGACAACACTTGTGATATTCATCAGAAAGATATTTATTGCAGGTTAGCTTTCTGTATGAATGGTTGGTTGGTTTATGCATATACATTTTTGGCTGCTGTATTGTAGCCTTTAAATTGAATTACTTCTTGCCATTTTTTTCTAGTTATAAATTAATCTCTAAACAGTTGCATTGTGTTACTTGTTCCAATTTTTCTTGTGTACTACTTGAATAGCATGATGAGGTTCAAAATTTTAAATTTTTTAACCCTGTGCATTTCTTCTTTTTGACAGTTTTGTACAGGAATATGATCCCTAGTAACTTTACTATGAATACATCTAATGTGATGGCTAGTTTGGCCACAGATCTGCTGGTGAGTTATTTTTTATTTTGATTTACAATGTTCTCTTGTTGATGGCAAAGTTTCAGTTTCTAAGTGTAAATCTAATTTTGATTTTAATTTTTGTGTTCTTTCTATGTGAAAATTGGATACTGCTGCAAATATCAAAATAGGGATCAGCATCAAAGACAGAAAACACCAATTTTCTTGAATCCGCTTTCTTTTCAGGCCTTCCTGTTTATTATCTACAAAAGCAATGCACAGAGAACTCTACATTTTCCTTTCCACTCCAGATAGAATCCTATAGTATACAGCAAGGTATGGTACATTCCTGTATTGATAAGATTTCGTGTATAAAAATGGTAACTGAAAAGTGAATCGATAGTTATGGGCTTATAGCTGTGCTGTTTATGCCGTTATTATAATGAAAATTGACAATCCCTTTTGCCATTCCTGTTTGTGAATCACCGATAAATATACATGTGCTGAAGAGTAATTGAACTAGCTGGAAGTTATGATAATGGTATCAGAAGTGGAAGAAATGCTTTAATAATTGGCCTTTACATAATGTATTGGTTTGTGTACGTAGCTTAGTGCTTGCTTGATGCAGTTTGACTAATCATATAGTATTTACTTTGTCAATGAGAAAATTTAATTAAGGATCATTAAACTTACTGAATAGTCAATGAGAAAGTTACTTAATCATAGATGATGCTCTATGATGCATATTGACAAAGTATATAAGATAAAATACTGCACTAGAGTTTCTTGTTTTTACATGTCCAAAGGCCATGGTTTCTTTTGGTTCTGAAATGGCAAATTATATTATGAATTATTGTTTTCAAATTTTCAGGTTATAGGATATTCGGATACAGATGTTGCTGAATATCTATATAATTCGAAGCCTGATGCCAATTCATTGTACAAATATCTTTGCAAAGACCTTACTAAAGCATGCGGCACCAAGCCATCCCCTGTCCCTAAGGTAGTGACAATCTGAATTATTGTTTACTTACTGCTTTTGAGTAAATTTGAATTAGAATGGACATTAGTTACTAACTTACTATAAATATTGCACAGCTGTCCCGTTTTTCGGAAACCAACTATGCACTTTTAGGAACAAACTAGAAACTAGAAACTAGATATATATATATATATATATTGCACAACTGTCCCTAATTTAATTTCTCGCATATTGATTTTATTTATTATTTATTTACAGCCGAACACAGAGATATAGAGTAGAAGTTGCTTGCATGCATATAATCTAATTAATCCTTTGTGCCCCTGCTGTTAATTAATATCCCTAGGCGATCTTAATAATATTGTTTAGCAGAATCCACAGACTTGCTCGTTACTACAAGAAGACCAAGAAACTCCCACCTGTGTGGAAGTAGTAAGTGCCTTTGAACACTATCAATTGTTTGATTTCCCTAATTGCTTAATTTGTGATTACTTTTTGAGAATAGTATTCATCAATTGGCTTAGTGTGCTAGAACTTTGTATCTAGTAGATGGCAATTTAGCTTGGATTGTGATATAGGTTAACTATATGCTATTTACTGGATAGCAACTGATTTCTCTGTCAACGCACTATTATATCTTTTCTATGCACACATAGCCAGCTAATATAATCAACATTTATAAATAATATAATCAAACCCAATTCACACTTATAACCAAATTTCTTAAAGATTATGTAATCAAACTAGATTTTTATTATAATAAAAGAAAAAAATGTTATAAAAAATCATAGTTTTAAAAGAAGATTGAAATTGCTTCACTATTTGTTCTATCCTGAGCACGTTGACTATATAGGTACCTTCATGGAAACAAGCTTACTGGTCCAATACCTGCAGAACTTGGCAACATGTCGAAATTGAGCTACTTGTGAGTCTATTCCTGATTGTATAATCTTGGTCCTCTTTTCACTGCATGTAATTATTTAAAACTAATTTGTTATTGTAGGCAATTAAATGACAATCAACTGGTGGTTAGAATTCCTAATGAGATTGGAAAACTTGAACACCTTTTTGAATTGTGAGTATGATTCATTCTTATTTCAAAAGAAAAAAAAAGAATCACTTCTGTGTGTGTCACTTGTATTAAGTTTCTCATGTTTCTTATGTTCAGGAATATTGCCAACAACCATCTTGTAGGGTCTATTCCGCATAATATAAGCTCTTGTACTGCATTGAATCAGTTGTAAGATTTCTGCACGCTGCTAATGAGTTGTGGAACTTTAAAATTTATAAAATTTCCATATATGGATAATAATAATAATGTAATTAATCCATTATAAAATTAGTTATTTGTATTTTTTTTATATTCTATCAATAGAATTATCTTTTTTTTTCTTTCTCTCGTTTTGAATTTATTCTTTTCTAATTTTTTATTTATCTAATTATTTATTTTCTTATTCAATTTTTTTATTACATTGAGAAAATTGTTGAATATTTCAGTATTATTCAAATTCAATATTTGAGCATAAGACAAAAAAAATTAAAAAATATTCAATTACAAAAAAAATTTGAAAAATACTCCATTACACTTTTAATTTATTCCATGTTAGGGAAAAATTAAAGAAGAAACAATTTAAAAAAGAGAAAAAAAAATAATTTCATTGATGAAATTCTTCATAAAAGAAAAAAAAATATAAATCACTAATTTCATGATTAGGTGTTTTTATAAAATTCTAATAACTAATAAAAATTATCTAATTGTACTTTTGGCCCACTTCCACTCGTTATATTATATCATTCGTGTTCTTGTGGTAGATAGATATATAATAGGGAAAGATACCAGTTCCGGAGGCAATTTGCAAGATATTGAGTGGAAATAAAGATTCTCTTGATCCTAGATTCTGGGCAACAAGGCAACAAACTAAATTAGCTCAACTAGCATTCCAAGTGTTTCTGTCACGTGCTCATGTTTTGAAATGTTGTTTGATGCTTTCAAAGACAAAAAGAGTCCTATGAGGCACACAGAAAATACTTTGAGATGTCACTCGTTCAATATTTTAGAAGCTACAAATTAAATGATTGCCTTATTATATGTACTGTTAATTTTCTTTATCATATAATAGAAGGTAAAATATAAATCAACTGATTTCATATTTCATCCCAGCCTATAGTGAAAAGAATCGAGTGTGTTGATCAAATATTTCTCTCTTAAAATAAACTTGATGGGAGAGAGTGGCTCGTGGCGATGTTTGTCATGTGGGTGTTAAGGCGACACCCTTTTACCCCCTTCTACTGAGCTTCCATCTATCTGATACCCTAAACTCACAGTCACGTGCCATTAATTGGCATACGTGCGAGATTCGATTCCTTAGTTTACTCTACCAGATTTAACGTACATAAGGAAGTATAAGAAAAACAAAAAATGAGAACATGTAAAGTGAGAGTGTTAATATGTAATTAATAAATGTTACAGGTTCACAAGCTTGGAAAGAGTGGTGATGAGCAGAGAGTAATGGGAGTAATTGGAAATTTGGAATGAAGAGAGTGTTGGCACTTGGCACGTCCCATCGCAAGATGTCCCACAATCTTAAACTGCTCACGGAAAGATAGGGAATCCATCCCCCTTTAATTTTACTATAATAGTTAAATTAAATTAAATTAAAACCAAAAATAACACCACAGCCCTCCCTTCCCTAACTATAAATTACTAGTACTTCAACACTTTGTTTTTGCCCTCTCATTCTAATTATCTTCTCCTCCCTATCATTTACTAATCAAAGCCATGGCGCTTACCACATACCTCAAAACCTCTTCATTTTTTCTTATATTATTCTTATTAGGTTAACTTTTACATTCAACCTACATGTATATGAATTTGTTCTTATATTTATGTTTTAAAATACCGATAACTCACCTAATGAGGAGATAAGATTTAATTTGTTGTTGTTTACAGTGGCAGAGAGTCTCATAAAGGAGGAGACAATGGCCTCCTAAACTTCATTCTTTTTATAAATATATATAAAATTTTAGTTTACTTTTCTAAAATTTTTTACTTTAAACTTTTTAGTGTAAAACTAATTCTGATTTTCCCCTGAATTTTTTTTTTTAAAATTATTAATATGATTGGAATTTCTTCTTCTTTCAGGTAATGATATAGCGTCCGGCACCATCTTCACGCTCGAAAACCACTGCACCTACACCGTCTGGCCCGGAACTCTTTCCGGTAACGGTGCTGCCCCTCTCGGCGACGGTGGATTCTCTCTAGCACCGGGATCGTCACTTCAGCTGACAGCTCCCTCCGGCTGGTCCGGACGGTTCTGGGCGCGAACTGACTGCAGCTTCGACGATGCCGGCAACGGAAAATGCGCCACCGGAGACTGCCCCGGGGGTCTCAGGTGCACAGGCGGAGGTGCTCCTCCGGTGTCGCTGGCGGAGTTCACGATCGGAACCCCAAGCAGCGACAAGGACTTCTACGACGTGAGTCTGGTTGACGGTTACAATGTTGGTATGGGAGTACGGGCAACCGGTGGAACCGGTGACTGCCAGTACGCGGGATGTGTTACGGACTTGAACAGTGACTGTCCGGCTGAGTTGCAGGTCATCAACGAGGCGGGAGCGGTGGTGGCTTGCAAGAGCGCTTGCGCTGCGTTTAACACGGCGGAGTTCTGCTGCACCGGCGATCACTCTACGCCGCAGAGTTGCAGTCCGACGCAATACTCTGAGATGTTCAAGAATGCGTGCCCCTCTGCTTATAGTTACGCGTATGATGATGCTTCCAGCACTTGCACTTGTTCTGGTTCCGAATACCTTATTACTTTTTGCCCAACGGGCTCTTCTTAGTCATGCATACTATAATAATGATTTCATTGAGTGTATTCATTGTATTATTGATGTAGAAGGGTGACACAATAACTCCTCGTGTGTATATTCTGTTTGGGACACTCTTCGTTTATCATAATTATCTAAACATCATGATGAGTTCTCAGATGAATATACACAGTTGAGTCATAAAATATTTTTCATTGGTTTATTATTACTTTTCAGGCGGAGGTGTGAAACTTTTTTCTTTTAATTATAATTATAGGTATTGAGATTTGGTGATGACTTTTGGAAAAGATGATGAGTCATTAAGTTATTGTTATTGGCAGATTGGAGATTTTCTTAGTTTGAAAAAAATACAAGGTTGTAGTGATTTGTGGGTGAAACCAACAATTGCCTTTTGTAGTATTGGTTTGTTAGTTCAACCTCTCTCACAGACTCACACAACTGCTATTTAAAAGTGATACGAACGATTAAAAGATTTAATAGAATAAAAGTGAAACAAAATTCACCCAAATATTGTGATATAACACGATCAAATGCATAATGATAATTCTGAATGTGTTTTTATACATGTTTGCTTTTAGAATTCAAGTGAGATATATACAAATAAACTAAAGAGGAGGCAAAATAAAGAAAAATAAGAAAGATCAAATTTACATACAGAAAGATATAAAGCAGAATCATCTCCGCCTTTTTTATTTGTAATGTTGAAGAATCAATCTCTAAAGTTATTTTATATAATATAATACGATAGGTCTTTGGTGACCAAGATTATAGTGATTAAAAATGGTCAAACTTTGACTAACCAATAAACACATGACATGTAAAGAGTTAAGTACAAGTTGTTAGTTAGAATGATAGGCATCCAAAATGATGTGTATATCGCAGTCCTTTTTATTTGAAGAAAAAAATCTGTTAATGTTTTTTGAGTGGATAATTTCAAAACTTCAATGGTTGTGCTTACTGTAAAAATCCTTTATAATGTTGAATCAATAAGAGGTCATGAACTATTAATGATGAGAGTAATCCAAAAAAAAAAAAAAAAAACTAAATTATGTGATATTTTTATAAATTCTTACTACTAATGTATTTGGGACATGAATTATAAGAGAGTATAAATTTATAAAATATTAAAATTTTATAAGAAAATATTATTATTTTGAATAAAAATAACTATTAAACAATATTGTTGATATTATCATAGTTATTATTATTTTTGTGCTTGTTATTATTATTATTAAAAGAGAAATTTTAGAGATTAGTAATTTTTAGTAGTTTTGCTCATCTTTGGTGAATATAAATACTAAATTATTTTAACAGATAAATTTTATTAATTTATATGTTCAAATTCTGAAAATTTAGAGTGCAAATGGTAATGATTTATGTGTGCAAAATTTTGATAAACATAGGTGTAAACTATATGTTTATTGTGTACAAAATCTCTATAAATATTGGTACAAATTATTACCGACTAAGTGCTGACAAAAAATAATAATACTTGTTAGTCATGTAACATTGTTTTTATTAAAAATCTTCATAATAATTTTATTAATAAGATTTACTTTTTTTACTTTGTGAATCCGCTAAAGCTGGCATCCGTAAGTCTTGAATTCGTAATGTCATACCTTCGATAATTTACTTAAATAAACTAGTTGAAAATCAATCATATCATATTGTCTTAAAACTAAATTCAATGTTAAAATTTTTTTACCTCTCAATATTTATATAAAGCGTGGTTGTTGTATAAAATTTTAAAGAAACAAATATAAAAATTGCAAAACCTCCACAACTTATGAAGTAAATTTGTTATTTTTTATCAATGTTTATACTTTTTTAAGATACTAATTTGTTATTTTTTATTTAAGTAAAAATTCTTTGTTTTATAATTTGTATATCCATGATTATACATATTGTTTGTTAATTCCATGATATAAGTTTCATCCTCCACTTGCCACTCTATTTGTCTAAGACACAACAAAATTTGCATTGCAGTTGGTCCTAGTCTCTGCCTTATGCGCCCTCTTTCTATCCGCCCTCTCATAATGCTTCTTCTTTCGCAAGCCCTGTCGATTGCAATAGAAAATTTTCTTCACAACATTACCTTCGTCATCTTTAATGGAATCCCTTTTTCAAACAGCAAATCCAGTCGCCTTTGCATACTTCACATATCTTGCATAAGCCTCTTCAACCCCATGAAATTCAGCATCAGCCAATGTAACCGCCGTTGAAAGCATCGAAGTGCCCACATTATCACTTATTTGATCGCCTGAACCACCTGGTGACTCCGATGAAGGCACTCTACCACCCTCTTCCCCTTCACCAAATATATCAACTCTCTCTACTGGCTCACTCTCCTTGCCCACTCGTGACGGTGACTCTCCTTGACCCGAAAAGTCCAAGTTTCTTTCGCTGCCACTATCCATTCCAACACATTATTAAGTACCTGCATTATACAATTCAAAATTAAACATACTGACAACACCGAAGATAACATAAAATTCTAACATTTGATTCACAACATCAATGCCAATTCAAAATAAAGTATAATTTTTAATTTTCTTAAGAATTTCAATTCTCTTCAAACTAAATCAAACGAAAAATAGAGTGCTAATTGGCTTCCCTAATGCTTTGAAGATAATTTAAAGCCTTTAATACATGCAGGGCTAATTATACAAAAAGCAACAACTATATATATGAGACACAAGTTCATTTTATTTGCCTCATCAATTCTTGTGATTCTGGTAGTCCAACCCTTCTGAAAAAAAGGGGAGAAAGAAGATAGATAAGAGAATTTATTTGAACTTAGATCTTGGAGAGAAAAGAATACTAGTAGAACTAAAGCATAACTCAAAAATAAAAGGTTAATTTTATGTAGAACAAAAATTGGAAATCAAAATCAAATAAAATACGAAAAACTCAAATACATACATTAGATCATAGCTTACAATGGAATTTATGGAGAAGTATTAAAATCTCTTTGAACCCTTCCAACAAAAGAAGGAGAGAAAGAAGATAAACAGGGGATTAATTTGAATCCAGGATATCGGATAAGAAAGAGTACTAGTAGAAGTAAAGCATAACTCAAAGGTAAAAGATTTATTTTGTGCGAAAAATTGAAAATCGAAATAAACTAAAATAAAAAAAATTCAAATAGATCCATTACATCATAGCTTGTAGTGGCATTTGTGAAAAAGTACTCAAATCTCCTTCAACCCTTCCAACAAAAAAAGAGAAAGAAGATAAACATGAAATTTATTTTAACTGAGGATATTGGACAAAAAAGAGTACTAATAGAACTAAAGCATAACCAGAATAAAAGGTTTATTTTGTGCAAAAAAAATTGAAAATTGAGATAGAATAACATAAAAAAAATTCAAATATAACTTGCAGTGGCATTTGTGGAGAAGTACTCAAATCTCTTTTTACCCTTTCAACGAAAGAAGTAGAAAAAGAAGATAAACATGAGAGTTTATTTGAATCCAGAATATTGGAGAAGAATAAACACGAACTAAAGCATAACTCGAAAGTAAAAGGTTTATTTTGTGCGAAAACAATTGGAAATCGAAATAAAATAAAATAAAGAAAACTCAAATAGAGATAAGTAAGATCATAACTTACAGTGAGATTTGTGGAGAAGTACTCAAATCTCTTTCGACCCTTCCAACAAAAGTTTCTAACACAAACACTCTTTATGGCTAATGACTCTCTCTAAACAACCAATGTAAACGAATAAGCCATATATACATAGATGGTGTGATATATACATCTCTCAGCAACGAGAAGCTAACCAACTAAATCAATAATACTTTCTAAAGATAGGAAGAAAGTGAGAAAAAAATTTGATTCATGAATGCTAAAACATATACACATTATTGTTAAACTTTTTGTACAATCACATGCCATGTTTTGGTATTCTATTGGATTTATTTATGTTGCAAATCAACAGAAGTAAGACACTTTCATTGAAGTTTCAATAATAATCCAAAGATGATCATTTAATATGCTTCCAAGATCCATACTTCTTTCTGCTTAAATATCCATACTTTTCTAACTAAGATTCAAGATACTAAGAACAAAAACAGGCAGAAAAAAATGAAAAAAGAATGATAACATATCTGAATGTAGCGACTGCCAACGTCACCGACGATATATCTGTTGCACCAAGCCGCTTCCGACATCTTGATGTTCAATTCCACGCACACAACCTTCTCCAATCCGCGCCTACCAGATACGACGCCAATGACCCACGACGTTTGTTCCCAGCTTTCACCTCCGACTAGCGTCATTTAACGCCTCCCATGATATACCCTTGCTTCCGACACCTTGATAGAATAATCCACGCAAATCACCTTCTCCGATCAATGTCTAACAAGTGACTCGACAACGAACTACAACAAATTTCACCTCTGCAGATCACCACCGACCACAAAGGAAAGTCAACAACCTTCAACAATGATCACACTATCTGACTCACTACACCATCCATTGGCTAAGTTCCTATTTGAAGTTGGAACCCTAACTATAGCTTTCAAAATTCTTTTTTTTTTCTAATAAATTTTTTCCCAAAAATAAATTTTAGTTTTATGATTTTGCCCTTCATTAATGTTACCAACTATTATTATTTTTACTGTAATTAATAAATGCACTTGATCATAGTACAGTCAATCACAAGTTTCCACTGCACGTGTCACCAAAAAATACAGTACCCATCACATGGTCACTTTAGCCACCTTAACTTCTTGGCTACTATAGAAGTATCTCTAATTTTATAAACAACCCAATTACACATTCAAGTATTTTTTATCCAAGTTCAATCAAGTTGGTCCAAACTCAACAAAAACGACTTTTATCACACCAGTGTGTATCACACGCTCGTTTCAATAACGCAATTTTTTCGTCTTCGTCTTCACCTTCTATTTCTCCATTTCCTCCTCCTCATCCTCCTTTCAAATTCGCGCACATAAGTTCTTCTTCTTCTCCTTCTCTTTCGTTATCGTAATCATCAACAACACCAACATTTTGCTAACAAAAACCAACATTTTGAATTGAATTTGAATTTAGATAATGGACAATGTTCAGTTCATTTAATATTATACAGTGGTTTCACTTTGATAATATTTTTGGTTCATTCTAGACAAAGATGTTTCTGAATTCAAATTTATATAATGGATGAATGTTCGATTTATTTAGTATTATACAATGGTTTCACTTTGATAATATTTTCGGTTCATTCTAAACGCAGGTGTTTCTGAATTCAAATTGATATAATGGATAAATGTTCGTTTCATTTGGTATTATACAATGGTTTTGCTTTAATAATATTTTCGGTTCATTTGTAGTCCAGGTGTGTTGTCGATGAATAATTTGTCTCAATGGTTGGAATGACTTTCAAGACAAATTGAATGGAATAATGGAATAAAATCTAATATAATTGAATAAAGTGATAATAAATAATTTCATTCTTTTTTGCTAAAAAAAAGACTCAATCATTAACAAAAACATATCGAATTCATTTCTGGATCCTAATGAATCTCAATTAAACTAAGAAATAAACCGAAATTACTTAAGAAATAAAAAATTTAGTCAATACTTATCAGCAGCATCAAGTGAACCTCAATTAACATACAAATGAACCGAAATAAATTAAGAAATGAACCAAAATTATTTAATGATGGTAGCAGAGAAAATCAGAACTAATAAAGATGTTCGCAAAATATTGATATTATTGATGATGATGATAACGAAAAAAAAAAAAAAAGAAAAAGACGCAACATTAAAAAAAAAATAAATAAATAAAATATTTTTAAACTATTTAAATTAATTTTTTATTATCTCTTAAACATTATTATTTTTTTGTCCCTCAACCTTTCCCTTTCTTTCTCCTCTTTTAATCTTTCTAAATTTGTTCTACAAAAGACTCTACTCTACGGAAGCCAAATCTGCGTCCACATCCAATTTTTTTTCCAAACAATTTTGGATGAGGGCCCTAAATCTAAGGATTAAAAGTTTACCATTCAAAACCCACCAAAAGATAGAAAAAAAAAAAACATTAAAGCTGCCTATTTTACAGATATTCCTTTCATGGAACTACTTTTCAAACAAAAACTGCTTCGCAGACGATTCTGTTGAGACTTGGAAAATCCGGTATGAATTGCAGCTAATAAAATTACCACCTCATTGAACATCCTTAGAACCAAAAACATTAGTCTCGCACTACGATTTCAACATAATGGATTGTTAAACAAAGTCATTTACGATGACTGAACCATAAGAATATTTTAGAAACGGAATTCACAAACTCCATTATCATAACTTATCACACACAACTGCACATAGTATGTGAACAGATCAATAACCAAATTATTTTTCTGGCATCTAGACTGGAGGAAGTTATTCTATTTTTCTTACTTAAAAGTTTAATTAAATGAAGGGATGTTTAAGCTATATGTGATTGAGAATAATTATACACGACATAGTAATTCTATTTTTCCTACTTAACACAGTCAATGCCAGTGTGTGTAGCCAGATTTCCATTCACAAAATGCCATTAGAGAGGCACATGCCATTGCTATTGCCAATTTGCCATTGCAATTGCAGGGACAAGAACCTTAAAGAGAGGCTAAGAGGGAGTGAATTTTTCAAAAAAAAAAAAAAACGAGTAAAGTGAAATTACACATAGCTGCCAAACGAAGGTACTAACAGAAGCAGAAGGAATGAATCCATACATTAAAACAAAGAACTGGGAGACGAGAGCTCACAATTACTGCAATCTTGACAATAAAATCCAATAAAGCATTGGCATCTTCCATCAACACAATCCCCATTGAAATTACATGAATGGGAACATTGTCCAGACACGGCTACCGGGTCAGTGTTACAGAGCTCATTGTACGTAGGACATAATTAGTTCACCCAGAAAAGTATTGTGAAGTAAATTTATTGAGAAATTTAATTATGTACCAATGTGTAAACATACAAAGCTTCAGCAATACTAACCATTATAGCCAGGGATCTGGCATTAACTAAAATTATTGTTCATGTAATATTTTATACATATCTATATGGAAGTTGGAAGAAGAGCCACGGGAATAGCAATTATAGCATGAGCTCCTGTTTGGTCAAGTCCAATAAACCTGCCACGTGCTGGATGTGCCCTGTTTATAAAACATAAATGGAAAATTCTTCGTTGCCTACATAAATTGTGCCAAAGTTATCCAAGTGTGAGTTGATTGAGGTGGAACCGAGTAACCGACCCTTTATATTTGATTTAACAAATGAAATATAGGCGAAACATAGGGCCAGTAGAAGAAACCAAACATAATAAGCATAGTACTGTTTCGCCCACGGGCCATAAACCATGAGTGGGACAAGGCAATTTTAACATGCAAGCTATAGTTAATTAAGTTTCACTCTAGTTTCCAACTTTCATGAAAATGCAAAAAAATTAGTGCCCATTATTAGATTTTGGTTTCTGGGACTTCGTATGTCTATTTTTAAGCAATTATGCTAGGTGTATATTAAAATCGACTATTAAAATTAATTATTAGTATAAAATATATATTAAAATAAAAATATACAATTTTTTTTAAGTTAAAATTGAGGCTCAAATTTAAGATCTTTAGGTGAAAATAAGAAAACTATGCTATTTGAATTATAGTTTATTAGTAAATGTAAAATACACATTAAAAATGAATTAAACTACACAAATATCTATACAAAAAAATACATAATACTAACTGTGGTAATTGATTTTAGCGTATAAATAACATTTTTGATTTTTTAGATTCTAAATTTTTAAACAAAATTCACTCTAACGGATAGTGAGTGGCTTAGATAACACAGGTACACATTTTTTAAAAGAAGGAGCATTTTTAATTTATTAAATTAGACGAAATAAACGAAATCGAAATACTCCATTTTTCATCTGTACTAGCATTTGATAACCAACTCTTGCAACCTCTTTAATAACCATCGACGTGCATTAATATCACTCTTTAATTCAAACAAAGCATATGCTCTCCAAGTACATAGTAGAATAGGATTTTCATACTCAAATACAATTTCAGTGACATTTCTTATGTGACAATTGGAATATGTAACACTCTACCACACAGAATTTTATGCCTAGGTCGTAAATCAAAGGTGGTGAGACGCTACAACCTCTAAAAATAAAAATACATACATATATATATATATATATATATATATATATATATATATATATATATATATATATAGAGTAAAAATAGTATATTTAGGAGCCTTGAAAAAAAAAGATGAATAAAGCAAGACCAAAAACGTGTCATACTCGAAGGCGTTAAGATAGAAAGCTTATATAGAAAATCGAAGAGACATATATATATATATATATATATAGCCAAAAGATAAAATACCAATCCTGATTCTTTGAATCAACCTCTACGAGGGACAATACAAGTTTTAATACAACAGTGAAAAATACATCACGCGCGCGCTCTCTAAGTACATAAAATGAAAGCTCCAAAAGTAGATCTTCACTTCGGAAGGAGTCTCCAGTACACTCAGCGAGGTGCCTCACGTCCTACGTTTGAAAAACAATAAATATGTATGGAATGAGAACCGGGGGTTCCCAGTATGGTAACAGTGCCCAATAAATAAGATATAAGGCTCCGGGAAGCCAAAGACAATCCTAAACTTCTACAACCCATATCAAAGCCTAGAGTTCTTACTAACCAGAAATATGGTGATTCTACCTAAGATTCTAATCTATCTCTTCAATTTTAGTTCTCTACAAACCTTCCAATTGCTAGTTTGGAATAACCCTCAGCGTCACTTCCACAAGTATGAGAGATCTCTCAAAACAAACACATATAAGGCATACAAGTAATACACAGTTAAGAAAATAGATATATCATTTAAGTCACGTAGCATATAAATATAGATAAATAATTAGGCAAATCCAAACACAATATGCATACTCAAACAAATCATACAATGCACATGATTTATGTCTGCCCTATGGTCGATGAGTCTCATCTGTCAGTTATACAGTCAAACCCGACATATCCGGTAGCGAACTCTAGATAGTCCCTGTGTGCGCGCATCCCCAAGAGTCTATGCATATATATAATCATCCATTTATCATCTCCTTGAGGGATTCATCCGAAAAGATATAAGTGTTTGGCCACATCTTGCAACTGAGGGTCAACAGAATCTCAAATCTCAACCTGGAGCAAGTAGGGGGCGAGCCACTGCGTTCATCTAGGGAGACTCGTGACTCGGATAAATATCAATTACCAATCTGTAGCAAGTGGGACAAAACCACAACCCTTGCTTCTACTCAAAATCTCAAATCATCTTAACTCGGAGCAAGTGGGGCGAACCACACCCTTGTATCTACCCAGGAGGTATATTCTTATATATCCAAGAGGAATAAAGGAGGGGATCCTAACCTCCCACCATCTCGTTGGAGGCGATTTTACAATACCATGAGGAGCAAAGAAGGGAATCCTCACCTTCCACCATCTCACTGGGGTCGCACTTTCGAGAAAGAGTGCTCAAGATGAAACAATTATGCCAAATTCAATTTCATAATCAAAATATAGTTTCATAGTCAAAATATGCTTCTTCAAACTTATCTCCACTATACTTTGATATGTCTTCTTTAATCCACTCAGTACACTCCACAAAACATTCTAGCTAATCCAGCCACAATAGTCACCGCTTCTAAATTCATAACAAAAAATACCCATTTTATTTCACCCATGGTGCACGAAATTGTGATTACACTTTTCACAACTCCACACAACTAACTAGCAAGTGCACTGGGTCGTCCAAGTAATACCTTACGTGAGTAAGGGTCGATCCCACAGAGATTGTCGGCTTGAAGCAAGCTATGATTATTTTGTAAATCTTAGTCAGGAGATTAATTATAAGAATGATTGTATTTATGAAAAATAAATAACATGAAATAAATAGTACTTGTGATTCAGTAATGCAAAACAGGCTGATGTTTCGGAGATGCTCTGTCGTCTGAATCTTTGCTTTCCTACTATCTTCTTCTCCAAACACGAATGGCTTCCTTCAATGGCAAGCTGTATGATCCTCTCGGATGAAAACAAATCCATATGCGCTGTCACCGCACAGCTAATCATCTGTTGGTTCCTGCTAGCATCGGAATAGGACCATTGTCCTTTTGCACACTGTCACTGTGCCCAACATTCGCAAGTTTGAAGTTCATCACAGTTATCCCTTCCCGGATCCTACTCGGAATACCACAGACAAGGTTTAGACTTTTCGGATTTCAGGAATGTTGCCAATTGGTTCTAGCCTATACCACGAAGGTTCTAACCTCCGAACTCGGTCCGTGGATTAGAAACCCAAGAGATACGTACTCAAGCTGTCGCCCAATGACTACGTTGAGCTCAGATAGAACGGAGTGGTTGTTAGGCACGCGTTCATAGGGTTGAGGATAATGATGAGTGTCACGGATCATCATATTCTCCATATTGAAGTACAAGTGATTATCTTAGAATAGAATCAAGCATAATTGAATAGAAAACATTAGTAATTGCATTAATCCATTGAAACACAGCAGAGCTCCTCACCCCCACCTATGGGGTTTAGAGACTCATGCCGTCAAAGGTACAATATGAAATGTAAAAATGTCATGAGTTCCCAAATGAATCTCTAAAAGTAGTTTTTATACTAGACTAGTAACTTAGGTTTACAGAAAATGAGTAACTAAGTGCAGATAGTGCAGAAATCCACTTTCGGGACCCACTTAGTGCGTGTCTGGGCTGAGCTTCCAAGCTTTCACGTGCATATGCCTAATAGTTGGCATTAAACGCCACTCTGGGTGCCAGAATGGGCGTTTAACGCCGAAAAAGGTGCCAGTTCTGGCGTTTTACGCCAGAAAGTTTTTGGCTGAATTTGAACGCCAGTTTGGGCCATCAATTCTCGGGAAAAGTATAGACTATTATATATTGCTGAAAAGCCCAGGATGTCTACTTTCCAACGCAATTGAGAGCGCTCCAATGGGGCTTCTGTAGCTCAAAAAAATCCATTTCGAGTGTAGGAGAGTCAGAATCCAACAACATCTGCAGTCCTTTTTCAGCCTCTGAATCAGATTTTTGCTCAGGTCCCTCAATTTTAGCCAGAAAATACCTAAAATTACAGAAAAACATACAAACTCATAGTAAAGTCCAGAAATGTGATTTTTAAATAAAAACTAAATAAAAATATAATAAAAATGACTAAAACATACTAAAAACTATGTAAAAACAATGCCAAAAAGGGTATAAATTATCCGCTCATCACAACACCAAACTTAAATTGTTGCTTGTCCCCAAGCAACTAAAAAAAAATAGGATAAAAAGAAGAGAATATACAATAAATTTTAAAAACATCAATGAAGATTAGTTTTAATTAGATGAGCGGGACTAGTGGCTTTTTGCTTCTGAACAGTTTTGGCATCTCACTTTATCCTGTGAAGTTCAGAATGATTGGCATCCATAGGAACTCAGAATTCAGATAGTGTTATTGATTCTCTTAGTTCAGTATGTTGATTCTTGAACACAGCTACTTTATGAGTCTTGGCCGTGACCCTAAGCATTTTGTTTTCCAATATTACCACCGGATACATAAATGCCAAAGACACATAATTGGGTGAACCTTTTTAGATTGTGACTCAGCTTTGCTAGAGTCCCCAGTTAGATGTGTCCAGAGCTCTTAAGCACACTCTTTTTTTGCTTTGGACCACGACTTTAACCGCTTAGTCTCAAGCTTTTCACTTGACACCTTCACGCCACAAGCACATGGTTAGGGACATCTTGGTTTAGCTGCTTAGGCCAAGATTTTATTCCTTTGGGCCCTCCTATCCATTAATGCTCAAAGCCTTGGATCCTTTTTACCCTTGCCTTTTGGTTCAAAGGGTTATTGGCTTTTTCTTCTTGCTTTTTCTTTTTTCTTTCTTTTTTTTATTTTTTTTGCCACTTTTTTCTTTTCTTTTTTTTTTCTGCAAGCTTTTTACTGCTTTTTCTTGCTTCAAGAATCAATTTTATGATTTTTCAGATTATCAAATAACATTTCTCCTTTTTCATTATTCTTTCAAGAGCTAAAAATTTTAACATTCATAAACAACAAAGTAAAAAATATGCACTGTTCAAGCATTCATCCAGAAAACAAAAAGTATTGCCACCACATCAAAATAATTAAACTAATTTCAAGATAGAATTCGAAATTCATGCACTTCTTGTTCTTTTGCAATTAAAAACATTTTTCATTTAAGAAAGGTGAAAGATTCATAGGACATTCATAGCTTTAAGACAAAGACACTAGACACTAATGATCATGTAATAAAGACACAAACATAGACAAAACATAAAGCATAGAATTTGAAAAACAGAAAAATAAGAACAAGGAAATTAAAGAACGGGTCCACCTTAGTGATGGCGGCTAGTTCTTCTTCTTGAAGATCCCATGGAGTGCTTTAGCTCCTCAATATCTCTTCCTTGCCTTTGTTGCTCCTCTTTCATGGCCTTTTGGTCCTCTCTGATTTTATGGAGGATAATGGAGTGCTCTTGTTGAGGTCCATGAGTGGGCTCTCTTGTTTGCTCCATCCTCTTTCTAGTGATGGGCTTTTGAGATGAATCTCTTCATCTCTCATGACTTGGAGTTGGAAGCAACTGCCTTTCCTTTTCTCTTCCTAGAGGTTTCTCCGGCCTTAGGTGCCATTAGTTGTTATGGAAAGCAAAAAGCTGAGCTTTTCCACACCAAATTTAAAAGCTTTGCTCGTCCTCGAGGAAAATAAGATAGAAGGGAGTAGAAGAAGAATGATACAATTAATTTTGAAAACTTATTACTGTATACAAGAAAAATTAAGAAGATTTGAAAAGAATTTGAAAAGATATGTAAGTTTTGAAAACATTTTGGAAGGAATTGAAAAAAATTAAAAACAGAATTAAAAAAAGAATTGGAAAGATTATTAATTTTTGAAAATAGAAATTGAAAGATGAAAGATTAAAATATGTTTGATGCAAAAAATTATGAATTAAAACATGAAAAATTGAAAAAAAAATCGAATTGGAAACAAAATTACCTCCCTTGTGTCATCCTGGCGTTAAACGCCCAGAATGCTATCTATTCTGGCGTTTAACGCCCACTTGTCTGCTTATTTGGGCGTTTAATGCCCAGCCAGATACCCTGACTGGCGTTAAACGCCAGGAATTCTTCTTTACTGCGCGTTTTTCTGAACGCCCAGAATGCTGCCATTTCTGGCGTTAAATGCCCAGAATGCTGCCTGCATGGGCGTTAAACGCCCATTCTGCTATCCTTACTGCGTTTAAACGCCAGTAAGCCTGTCCTCCAGGGTGTGCTATTTTTTATGCTATTTTTTATTCCACTTTAATTCTGCAGCTGTTTTTGTGACTCCACATGATCATCAACCTAAAGAAAACATAAACTAACAATGGAGAATGAAATGAAAAATTAATTATCATGTATAAATAAGATTGGGTTGCCTCCCAATAAGCGCTTCTTTACTGTCTTTAGCTGGACTTTTACTGAGCTTTTAATTTAGTCTCAGTTTTGAGCATTCTTGCTCAATATTGCCTGCAAGATAATGTTTGTGCTTACTGTACTCTTTGGGTATGATTCTCACAGCTTTATAGTTTGCAATGTCTACAAACCAAGGTACTTCCTGAATGGCAAAGAGTTGCTCATCTGGAAAGGTTTCAGAGATCTCAGTAGGAGGAGGGGATGCCTCTGCTACTGGTTCTATCCGGGATAGGTGATCAGCTACTTGGTTCTCTGTCCCCTTTCTGTCTCTTATTTCTATATCAAACTCTTGCAGAAGCAATACCCATCTTATGAGTCTGGGTTTTGAATCCTGCTTTGTGAGGAGATATTTTAGAGCAGCATGGTCAGTGTACACAATCACTTTTGATCCCACTAAATAAGATCTGAACTTGTCAATGGCATAAACCACTGCAAGAAACTCCTTTTCTGTGGTTGTGTAATTCTTCTGTGTGTCATTCAAAACACGGCTAGCATAGTAAATGACGTGCAGAAGCTTGTTATGCCTCTGTCCCAATACTGCACCAATGGCATGGTCACTGGCATCACACATTAGTTCGAATGGTAATGTCCAGTCTGGTGCAGAAATGACTGGTGTTGTGACCAGCTTAGCTTTTAGAGTCTCAAACGCCTGCAGACACTCTGTGTCAAAGACAAATGGCGTGTCAGCAGCTAGCAGATTGCTCAGAAGTTTTGCAATTTTTGAAAAATCCTTTATAAACCTCCTATAGAATCCTGCATGCCCCAGAAAGCTTCTGATTGCCTTAACATTGGCAGGTAGTGGTAATTTTTCAATTACCTCTACCTTAGCTTGATCCACCTCTATTCCCTTGTTCGAAATTTTGTGCCCAAGGACAATTCCTTCAGTCACCATAAAGTGACATTTCTCCCAGTTTAAAACTAGGTTAGTCTCTTGGCACCTTTTCAGAACAAGTGCTAGATGGTCAAGACAGGAGCTGAATGAGTCTCCAAATACTGAGAAGTCATCCATGAAGACTTTCAGAAATTTCTCTAACATATCAGAGAAGATAGAGAGCATGCACCTCTGAAAGGTTGCAGGTGCATTGCACAGACCAAATGGCATCCTTCTGTAGGCAAACACTCCAGATGGACATGTGAATGCTGTTTTCTCTTGGTCCTGAGGATCTACTGCAATTTGGTTGTAACCTGAATAGCCATCCAAAAAGCAGTAGTATTCATGGCCTGCTAGTCTCTCTAGCATCTGGTCTATGAATTTTAAAGGAAAATGATCCTTCCCGGTGGCTGTATTGAGCCTTCTGTAGTCAATACACATACGCCACCCTGTAACTGTTCTTGTAGGAACTAGTTCATTCTTTTTATTATGAACCACTGTCATTCCTCCCTTCTTGGGGACAACATGGACAGGGCTCACCCAGGGGCAATCAGAAATAGGATAAATAATCCCAGCCTCTAGTAACTTAGTGACCTCTTTCTGCACCACCTCCTTCATGGCAAGATTTAGCCACCTCTGTGGTTGAACCACTAGCTTAGCATCATCCTCCAATAGGATCTTGTGCATGCATTTGGCTGGACTAATGCCCTTAAGATCACTTATGGACCACCCAAGAGCTGTCTTGTGTGTCCTTAGCACCTGAATTAGTGCGTTCACTTCCTGTGGCTCTAAAGCAGAGCTTATGATCACGGGAAAAATGTCATTTTCTCCCAAAAATACATATTTCAGGGATGGTGGTAGTGATTTGAGCTCAGGTTTAGGAGGCTTCTCCTCTTCCTGAGGAGTCTTCAAAGGTTCTTCTATTTTCTCTAGTTCATCCATATCAGGCTGAACATCTTTAAAAATGTTCCTTAGCTCTGATTCGAGACTCTCAGTCATATTGACCTTTTCCACCAGGGAGTCAATAATATCAATGCTTAGGCAATCTTTTGATGTGTCTGGATGCTGCATAGCTTTGACAACATTCAACTTAAACTCATCCTCATTGAATCTCAGGGTTATCTCCCCTTTTTGGACGTCAATGAGGGTTCGTCCAGTTGCTAGGAAATGCCTTCCTAGAATGAGAGTTTCACTCTTGTGCTCCTCCATTTCCAGCACTACAAAGTCAGTAGGGAAGGCAAATGGCCCAACCTTAACAATCATGTCCTCAATTACGCCTGATGGGATTTTAATGGAGCCATCAGCAAGTTGGAGGCATATTCGGGTTGGTTTAACTTCATCAGTCATACCAAGCTTTTTGATAGTGGATACAGGTATTAGGTTGATACTTGCCCCAAGATCACATAGAGCTGTCTTGGTACAATCATCCTCTAAGGTGCATGGTATCATAAAGCTTCCGGGATCTTTAAGCTTCTCTGGTAAGCTTTTCAGAATGACTGCACTGCATTCTTTAGTGAGGAAAACTTTTTCAGTTTCTCTCCAATCCTTCTTATGACTTAAGATATTTTTCATAAACTTAGCATAAGAGGGTATTTGCTCAAGTGCCTCTGCAAACGGAATCTTTATTTCAAGAGTCCTAAGATAGTCTGCAAAGCGGGCAAATTGTTTATCCTGTTCCGCTTGGCGGAGTTTCTGAGGATAAGGCATCTTGGCTTTGTATTCTTCAACCTTAGTTGCTACAGGTTTATTTCTTACAGAAGTGGTTGGAGAAGCCTGCCTAAGGGGGTTGTTATCAGCACTTGCAGGTGTCTGATCCCCCATTAGCATTTGAACGCCAGAATTGGGTGCTGTATGGGCGTTTAACGCCAGATTGCCACCCTTTTCTGGCGTTTGGACGCCAGACTTGGCTATCCACTGGGCGTTTAACGCCAATTTCTTACCCTTTTCTGGTGTTTGAACGCTAGAATCCTTTCTCTCTGGGCTCTTATTATCTTCAGAGGGATTTTGGGCAGTGGTTTGGTCATCCTCTGTCAGCTGTTCCTTTCTTGGCTTTCTGCTGCCTTGAGTTGAGACATTCAATGTCTTCCCACTCCTTAAATGAACAGCTTAGCACTCTTCTGTTATCTGTTTAGATAACTGCTATCTTGTTTGATTCAATTGTGCTTCCATATTCTTATTAGCCTTTTCCGTGTCTTGTAGCATCTCTTTAAATTCTGCTAACTGTTTTGTTATAAAAAGCAATTTCTAATTGAGTTCAGCAACTTGTTCTGGAGGACTAAGTTCAGTGGATACTGCTTTAGCCTCTTCTTTCATGGAGGATTCACTACTTAAGTACATGTGCGATTTCTAGCAACTGTATCAATGAGCTCTTGAGCCTCTTCAATTGTCTTTCTCATGTGTATAGATCCACCAGCTGAGTGGTCTAGAGACATCTGGGCCTTTTCTGTAAGCCCATAGTAAAAGATGTCTAACTGCACCCATTCTGAAAATATTTCAGAGGGGCATTTCCTTAGCATCCCTCTATACCTCTCCCAGGTATTATAAAGAGATTCATTATCCTCTTGTTTAAATCCTTGGATGTCCAGCCTTAGCTGTGTCATCCTTTTTGGAGGGAAATATTGATTCAGGAATTTGTCTGATAATTGTTTCCATGTTCTTATGCTTGCTGTGGGTTGGTTATTTAACCACTTCTTAGCTTGATCTTTTACAGCAAATGGAAACAGTAATAATCTGTAGACATCCTGATCCACTTCCTTATCACGTACTGTGTAACCAATTTGTAAGAACTGTGCCAGAAACTCAGTAGGTTCTTCCTGAGGAAGACCGGAATACTGACAATTTTGCTGCACCATGATAATGAGCTGAGTGTTTAGCTCAAAATGGCTGGCTCTGATGGGGGGGGGTATACAGATACTACTCCCAGAGGAAGCATTAGTGGGGTTAGCATAGGACCCCAAAGTCCTTCTGGACTGTTCAATTCCACTTAGGTCCATGATGGAGAAAGGGAGATGGTGTGTATTGTAAAATAGAAATAAAGTAAAGGAAAATCAAAATATTTTTGTTTTTATTTTATTTAATTAGGGATAACCGAATTCAAAAGAAAAGAAAAGAAAATAAAATAATTGGAACTAGAAAATAAGTTTTCGAAAACTAAAAGAAAATAAAATAAAATAGATTAAAATAAATAATAAAGAAATTCGAATACTAAAATGCTAATTAATTAAAAAAATTGAAAACTTTTGGATATAATTTTCGAAAATTGGAGAAAGAGAAAGTGGTTAGCGAGTTTTGAAAAAGATATGTCTTAAAATTAAAGATACTTGTAAAAAAAATTAAATAAATAAAAGAATATTTGAAAAAAAAGATATGAATTTTTTTGAAAGAGATTTGAATTTTGAAATTTTAAAACTAAGATAAGATAGAATAAAAAATTTAAAATAAAAATCTGAATTTTTAAAAGTAAAAATCGAAAATTCAATTAAAATAAAGGGAAAAGATATTTTGAATTTAATGAGAAAAGAGAAAAACAATAAAAAGACACCAAACTTAAGAATTTTTAGATCAAAACAAAGAAAACAAACAAGAAAACTTTGAATGTCAAGATGAACACCAAAAACACTTTGAAGATCAAGATGAACACCAAGAACAAATTTTGAAAATTTTTAAGGAAATAAGGACACAAAGGACACCAAACTTAAAAATTTTTATATTTTGGACACTAATAATTCGAAAATGCACAAGAAAAACAAGGGAAAACACAAAACAAGAAAGACTAAAGATCAAACAAGAAAAATAAACAAGAACAACTTGAAAATCAATAAAGAACTAAGAACATGTAATTCAAAAAATTGAAAGAAAAATAAAAACATGCAATTGACACCAAACTTAAAACATGAAACTAAACTCAATTATTAGTTTATTGGTTTTTAATTATTTATTAAAAATTTTCAAAAACAATCTAGAAAAAGGAAATAAGGATTAAAAAACAAAATTTTAACAAAAACAATAATAAAAGACTCAAATTTAGTGACTCTAAACCAAAAAGATAAACTTTTCCTACTCTAAGCAACAAAATAAACCGCAGTTGTCCAAACTCAAACAATCCTCGACAACGGCGCCAAAAACTTGGTGCACGAAATTGTGATTACACTTTTCACAACTCCGCACAACTAACCAGCAAGTGCACTGGGTCGTCTAAGTAATACCTTACGTGAGTAAGGGTCGATCCCACAGAGATTATTGGCTTGAAGCAAGCTATGATTATTTTGTAAATCTTAGTCAGGAGAATAATTATAACAATGATTGTATTTATGAAAAATAAATAACATGAAATAAATAGTACTTGTGATTCAGTAATGCGAAACAGGCTAAGGTTCCAGAGATGCTCTGTCGTCTGAATCTCTGCTTTCCTACTGTCTTCTTCTCCAAACACGAATGGCTTCCTTCAATGGCAAGCTGTATGATCCTCTCGAATGAAAACAAATCCATATGCGCTGTCACCGCACGGCTAATCATTTGTCAGTTCCCGCTAACGTCGGAATAGGACCATTGTTCTTTTGCACACTGTCACTGCGTCCAACATTCGCAAGTTTGAAGTTTGTCACAGTCATCCCTTTTCGGATCCTACTCAGAATACCACAGACAAGGTTTAGACTTTCTGGATCCCAGGAATGCTGCCAATTGGTTCTAGCCTATACCACGAAGGTTCTAACCTCCGGACTCGGTCCATGGATTAGAAACCCAAGAGATACGCACTCAAGCTGTCGCCCAATGACTACGTTGAGCTCAGATAGAACGGAGTGGTTGTCAGGCACACGTTCATAGGGTTGAGGATAATAATGTATGTCACGGATCATCATATTCTCCATATTGAAGTACGAGTGAGTATCTTAGAATAGAATCAAGCGTAATTGAATAGAAAACAATAATAATTGCATTAATCTATTGAAACACAGCAGAGCTCCTCACCCCCACCTATGGGGTTTAGAGACTCATGCCGTCAAAGATACAATATGAAATGTAAAAATGTCATGAGTTCCCAAATGAATCTCTAAAAGTAGTTTTTATACTAGACTAGTAACTTAGATTTACAGAAAATGAGTAACTAAGTGCAAATAGTGCAGAAATTCACTTACGGGACCCATTTGGTGCGTGTCTGGGCTGAGCTTCCAAGCTTTCACGTGCATATGCCTAATAGTTGGCATTAAACGCCACTCTGGGTGCTAGAATGGGCATTTAACGCCAAAAAAGGTGCCAGTTCTGGCGTTTTACGCCAGAAAGTTTTAGGCTGAACTTAAACGCCAGTTTGGGCCGTCAATTCTCGGGCAAAGTATAAACTATTATATATTTCTGGAAAGCCCAGGATGTCTACTTTCTAACACAATTAAGAGCGCACCAATTAGGCTTCTGTAGCTCGAGAAAATCCATTTCGAGTATAGGAGGGTTAGGATCCAACAGCATCTACAGTCCTTTTTTAGCCTCTGAATCAGATTTTTGCTCAGGTCCCTCAATTTTAGCCAGAAAATACCTAAAATTACAGAAAAATACACAAACTCATAGTAAAGTCCAGAAATGTGATTTTTAAATAAAAACTAATAAAAATATAATAAAAAGTGACTAAAACATACTAAAAACTATGTAAAAATAATACCAAAAAGGGTATAAATTATCCGCTCATCAACCCAACACTCTCTCGCTCATCCCAAAGCCTAAGCACTAGTTAGGAAATCTTAAACAGTGTTTACGGAGGTTTAGAAAGTTAGAGAAAATATTGAAAGTTCAAAATTACAATTTCAGCAAAACAAGGGTCATGCGTACGCGAGCCACCTGCCGCGTACGCGAGACTAAAAAAAATAGTGCCGCATACGCGAGACCCTGTCTGCGTACGCGAGATTTTGAAAAAGACAGTACCATGTACGTGAGACCCTATTCGCGTACGCACACATACCAGTTTTCCTAAAAAGTTGTTTGCTGTAGAATTCAATATTTTATACCAAACTACAAACGTGCATAAATTTTTTGTCAAAAATTGTTTTTAGTCCGCTCTTCAAACATTATAAATTTCACGGTCCCAATTTTTATTCAAAATAATTTTCACAAGATTTGGGAGTCCAGAAACTAAGTTATGACCTTTTGAAGTTAGTTAAAAATAGAATTTTACCAAAAATTGTCAAATCCTCTAGTTTTCAAAACTCTCAATTCAAAATCAACCCAACTACATCCAAATCAATATCAACCATACCAAATTCAACCCTTAAACACCTAACAAGTATTATTTTTAAATTATCAACTCATTCAACCCAAACCTAAACACTCACTTTCAAACTAATTTAATCCACCATTCAAATTCTAACCAAAATTTTCATCAATCATCGTTAAAAATCAAAATCATCATCATTCAATAACATCACAATCATTATTCATCACATCCAATTTCACTTTATCAAATTCAATCTTTAACATTAACCTCATTCAATAATTTTACTCACAAAATCAAAAACTCACAATTTACACATTCAATACCAAATTCAACAATTTTCATTCATCAATTAACCAATTCATGAAATTCAAACCTATCTTAAATGCTACTAGTCTAAGTTTCACAAAGTATTATATATTAACTACAAGAAACTAAAATCATACCTTGGCCAATTTTTTCCAAAATCAAAAACCACAATTCAAGTTTTCAAGACTCCGAATCAAATCCAATAAGTTCCAGCCACTAAAGCTTTATTATTCCAAGTACTCCAATTCACTAATTTAACTCCAATTCACATTTATTCAATCTAATTTCATACAATGTACCAAAATCAAACACTAGGATTTACTAATTCATCAATTTACAAGTGTTTAGTAGTTCCTTACCTTACCCACCGATGATTGGGGTGAAACTCAACAATCACCCAATGTTAAATTGCACCTAAACTACCAAAATCATGAAAATATCTCAATACCCAAACCAAATTCACACAAATGAAGGGAATGGAGAATTAGGCACAAAATTCAGGAATTTTTACCACTTTGTTCAGATAAAATTGAAGAGCTTGATGAGACGAACCTGTGGCCGTAAACAATGCAGCGATCGGAACTTCAAATTGAAAGTTATGAGCAAATGAAATTTGGAGTGAATAGTGTATAAGAATTTTGTTCTCCCTTCATTTCTCTTCTCCGTGGAACACAATAAGAAAGGGGGAAGAGAGGCTGAAAGCTTGCTTATGTTGGAGTTGGTTATGTGGGCTTAGGTCCACTTGGGCTGGTTTATCCGATTTAGCTCGTTGACCTAATTTTGGGTCAAAATTTTTAAAATTAGTGTTTAAATTCGTATTTTAAATATTTTTACTCCTTCAAATTATAAAATTTAATTTTTTAATTTCTGTAGCTCATAATTAATTTATCAGTTATTTATTTATTAATTTACAGGGTTTTATATCCTATCCACCTAATTATGAATTTTATCCCCAAAATTCAATCATCTGAAAATAAGTGCGGTAAGCTCTTCCTCATCTCCAATTCAAGTTCCCACATATGTTCCTCGATTCCAGTTTAATTCCAAACAACCTTTTCTAACGAGACTTCTTTTTCTTGGAGATTTTTTATACTGACATTATCAATTTTGACTGGAATCACTTAAAACATCAACTTTTCTTTCAATTGAACTGATTCATGTTATAAGATATGGGTTGCATCATATGTGTACTTTTGAAGCTGCGAAATGTAGAGTACGTCGTGCAGGTTTGAAAGATATATCAGTAAAACTATTTTGATATGCCACTTGCCACCAATCCTCTTCAGAATTTGGGAGGAACCAATATAGCGGGGATTTTCAACTTCTTGATTTTAATTGCTTTTTCGATCTCAGTTGTTGGAATAGCCTTCCAAAACACCTAACTTTTTTTTTTCAAATTCTCTACGTTTTCTCCTCTTTTATTCGCATAACTCTTCTGTCGGCTTAGTTAGAATCTTAACTTGAATTTGCTTGATCTGTTTTCCGCTGTCTTAACTATCAATTCGGAATTTAAGACGCTTGATCCTCTGAATTCATATCAATACAGAAGCGATTAGCACACCGTGCAACTTCACTATCTCCTTGATATATAATCTCGCTAATTTTTCTAATAAATAATTTATTCGAATAGACAAAAAATAAGCAAATTTTCAATCTACAATCGCACAAATCGTATTGTGCCAAACAAATAGAGGTTCACAACCAAAACCGACACACAAAACTCGACGTTGCAAATATTATTAATTCGAATATATTTGATCAAATGCTTAAGCCCCGTAGCAGTGGATTCTATTCCTATATTGCTTTCATAGAGCTAAAATTGATATATATATATATATATATATAAGAAAACAATTGCAAATTTCGATATACCCGTCACTTTATAGTCTTTCATCCTTGTTCCTTGTTTCCTTACTCTAATTCTTCTCTGCTCTGGGGCTTGGTTATTCGGCCCAACTGCTTCAATCTCACTCCCTACTTTATTTGTTGGGCCAGAATCACTGCTTGGTATAATTGAGCTCGTATTATTATATGGTCTGACCAAAAAATAAATAAAAAAGAAGCAATACATTTATCTAAAGATATATGAAAAAAGTAAATGTTATATATATATATATATATATATATATATATATTGATCTTGCCTGGGAAATAGGTCGGCTTCCACTCCTCGAGGTTAGCCGAGCTATGTGCTGCGAGGTTGGGCGTCCGCTCCTCAGAGTCCGAGCTCTTTATGTTTGTTGTAGATGTGAAGGTACGAGCAATACAAAGGGAGTAGGTTGTACCTGCAAAGGCACTCCAATGCTTAAGTCAGTTATGGTGTTAAGTTCAGGAGAAAGATATCAAAAAAGACATTTTACCTTCCTTTTATAGAAATATGTTCGTCCGTTACATTGTAGGTGATAAAATCGGTTTCGTAACCGATTTTATCTTTCCGTTTGGGACGTCGGTTATGGTAATATTAACGCCACCGAGTTATAGCTCATAAGGGCCGAGCAATAACGGCAAAATGTCGAGTTATGGTGATGGTCAGTAACGGTTATGGGGCCGAGTTATAGCTCGTATTAATGGTGACCATATCACAGCCCCCAAGCTTAGCCTGAGGAAAGTTTTTTAATGAAGCAGGTTGAGCTTTTGTAATGAGTTATAACTCGGTTAAGTGGGTTACTGAGTGAGCCCCCAGTTCAACGTACTTCATTAAAGTAACTTCCCGTTTGCGCCACGTGGAAAATTGTGCGTGTTTTTTGTTCAGGAGAGAGAAGGAGTGGGTGCTTCATTAATGTTTTGATGGTTTCCAATGCTTCTTTCGTCGTTTGATGTGACTGAGGGAGTTTTGATATTTGGAACGTTTTTTGGTTGTGATTAATTGTTTTTGCTGATTGGAATTTTGGGCGTTTTTGGTTTCTGCTTCTTGTCTGGAGAATGAGCAAGAGAGGTATGGTCACGTTTGTCTTCTTCTAATTCGTTTCTTCTCTCAACTCTTTGTATTTCTTGGTTGCATGTTTGTTTACTGTTTCTAATGGGGTTTGAGAAGGAGAAGAAAGGTGAAATAGATTGGTCTTATGACTGGGTAGGGGATGACGTGAGGTCTCGGGTGTCATTGTTCTGTGATGAAGCTGCTGTTAAGGAAGTAGATGCTAGTAGGGTGGTGAGGCGGAACTCTGGGGTTGGGGTTGAGTTGCTCCCCTGTAGTGTTAATGATAGGGTTTATCACCGGGGGAGAGACTTTGAATTTTTCTATATGCACAGCTGTGTTCTTGAGGAGTTGAGAGTTAGATTACCTTTCACTGATTTCGAATGTCAGGTGTTGAGGCAGTTAAACTGTGCTCCGTCGCAGCTTCATCCCAATGGGTGGGCGTTTCTCCGTTCGTTTGAAATTTTAATGGAGTTTCTGGAAGTGGTGCCGTCTGTTGACCTTTTCTTTTCTTTATTTCAAGCCAAAGGGGTGTGGAAAGGTGGTTGGATAAACTTCAATAGCACCCCTGGTTTTGGCATTTTCAAATTGTACAAATCCTCTTTTAAAGATTTTAAAGAGATGTATTTAAAGGTTAGGGCTTTGGAAAAAGATTTTCCGTTTTTCGTGGATGAAAATCTGGCTGAGAAGTTCCCATTGTATTGGTGCTCGGAACCTCAGAATATACTTGGTCCTGAGGTTATTTCTCCGAGGAACGTTTGTGTGATTGAGTTTCTTGTTGAAAATATCGGTCGGGGAGACTTAATTTCAATGTATGAGCTTCTGAAGTGGGAGGAGGATAAAGATGCTGTGGTAGCCTATTTGGGTGAGTCATAGGGTTTTTATAAGGTGTTTATTGCTTCTTGTCGTGTGTCTGATGTGTTTGTTGTTTTCACAGGTGGTAAATATCCTGGTGTTTCAGCTGCGTCTTTGAGGACGCGTTTCAAAAATAAGAATCTGGAGAAAGAGGTATCGTCGTCTAATGCTGAGAAAGTTGCTGGTGTCGGCGAGGTTACGCAGCCTCGTCAAGGTCGGAGGAAGGTGATTGCGAAGAAGAGGAAGAAGTCCGACCTTGTTGATTTGTCGGATGATTCTGACGATAAGGAGATAGGGGTTCCTCTTGAAGAGATACAGGCTTTTATGGGCAATCAAAAAAGGCTTCATGAAATTTCGGAACAAAGTGAGGCATTTTCGGTGTGGGGAAAGGAGTATCCCTATATGGCTGTGGTGGACGAGTATTGTCAGTCGTCGGCTGACGTTACTCTTGCAAAGGAAGTCGGGGACATGGCTGTTGGGCAGTATATGCAGGTAATGATTTTATTGGTTTTTCTTTACTCTTCCTTTTGGGAGTCTTATGAGTTTATTTCTTTAGGTTGTTGGTCTTCGTCTTGCAAGTCTTGGGCGTAGCCAAAAGTTGAAAAATAAGAGGGTTTCTGCAGAGAAAGGAGAGGTTTCTGTTTTGAAGGAGGAGTTGGTGAAGAGTAAGAGTGTTGCTGCTGAGCTTCAAGCTCGTTTGACTGAGACCGAAAAGTTGTTGAAGGAGACTAAAGAAAGTTATTCTAGAGATGTGGAAGATTTGAAGAAAAAGGAAAGTGATCTGGTGAACATACAAACTCGTTTGATTGAGGTTACTGCTCAATTTAAGGAGATGGAGAAGAAAAAGGCGGATGAGATATTAGATTCTTTTGTTGAAGGTTTTGAAAGGGCGAGGTTGCAGGTTAAGTTTTTGGTTCCAGATGCCGATCTTTCTGGTATGGATCCTGGAAAGATAGTTCGAGATGGTCAACTGATCGAAGATGATGGCGATGCAGAAGATGAAGCCGATAATGTTTAGTGTGTTCTGTTAGAAACGTGTTTGAATTTATTTTGCATATGTGATAGTTAGTTTGTTTGAACTTTGTTGAATTTGACTTGTTTGAATTTTGAATGTGATGCTTTTTATAAAAGCTGTTTGATATTTGCCGGAAAGTGTTCCGAGCTTATTGCTATCTTTGTTGCTGTGGTTATCTGATGATGGCAGGTTGTAGCTTAGACATATATTAGGCTTTGTCTGAGCTGTATTTGATAGGGTTATATTTGATCGACAATACTAGTCGTATAGTTATTTGATAAAGAAGATGATATTTGTCTCCTATATATTCGGAGTTTTTATGAACCTTTTGAATACAAAGGTGCAGGTAGGCTAGCCTTGTTAAAACCTCTCCAAGCAAAACCCTTTGGGATAAAATCTTGGCAGTAGGAAAAAGAGTACAAGCCTGTCCCTGTCTTTTAACTATAAAATTTCTTTAAGGAAGACACATTCCATGTACTAGGCATGAGTTTACCATCTAATGATTCTAGCTTGTATGCTCCTTGACCGAGTACGTTTGATACTCGGTATGGACCGTCCCAATTGGCTGCGAGCTTTCCATGTGTTGGTGGTTTCCGAGCAGTTTCGGTCTTGCGGAGGACTAAGTCTCCTTTGACGAATGATCTGCTTTTGACCGACTTGTTGTACTGTCGAGCAATTACTTGCTGCGCCGCGCGTTGCTTCAAGGCGGCGATGTCTCTGATTTCTTCAATGATGTCGAGCTCGGATTTCCGAGCTTCGTCTTGGTTGTCCATGTAAGTTCGGATTGAGTTCTGGGAGATCTCTAGGGGGATCATGGCTTCCGATCCATATACCAGTCTGAATGGCGTTTCTTTTGTTGATGTTTGTGGGGTGGTGTTGTATCCCCAAAGGACTTCAGGTATTAGTTCGGCCCAGAGTCCTTTGGCGTCATCTAGTTTCTTTTTTAGTGCATGCAGGATGACCTTATTTGCAGCCTCAGCTAGTCCGTTCGTTTGAGGGTGTTCAACGGAGGCGAAGTGTTGGTTTATTTTGAGATTCTGCAAGAAAGATTGAAACTTTTGGTCGGCAAACTGGCGACCGTTGTCAGTTGTGATATGTTGAGGTATGCCAAATCGGCAAATTATGTTTTTCCAAACGAAAGAAATAATTTGTTGAGATGTTATTCTTGCTAAAGGTTGGGCTTCCACCCATTTGGAGAAATAATCAATGTCGACGATAAGAAATTTTACCTGGCCCGGTGCCGTAGGAAACGGCCCGAGTATATCCAAACCCCATTGGTTAAATGGCCAGCTGATTTCTGAATGATGCATTTGCTCGGCAGGTATGTGTATCAATGGTGCGTGTCTTTGGCAATTCTGGCATGTCCTGATTTTTTGTTGGCTGTCCTGTTTCAATGTCGGCCAGAAGAATCCAGCTCAGAGGATTTTTGATGCTAGGCTCCGAGCTCCTGTATGTGTGCCACAGATTCCTTCATGTGCTTCTGCTAATGCTATGTCAGCTTCTGGCTTGTTGAGGCATTTTAGTAGGGGGCGAGTATATCCACGTCGATATAATGTTCCGTTGAGTATTGTGAAGGAAGATGCTTGCCGTCGGAACTTTTTATCGTTCTCGACCCCTTCTGGTATATTACCTGTTTGTAAATAGTGTATAAAGTCGTCCCTCCAATCTTTTACCTGTGTAACACTTAACACATTTGTCAGAGTAACAGTGGGTGATGTTATTGTGAATTGTTGCAGTGTGGATAACTCGGATTGGGTGCTGCCGAGCTTTGATAAGATATCTGCCCTTTGATTTTGTTCGCGTGGTATATGTTCTATTTCAAATTTGACAAATTTTTTTAATAATTTTTTGACTAATAGCAGGTATTTAGAGAGTAGAGGATCTTTTACCTGGAAAAGGTCGTTTACCTGCTGTACTACTAACAAAGAATCACAATATACCTTGATCGTCGAGATTTGGAGATCTAAACAGAGTCGGAGTCCAGCGAGCAGTGCTTCATACTCGGATTGGTTATTGCTGGCTTTGAAAGCTAAGTGTATTGAGTGTTCAAGTATGAATCCGTCCTCGGCTTCCAGGCGTATTCCTGCTCCACAACCCCCATTATTGGAAGATCCATCCACATATAAGATCCATTGTTTTGCATGATCTTCCTCAGATGGTGTAGTAAACTCGGCGATGAAATCTGCTAAAAATTGTGACTTGATCGGTCCTCTGGATTGGTATCTGATATCGAACTCAGACAGTTCGACTGCCCACTTTATGAGTCGTCCTGCGATTTCTGGTTTGTGTAACACTTGTCTTAGTGGGTGATCTGTTCTGACGTAGATAACGTGGCTCTGGAAGTAAGGTCGGAGACGTCGTGCCGAGAATATTAGTGCCAGTGCGAGCTTCTCAATCCTTGGGTAATTGAGCTCGGCATGTTGGAGAGTTTTGCTGACGAAGTATATCGGATGTTGCACTTTGTTTCTCTCTGATACAAGGGCTGAGCTTATCGCCCAATCAGTGACTGACAGATATAGAAATAAGTCCTCCCCTTGTAGGGGTTTTTGTAAAATTGGCGGTTGTGAGAGAGTTGTTTTTAATTTGGAAAATGCTTTCTCACAATCGTCGTTCCATTCAAATCTGTTTTTCTTTTTAATTGTTTGGAAAAAAGGAATAGAAGTTGAAGCTAAACAGGGAACAAATCTGGAAAGTGCGGCAAGGCGTCCTGTGAGACGCTGAACTTCTTTTACTGTTTTGGGGCTGGCCATGTCCAACACTGCTCGGCATTTGTCTGGGTTTGCCTCTATTCCCCTGCACGTTAGTAAAAAACCTAAAAACTTACCCCCCTTGAACGGCGAAGGCACATTTCTCGGGGTTGAGGCGCATGTTGTACTGGCGGATCTGGCCGAATATTTCTGTAAGGTCGCTGATGTGATTATGTCCGGTTTTTGTTTTGGCGACCATATCATCGACATAAACTTCGATGTTTCTGCCGATTTGTTTGGCGAACACTTTATCCATAAGGCGTTGATAAGTTGCACCTGCGTTCTTTAATCCAAATGGCATAACTTTATAACAATAGTTACCGAAATCAGTGATAAAAGCTGTTTTATCTTTATCGGAGGGGTGCATGAGTATTTGATTATACCCTGAATACGCATCCATAAAACTTAAAGTAGCGTAACCTGATGCATTGTCTACTAAAGAGTCTATGGATGGTAGGGGGTAAGAATCCTTGGGGCATGCCTTGTTTAAATCGGTGAAATCGACGCACATGCGCCACTTACCGTTTTGTTTCCTTACCATTACCACATTGGCTAGCCATGTAGTGAATCTGATCTCTTTGATAAATTCAGCGTTGATGAGTTTTTGTGTTTCTTCTAGTGACGCTCTCCTCTTTTCTTCGCCGAGTTTTCGTTTCTTCTGCTGTACTGGTCGGACTGCCGAGTTTATTGCTAGTTTATGAGTGATAATTTGTGGATCAATGCCGGGCATGTCTGTAGGTTTCCAGGCAAAAAGCTCGGCGTTTTCTTGTAGAAACGTTTTTATGGCCTGTAACTCAGTTGGGTTGATTGATGTACCTACATATGTAAATTTTTTAGGGTCATTATTAAAATACACTTTTTGCAGGTCATCGGATGGTTTTGGTCGCTCGAGAAAATCGGCTCTTGGGTCGAGGTCAGCTAGTGTGTCTTCGTTTTGCTTGAGTTCGACATTGTTGACTTGTTGTGTTGAGCGGTTTTGGAACTTCATGCTGGTGTTATAACACTGTCGGGCCTCTTTATGATCTCCATGGATTGTTGCAACCTGATCATCCTGCAATGGAAACTTTACACAGAGATGGACGGTAGAGACAATGGCGCCGAACTTATTTAAAAAAGGTCGGCCAAGGATAAGGTTATATGGACTGAAACAGTCAACTACTAGATATTGAATATCATTAGTTTTTGAAAGAGGATGCTCACCCAGTGTGGTTTGTAACCACACTGAACCGAGTATTGGAACGCGTTCTCCCGAGAATCCGACTAAGTCTCCTCCTGTGGACTGTAGCATGTTGTCGCTGAGCTTCATCTTTTGAAATGTTGAGTAAAACAGAACATCGGCACTGCTCCCGGGATCCAAGAGTACTTTTTTCACTAATAGATCCCCTAGCTGGAGGGTGATTACCACAGGGTCGTCCAAATTTTGTATGTTGGAGTTAAAGTCGGCCTGTGTGAAGGTGACCTCTGGTTGTGGGTTATTGATTGCTGTATCTTGCTTTGGTCCTTCTACTGAGCATATTGCTCTGAATGACCTTTTCCTTGCTGAGTTTGAGTATCCCCCACTTGCGTATCCTCCTGAAATACAATTGATTATACCTCGTGGTCTTTCATATTGGTTTGAGGATGCCTTCTCTTTTCCTCGGTGTTGTTCAGAGAGGTCGTTTGTTGTGGAACTGGGGCCACGTTTTTGGATGTGACCACCAATGTATTTGTCTAGGTGGCCTTGTCTTGCTAGTCGTTCTAAGAGATCTTTGGCGACCACACAATCATCGGTATTGTGGCCGTGTTTTTGGTGGAAAGCGCAGTACTTTGATTTGTCTACATGCCTTGCATCCTGGTATGTGCCGGCCTTTCTTGGTGGCTTGATTAATTTGGAGTTCAAGATCTCCTTGATTATGTCTTCCCTTTTAGTGTTAAACTGCGTATAAGAATCAAATCGAGGTGTTAGTTTAAAACTTTTCTTAGTGGTTGAGTTCTTATCTTCTTCGCGGAAGTGTGACTTGTCAGATTTCCGAGCTTGTCGGAGTTCCTCGATGTCAATTTGTCCTTTTGCTTTCTCTCGAAATTCTGCTAGAGTCTTCGGTTTTGCCACTGCGATCGTCTCCTGGAATTTCCCGGGTCGGAGGCCGCTTTTAATTGCATGCAGATGGAAGTGATGGGACCAAAAGAAAAAATATGATTTCCTCGGCCCCACGGTGGGCGCCAATTGATCTTGCCTGGGAAATAGGTCGGCTTCCACTCCTCGAGGTTAGCCGAGCTATGTGCTGCGAGGTTGGGCGTCCGCTCCTCAGAGTCCGAACTCTTTATGTTTGTTGTAGATGTGAAGGTACGAGCAATACAAAGGGAGTAGGTTGTACCTGCAAAGGCACTCCAATGCTTAAGTCAGTTATGGTGTTAAGTTCAGGAGAAAGATATCAAAAAAGACATTTTACCTTCCTTTTATAGAAATATGTTCGTCCGTTACATTGTAGGTGATAAAATCGGTTTCGTAACCGATTTTATCTTTCCGTTTGGGACGTCGGTTATGGTAATATTAACGCCACCGAGTTATAGCTCATAAGGGCCGAGCAATAACGGCAAAATGTCGAGTTATGGTGATGGTCAGTAACGGTTATGGGGCCGAGTTATAGCTCGTATTATAAATGTCATTCTCATATATGCGTGTGTGAGAGAGATTAGAAAATGATCGTTGAATACTTCAATAATTTTGAATTAGCAGTACATTTTTAGTATTATTTAGTCATGTTTGGTTACGTAGGAAATAAGGAATTGACAGCTACAGAATAATTTCAACCGTAAGAAAATTCAAAGACCCTCAGTTTCCAATTCCACCCTTAAAACACGGCAAAAGAAACTAGTTATTTTTCCAAATGTAGTAACGGATAAATTCGTATAATAATTAAAAAAAAAAAAAAACTATCAATTCTCTCTATCATGAATTTTGATTGTATAGATTTTAGATTTTGAAGTTATAAATTTAAAAATTTAAAAGTGTAATTTTCTTTTATTAGCTGATTGATATGATATATGGTAATAACAAATGTTTGATATATACTAAAAATCAGTTTTTAAATTAGTAATTATATATTTATATGATTTATATATTTTTAACTAAATAATCAATTACTAAAATAATCAAATATTTTATACCAAAATAATTAAACTAGTCATAAACGAATAATACTTTCAGTAGTATCATAAAAATTAAAAAAAATTTGAGATATCCAATTCAATATATTTCTATGCACAATCACAAATTAATAATTATTTTTTTATAAATACGTGCCACGATTGATATGCCCATTAAAGTAAGATTTAATGTTTGATTTCACGAATCCAACATCAAAGATTTTGGAATTTAAAGAAGATAGTTTCTAGTTTGTGCCCGCAAACTATGGCACGATTGGCTCGGCATTCATTTGTCTTAACATATAGAATAAGCATCGATCCAAAAGATTGTGTTTATCCTTTGTTGATCTCATGTTCATCAATTAATTCTTCGGCTTTTACTTCTTCAATGTAACATGGACTACTCCCTCCGGCATATATAATTATCAAATAATAAAGATTTTCTTATTGGCATACAAGTGTTTTTTTTTTTTTTTTTTCTTTTCTAAAAAGTTAGACTAGTTTTCTAATATGATTAATTTTATTTTATCTAAAGTATTTTTGAAAAAGATCGTAAATGTTAGAAAAAAATATATATTTTATTTTTGTATTAATTGGCGATAAACTAAATGTCAATAAAAATACCATTGAAAAGGTTGTTTAATTGACAACTATATTATTGATCGCCAATAAATATTTTGAACAAATTTTTTGTAATAATTAAAAAATATTATAGACGGTAGAAAATGTATTTAAAACATAGCATTTTTGCTAAAATAATTATTTGCACTAACAATTACAAATGCTCATTAATCTTATAGTGGAGTACTCAATCTTTCTTTCGTTTCTTCCCCATTCTTTCTCTTTAACCCCAAATGATAGTTAATTTATCTTCTTAATCAATCTTCCTAGCAAAAGGAAATGTTAATTATATCTTTTTTTATTTGATATTTAAACAAATGTCGAAGAGAATTATAAAGAGGTTATTATATCATTTCTCAATTGAAATATATACGTGTTATTTTCTTTTCCTAGGGTTCAACATGTGGCATCCATACCATTATGTCACAAGTAAATTTTAGAAGATTAAATTTAACGATGTTTGTATAATTTTTTAAAGTGTTTGAAAATATTTTAGATGGTTTCGAAATATTCTAGAATGTTTTAGAAAGTCTTAGAATATTCTAAAAAATTATAGAAGACTCTTAAAAGTCATAGAATATTTTAAAAGAGTGTAAATATATATAAAAGTATGAAGAATAATATAAAATAATCTAAAAATATATATTTAAAAAGTTGTAATAAGATAAATATTTGTAATAAAAATTTTAGATAATCAATTTGGACTGTTGATTAGATTTAATCCTAGTCACTTATTAAAGAGATGGATGGTTATAAATAAGAGTAAAAGTTAGAATTTATGTGGGTAAGTTATTTATAACAAACACTTGAGTAATAAAATGTTCTTTTCACCAAAATTTTATTTCTCTTTTGTTTTTAGCTTTAACTTAAAAAATTGAATAAATCTAAATATACAGTAACATTAGAATGTATCCAACACCATAACAATTAGTTAGCTTATTCCTTTGTCTAACTGTCTTCATTAGACCGCAAATATATCAATTTATCTAAGTCTATACTTGTCAACAGACAAAGTATTATTTAATCTTTTTAATATTATTTTTGGTGAAATCTGTCGGATTACTAGACACATTATTATCAAGAATTTGATCGGTTTAACTCTATTTATAGAAGTTTTAATTTAAAGGAGACATGAATTTTTTTCCTTATGCCACTTCAACCAAACAATTATATGTTAATAAATAATAATTCATGATCAACGATGTTAGGAATATACTGAAAATTAACTAAGTCACTGTGTATAGAAGTATATATTTAATATTTTACTAAAAATAATTATTAGATGTAAATAAAGTTGATTATTTTATTATAATATATTTAGTTATTTAATTGAAAAATTAAATAACACAAATAAATAGTAATTAATTTTTACTATGTATTGAGAATTTTTATTCAAGATTATTACTCTGTTAAATAAAATAATAAAAAAAAAGTCCACTGATAAAACAAAGTATACAATAAGTATATAGTAGAAACAGCCAAATTTAAAAATATACACACCCCTAAAACATTATCTCAAGCATCATTTCAAATCTCACCTATAAATACCTTCATTATCCTATGAAACCAAGACATCACACACATCAAAATCCTCTCCACCATCCCACTCACAAAAATGAGTTACACAAAAATTTCTTATCTTATGCTAACCCTAATATCATCATTAGCTTTCACATTGCTAATTGGAACCACCGTAGCTGAACAATGTGGAAAACAAGCAGATGGAGCATTGTGCCCAAACAACCTATGTTGTAGCAAATTTGGTTATTGTGGTAACACAAATGATTATTGTGGTGACGGTTGCCAAAGCCAATGCAAAAGTTCAACGCCAACAACACCACCTAATTTCGCTAGTGGTGATGTTGGTAAGATCGTAACATCTTCAATCTTTGATCAAATGCTTAAGTACCGGAATAATCCACGGTGTAAGGGAAATGGATTCTACTCCTATAACACTTTCATTGCTGCTGCTCGCTCTTTCGGCGGCGATGATGCCACCAAGAAGAAGGAGGTTGCTGCTTTTTGGCTCAAACCTCTCATAAAACCACAGGTTATATTGTAATTTCAAACTCGATTGTTATATAACTGTTTAAATTTTTAGGTTAAATTATTTCATAACGTGATATTAAAAGTTTTATAATTAAAATTTTTAATGTTTAAAAAATTAACATAAAATAAATTAAAAAGCTCTATAAAAAATTCGCATTTGTTATGTGATATATTTATAATAAGTACTAAAAGAAATTAAATACTTTAATTTGGTACTTTGCTCGAGTCATTTGAAACTTATTTCTTTTAACTAAGGTCTATAAATTAGATTTTATGAATTTAAAGAGAATTTTAGTCTATGATATATATATCTTAATTGTTGCTTAATTAAAAAAAGAAACATGTTATATCATACATAATGAAACAATAATGTTCCTTTTGAATTGAAATCTTTAAGATTAGATTTACATGGAGCTGATAATAAGACACCTATTCAATTTCAATTCTACACATATCTACATCAACTTCATTGCAAGAAGTCACAATCTTTTAAAAATATATAAGTAGCGTTTGTTTTGAGGTAATGTAATGGAGACTAGAAGATTGAGACTCAATATCATGTTTGTTGATCTAGAGATTGGTACTAAAATTTCAGACTCTATCTCCAAAATTTAAGTATTTCAGTACCTCTAAAAAATGAAAACACAGAAGACTGAAATTTTTTGGGACGAAAACTGAAATTTTAATAACATTTTATACTTAAAATACCTCCATTTCAATTAATTAATTTCAGCTTTATCTTTTGTATAAATTAAATTAGAGTTTCATTCTTATTTTGGTCTCTGTCTCTTACTTTACACCTGTTGAATTTGGAAAAATAAAATACATTTAAAAGTGTTGACCAAACATTATTGGACTAATAGCAAATTGGTTGTGTGATGCATTTTATTTGTTATGCAGAAAATTAATTTGATCCAATTGGCCCAAAAAGATTGAAACTGGCTCATTCAAGCACAATAGCCTTATACCAATCTCAGCTGTACTACTCCATTCACTCTAAACTTGATCTAAGAAGGTTAGATGGCCAAACCATGAGAAAAGAAAGAAAGAAAGCCCATATCCCACTTCAAGCCCAATTTGGTGACCACACCCAAATCCATCTCACTTCAACAAAGTTACTAACTGGATAAACAAAGTTCAACTCAATTGAATCCCTTTTCACTTCCACCGAACACAAATTCTCTCTTCTCTCTCTTCTTTTTCTTCCTTAATCCCATCAATCTCTAAATCAAGAAAGAAGAAAGAGAAAAGATCTAAAACTAGGGCATAAAGAAGAATCAAAAGCTAGCATCCATTTTCAAGCAAGAAGAGAAAGTATAAGGGATACAATAAAGGGAAGATTATCAAGTACAGAAGATTACAAGAAGGTGGTTTTCTATTTGTGCTTCAACAAGAATCCTTGAAGAAATCTTCTGAGTATGAAGCACCATTCAAGCAACTATGAAGACAGTCAAGTCAAAAGTGCTCAGTGGCTCAACAATAATGATAAAAAATCAAACTTGGGGCCAAAGAAAGAATACACGGTCCAGATTCAAGAAGCTTGAAGAAAAATGATGAAAGAGAATGGTAAGGTTGCATGTCACTGCTTCAGCCTTTTCTCTCTCCTATGACCATGCCACTACTGTTTCTGATGTTGGAGAAGAAGACAATACAAGTGTTGAACTTGATTCAAACCTTGGAAGCTTCACTCCTCAATAATAGGGGTGAACGACCAAGGATTGAGTAAGAGAGAAAGAGCACTTGCTTCGATTTTCATAGCTCCCTAAGCTGTTCTTATTTTTCTCCTTCATAGTTTTTATTTTGTAATTCTTTTTCTCAATTTAGTCTATCTGAGTTTTATTGGAAAAAAGACAAACATGGTGAGGTTTGTAAGAAAAAGTCAATGAGTAAAAGAAGACAGTAGTGAGCTAGACTTGGAGAAAAAGCCATAGTTATATTAGAAATTCTTTGTAAGTCTTTCTGTTTTTTGTCATGATCTTGAGAGAATTCCCTTGCAAGTTGGGTTAGCACTTTGCAGTTGAAAGCTAGGGTGAGTCCTAGTCAAGTTCTGGTTAGGTTAGAATCTAGACTTGTTCCAAATAGGATTTGGTAGATCTTTGGGAGAATTGGTGTTTGTAATCTTTTGAAAAGATAGTGAAATTCTATCTTAGTTATGATGGAGACTGGATGTAGGCTACATTGCACTGGGTAGCCGAACCAGGATACATCTGTGTGTCATTCTCTATTTTCTTCTCTGTTTTTGGTTCAGCACTAAAGGAGACAAAAATAAATTATCTCCTGATTTCTCTACTTAGCCTCACTTCATTACAACTCTCCTTGCAAGTGACACGGTTCTGGCTCCTACCGCGTCAGGAGACAAAACTAAAGTCTCTCCTGTCTTTATTCATAGAATTACTACAGAATGCAAGGTTGGAAGCTGAAGAAAAAGGAAGCCAACATTCAACCCCCCTTCTCTTAGCCACTGATAACCATCAATTTGTATCAGAGCTTGGTCTCAAAGAGATCAAGTTTTGCAGCTTGAAGAAAAGATCCTGATGGAAAACAACAATGGTTCCAACGTGGTGGCTTACACTCTAACAAAAGGACAATCAAACAATAGACCTCCATTCTTCAACGAGAAAAACTACAATTATTGGAAAGAAAGAATGAAGATATTTATTCAATCGGTGGACTAAAACATATGGAAAATTATCATGAACGGTCCTCAAGTCCCTACCAAAAGTGGTGCAGATGGAGTTGTCATTCCCAAGACTGAAGCCGAATAGAATGATGAAGATAAAAAGAAGATAGAGCTCACTGATGCACCACTATTTCGTGGTATATTTTGTGCGTAATTAAGATGATTTTATCAACATTCTATCACACTTATCCATATAAAATGCATGGTTTTGTGTTTCCTTCCCAATTTCGCTTAATGGTTGAAAACATGCTTTTTAGACCCTAAATAAGCTATATAATTATCTCCCTTTATTACCATTCAATGTCGTGATCTGTTTGTTAAGTGATTTCAAAGCTTATAGGGGCAAGAATGGTCTAGAAAAGGGGAAGGAAGCATGCATAAGTGGAAGGAGCATGAAAAATGGAGTTTTGGAGCAGTGGTATTGACGCGCACGCGTAACCGTGGGAGCTGGATCCTAGATTGGCGTGCGAAAAGGGACACATATGCGTGGTTTGCGAGAATTCTCATCGACGCGTACGCATGGACGCGCGCACGTGACCTCTTTAGTGAAAACGTGCCTAGCGATTTCAGATGGTTTTCAGGCCCAATTCTGAGAGGAATTCTGGTGAAAAAAGATTAAAAGAACCAAGGATTGAAGGAGAACACATCTTTTAGACACTTTTTAGTTAGCTACTTTTGGAAGTTACACTTTTAGAGAGAGAAACTCTAACTTCTCTCTAGGTTTTTGGCCTTGTCAATTCCAATTGTACTTGGATTATTTGGTGAGATCTAAATTTGATTCAATTTTACATTGCTCTAGATTGTAGATCTTCTTCTTCTACTCTCAATTTAGTGTTCTTATCACTCTAATGTTGTAGATCTTGGATCTAGACCTTGTTACTTTGGTTTCCATTAATGCATTAAGGAATTTCATTTTCATTGTTGTTAATTGTTTGATTGTTGTTAATTGTTTGTAATAGTTAGCTTTAATTCAATTCCTTTCTCTAATTTTATGATGTCTTCCATTATTGCTCACCAAATGCTTGATAAAATGTCAACTTTAGCTATGGAGTAGTTCTTCACTCTTGGCTTAGGGGTTGGGTAATTGGAAACACTTGAATTATTAAGGTCTTTTGTTGATTGACAATTAGAATTTGCTAATTGATTTGAATGACACTAACTCTAGTATCTCCCTAGGATTAGACTAGGACTTGTGGACTCAAATTGATTATCTTCACTTGACTTTCCTTCATAGTTAGAGGTTAACTAAGTGGAGTAATAACCAATTGATGTCACAATTGATGGAGATAATGATGATAGGACTTCCAAGTCTCAACCCTAGCCAAGGCTTTTACATTGGTTGATTGTCATTCACACTTGTTTAGTTCAATTTCTTATGTCCATTAGCTTACTTGTTAATTGTTCATTGCTTTTATGCAAGCTTGTTTACATTTCTTGCATTCAACCTCAAACACCAAAGAGAACTCCTAACCAATGATGTGCATCTTAGGGAAACTCCTAGGGAGAACAACCCGAGACTAATACTCTCGGTTATTGATTTGAATTGTGGATACACATTTTCTATGTTTGATGCATTATAGTTTGTTGGTTTAGACTATACTCACGACATAATCCTATTGAAAAATTCTATACCGACAAAATATAGTTCATCAAAATGGTGCCGTTGCCGGGGAGTTGCAATTGTGTGCCATGTTGTTGGTTAGTGTAAATATGTGGATATGTGAATACTTTCATTTTCATTGATTGTTTGATAGTTCAATTGTTAGTTAGGATTAATCTTTGTTTAGTGCATCTTATTGTCATGAGCTCTATGCCTCTTCCATTGAATGACGCGATCACTACCGGATCCAAGCTTAGCCACTTTTGATCCCAAAATTGCGAGAACTTTATTTCATCTTAGGCAAGCTAGGAGACAGTTGGCTTTTAGAGGTGGTGAAAGAGTTTCTACCAATTCACCAACCGTATCCGAGGGTGAATCGGACATGTCATTTGAGGAGGAAACCATCTATTCTTCCATCGATACTACTAATTCTTCTTCTATCAATCTAGGTACCGAACCGATGGCCGCTCCAAGGAGAGTTACTCTTAAGGAAGCCGGTGCTCCGGCCTTTGTTCTTCAACCGCTTCAAGTGCGTTATCTGGAGTTAAATGCTAATTTTGAACTCAAGACCGCTTTGATTCATCTTCTACCCAAGTTTCATGGACTTTCCGCCCAAGACCCTATTAGACACCTTAGAGATTTTCAAGGTGTATGCTCAACAACTAGGCGGGAGGGTTCCAATGAGGTTGCTATTTGGTTGTTTACCTTCCCTTTCTCTCTAGAGGGAAGAGCCAAAGAGTGGTTCTACATTTTTCCCGATGAGGTTGTTAGTGATTGGAATTTGCTTAGAAAGGAGTTCTTAGATAAATTCTTTCCTCTGGAGGTGACAGATAAATTGAGGAAAGAAATTTCATGCATTGTCCAAGGTGAAATGGAAACTCTATACGAGTATTGGGAAAGGTTTCAGAGACTACTTGACTCATGCCCTCACCATATGATTGACACTCTAGTGTTGATAAACTATTTTTGCTAAGGAATGAAACCACAAGACAAGATCCTCTTGGATGACTCAAGCAATGGCTCCTTGACAAAATATAGAACGGCAGAGGAGGCATGATAATTAATCACCGATTTGGCCGAGTCCACCCAACACGCTAGACAAAGAAACAACCATCCAAGAGCTATAAATGAAGTTTTTACTAGTGGTGAGATCGCCGCCCTTACCAAAACCTTAGGAGAAATGACAAATATTTTAAAGCAACTCCAACTAAATCAACAACCTCCACCTCCTCAACCACAACAAAGTCAACAAATGGTCCCCCAAAGAGTGTGCAGAATTTGCTCTTGTTACACCCATTACACCGATGAATGTCCAAACCTCCAAGAAGATAATACCTTGGTGGCCACTAACGCCTACTACAATCGTCCAAACGAAGGTTATCATCAACAAGGAGGAAACTATAACCAAGGGGTAATTTCAATCAAGGGTGGCAAGATAACTCCAACCAAGGATGGAGAGACAATTATAATCAAGGAGGAAGGGACAATAGTGGGAACCAAAGATGGAACAACAACAACAACAACCAACAAAACCGATACCAACAAAATCCTCCATACCAAAATCAAAACCAAGTAAGAGCCTACCAAACTTACCAAGCACCTCATCAAAGGCAAGCACCGCCACCCAACCAACCACAAGCCTCCCAAATCACTTATCCTTCTCCCTCTTCCAACCAAGATGAGACACTCCGCTCCATCCTCCAAGGACAAAAGGAGATGCAAACAACACTTGCCGCAAGCCTTACCGGTCTCAATTCTACACTCCAAGCCCTTATTTCCCACATGGAACCCCCCTCAAACTCTACCTCTACCTGTACCATTCAACCCTCAAGCTCAAGTGCCTCACTCTCTCAACCTCTACCCAACCCCAAGGGTGGCATCAATGCCATTACCTTGAGGTCCGGCACCAAATTACAAGAGAGGAGTCATGAAGAGCCAAGTCCAATAGAGGTTGAGGATGTGGTTTTGATAGAAGAAGTTGAAAAGGAGGATGAAGCCCAAGAGGTAGTCGAAGAAGTGATTGCTCAACCAAGGGGTGGAATACCTAAGGATGGGGATGTCTTGCAATATGCTACTCTAATCCCATTTCCCACATTGGTAAGGAAGACCAAGAAGCGAGTTGAGTTGGACCCCAAAATGGTGGAGATGTTCAAGAAAGTTGAGGTAACCATTCATCTCTTTGATGCTATCCGCCAAGTACCTAAATATGCCAAATTTCTAAAGGACCTATGCATGAACAAGGAGAAGCTTAATGATTTAGAAACTATTCCATTGGGAAGCTCAATCTCTACTTTAATGGATGATGTGCCGGAGAAGTGTGGCGACCCCGGCCCTTGCCTAGTAACTTGCACCATAGATGGAGTCGAATTTGTTGATTGTATGTACGATCTTGGCGCGTGTGTGAGTATTATGCCCTTATCCATTTATGAGGTCTTGAAGCTTCCGCCGTTGAAACGGTCGGCCGCCCGATTTGTTTTGGCAGACAAAAGCATAATTTCTGTAGTTGGTATCGCGGAGGATGTTCTAGTGAGTATAAAGGGGTTGGTCTTACCGATTGATTTTCATATTCTCAAAATGCCCCCTAGTGATTCCGGGAGGACCTCATCTATCTTGCTTGGGAGGCCCTTCTTGAAAACCTCCCGGTTCAAACTAGATGCGTTTTCAGGTACCTACTCGTTTGAGATCGATGGAAGAGAAGTGAGCTTTAATCTTGACGAAGCCATGAGACATCCACCGGAGGATCACTCTATTTTCCGGTGTGATTCGATTGATAATGTTGTGGTCCAAGTTCAATAAGATGATTTTGATGGAAAGAGTATGATTCAAGATCCAAGTGTGGGGAGTTCCCACGTGTGTGAAGGAGATGCCTTATCACCTCCAATGTCACCGGATGACAAAGTGCCAAGTCACGAACAAAAAGTAGATTTGAAACAACTCCCGTCCCACCTAAAATATGCCTTCCTTGAAGATGACCAAAAGCACCCGGTAATTGTTGCTAAGGAGCTCTCATCCCACCAAGAGGAGAAGTTGCTTAATGTCTTGAGGAAGAACAAGAAGGCTATTGGGTGGAGCTTAGCAGACTTAAATGTCTTGGGGATACGCAACCTAGAGACCATATCCGAGTTAGCTACCGGGTGTGTCGTCTAGTAGTTTAACCGACGTGTGAGCTCATGGTCAGTAGGACAGGCATGCATCTTGTGCATTTATGTGATTTGTTTGAGAATGCTTTGTTTTGGCTTGTCTAATTATTTAACTGTAATTAACTGCTACTTGTCCTATCTGCTGTACTTGTTATCCATAACTGTGATTTTTCTTGATTGTATTGTTTGTGTTTGCAACTAAGAGACCCCTCATTTGGTGGAGGTGTGATGAGGGTGGTTCCACTGGTGTTTGGAGGGCTGGAAGAGACGGAAACTAAAGTGTTGAGTTTAGGTTAGGTTTAGGATGTGCATACCTTAGATAATTTACCCAATTCATGGCTTAGTGTATTCTTTTAAGTTAAAAATCTGAGTGTCGATGTTCTAGGAATGCCTCTGGCTTTCCCAAGACCTTATATATTATCTATGCGGGCACCATTACCATGATGAGAACTTCCGATTCTCATTCCATACATATATTGTTATTTTCAGATGAAGGACGCGAGGCACCGCACTGATCATTCTGGAGACTCTGTGGAAGTGAAGAACTATTGGGACTTAGGGTTGTACTTTGTTTATGTTTATATATGTATATAGATTCTCCACCTTGTATACATTATGTTTGTCTTTTTTAGAGGTTGACTTGGAGAAACAGGTTATTGGTTTTCTGTGTTGGGATAGTTTTGGGTTGTATATATATGTATATATATACTCCGGCTGGACTTGGTTTCGTAGGTAGAGCCTGGAGCTTGATATTCTTTATATTTTGGCATTCTACTCTTTATGTATATTATTTACCCCTTTCTTTTATCCGGCTTTCTGTTTACATGTGCGACGTGCTTCTTTTTTTTTTTTGCGATTTTGCTCAAATTTTCCTTCAAGGCTCCTAGTTACAAATTCCTTCATTTATATCTATGTATATACATTTTATTTTAGAGGTCGTAGCGTCTCGCCACCTTTGATTTACATCCTAGGCGTAAAGCTTTGTGTGATAGGGTGTTAGACATTCTGTTCACAATATCACAAGGATAATCCTTAAATTGATTTCAATTTCATCCTTAAGTTCAAAACTGATCCATCACCTTATAACTCTGTCTTTATTGTGCATTATGAGTTATAACTCGGCCTTAATTATCATTCATTTTGTAACCGACACCTTCATTACCGACTTAATGACCATTATTCTGACTTAATGATCAACGGTCATACCATCAACTGTATTCATCAACTCTATGCCTATAAAAGGCACCAATCTCTATATACACTAGACATTTTAGAGACATTCTAGAGATATTCTAGATAGATTCTATATACATTCTATATTCATAGAATTATTATAATATACAACACATGATGGCTTCTATTTCATGTCTTACATTCTATATTCATAGAATTATTCTTATACCTCTTAAACACTTACTGACTTGAGCTTCGGAGTGTCTTTTGCAGGTACACACCTCGTTGTTCTTTCCTTGCCGACGTATAACTCATCCCGACGAGAAATTTGAAGATATTCATCGATGGACGAGCTATACACCAGCCAAATTCAGCGAGAACAAAAACATTCCAAAGATGCTTGAAAATCATTCTGTTTTGCTAAATCAAATTTAAATACTTCATCTTTCCTAAAATGTCTCAAAACTTTCCTTTAAAGACTCGAAAACTCTTCCACTCTTAAATACACATTTATATCACTTTATTTTTCGCTTAAAACACCTCAAAACATCAATCCTTTTCAAAGTTAACCAAACCAAAACAACTTAAATTTCTAATTTATTTCCAATACTTTAATTTTCTCTAAAATTATTCAAAACATAACTTTTATGTTAAAATTAACTAAACTAATTCATTTCATTTCGCCGATCAATTCCAATGATTCAAATTCATTTAAATGCTTATAAAAATCTTGACAACATCTCCTGCTCCCTTTTCCGTCGTATTCTTCTCCTCAGCGACAACCCTCCATTGACAGCAATGAAGACCTTGACGACAGTGCATGCAGTTCGGCGATCGTTGGCAGTGACGAGCGTGGACGGCGACGACGTTGGTGTCTCTGACGTTGGTCGACCTCCTTCCTCCCTATCTTCCTTTCTTCTTCGATCAACTCTCTCTCTTCCCTCCTCTCTTTTTTTTTTTTTTTTTTTCTGCGTGTGGGTAATTTTGATTCGGGGTGGTGGCTGTGATAAGAAAAGAAAAGGGTGAAGTATGTTTTTGTGTATAGTTAGGGTTAGGATTTTATTGTGTTAAATTAGGGTTTATGTAGAGTAAAAATCTTAATAAAAATAATAGAGTAAAATAATAATTAAAATTAAATTAAATATAAATTAATTATCTTTGAAATACCATTTAATTACTAACTTGTAAATTATTTTTAAATAAATGCTAATTCAATAAAAATTAGAGATAATCAAATTAATTTCTTTTAAAATCATAAATAAGATTCAAAATCTAAATATTCAAATTAAAGTGTATAAAATTATTAGTATTCTCCAATTACTATAACTTTAAATCATAAATAGGAAAAATATTCAATTAATAAAAAAGGGCAAATCACCATAATAAGCCAAGGAGAACAAAAATTTACACAAATCTGCCAAACCATATTTTGGTTCAAGAATCCACCAAATCACGTTTCTATATAGTTTGAAACAGTGCAATTCGAACTCCAAATTCATATAATTCGAATCATGTTGATTCGAACTACGTTGACATGCACACACCCATGTAATTCGAATCCATTTGAGTCGAATTACACATTAATAATAATTCGAATCAGAGTTATTCGAATTACTCCCTAGCACGCAATTGAGTAATTCAAATTTGACTGATTCAAATTATTCATGGTATAATTTGAATTATGCTGTTAAAAAATTAATAATTTATTAAAAAAATAATAATTTAAAAATTAAAAAATATATATTTTATTTCATACATTAAAAAAAGCTAACAAAATATTTAATTACAAGACTTCGTTAAAATATTAATGAGCTATCAATTCGAATTCCATATCTTTTGTCCATTTTTAATAGCTCATGAATATTTTTAACAAATTTTTTAATAAATTTATTTAAATTATACTACAAAAAATATTTTATTCTATGCAAAAAAATTTTAAAAAGAATGGCTTAAAATATATTAGGAGTACTATAAAAATTTGTAATGTTCTAATGACTTAGGTAAATACATGCATGTACTCAAATTTTAAATAAAATACTCTACATAGTCAATTTTAATTTAGAAATTAAAAAAATATTTTATTCCATACAAAACAATTAAAAAATATATTTTATTCTATACAAAATAATTTTAAAAAAATATGGCTTAAAAGATGTTATGAGTACTATAAAAGTTTGAAATATTCTAGTGATTTAGGTATACATGATAAAAATATATTTTCTTTAATTTCTAAATTATTATTGATTAAGTAGAGTATTTCTTTAATGTCCTAAGTCATTAGGACATTAAAATTTTTTATAGTACTCCTAACATATTTTAAGCCATTTTTTAAATTATTTTGCATAGAATAAAATATTTTTTGTGGTATAATTTAAATAAATTTATTAAAAAATTTGTAATGTTCTAATGACTTAGGACATTAAAGAAATACTCTACATAGTCAATAATAATTTAGAAATAAAAGAAAATATATTTTTATCATATATTTACCTAAATCACTAGAATATTACAAACTTTTATAGTACTCATAACATCTTTTAAGCTATTTTTTTAAAAATTATTTTGTATAGAATAAAATATATTTTTAATTATTTTGTATGGAATAAAATATTTTTTTAATTTCTAAATTAAAATTGACTATGTAGAGTATTTTATTTAAAATTTGAGTACATGCATGTATTTACCTAAGTCATTAGAACATTACAAATTTTTATAGTACTCCTAATATTTTTTAAGCCATTTTTTTAAAAATGGTTTTGCATACAATAAAATATTTTTTGTAGTATAATTTAAATAAATTTATTAAAAAAAATTTGTTAAAAATATTCATGAGCTATTAAAAATGGACAAAAGAGTATTGCATGGAATTCGAATTGATAGCTCATTAATATTTTAAAGAAATCTCGTAATTAAATATTTTGTTAACTTTTTTTTAATATATGAAATAAAATATATATATATTTTTTTAATTTTTAAATTATTAATTTTTTTAATAAATTATTAATTTTTTAACAGCATAATTCAAATTATACAATGAATAATTCGAATCAGTCAAATTCGAATTACTTAAGATTGTGTGCTAGGGAGTAATTCGAATCACTCGGTATTCGAATTACTATTAGTGTGTTATTCGAATCAGATGGATTCGAATTACATGAGTGTGTGCATGTCAACGTAGTTCGAATCAACATGATTCGAATTATATGAATTTGGAGTTCGAATGACACTGTTTCAAACTACATACAAACATGCTTTGGTAGATTCTTGAACTAGAATCTAGTTTGGCAGATTTGTGTAAATTTTTGTTCTCCTTTATTTATTATAGTGATTTGCCCAATAAAAAATTTTCTAAAAAATATTCTCTTAAATAAAATAAATCGTAAATAATTTATTATTTAATTTTTGAAAATCCAAAGCCTTACCTTTAAAATCTAAAATTAAGTTAATTTAACATAAAAAAAAATTATTATAAAAAAAGTTAAATTTTATATAATTATTAAATTATGATTTGATTAACTGATTTAATTTATAACTCACCGGTTGAGCCAATGACTTAGTGATCCAGTAGTGTCACATATTGCCGGTTCGTTTTCAATAACTATGTGCAAAAGTCTTCTAAAAGAGTTCTCTTTTATTATTACAACTGTAAGAGTGAAACAAAAAGTCTATACTATTGGTGAAGTTAAAACTATTCTAATTTCACATGAAGAAACGCTTGAAAAATTCAATAATGCAAATCTTGGCTTTGCTCAAGAAAATTAAACTATGCTCAATTCTCTTTTCAAAATTCACCTTTTCAGAATAGAGATGGTTTTGGTGGCCGAAGAAAGAGGTGGAAGATTTGGCCGTGTTGGTCACAATGCTTGGCAATTAAACTCTAGACCATATTGCCAATTATGCCAAAGAATGGGACACACAATTCTTCAATGCTTTTTTAGATATGATCATAATTATCATGGTCTAACTCTAAATGCTGCTAATTCTTCTACCTCATTAGTTCAGAATTCTATTTCACTTCCTTCTTCTTCATCTTTCCACTAAACTCTCATCAAGAACTTACCTTGCTACACCTTTTTGCATTTCAGATTTTTTTTTTTTAGTATCTTGGTGCTTCACATCATCTTACACATGATGCATCTAATTGAATCTCTACTATTGTATCCTAATTTTAGTCAATTATATATTGCAAATAGATTAGGTATTTCAATTTCTAGTTCTGGTAACTCTCTTTTATCCGATTCTATTACTCATAATACCTGCTTTAAAGAATTTTTTGCATGTTCCAAAAATTACTAAAAATCTTATTAGTGTTTTTAAATTCTACATTGACATAGTGCTTTCATTTTTGCTTTCAATGCTAATTTTAAACTTTGGAATCTTAGATCTGCAACTCTCCTGACCTCTCCTAAATGTCGACGACTACTTCACCTTAGCTGCCACCTTATTTCCTATGTTGTGTTTGTGCTAACTTCTAAGTTTTGTTGTGTTTAAATGTGTTTTGTTAATATTTTTAATTTTCTTTGTTTAGTTATGAATCTATACCAATTAGCATATAATATACATAATACATATGATTTTGGAATGTATTTTTTTTTAAATTTGCTATACTGTACTTTGTTTTGTTCTATTCTAAAATGCTTGAATAATTGATTTTTTTTGTCGTGGTGTCTAGATCTGTAATCTAATATATTTGTAATACAAATTTTAGTTGGAGTGAAGAATGACATCTAGTAATTTAGTTGTTTTATTTGTTATTTGAATTTAATTAAGGAAAAGTCTAGAGGCCAGCAATTTTGTTAAATTCTGACCAGCATGTAACCAGCAAAGAAAAGTGAGCCATTGGATAAAATCTCACACCCATCTCATACCATTAAAACTATCATTGATGACTATTTGATAACTACAAATTACAAAGTTGCTAGCATTCCTCTTTAATTAATATTGTTGTACTGTATAAACTATTGAGTTGTGAGTTGTGATGATTTATGTCAATTATTATGTGTGATTTGACTTATTTAAGACTTATTCATAAAACTAATTTCATGTTCTCAAATTTTTTATATTTTTATAATTTATGAATTATATTTATGTTTTGTTTTATAATTTTATGAATTACGATTTTACACCAGCTTTCCGAATTAAGGTAAAAACTAGGAATTTACTTAATTGATTATAATATTTAATCTTACAAAGACAGAGCAGAACAGTAACGTAAATTCAAGATAGTCTAAGCTTAAAGTACTACTCATCACACTACACTAGTGTGTATTGTATATATAGCTTTAACATGGATTTACCGGCCATGCCTTTGTTAGGACTTAAAACTTAGAACCATAGTTTAAGCAACTCTCCTTCAGTGATCGATGTTGTTTGGACCAAATCAAAATAGCCGATACCTTTGTGGTTGCGGTGATGGTGGCGATCTTGGTGTTTTAGGATAATGATAATGTGGTTGTGGTGGACTGGGAGGTGGCGGCGAGAAGAAGTAGAATGCGGCCGGGGGTGGCGGCGGCGGTGGTGGAGCCTTATGAGGCCTATGTTTTGGAGGCAGCTGCGGCGGTGTGCGGTGGTGGCACCTAGGTGGTGGTGGTGGTGCCCGGTGGTGAGGGTGCAGTGGAGGAGTGTTAGGGTAAATGGTGTTGGGGTATGAGTAGACTAGTGCACATGAATTGAAGAGTAACAACCATAAGAGAAACACAATCCACACTTGAAAGCTACACATCCCTTGTTTTGTTGCTTTTAATTTCTTCAATTTCCTTACCACACTGAAAATGTAACATACAGTTACGTTACGACTTACATTGAATAATAATAGTCAGCTTATTGGTACTTATATAGGGAAAATAGTCAAAAGTTGTAGCATACAAGTCCACACCCACTACCGTATTGATTAATTTAGTACTTAACAAAGGGATTCGCGTTAATGATGGGTTTGCCATATATCCTAAAACTGGGGCGTGTTTGGTTGCGGCACAGGAAGAAGAATAATAATTTATTATGAATGTCAATGAAAGCACCAACCGACCACCAAACTTTATAGGCGTGTCTAATATGTTTCTGCTTTTTTGCATTAAGGTATTCACTTCTCACCGGCGCCTCTACTTATTACTACTCCTAATTCCCACCGCTCCTTGTCCCCACTATACCATCTAATTATACAATAAGAAATCATGATAAATAGTTGAGCTATATTGTTTTTTTCAAACATTATTTTCATACTCAAATTAGTGTATATTTTAACATCTTTCGAATCCAAAGTAAAAAAGAAAAAGAAAGTAGATAATTGAATAAAAAATTTGGTCCATGTGATAGTAGTGCATGAATATAGAATGCATTTATTTTTGTGACTGAATATTATGGATAATAAAGTAGTGCGTCTAATAATAATTTGTTTGAAAACTTTGTCCTTGTAATTGGTTATGGGCGACGACCTACCAAGAGCACTTTCAACGAACATCGTCTTTCAAAGTTACATAACATGGTCGAATTTAAGTTAATAAATAGCGTAACGACTAAAAGACTAAAGTAGTAAAGCTGACCGATAAAAATTATAATGCTTATAAATTTGACTAATTAAGTTGTAATCCTAAAAAATAGGTTTCAATAGATAAAATTATTTAAATTCTAAAAAATTATCAAAAATTCTCAAATTATACGATCTCAAACTCTAATTCGACTCCACCTCCGACCCACCTGCAAACCAACTTGCTGGTAAAAGTAAGCATGGTATAATCCTCCGAATCATCCCCTTCCTATAACCTTTCCTTTTCCCCAAAGCCTCCCTTTTTCTCTTCCAGATCAACAACAACGCTATTGCCATCACCTCCGGCATGTGGTTGGTGCCACTGCCATCGCCTTTGCCTCGCTGACCTCCATCTCTAGGTTAGTGTGTGCTTTCATTCTTTGCCTTCAAGCTCAATGGCACTTGTTATATCTAACTCTGCCATTGTTAAGCCTTCTTTTTCTGCCTCTTCCTTGCTGTTGTCTTCAAGCTCCTCTTCTGCCTTTATATTCATTTTCGGACTCTTGTCTTCTTACTTCTTGTCTAGAATTCGAGTGTTTGTTAAACTTTTTAATTTATGAAATTGATTTATTTCTGTTTATAAAAATGGTTGATGTTGTCGTTAATGATTGATTGTGAAAAGTTGGACGAGGGTGACAATGAGCGAAGGGCGTTGACATTGATGTGGTGGCTTAGTGGCTATGTGGTTGGGCTAGTTCAGGTGGGGTTGGGGTAGGATTAGGTGGCAATGGTAGTAGATGGAGGTGAAGGTTTGTGAAAGTTTCAAGTGAGTTGAGAATGGGGTTGACTCAAGAAAATACAAGTGATAAATATTTTTTTTTATTATGCAACAAAACTGATAAATAAAAGATTATTTTTGTTTTTGTCTCATTCCGCAATAGGAGAATAAAACTAAAAGGCAAGTTACAAATTTTGGAAAAAAAGAAGAGTAACATCACCATATATTCTAATTTGGTTATGAAGTGTAATGTGACATGCGTTTAGTCTCTACTACAATAATGGTAGAATTTTTATTATAATAAAGATTAATTACAAATTCTAATTCCAAGAGATTCATATTCTAGTACACTACCTACTTAAGTTATCCCAAACTTAGTAAATAATAACCTAGGTGCTAACCCAAGCTAGTTAAGGAGAATCAAGTGCACTCTAACCTAGTACACTTTTAAAATCAAAACTCTCAATCAAAGGTTTAATGACTTTTGTGTGCACTACTTTTTTTATTTATCTTTTGTATCTTTTAAAGTAAGTTTAAATCTAGACAAAAGAGAAGTAAAAACACACTCAAAAATAAAGAAAAAGGCTATTTTTATAGTCTTTAATATGCACGAAAATAGTTACCTTTTTCCTTGATGATTCATCAATATATAGAACTTCATATCTCTTCTTTAATGTAAAAATAATTTTTCTTTTACATCAACTAGCCGTTGTACAATTTATGCTTGAGGTCGTTGGCAATGAATGAGAATCCATTCCTTGTTTAACTTGATAAAAATGCAGCGGTTATTCAATCCATATATGAACTTATTCTTGCTTATAAATTAAAGAATCAATCATGTGTTGTTTTTGCTTAAATCACGGATTACTTTATTGTGATCTTTGATTGCCAATTGGCGACACTACTAGAAATCAGTAATTTTTGGATGAATTTTGAGATAAAATTGGGATAAATTTTGAACAAATTAAAGATAAAATTTTTGTTTCGAACAAAAGTTAGACAAAATTTTTGTCCCAAAAACCCTTGTTGCTAATTTATATTTTGTTTAAAATTTCGTTTGAAACTTAGTTCAGACAATTTTGTAACAAATTTTGAATAGACATTTGTTTGTCAGATTTCTAACTATTATGATGTATTTTAGATGGATTAGTCAACATAAAGACAATATATTTCGGACAAATTTCAAACGAAAAATACTTTATTTTAGACAAATTTCAAACAAAAAAGATACATTATTTTAGACAAATTTTTAATGAATTGAGTCAAATATAACATATTTTTTCAAACAAATTTTAGACAAATTAAATTTTTCTTTTTGATTAAATTTCAGACAAATTTAATTCAATATAATTTACGTATTTCAAACAAATCTCATATAAAACAAAAAATTATTTTTACAAAAATTTTCTACAAATTTAATATAATTTTTTAAATAATTATCATACAAAATAATTTACTATTTAATATAAATATTTTAAAAAATAATAATTTTATTAAAAACTTTGTATACGATATGCTTTTTATATTAAGATTATTATAATAAATAATTTTTTCATATTATATCATTAAAGTTAAAAACATATAAAGGCATGAAAAAATTAATTACAAAAAAAATTTTAATAAAAGACTTATTATTAAAATACTTATATCCATAAATGTAAACAAATTAAAACAAGGAAAAAATAATTAATCTAAAATAAAAAAAGTCTTTAAAAAGGTCACAAATCATGAATATATTAAAATGTACTAACTAATTTCTAACATCAATGACTTATGTTATCATCTTCATTATCACTAAACTTTGTTCTAAGCTCATCTTTTGCAAAAATAGACAAAATTAAAAAAAATTGGAGATTCAATATTTTATATAAAGTATGAAGTGTCTTTTTAATAAAACCAATATTTTTCTGTTGAACTTTTAGTTAACGTTCTTGATCTTTTATCTTTTGTTTAGGACCATCCAACTTAATATTTTGCTCTTTATTGATCATTTCTTGTTCCTTTACCATTTTTTTTCACATGTGAAGTTTTTGCGCAATATTTAGATTGTTTTTGAATGTCTCTGCACAAGCTTTGAAACTCAATTTTCATATTCTTCCAACGAATGATGTGAATCTAAAAATATGCACAAATAATAAACTATCAATATCTGGTACTGTAAGTCCCTGGACGCTTGGGGTATAAAACCTGAATTTATTACTCAACAATTTGCCAAGAATAACAAGAAGAAAGGTAGCAAGGAACTCAATGTAGGTAACAACATCACCAATAAATGTGTTTCTCGAATCAAACTTGTGTTATGTAATACATCACAGAAGGCAGTAACTTATAAGTTTTTATTCCAATTAGAGTGCTATATTGTCGTTCATATGTATGGGGCCATAAAACAACATAAAATGTTCAATTCATATGGTACTGACACCATTTTGTGGTAAATGAAACCAAGGAATAGGTGCATAGCTTCCCATGTATAAAAATGGCCAATGGGTAACTAACTACGTGCCTTATATCATATTGAGTATTGACAAATAATCCATCATGTAAATAATCAGTTGGGAGTATGAAGCAAAAATCTACACACCAGCATCTCATTGGGATAACTTAAATAACTTAAAGTTGTATGCATTTCTCCAACTAATGCAGATATCCTTAATACCAAGTCATAAAGTACTTTTTTTACTCCTTTCTTCAAAGAAATTTATAATTATGTCGTAGTTTTCACTAAAGTATGTGTAGATGTTACCTCGAAAAAAATTCTTACCCTTTTGATAATTGTAAACTGTCATAAGTCTCTATAAATGGCCTGATTATCTTTGAATTGAAGTCAGTAGAGCTTGTTATCAACTCCCATTTTTCTAAAAAGAAACTATACAAAAGATACAATAAAAAAGGCAACAAAAAAGAAAAGGGAGAATCACTGTAATGTAATTGTAACAAAAGGAGAGTTTTCTTTTCTTTTTGGGTAGAGTAAGATGTCTCATGTCAAGTATATATTACATAATCTCTGAATGCAAAATCATCAAATACCCCTATAGTTTTCGAATGACAATTTTCTTATCACTCAATTGTAATTTTGATTAACAATGCAGAAAGTAACCAAAATAATTTGTAAATTCACCAACCATTCACAATATTTTCTATCACAGACCAAGTAATAAAACACATATGAAGGATGGAAAACGGAAGAGAGTAGAACTCCTATCCAAAGACCAAAAGACCATTGATAAATCTCCTAGCCATAGTTAGACAAAGAGAACTGTCATTAACAAGCAATTCGACAATGAAACAAAATAGAGTGACAATCACTACTTACAAAAAATTAAGACTTGGTAGAGGACGTACAAATACGCGAGGTTGCGAGGGCAATCTAGTGAAGTACAAGGGTAGAGGTCGCCTGAGGTGCGAGGTTGGAGGCTAGCGGGGGTGTGAGGTCTGAGATCGGAGGAGGCGGCCACATGCAGGAGGCAAAGCAGTGTGAGTGAGTGAGCGTTTTGGCCTGTATAAAATCTTAAAAATTAATAAATAATTAACTAATAAATTAATTATGAGCCCAAAAAATTAGAAAATTAAATTTTATATTTTAGAAAAGTAAAAATATTTAGAATGTGTATTAAAACACTAATTTTAAAGATTTTCGTTCGAAACCATACCAACAAGCCAAAACAGTTGAACCGAGTCTGTATTGGGCCCAAGGCCCAACATATATAACCTTATAACAGCCACTCCTTACCTTCATTCATGAAACTCATGTTGAGGAAGAGAAGCAAAATGCAAAGCCCTGACCTCCACCCAACTCAATCTTCTTTTTTCTGTAATTTTCAATCCGAAACTCTGATCGCTGCACCATTTGTGGCCACGTGATCGCCTCGTCGAGCTCTTCAAATCCATCCAAAAAAATTGGTAACAAATTTGAGATTTCTCGTCTATCCCTTATCTCTATTCAATTTTACCATTTTGTTTCTTGGGTATTGAGAATTGTGTAATTTTGATCGTTTAGGGGTACTCTAGAGCGAGTTATAGCTGGGTTTTGTCCAATTGCTCTGTGGGTAAAGGTAAGAAACTATTATCCCCTTTGAATTTTTCAATTATATGAGATTAGGGTATTGAAATTGTGTGTGTATGAAATTATATGAAATTAGATTGAATATATGTGAAGTTGATGTCAAATTGGTGAATTGGAGTGTTTGAATTGGAACTCTGGTGTTTGGAAGTTTGTTAAGTGGAATTTGGAGGCTTGGAAACTTGTGAAAACGAGGTCTTGAGGTGTTTTGTGGCTTGGGAGAAAATCGGCCAAGGTATAGTTTTGGTTTTCTGTAGTTAATCTATAATGTTACGTGAAATCATAGGCTAGTTGCCATAGGATAGGCTTGAATGTTCGGAATAATTTTATTTGGCGGATTAAAATTGTATAAATGTGATGTTGATGATGATTGGTGAATTTGGTAGAAATATGTATGAAAATTGCTTAAAAGAATTAATGAATTTAGGTGTTGAAGTGACTGTGAATTAGATATTGAGTATGTGATATTGTGCAAGAATAATTCGTGTTGAATTGGTTGGTTTTGGATTGAGAATTTTGGAAAATTAGAGGTTTTGAATCTTTGGTAAAAAATGAAATTTTGGCTAAATTCGGCGGGCCATAACTTGGCTTTGGAACCCTCAAATCTTGTGAAACTTGTTTTGAATAAAAATTGGGTCCGAGGAGTTTATAATGTTCAAAGAACGTAATGAAAATAATTTTTAATGAAAAATTGTGCACGTCGGAAGTTTGGTGTGAAAACCTGATTTTTTTTTTAACTTAATAGCTTTTTGGGCAATCTGATATGGTCGCGTACGCGACAATGTCACGCGACGCTAGTTTTAGGCTCCGCCACACACTCGCATACGCAAAACACGATTGCATACACAACTTTTTCAATTTCACACTCATGCATACGCGGAAACGTGTATGCGTACGCAGAACCTTTCTTCTACTAAAAATACTCACGTACGCGGAGAATGCATGCATATGCAACACTGTCTTTTTGCGAATTCTCGCGTATGCGAGAGGAAGCTCACATACACATGACCCCTGTTTTGCTAAAAATTGCTATTTTTTAGTTTTCAACTATTCATCTAGCTTTTCAAACCTCCGTAAACCTTGTTTAAGGTCCGATAGTTAGATTTTAGGCTTCGGAGTAAGTGCGGACATGTTGAGGGAGTTAAATTGAGATTGAGAAAATTGTGAAGTGAAGAATTGAGTTAAAGATGAGCTAATAATGCAAAACGAGTTATGTGATGAGGATGATTATGATATTGTTTAATGAGATGATGGTGATGGTGATTAGGTGTGTATTTAAGAACATTTATGATGTTGGGAGATGAGAACGAATGAAGTTGATTGAGTGATAATGAGTTAAGATTAATGTTTGAGACATTTGGGCAATATGCAAGGATTGTGGTTCGTACCACTTGCTCCGGATTGAGTTTGTAAACACTCGCCTGGGTAGTTCGCAGGAGTAGTGGTTCGTTCTATTTGCTCTGGGTTAAGCGGGTAGTATGCAAGGGTGGTGGCTTAATCCCACTTGCTCTGCAATGTGGTGTTCTGTCTAGGATTTGCTACTGGACATGTCGGGTTTGGCTGTATTACAGACATGCATCATATACACTTATATGTTTTGTTTGAGTATGCATTTGTTTTTAGCTTGCCTAATTGCGGATCTGTAATTACACACACACACACACACTCGAGTTTGGAGCTTGTTATTTTATACGCTGTTATCTATTATTCTACGCTTAACCGTTTCGAGTGTGATGCGAGTTTCGAGTTTTGTTTTACTCAACTTTTCTTTAAAGCTCCTAGTAAAACATCTTTTTATATATGCCTACATACGCATTTTTGTTTTAGAGATTGTAATACCTTACTACCTCTGATTTACGAACTTAAGCGTAAAGCTCTGTGTGGTAGGGTGTTATAGCTTGTGAGCGCGAAGCATGAGGGTGGAGGTCGCCTGAGGTGCGAGGTTGGAGGCTGGCAGGGGTGCAAGTCTAAGACTGGAGGAGGCAGCCACAGGCAGGAGGCAGAGCAGTGTGAGTGAGTCAGAGTTGTGAGCTGTGAGTCTGAAGCACGATGGTGGAGGTCGCTTGATGTGCGAGGTCAATGGCTAGCGGTTCGTGGGTTTGAGATCGGAGGAGGTAGCCTCAGGCAGGAGGCAGATCGAGTAGTGTAAGCGTTAGAGCAGTGATGAGAGCTATAGCCTCACTAACCTGTGAATGCGAATGAAGGAGATCACAAATTGAAAGAAGAAAACGGACAATTTTAAATAAAGTTTGGGTTTTTGGTAGAGAGTAGAGAGGGGACTTTGAATTAAGTTTGGAATTTTTGGTGCAAAACCTCAAATTAAAATGAAAATTTGAGTTTAGTTTATTTTTGTTTGTGTGTATCTATAAAAAAGTATTAGTGTATTTATAAATAATTTGTATCAGAAATTTGATATTAAGTATAATAAAATAAAAGAATAAAAAGATAAAAAAAAAGTTGTTCATGAATATGATTAAATCTAACAAAAAAATAAAAGGATAAATTAAAAAAATAATGTTCTTTAAAATAGCAAAAATTATGACCGTTAGATAGTGCATATGTATTCTATCGAATTTCATTTGGTTTTACTTTTATTTTTTTTTGTGTGGATTAAAAAAATATGCCTTTTATAAATAATACATAATTAAGGTTATTTTAGAAAAAAAATTGATCTTGGAATAGTAAAAGTATTTGGGACAAATCATAGACAAATTTAAAATATAAACAATATTTTTATACTAAATGTTAGTATTTTTCAATAAGCGTTTGAAATCCGTTTGAAACACTGATGTACTTTTATATAGAATTTACAAATGATGTTATTTTCGTCCCAAATTTGTGGAAAAAAGTTTTGGCTACTTTTGTTTAGGGTGTTCGCAGTGCGACTTGGTTCGATTATTTAGAAAAAAATCATCTGATCCAATTGTTTATTAAAATTTCAGTTCAGTTTTTTTATTGAGACCATCTGAACCAAACCAAACCAAACTCATTGAAGTCGGTTTGGTTTGGTTCGGTTTGTCCGATTTTTCAATTAATTCAAAATATTTAAAAAAACAAAAAAATTGACAAAGAAAAAATAATTTACATTTAACAAAGTCCAATTCCTAAACTCATTATTATAATCCAATGTCCCAATTAACCCTAAACTCAAATTCACAACAAGAATCTAACTCTAAATCCAAATTTATCAATTAAAAGAATTTAAACCCTAAACCTAAACCCCATTTCACATTAACAGAATTCAAACCATAGTAATTTCATCAATTAAAAATCAAAACATATATTAAAATCAGTGAGCGATGGCAGAGCATAGACAGAGGCGGCGGCGAAGCTATCAGCAGGATGTAGTGCTTGACAAACTGCATAATTACAAAATTCACAAAATAAAAAAAAAAGCAGAATTAAAAATCACTGTTGTAAAAACAAAATCATAAAAAAAACAGAAGCAGAAGCATAACAAAAAAAATCATTAACAGAATCATAAAACTGAATTAAAAATAAAAAAGTAAACTCATAATCATAGAAAACCAAAAGCAGAAGCACAACAAAATAAAATCACTAATAGAATCATAAAATAGAAATTGAATACCTGAATCGGAAGCTCTATTCTTGAGGACGACGGCGTGGACGATGACGGCCCCTGCTTGTGCGTGGAGGAGGCGGCAGCTGTTGTGCTTGGAGGATGACGGTGAATGAAGGGAGAGAAAGGGCCGCACTAAGGAGAGGGAAGCTCGACGAGGAAAGGAGGGAGAGAAAGAAAGGGCCGCGCCGAGAAGAGGGAAGCGCGACGAGTAAAGGCCACCGCGAGGGTGCTGTCTGGCAGCGTCGATGGCAGAGAAGAGGGAAGAGTGGAGTTTCAACATGTGAGAGTGTGAGGGGATGAAGGGATGAGGAGATGGAATTAGGGTTACTAGTGGGCTCACTGGGCTGCGACTAGGTAATGTTTAGGGGAGGTGTGTTTTAATTTAGGGATTTGATTTAAGAGAACCGGTTTGGTTCAGTTCGCTTAGGGTTTTTCCAACCAAAATTGAAAACCAAATTGAACCGCAAAAAAACTGCAAAATATCATTTTTTTTGGTTTGTTCGGTTTTTGGTTTTTCGGTTCGGTTTGTCGATTTTGTTCGGATTGGATCGGTTTTGAACACCCCTACGTTCTGAGGGTTAGCTATAGTAAAAGAATTTAAGACTAATTACAGACAAATTTGAAGTAGAACTAACATTTTTTTCAAAATCCGTCTGATGTTATTGCACATATTCAGATGGAAATATGGACGAATTATAGTTTTTGTCCAAAATATGTTGCTAATCTGTTTGAAAATTTTTGCATCATAAAAAAAATTGGCGCCAAAATATAGAACAAAATTTAGATGAATTTAAGACATAATATATTCTTCCAAAACCTCCACTAAAGATCGTTCAAAATTTGTCCCAAATTTGTCAAAAATTAAAAGGTAATTCGGATGGAATAAATTTTGTCTGAAATTTTTGTCTGAAAAAGTCCTATTTCTAGCTACAATGCTCATAAAAGAAATAAGTATATTAGAATATTATTAATTATATTTGTCATCACAAGGAACCAAATTAATTCTTGACTCCACAATATCCTCATTGATGAGAAACATGATTAAACTTCAAATGAAAAAGAGAGTAAGAATGACTTCCCTGATTTTCAGCAAGCTCTCCCTGGTTATGAATATCCACTAATCAATTAATAGTTTAATCTTTACTTTCTCCTCCTTTTTTCATCAAGGAGGAAAATAAAGAAAGGTACAAACATTGAGAATAAAATCTCTATAAAATAGGAAAGATTTTGAAATGGATTTAAAAAATTGTAGGAACGATTTTCAAAATAAATAAGATAATTAATGTTGGAAATACTTTGAATAAAATCTGTTTTAATGTAGTAAGAAAAAGTTTTTGAAATAAATGCAAAGATCGCATAATCATTCAACAGAAATATAAAGATGGTAGCTTGAAACCTTGAACTTGTTCATCATCTATCCAGAAAATTTTGTCTAACCTGAGAGACAAAAACTAAAAAAATCTCGTTAGTGTAGTTAAAACAGATCAAAAGCACTTAACATACCCAAAGCAATTCTTAATATAAGATTTATCTTCAGCTAAGGGTTTAGTAAAATAATCATCAACATGTACAAGAACAATAATACAGAGATCATTAGAATTTTAATAAATAGAGTTGTGTTTGTGGTTCTTCTTTGAAAGTCAATTTTCAAAAGAAAAGTGCTAAGCCTTTAGTACCAAGGTCTAGAAGCTTGTCTTAAACCATAAATGACTTTAGCAAGTTTAAAAACATAATAAAAAAAATTTTTGTTTTCAAAAAATAGGACAAGAAAAACCTAAAGAAGAGAATCAATAATATCATCCGGATTCTAGTTCTAAGGGATGCCAATATTTCTGAGCTTTAAGGGACAGTGAGATGCCAAAGCTATTCAGAAATAGAGTGTTTTTATCCCCATTCAGTAATTAGAACTGAGCTTGAATGACAACTCTAAAACCTAATGTATTTTTCTCTTTCATTTGGTCCTATAATTATTTTTGGTTGCTTGAGGACAAGCAACAATTTAAGTTTGGTATTGTGATGCGTGAGCATCTTATACCCCTTTTCCTAGCATTTTCTAGTTTTTAGTTAGATTTTATTAACTTTTACTATATTTAGTGCAAAATTCATCTTTGGATGATACTTTGAATTTTTGTGTTATTTTTATTATTTTAGGCGAATTTTGGGCAAATTTGGCAGATGTTATCAATCCTGACCTCCTTGTATTCCAACGAGCATAACTTGAGCTACAGAGGTCCAATTAACATTGTCTTAATGGTGTTAGAAAGCTAACATCCATATCTTTCCAACGATATATGATGTTTATACTTCTTTTCCAGAATCACTGCTAAATTTGGCGCTAAACTTCCAAACATGGTGTTTAGCGCCCAAAGAGGAGCAAGCCCAGCGTTGAACACCCAAAACTGGCGTTCAATGCCAGCCAGGAAGCAAGGACCAGCACGCTCTGCCCCCTATGGGCGTTCAACGCCCAGATTGGCGCTGAACGCTAGAGAAAACCAAAGCAATCACCAAAGTGGGCCCCAAAGTGGATTTTAGCTCTCCTTAGCTCATCTTATCTTATCCTTGTAACTTTTAAATTTAAATTAACATCTTTTAGGTTTAGCTTTTACTATTTAAAGAGAAGATCACTTAGGTTTAAGAACAATTAGATCCAGGCAGATCTTACTTTACTTTTATTTTGTTTTCTCAGTAAAGTATGAGTAACTAAACCTCCTAGTTAAGGTTAGGAGCTTTGCTTATTTCTATGGATTAATCTTATTACTCTTTTATTTTAATTAATGTTTGATTCAATTCTAAGGTGTTATTTTCGTTATTAATCCTATGAATCTGTGGTGGAACGACAGTATGAACCCTTATTCTACATGAGCACTTGTGATTCTCAACAGAGCTATCTCGCTTGGGCTACAGCTTGAAAACACTCCTCTTAAACTAAGGGTTACCTGCGGCTGATTGGGATATGTGACATATAATCTTGTCAGTTTTGCGTAATTAAGGTTTCTATGGCGCTAAACTAGATTTCTGAACTTCACCCTCTGATATGAAAGAATTGACCTTGTTTGTTGCGTTTTAGTAAGATTTAGAGACATTAACTAGCTAAGACATTAGGCTTTAATCACTTATGGTTTGCCATGGAATGAATCATTCATTATTAAAATAGTTAGTAAGAAGTGTTAATCCGGAAAGATAAACATCTCCGAGGCCTTAACTGTTTTTCTCATTATTGTTTCTATACCAATTCTTTATTGCTTTCTTTACTATCTTGTTTTATGTGTTCTCAACAACAACCTTTTTTTACTATTTGCCTGACTAAGTACAACAGGATAACTATTGCTTGTTCAATCTGACAATCCTCGTGGGATCGACCCTCACTTACCTGAGGTATTACTTGGACGATCCAGTGCACTTGCCGGTGAAGTTGTGCGAGTTCAAATTTCGCATACCAGCTCTACAAAAACGAACTGCTCTGATATCATAATGTAACATCCTACTAAACAGAACTTTACGCTTAAGTCGTAAATCAGAGGTGGTGAGGCGTTACGACATCTAAAATTCTCCAGATGAAATCATCACAACCCTCAGAGAATCCAGCATGCTTAACGAGGTGTTTCATGTCCTGCGTCTATAAAATAAATAATTTCCAACACGGGTGAGAACATCATCTTTTCGCATTCTTAGTAGGATAACAATTCCAAATAGAAACGATGTAAAATGACACGAACCTATTAGGCGATCCTATACTCTACTGTACTCAACTCAAATTTTATGCCTAGGGTCCTTTCTAAACCAAACAAGGTAATCAGAAACTAAATTTCAGCTAATAAATTATCTAAGATTCCCACTTACTCTCACAAGTCCTATGTCTTTTCATTATCAGAATGGTTCTAACTCAGCAATTTCATTGACAAAACTCATATAACCACAAATTGCTAATAATCACATTTTCATCCAGAACAATCCTCAGTGTCACCACCGTCAGCATGTGGGATCTCTTAGTTATGCAAGCACAAACAAAACAATACAAGGAATACATAGATAGAGAGAACAGATAAAGTATTTTGATCAAGTAGTATATAGATACATTTAATCAATAAGGCAAACCAAATATAATAAGATGCACACCAAAATAATACACACAAATGTAAATGATGCATGTTTGCCCTATGGCCAATGAGCTCATCTGTCAGTTATACACCCAAACTCGACATGTCTGGTAGCTAACCCTGGACAGCCCCTCGGTGCGCGCATCCCCAAGAGGAATTCACATCTTTTGGAGGAATCATCCGGAAAGGTATAAGTGTCCGGCCACATCTTGAAATCGAGGGTCAACAAAGTCTCAAGTCTCAACCCAGAGCAAATGGGGCGAATTACTGTATCTACCCAGGGAGTCTCAACCTAGAGCAAGTGGGGTGAACCACACCCTTGCATCTACCTAGGGACAAATCATATCAATCAATATTCATTATTCAATTTATCATGCAAGCGGGATAACACCCAAACCTCACCAATAAATAGATACTCAAATAATACACAAGCGGAATATGACCTAGACCTTGCCATCTCAGCCAATCCGGCTATACTTAGTCATCTTCGATCTCATCATTCATGTCTTATCTCAATTTGGTATTCAGTAAACTCATTATTCACAGGCTTTCATCAATATTCATTAGCTCAAGTCCACAATCTCATCCAAAGTGTTAATCTAATCAAATCTATAAGTTCACACTGATTCCCAAGCCTAAAAACAAGTTGTTGGACCTTAATTAGGGGTTACGAAAGTTTACAAGCTTGCCGAGAAAGCCAAACAGTTAAAAATAGAGTTTAAGTATGAAAATAAGGCTTGTGCGTAGGCATCACCCTTGTGCGTACGCACGCACCCGAAAGGTTTTTTAGCTTGTGAGTAGCATAACCCCCGTACGTACGTACAACTTGCAGAAATCCTTGGTATGCATACTGATAAACCACTATTTTATGGTTTATATTGTGTTTAATTATGTGGTTTTATCATGATCTTTACCCACTTATTCATTAAATAAGCATGCATTTATAATTCCTTCCTAAAGTTATTGCATGATTGAAAACTTGCTTCCTAGAGACTTTTAATTATGTATTTTATTTCTCCCTTATTCCATTCGATGCTGTGATCTGTGTGTTAAGTGTTTCAGGCTTTATAGGGCATGAATGAGTTGGAGATTGGAGAGGAAGCTTGCAAAAATTGAAGGAACACAAGGAATTGAGGAGATGACCAGCGAGAAGCGACGCGGCCGCATGGATCACGCGACCGCGCGAAAGAGAGGAAATCGCAGTGACGCGGCCGCATGGATGACGCGACCGCACGAGTTGGAAACTGCACAAGTGACGCGGAGGCATGGACGACGCGCCCGCGTGGCAAAGCGAAACGCCGAATGACGCGTCCGCCTGAATGACGCGTCCGCGTGACATGCGCGATCTGCATAATCGCTGGGGGCGATTTCGGGCCTTATTTTAACCCAGTTTTCGGCTCAGAAAAGCATACTAGAGCCAGAGAACATGCAGAAACCAATAACAACATTCATTCCGCATAATTTTAGTTTTTAGATCTAGTTTTTCGCTCCTCTAGGTTTTCTCTCTACACATTCATAGTTTTTAGGATTTGTTTTTTTTTCATTGTTTTTGCATTGGGATATTGAGAAGAGTTATTGCCTCATCAAGACTTCGACTTTCTAGTTCGTTCTCTTTACTTGTCTCTTACTCTTCCATGTTCCTTAATTCACTTAATTTTACTGTTGGATTATTTTAGCATTTATTAATACAAGAATCACTTTTATTTTTAATTAATCTTTTGATTATTATTTATCATGTCTTTCTTTAATTCCCTTTATTATGTTATGATTTTTACATTTACAATGAGCGAGTAGTTCCCTAACTTGATGGGGAGTTGATTGAAAGGAACCCTTGAGTTGGGATGCTCAAGAGAAAGATTGTAATTGGGTTTATTGTTGGATTTCTCTCTAGTCAGTAACACCAATCCTCCCAAGAGCGGATTGGAACTTGTAGATAGAAACAGCATTCCAGCTTGTTTGACTTTCCCTTACTTAGTAAGGGACAACTAAACATAATAACCCTCAATTGTCAATTAATCTTAAGAGTACTCCAACAAGAATAGGGCTTCCAGCTAATCAACTCCCAGTCAAGGCTTTTATTTAAATTTATATAAATTCTCTAATTTAATTTTCTGCCATTCAACTCAACCCTTTTTGAAAACATCTAATTAATAAAATAGCACACTTTTCTACAACTCGTTGGGAGATGACCTGGGATTCATACTCTCAGTATTTTAATTTTAATTTCTGTGACACCCTTCTAAATTGATAAGCAGATTTCTGGTTGGTTGAGAACTATACTTGCAACGCATATTTTATAATCATTCTTAACTCGCCAATTTCCGCCCACATCAATTTTTGGCGCCGTTGCCGGGGAGTTGCAATAGAGTGCTAAAGTTATTAATTGGAATTTATTTATTTATATTTTATTTTATTTTGCTACTATGAGCTACTTGTTTCTTTCGTTAGATGACACGTTCGCTTCCTGATCCAAGCTTGCTAGTATTCGATCCAGAGATTAAAAGAACTATTTCACGAATAAGGCAAGCTCGGTGTCGGTTAGTCCTCTCTGAGGGCGGATCTGAAACGTCACTTGAGAAAGAAACCAGCCCCCGTTCTACTGATTTCGTTGTTTTACGTGCAGGTAACATGGCAGCAGCTAGAAGAGTTACTATCCAGGAGGAAGGAGCCCCTGATTTTACAATGCAACCATTTCAAGCGCATCACCCACCGGTGGCTACAGACTTTGAAATAAAGACCGCACTGCTCAATTTGATGCCCAATTTTCATGGCTTACATGCTCAAGAGCCTATCAAGCACCTGAGAGATTTTCAGGCAGCCTGTTCTACTGTCAGGCGTGATGGTGCAGATGAAACTTCGATTTTGCTGAAAGCTTTCCCGTTTTCTCTTGAGGGGAAGGCAAGAGAGTGGTACTACACTCAACCAGCAATAATTGTATCCAACTGGGATATACTGAGAAGAGAATTCTTGGAAAAGTTCTTTCCAGTTGAAGTTATTGATAAACTGAGGAAAGATATTTCCATGATTGTTCAGGATGATTCTGAAACTCTCTATGAGTACTGGGAGCGCTTCAATAATCTTCTGGAAGCTTGCCCCCACCATATGATTGATAAGATAGTGTTACTCGGTTATGTCACACAGGGCATGAGGCCCCAAGATAAGACCACATTGGAAAGTGCTAGCAATGGGTCTATGAAAAAGTACATGACCACTGATGAAGCATGGCAATTGATCAGTGACTTAGCTGAATCTACTAGGAATCACAGGCAGAAAGAAGGTCGTGCAAAAGCCATTGCAGAAGTATCCTCTAGCAGAGAGACTACTGCTTTAACTCAGAGTATCTGTGAAATGACCAACTTGCTGAAGCAGATGCAATTGAATCAACAACAAGTTCAGCAAGCTCAACCTTCTCCACCACAGCAAAACCAACAGTTAGTCCCACAGAGAGTTTGCAGAATCTGCGCTGATTATAGCCACTATACTGATGAATGTCCGCAGCTCCAGCAGGAAGACAACACCGTGGCAGCCACACATAACTTCTATGACTGCCCCAACCAAGGGTACAATCAAAGTGGCAATTACAACCACAGATGGCAAGACAATTCTAACCAGAATTGGAGGGACAACAACAACAGAGGAGGCTGAGATAATCAGGGAAATCAGAGATGGAATAACAACAACAACAGGCAGCAGAATCAGAATCAGCCTTACAGAGTACCTCCCCTAAGGCAATCCCAAGGACCACAGAATACCCTACAGCAGACCTCTCAATTTACCTATCCTTCTTCATCTGCTAATGATGACTTACTACAATCTATTGATCGGAGACAGCAGACCATGGAAAATAACATTAATGCCACTCTAAATGGTCTGACCGCTACTTTGCAAGCTCTTGTCTCCCAGATTGGATCAATGAACAACTCCAATAATCAACCTTTGAGCTCCGGTGGAATCCCCTCTCAACCATTACCCAATCCAAAGGGTGGCATCAATGCCATCACCCTGAGGTCCGGAACCACACTGTAGGAGAGGAATCAAGAGGAGCCAAACCCACCAGAACACGCTTCAGCTGAAGAGGTAGTGGAAATAGAAGGTGTTGAAGAGGAAGAGGACATACAGGACATGGCTGAAGAAGAAGAAGAAGTGCAACCACGAGCGGAAGCACTAAAAGGCCCAGACACTGCAGAAGACACCACTCCTATTCCATTTCCACAACTTGCAAGGAAGCTCAGGAAGCAGCTGGAACCTGATCCAAAAATGGTAGAGATATTCAAAAAGGTTGAGGTAACTGTTCCTCTATTTGATGTTATTCAACAGGTACCTAAGTATGCAAAGTTTCTAAAAGATTTATGTATACATAAAGACAAAATTAATGAATTAGAAACTATTCCTTTAGGAAGTTCTATATCTGCTTTAATGGGAGGTTTACCTGAAAAGTGTAGTGACCCAGGTCCTTATATAGTCAATTGTACTATTGGTGGTGTGATAATTTCTGATTGCATGTGTGATTTAGGAGCATGTGTGAGTATAATGCCTTTGTCTATATATGATATTTTGAGGCTCCCTCCCTTAAAAAGGTCGGCAGCTCGTTTTGTGTTAGCAGATAAAAGCATTATTACAGTGGTTGGAGTTGCTGAAGATGTATTAGTGGGCATTAAGGGACTCACGTTTCCCATTGATTTTTATATCCTGAAAATGCCCCAAAATGACTCAGACAAGCCGTCATTGACGAGAGAAACTTTTGCGTGGTCTAGAAATTTGCGGATAAATCCTCGTTGCAAGTATAGTTTCTAAACCGACAAAAATCCCTTCGTACAAACGTTTTGGGTGTCACAAGTAACAAACCCTTTTAGAAATTGTTAACCGAGTATTCAAATCTCAGGTCGTCTTCTCAAGGAACTGCGAGGAAGTATGTTCTTATTATTGGCTATAAAGGTTGTAATCGGGGTTTAGAAGATGAGAAGCAAGTAATTTGAATGACAAGTAAAGTAAATGGAAATTAGAATAAATAAATACTGTAAAGCAGACTTTTGGCAAGGTAAGAGAAGTTGGAGGTCCAACGTAGTTATCTCTCTCAACTATAATGAAAGTTGAATCTAAACTCCACTTGATCAACCTGTACTAGGGCAAAGGAAAGTCAAGGGACTAATTAAATTGACCTTTGAATCCTATTTATTTCCTAAGAAAAGGTTGGGATTACTTAAGTTCAGCTCAATTAGCAAGATAACGATTATCAATTATGTTGAATTTAATAACTGTTGAGTTACTGAAGTCTTAACCAGGACCAAAAGGGAAAAAAGTAAAATTGCTGGAATAATAAAAATATCCTTAGATGGGAAGCAATCATAACTTAAATCAAAGAGAACAATCATAAACTGAAAATACCTCAATTATCATTAATTCAAATAACAGTCTGTGACATGGAATAATTCATAAATCAAATTATAATAATCAATTCAAATGTTGGAATAAATAAATAAAAGTAAAACTAAAATAAAAGAACATTAAACCTGGGATCCAGAGTTACTCTTAAAACAAGAAGAAATCCTAAATCCTAAAAGAGAGAGAGAAGATCTCCCTCTCAACTAAATCTAAATCATTGAAAAGTAACAAAAATTGCGAGCTCTCTTTGAATGGGTGCATTCCCACACTTTATAACCTCTGGTCTATGCTGTCTGTACTTGGATCTGGGCCAAAAAGGGCTTCAGAAATCGCTATTAGCGTTTTCTGCAATTTCTGGTGCGTGGCCTCTGTCACGCGTCCGCGTGGGTCACGTGGTCGCGTTATTTGGAGCTTTTCCTTGCCACGCGGTCGTGTCAGTCATGCGACCGCGTCATATGCGCTCTGCTTAAGGCGCGCGGTCGCGTCAGTCATGCGGCCGCGTCGCTGCTGATTCGTGCTTGGCACGCAATCGCGTCATCCATGCGATCGCGTGGATACCAGTTTCCTTAAAGCTCCGTTTTGCTTTCTCCTTCCATTTTAGTATGTTTTCTTTTCCATCCTTTAAGTCATTCTGCCTTAGGAAATCTGAAACTACTCAACACACTAATCACGGCATCGAATGGAAATAAAGGTAATTAAATTAATTAATTTTAAAGCTTAGGAAACATGTTTTTCATTTACATCACATAATAAGGAAGGAAAAGTAAAACCATGCAATTAATGTGAATAAGTAGGTGAGGAATTGTATAAATAACTCAAATTAAGCACAAAAGAACTCATGAAATATGGGTTTATCAACCTCCCCACACTTAAACACTAGCATGTCCTCATGCTAAATCCAAGGTAAATAATTAAGGTTAAAGTGATGGAATGTCATGCAATGCAACCTAATTTAAATTCAACTACCTAAATGGATGATGCATCATGCAACTCTAAATTATTCACTTATATATAGAGCTTACATGTAGTCAAGTTAATTTACATTCTCAAGGAGTCATGTATATATATATGTATATAGCCAACCCTTTAAATAATAAAGCATTTTAGCAAATGAGATGGGAAAGAACATTGAACAAACTTGCAAAACAATTAGTAAATATAAGCACAAATATATGTTGATGAGTTATAGAACCCTCACTGGATTTTGTGTTTACTCTCTAGTCACTCAGTGTTTATTGGGTTTATTCACTCTATTTTTCTTTTTATTCTTACTTTCTATAGCTTTGTTCTTCATCTAACCAATCAACAATTATAGAATATAGTCATACCAAAAAGTCATGAGGTCTTTAATTGAGGTTGTAATGGGGCCAAGGTAAAGGTAAGGATTTATGTATAGGGTTAAGTGAGCTAATAAGTGAATCCTTAATTAGATTAAGATCTCACCTAACATGCATATTTAGCAAGATAAAACTTCTTTACCTATTCTCCCATATTATCCCACTTATTGTTACATGCTCATGTTTTCACTTTTTATTTTTATCCCATGTGCATTGTTTTTATTTTGCATTGGGGAATTTCTTTTGTATCCCCTTTTATTTAAATGCTGAAAAATAAAACCTTTTTTTTTTTAATGCACATGGTAGTTGAATCACCTAGATTTTTCTCATGAGCATGCTTCCCAAATTTTATTTTATTTCTTTTAACTTTTCTACCTTTTGTTTCTATCATCCATGTTCCCAAAAGGTTTCCCACATTTAACTCTATTCATAGTTTTCTATCTTAAGCTAACCAAGGATTCACTTGGGATTTTCTTTTGTTTTTCTGCTTAAGGCTAGTAATTTGGATAAATAGAATAAAGGGGTTTTAAAAGGCTCAAGAGGGCTAACAAGGGTGCTGTAAAAGGCAGGCTATTTTTTTGGGGTAAGTGAGCTAAAATCAAATGATGGCCTCAATCATTCTCTTGGTATGTGTCTACATTCTATATTCTATAATTGGACATATAGATTTAAGCAAAGGAAAGAACATCAGAATAAAAAGAAATGAAACACACAGAAACAAAATTATGGTTTGAATGCAACCATATAATTAAGCTCAAGACTCACAGGCTGTGTGTTCTCTAACTCAAGCATCATATATCATTTATATATTGTATGCAGGTTTAGTTAAAAATTCCCATTATTCTCATAAAAAAATTATTTAGGGTAGCTTTTAAAGTTTTGATGTTCCTCCTTGATAAAATGTTGTCAGCTTAACTACATCATGTAATGCTATATATAAGGTTTGTGGATTTAAATCTGATATGTTCAATTTTCTAGCTTACTTCCTTTTTATATTTTTCAATTTAAACTATACTATCTTATGCTAAAAAGGGTAAACTATACTAATTAATCCACTATTAAATCAGAATTGCAAACTAAACTAAATAACTAAAATAAATTAAATGGCTAAAATATGAACTAAAGATGTAAAATGCAGAAAATAGAGTAAAAATACATAAAAGCAATGTATAAGTACTCAGAAAATAACAGTAAAAAGAAAAATACAGAAAAAATATCCAAAATAAAAGGAAAAGTATGTAGTGGTTCACCAAAATAAACGCCAGAGATGGCGACCTCCCCACACTTAAAAGGAAGCATCGTCCCCGATGCTCAATCAAACCGGGTGTGAGGGAGTGTCATCACTGGGAGGGATAGTAGCTGGAGTCTCAGTGGTGGTGGTGGGCTGAGGGTCTGGCTGCTGTGGAGGAGGTGCTGACTGGGTCGGGATCTCAAGATCCGCAACCTCAATCTGATGTGGGACCGCTGCCTGTGGTGCGGCTGGTGCTGCCTCCTGGGGATGGGTCTCTGTCTCGGGCGCATCCGCCTCCTCCTCAGATGCCTCGGATGGTGTGTCGGGCTCGGAGGGGATGTCACCGGATCGTATCATCAGCTTTAGGTGCTCATAGCGCCGCTTGTTGCGACGCTCCATCTGGTCAAGTCGTCGGAACAAGCAGTGCACCAGATGATAGACGGGCTCTGTGGCAGGTGGAAGTGCAGTGATAGGTGGTGCAGCAGTGGAGGAAGAGGGTCCAGCAGACGGTGGGACTGACTCATCAGTAGCAGTGAATGGTGGTGGTCTGTGGCCTAGGGCTAAGAAGTTCCGGCTGTGCGGAATGATCTTCCTGCAATCCGCCGCTGGTGGTCTCTCATCGGCATCCTCCCATGGCACGTCAGCTCGACGGCCAAGCTGTGTAACCAGATATGGAAAAGGGAGGGTGCCTCGGACGTAGACCCTGGCCATATAGTGCCGAATGAAACGTGGCAGATAAAGGTCCTTACCCTCCAGCACACACCAAAGGAGGGTGGTCATAGCAGCCGGGATCTCCATCTCGTGAGTACTCGGCATCACATAATTACTCAAGATCTGATGCTATAACCGAGCCTCATCATTTAGGTACGCTCTCTTGATCCCTCTAGGCATGTTAGTGTCCTAACCCATCTCCTAAGGAACTGTCGGGTCGAGAGCTATCCGTGCCTTCACGGCATCCCAATCAAATTGCATCTGACGCATGTCCTCCTCAGCCTTTGAATAACCATCAGGCTGATCGGACTTGGCTGGGAGCCGGAGAATGTCCTCTAAGGCCTCTTCAGTGACCAGAATTTGTTTTCCTCTCAGGTGCACTGCATCTAGGGTAGTGAGATAGTAGTTGCAGTAGAATTCCCGTACCCAAGAGGAATTGACCTCTGTCAGTGTTCTTTCCAGAAAGAACCAGCCCCTTTGCTTGATTTGCTTAGTGGTGTACTGCTGAAGGGCTTCTGGAATCTTCAGAGTTCGTTCTAGGTATAGATTTCTGGAGTTTGCAAAAGTCGGGTACTTCAGCTCACAGTACCGATTTACAAATTTTATGGGATCATTTGCAGGGAGCAGCTGGTCAGCTTTTTCCTGCTGTGTGAAGTTCTTCTCCCGCCATGAAGAATCGTGCATTAGAGCAATGATGGACTGGGAGGAATCTCCTCGCTTGCTGGTGCACGAAATTGTGATCTCTTGTAATGGCTCCAAAAACTTGGTGCTCTATTCTCAATTCATAATTTGTCACAACTTCGATACAACTAACCAGCAAGTGCACTGGGTCGTCCAAGTAATAAACCTTACGTGAGTAAGGGTCGATCCCACGGAGATTGTTGGTATGAAGCAAGCTATGGTCACCTTGTAAATCTCAGTCAGGCGGATAATAATTGATTATGGAGTTTTCGAAAATAATTAATAAAAGAAGGATAGAAATGCTTATGTAAATCATTGGTGAGAATTTCAGATAAGCATATGGAGATGCAATCGTTCCTCTGAACCTTTGCTTTCCTGCTGTCTTCATCCAATCAGTCTTACTCCTTTCTATGGCTGGCTTTATGCAAGGGCATCACCGTTGTCAGTGGCTACAATCCCCTCCTCTTGTGAAAATGGTCCAAATGCTCTATCACAGCACGGCTAATCATCTGAGGTTCCCGATCATACTGGAATAGGATTTACTATCCTTTTGCGTCTGTCACTACGCCCAGCACTCGCGAGTTTGAAGTACGTCATAGCCATTCAATCATTGAATCCTACTCGGAATACCACAGACAAGGTTTAGACTTTCCGGATTCTCTTGAATGCCACCATCATTCTAGCTTACACCACGAAGATTCTGATTAAGAGATCTAAGAGATACTCATTCAATCTAAGGTAGAACGGAGGTGGTTGTCAGGCACGCATTCATAGGGAATGATGATGATTGTCACGTTCATCACATTCAGGTTGAAGTGCGAATGAATATCTTAGAAGCGAAATAAGATGAATTGAATAGAAAACAGTAGTACTTTGCATTAATCTTTGAGGAACAGCAGAGCTCCACACCTTAATCTATGGAGTGCAGAAACTCTACCGTTGAAAATACATAAGTGAAAGGTCCAGGCATGGCCGAATGGCCAGCCCCTCTGATCTAAGAACCAGGCGTCCAAAGATGATTCCAAATATTTATAATACAATAGTAGAAGGTCCTATTTATAATAAACTAGCTACTAGGGTTTACAGAAGTAAGTAATTGATGCATAAATCCACTTTCGGGGCCCACTTGGTGTGTGCTTGGGCTGAGCTTGAAGTCTACACGTGCAGAGGCTCTTTCTGGAGTTGAACGCCAGGTTGTAACGTATTTCTGGCGTTCAACTCTGGTTTGTGACTTGTTTCTGGCGTTTAACTCCAGACAACAGCATAGAACTGGCGTTAAACGCCCTTTTACGTCATCTAAACTCGGCCAAAGTATGAACTATTATACATTGCTGGAAATCCCTGGATGTCTACTTTCTAACGCAATTGGAAGCGCACCATTTTGAGTTCTGTAGCTCTATAAAATCCACTTTGAGTGCGGGGAGGTCAGAATCCAACAGCATCAGCAGTCCTTCTTCAACCTCTGAATCTGATTTTTGCTCAGGTCCCTCAATTTCAGCCAGAAAATACCTGAAATCACAGAAAAATACACAAACTCATAGTAAAGTCCAGAAATGTGAATTTAACATAAAAACTAATGAAAACATCCCTAAAAGTAACTAGATCCTACTAAAAACATACTAAGAACAATGCCAAAAAGCGTATAAATTATCCGCTCATCACAACACCAAACTAAATTGTTGCTTGTCCCCAAGCAACTGAAAATCAAATAGGATAAAAAGAAGAGAATATACTATAAATTCCAAACTATCAATGAAACATAGCTTCAATCATATGAGCGGGACTTATAGCTTTTTGCCTCTTGAATAGTTTTGGCATCTCACTTTATCCATTGAAGTTCAGAATGATTGGCTTCTATAGGAACTCAGAGTTCAGATAGTGTTATTGATTCTCCTAGTTCAGTATGATGATTCTTGAACACAGCTATTTTATGAGTCTTGGCCGTGGCCCTAAGCACTTTGTTTTCCAGTATTACCACCGGATACATAAATGTCACAGACACATAATTGGGTGAACCTTTTCAGATTGTAACTCAGCTTTGCTAAAGTCCCCAATTAGAGGTGTCCAGGGTTCTTAAGCACACTCTTTTTTTGCTTTGGACCTTGACTTTAACCGCTCAGTCTCAAGTTTTCACTTGACACCTTCACGCCACAAGCACATGGTTAGGGACAGCTTGGTTTAGCCGCTTAGACCAGGATTTTATTCCTTTAGGCCCTCCTATCCACTGATACTCAAAGCCTTGGGATCCTTTTTATTTGCCCTTGCCTTTTGGTTTTAAGGGTTATTGGCTTTTTGCTCTTGCCTCTTGGTTTTAAGAGCTTTTGGCTTTTTCTGCTTGCTTTTTCTTTTTCTTTCTATATATATATTTTTTTCGCCTATTTTTTTTCTCTTTTTTTTTCTGCAAGCTTTGTTCTTTGCTGCTTTTTCTTGCTTCAAGAATCAATTTTATGATTTTTCAGATTATCAAATAACATGTTTCCTAGTCATCATTCTTTCAAGAGCCAACATATTTAACATTCTTAAACAACAACTTCAAAAGACATATGCACTGTTCAAGCATACATTCAGAAAACAAGAAGCATTGTCACCACATCAATATAATTAAGCTAAGTTCAAGGATAAATTCGAAAGTCATGTACTTCTTGTTCTTTTGAATTAAAACATTTTTCATTTAAGAGAGGTGATGGATTCATAGGACATTCATAACTTTAAGACATAGTTACTAACTACTAATGATCATGTAATGAAGACACAAACATGAATAAGCACTTAACATAGAAAATGAAAAACAGAGAAAATAGGAACAAGGAATGAGTCCACCTTAGTGATGGTGGCGTTTCCTTCTTGAGGGACCAATGATGTCCTTGAGCTCTTCTATGTCTCTTCCTTGCCTTTGTTGCTCCTCCCTCATTGCTTTTTGATCTTCTCTAATTTCATGAAGGATGATGGAGTGCTCTTGATGTTCCACCCTTAATTGTCCCATGTTGGAGCTTAGTTCTCCTAGGGAGGTGTTGATTTGCTCCCAATAGTTTTGTGGAGGAAAATACATTTGAGGCATCTCCGGGATCTCATGGTGATGAGCTTTATGCGCCTCTTGAGCTCCATGAATGGGCTCTCTTGCTTGCTCCATCTTTTTCTTAGTGATGGGCTTGTCCTCTTTAATGAGGATATCTCCATCTATGTCAATCCCAGCCGAATTTCATAGGTGGCAGATGAGGTGAGGAAAGGCTAACCTTGCCATAGTGGAGGACTTGTCAGTCACTTTGTAGAGTTCTTGAGGTATAATCTTATGAACTTCCACCTCTTCTCCAATCATGATGCTATGGATCATGATGGCCTGGTCTATAGTAACTTCAGACCGGTTGCTAGTGGGAATGATTGAGCATTGAATGAACTCCAACCATCCTCTAGCTACAGGCTTAAGGTCCAGTCTTCTTAGTTGAATCGGTTTGCCTTTTGAGTCAATCTTCCATTGAGCTCCTTCTACACATATGTCCATGAGGACTTGGTCCAACCTTTGATCAAAGTTGACTCTCCTTGTGTAGGGGCGTGCGTTCTCTTTCATGTTTGGCAAGTTGAACGCCAACCTCACATTTTTCGGACTAAAATCTAAGTATTTCCCCCGAACCATGGTGAGATAATTCTTTGGGTTTGGGTTCTTACTTTGTATCATGGTTCCTAGTGATCCATGCATTAGCATAGAACTCTTGAACCATTAGGATGCCGACTTGTTGGATGGGGTTTGTTAGAACTTCCCAACCTCTTCTTTGAATTTCATGTCAGATCTCCGGATACTCATTTCTTTTGAGTTTGAAAGGGACCTCGGGGATCACCTTCTTCTTGGCCACAACATCATAGAAGTGGTCTTGATGGGCTTTGGAGATGAACCTTTCCATCTCTCATGACTCGGAGGTGGAAGCTTTTGTCTTCCCTTTTCCTTTTCTAGAGGATTCTCCGGTCTTAGGTGCCATCAATGGTAATGGAAAAACAAAAAGCTTATGCTTTTACCACACCAAACTTAGAATTTTGCTCGCCCTCGAGCAAGAGAAGAAAGAAAAGATGAAGAAGAAGAAGAAAAGATGGAGAAGATGGGGGAGGTGTGTTTCGGCCAAGAAGAGAAGAGAGGGTTGTGTTGTGTGAAAATGAGGAAGAATGGAAGGCTTTATATAGGGAAGGGAGGGGGGGTTAAGGTTCAGCCATTTAGGGTGGGTTTGGGTGGGAAATTGATTTTGAATTTTGAAGGTAGGTGGAGTTTATGAGGTAGGTTTATGGGGAAGAGTGGATGGATGTGAGTGGTGAAGAGGTGATGGGGAAGAGAGATTGAGGTGATTGGTGAAGGGTTTTGGGGAAGAGTGTTTATGGGATTGTGTGAAAGAGGGTTGAGAAGAAGTGAGTGGAGGTAAGTGGGGATCCTGTGGGGTCCACAGATCCTGAGGTGATCCTGTGGGGTCCACAGATCCTGAGGTGTTCAAGGATTTATAACCTTGCACCAAATTGGGCATGTAAAATGCCCTTGCACACAACTCTGGGCGTTCAGCGCCAGGTTGGTGCTTGTTCTGGGCGTTGAACGCCCATTTGTAGCCTATTTCTGGCGTTGAACGCCAGAACCATGCTTGTTCTGGGCATTCAGCGCCAGCTCTCCTCCAGGGTGCATTTCTGGTGTTCAAACGCCCAGATGCTGCTCATTTCTGGCGTTCAGCGCCAGAACCATGCTCTGTTCTGCCGTTGAACGCCCAAAACATGCTTCTTACTGGCGTTTAAACGCCAGTAAGGTCTTCTTCCAGGGTGTGATTTTTCTTCTGCTGTTTTTGATTCCGTTTTCAATTTTTATATTTATTTTGTGACTCCACATGATCATGAACCTAATAAAACATGAAAAAACAAAAATAAAATTAGATAAATAAACATTGGGTTGCCTCCCAACAAGCGCTTCTTTAATGTCAATAGCTTGACAGTGGGCTCTCATGGAGCCTCACAGATGTGCAGATCTTTGTTGAGACTCCCCAACACCAAACTTAGAGTTTGGATATGGGGGTTTGACACCAAACTTAGAGTTTGGTTGTGGCCTCCCAACACCAAACTTAGAGTTTGACTGTGGGGGCTTTGGTTGACTCTGCTTTGAGAGAAGCTTTTTCTGCTTCCTCTCCATGGATGCAGAGAGAGATCCTTGAGTTGTAAACACAAGGTTGTCCTTATTTAATTGAAGGATCAATTCTCCTCTGTCCACATCAATCACAGCTCTTGCTGTGGCTAGGAAAGGTCTTCCTAGGATGATGGATTCATCCTCTTCCTTTCCAGTATCCAGGACTATGAAATCAGCAGGGATGTAAAGGCCTTCAACCTTTACTAACACGTCCTCTACTTGTCCATAAGCCTGTTTTCTTGAATTGTCTGCCATCTCTAATGAGATTTTAGCAGCTTGCACCCCATAGATTCCCAGTTTCTCTATTACAGAGAGGGGCATGAGGTTTATCCCTGAACCAAGGTCACACAGAGCCTTTTCAAAGATCATGGTGCCTATGGTACAAGGTATTAGGAACTTTCCAGGATCCTGTTTCTTCTGAGGCAATGTCAGTTGATCCAGATCACTCAGTTCATTGGTGAACAAGGGAGGTTCATCTTTCCAAGTCTCAATACCAAATAATTTGGCATTCAGCTTCATGATTGCACCAAGGTACTTGGTAACTTGCTCCTTAGTAACATCCTCATTCTCTTCAGAAGAGGAATACTCATTAGAGCTCATGAATGGCATAAGGAGGTTTAATGGAATCTCTATGGTCTCTATTTGAGCCTCAGATTCCTTTGGTTCCTCAAAGGGAAACTCCTTATTGATCACTGGACGCCCCAGGAGGTCTTCCTCCTTGGGATTCACGTCCTCCCCTCCTTCCTTGGATTCGGCCATGATGGTCATTTCAATGGCCTTGCACTCTCCTTTTGGATTTTCTTCTGTATTGCTTGGGAGAATACTAAGAGGGATTTCAGTGACTCTTTTACTCAGCTGGCCCACTTGTGCTTCCAAATTTCTAATGGAGGACCTTGTTTCATTCATGAAACTCACAGTGGCCTTAGATAGATCAGAGACTAAGTTTGCTAAATGAGAAGTATTTTGTTCAGAGTTCTCTGTCTGTTGCTGAGTGGATGATGGAAAAGGTTTATTATTGTTAAACCTGTTTCTTCCACCATTATTAAAGCCTTGTTGAGGCTTTTGATCCTTCCATGAGAGATTTGGTTGATTTCTCCATGATGGATTGTAGGTGTTTCCATATGGTTCACCCATGTATTTTAATTCTGCTATTGCAGGGTTCTCAGGATCATAAGCTTCTTCCTCAGAAGATGCCTCTTGAGTACTGTTGGATGCAGCTTGCATTCTATTCAGACTCTGAGAAATCATATTGACTTGCTGAGTCAATATTTTGTTCTGAGCCAATATGGCATTCAGAGTATCAACTTCAAGAACTCCCTTCTTCTGAGGCGTCCCATTACTCACAGGATTCCTCTCAGAAGTGTACATGAACTGGTTATTAGCAACCATTTCAATGAGTTCTTGAGCTTCTGCAGGCGTTTTCTTTAGGTGAATGGATCCACCTGCAGAAGTATCCAATGACATCTTTGATAGCTCAGATAAACCATCATAGAATATATCCAGGATGGTCCATTCTGAAAGCATGTCAGAAGGACACTTTTTGGTCAGCTGTTTGTATCTTTCCCAAGCTTCATAGAGGGATTCACCTTCTTTTTGTCTGAAGGTTTGAACATCAGCTCTAAGCTTGCTCAGCTTTTGAGGAGGAAAGAACTTGGCTAAGAAAGCCGTGACCAGCTTATCCCAAGAGTTCAGGCTGTCTTTAGGTTGAGAGTCCAACCATATTCTAGCTCTGTCTCTTACAGCAAAAGGGAAAAGCATGAGCCTGTAGACTTCAGGATCTACTCCATTAGTCTTAACAGTATCACAGATCTGCAAGAATTCAGTTAAGAACTGAAAAGGATCTTCAGATGGAAGTCCATGAAACTTGCAGTTCTGCTGCATCAGAGAAACTAGCTGAGGTTTCAGCTCAAAGTTGTTTACTCCAATGGCAGGAATGGAGATGCTTCTTTCATGTAAATTGGAATTAGGTGCAGTAAAATCACCAAGCATTCTCCTTGCATTATTGTTGTTGGGTTCGGCTGCCATCTCCTTTACTTGTTCGAAATTTTCAATAAGGTTGTCTCTGGTTTGTTGTAATTTAGCTTCTCTTAGTTTTCTCTTCAGAGTCCTTTCAGGTTCTGGATCAACTTCAACAAGAATGCCTTTTTCTTTGTCCCTGCTCATAAGAAAGAGGAGAGAAAAAGAAAAGAAGAGGAATCCTCTATGTCACAGTAAAGAGGTTCCTTATTGTTAGTAGAAAAAGAAGAAGAAAAAAAATTCGAACACAGATAGAGGGGGTTCGAATTTGGTGAGTGATGTGAGGAAGAGATGTTAGTAGATGAATAAATAAATAGAATAAGATGAGAGAGGGATAGGATTTTCGAAAATAATTTTTGAAAAAGGGTTAGTGATTTTCCAAAATAGTTTTTGAAAAAGGTTAGAAATTTTCGAAAATAAAAATAAAAAATTAAAATAATTAGTTAATTAAAAAGAAATTTTGGAAAAGGGGGAAGATATTTTTCGAAAATTTGAGAGAGAGAGAGTTAGTTAGGTAGTTTTGAAAAAGATAAGAAACAAACAAAAAGTTAGTTAGTTAGTTGAAACAAATTTTGAAAATCAATTTTGAAAAGATAAGAACATAAGAAGTTAGAAAAGATATTTTAGAATCAAATTTTGAAAAAGATAAGATAAAGAGATATTTTTGAAAAGATATGATTGAAATTATTTTTGAAAAAGATTTTATTTTTAAAATCACAATTAATGACTTGATTCACAAGAAATCACAAGATATGATTCTAGAACTCAAAGTTGGAATCTTTCTTAACAAGTAAGTAACAAACTTGAAATTTTTGAATCAAAACATTAATTGATGATGTTATTTTCGAAAATATGATACAAAAATAAGAAAAATATTTTTAAAATTTTCGAAAATAACTAAGAAAAATGAAAAAGATTTGATTTTTGAAAAAGATTTTGAAAAAGATAAGATTTTCAAATTGAAAATTTGATTTGACTCATAAGAAACAACTTGATTTTTAAAAATTTTTGAAAAAGTCAACTCAATTTTCGAATTTGATGAGAGAAAAAGGGAAAGATATTTTTTTGATTTTTGAATTTTGAATGATGAGAGAGAAAAACATGAAAATGATGCAATACATGAGATTTTTAGATCAAAACAATGAATGCATGCAAGAATGCTATGAATGTCAAGATGAACACCAAGAACACTATGAAGATCATGATGAACATCAAGAACACATTTTTGAAAAATTTTTAATGCCAAGAAAACATGCAAGACACCAAACTTAGAATTCTTTAATGCTTAGGCACTAAGAATTCAAGAATGCATATGAAAAACAAGAAAAGACACAAAACATGCAAATGCAAAGATCAAACAAGAAGACTTATCAAGAACAACTTGAAGATCATGAAGAACACCATGAATGCATGAAATTTTCGAAAAAAAAAATGCAAGATGCACATGCAATTGACACCAGACTTATAACATGACTCAAGACTCAAACAAGAAACACAAAATATTTTTTATTTTTATGATTTTCTAATTTTTTTGGATTTTTATTTTATATTTTTCGAAAATTATTTAGAAAAGAGAAAAATAAGGATTCCAAAATTTTTAATATGAATTCCAGGAATCTTATACTTTTTAATCTAAAGCTCCAATCAAAGGGTCAGGCATGGCTTAATAGCCAGCCAAGCTTTAGTATGTAACTCAGACATGACACGCCTGACATACCCTATCCAGAAGAATTGGGCATGACTCCATTGAGGTGATTAGTTGAAGACCAATCCCAAAGCAGTTTGGGTATGGCTTTACAGCCAGATAGGCTTCAACATGCTTCATGAAACACTAGAATTCATTCTTAAAAATTCTGAAGAAAAGTATGTTTTTGAAAACATTTATTTATTTAATTTTTTTGAAAATATATATATATATATATATATATATATATATATATATATATATATTTGGAAAAAACGAAAAAGAAGAAAATATTTTTGAAAAATTTTTGAAAACCTTTTGAAACAAAATAAGAAGAAAATTACCTAATCTGAGCAACAGGATGAACCGTCAGTTGTCCAAACTCGAACAATCCCCGACAACGGCGCCAAAAACTTGGTGCAAGAAATTGTGATCTCTTGTAATGGCTCCAAAAACTTGGTGCTCTAATCTCAATTCATAATTTGTCACAACTTCGATACAACTAACCAGTAAGTGCACTGGGTCGTCCAAGTAATAAACCTTACGTGAGTAAGGGTCGATCCCACGGAGATTGTTGGTATGAAGCAAGCTATGGTCACCTTGTAAATCTCAGTCAGGCGGATAATAATTGATTATGGAGTTTTCGAAAATAATTAATAAAAGAAGGATAGAAATGCTTATGTAAATCATTGGTGAGAATTTCAGATAAGCGTATGGAGATGCAATCGTTCCTCTGAACCTCTGCTTTCCTGCTGTCTTCATCCAATCAGTCTTACTCCTTTCTATGGCTGGCTTTATGCAAGGGCATCACCGTTGTCAGTGGCTACAATCCCCTCCTCTTGTGAAAATGGTCCAAATGCTCTGTCACAGCACGGCTAATCATCTGAGGTTCCCGATCATACTGGAATAGGATTTACTATCCTTTTGTGTCTGTCACTACGCCCAGCACTCGCGAGTTTGAAGTACGTCACAGCCATTCAATCATTGAATCCTACTCGGAATACCACAGACAAGGTTTAGACTTTCCGGATTCTCTTGAATGCCGCCATCATTCTAGCTTACACCACGAAGATTCTGATTAAGAGATCTAAGAGATACTCATTCAATCTAAGGTAGAACGGAGGTGGTTGTCAGGCACGCATTCATAGGGAATGATGATGATTGTCACGTTCATCACATTCAGGTTGAAGTGCGAATGAATATCTTAGAAGCGAAATAAGATGAATTGAATAGAAAACAGTAGTACTTTGCATTAATCTTTGAGGAACAGCAGAGCTCCACACCTTAATCTATGGAGTGTAGAAACTCTACCGTTAAAAATACATAAGTGAAAGATCCAGGCATGGCCGAATGGCCAGCCCCTCTGATCTAAGAACCAGGCGTCCAAAGATGTTCAAAAGATGGTTCAAAAGATGTCTAATACAAAGTCTGCCATAGCATTCATGAAACGGTTTGGGTAAAGCAGAGTAAAACAGAGTGCAAAAATGCCAAACCAAAACATGAATGAAAACAATTTAAAAAAAAATTTGGGCAGCATTCTGGCTAAAATTGAAATGTCCCGGAAAATAAACAGCAAACATAGCAGTTCATATGAATTAAAAACATGCTGCAGTTACCAGTAATGAATAGAAACAGGAAAATTGAGAGTAACAATCAGCAATTGCAAGAAGTCTCAGCATATGAACGAGGTCACAGGAACAGCAGAATTGCAGTTATAATAAAAACATAAATAGGAACAGTGCAGGTAAACAGACCTAGATCCACTAACCACAGCCTAAGCTACCTAACAACCTAAAAATTCCACTACAACATGCATATCTATCTATCCTAATTATGAACATAAACGGAAAAAATTACAGAAAAACGACGAACGGATAAAAGGGGGTTGCGTTTTACGGAACCTGGTAGGCGGGAGGGGTGGAACGGGCAAGAAGGTGGCTGCGGCGGCATCCGGCACGGTGGCGGGGCACGGCGTCGCGGTGGCAGCTGAGGGGGCAGTGGCGGAGAGGGTTTAGGGTTAGTGATAGAAGAAGGGGGGCTGCCGGTGGGTGGCGGAGAGAGGGGGCGCGGCTGATGGCCGGCGGTGGTGGGCGGTGGTTGCGGTGGGCAGTGGTGGAGAGGGGAGGGGAGAGGAAGAAGGAAGAAGAAGGGAGGGGAGGGGGTTGCGGCGGCGGCGTCTGGACGGCGGTGGCGTCCGGGTGGTGGCGTTGGTGGCGATTGGGTGGTGCTGGAGGAAGAAGGAAGAAGGAGGAGCAGAGAGGGGGAAGAGGGTTGGGGGTGGGGGGCTGCGCGACTGATAGGGTTCGCGGGCTGGGGGGGTTATATTTTCGAATCCACGCGGCCGCGTGGGGCACGCGGTCGCGTGGTTGGGATGAAAATGGGAGCGCGATCGCATGGGAGGGGGAAAGAGGGATGACGTGATCGCGTGGGTCGCGCGATCGCGTCGCTGGAATTCGTGCTAAATGCACGACTCCAGCGCCGTTTTAGCGCAACTCTCTGTCTCCTTTTGGGGTGATGTGAAATCTATGCGACGCGATCGCGTCGCTCACGCGGTCGCGTGGGATTGGTATTGTGCAAGTGACGCGATCGCATGGGGCATGCGATCGCGTGGGCCAGTTTGTGCGAAACGCACAAGGGCCGCACGATTCCAGCCTAACTTTCTGTTCGTTGGATCCTTACGCCGATATATATATCACGCGGCCGCGTGGGTCACGCGGTCGCGCGGGTGGTGTTTTTCGCAGTATGACGCAATCGCATGGGGCATGCGGTCGCGTCGTGCACCCCTTTTTTTTATATATATTTGCAGAATGCAATGATTAACATGAATGCTATGCATGATTCTAGGTTTAATATTAAAATGAAAAAGGAAAAATGAAAGCAATTAACAAGAAATAAATTGAAAAAGAAGCGACCATACCATGGTGGGTTGTCTCCCATCTAGCACTTTTAGTTAAAGTCCTTAAGTTGGACATTGGAGGAGTATCCTGTTATGGTGGCTTATGTTTAAATTCGTCTAAAAATCTTCACCAGTACTTGGAATGCCAATAGCCTCCGGGGTCCCAAACTAGGCATGTGAAGCTTCTGAGTAGCTTCAAACAGACTGTTAGGCTCCCGGGGTGACAAATGTCGGGATAGAGTCCAGGGGTCCAAGCCTTGCTTTTAAATCCGCCTCCGTCTTGATCTACATGTCTCCATCCGGGCGGTTTAAAAAGTAGAATCTCACCGTGGTGACCAAACGTTTTCCGTGATCCATGCAATTTAGCATGATACCAATCTGTGTACTTCGAGGTGAAGCGTGGAACCTTATTGAACCTTGTGCACCAGCTCTGAGTACGAGCCATTTCCCTGTTACTCTTAAAGCCGAAGAGAGCTCTAAGCTGGCCATCTGTTTCAAGCAAACCATATTCAAGTGAATAAGTAAAATTGTAAGTTAAGGATTGTACCCACTTGAAGCTTGTATTAGGTGGTAATGGCCTTGGGGTAGGTGTTTTTGGTGGTTCTGCAAGTTCCATTTCTTTGTGCTCTTCTGTGAATTCCTCCACTTTCTTGCAAAGATCTTCAATTGTATCTGTGTCCTGGTCAAAGTCTTCTATGTCTTCCTCATCACTTGAGTCATAGATTGGAGGTTGAGAGAAATCTACCTCTGCATCATCTTCATATTCACTTGGGGAAGATTCTTCGATCTCAGAGAATTCACTTGCGGATGCAAGTTCATCACTAAGAGAGTTAGACTTGTGATTATCATCATCAAGGGAATTTGCTTCTTGGATTATTCCGTCTAATTCTTCATAAACGACTTGCCTTGGAGAAATATCCTCCTTAGCATCAACTGTAGTCTCCTTGACGGTGTTTTCCTCAATTTTGGATTCCCATGGAAGTTCAGCATCTCCTAGGTCTTCAACCAACTCTTCTTCTTGAACAAAGACAGCTTCTTCTAATTGTTCTAGTACAAATTCATTCTCTGTCTTGTCAACTGAAGTTTCTGGTATCTCCTTCCTGCTACGCTCTTCATTGGGCTGTCCACATGGAGCTGTGGCTGATCCTTGTGTATTTAAGTGCTTAGAAGCCCATTGAATTATCACTTGCTCCAGTTGTTGAATGGTTGTTTGAAATTTAATTACTGTTTCCCTTAGGCGATCCTCTGCTTCTCGGGTTGTTGGACTTGGACATGATACAAAGGAAAGTGGTGGTGATTGGGAGTGATTGGATTGGTATTGGGGTAAGGATGGATCATATGGTGGCGAATGGTGAAGAGAAACTTGTGAGTGTGGTGGTTCGAGGTTATGTTGAAAGGATGGTTTATGTGCACGGGGTGGGGCTTGTTGGTAGTTACAAGGTTGTCCACCATGTCTTTCAGCTGGGTATGCACTGTAGAATGGTCTTTGTCCAGGATATCTCGGAGGGTGTTGCTGCCAAAAGGGTTGATTAGATCCTCTTGGTTCCATCCATCCTTGATTGGTCTGACCTTGATGCACATTCCTGCTGTAACTTCTATTTCCTTTAACAATATTAGAACCAAACTCAAAGCGAGAGGGGTGAGAGTTCATAGTAGCAAATAAAGATAAAAAGGAAAAACAAAAATAAATAAACAAGCGAAAGAAAAATATATACAATAAACAATAATAAGGCACACGTTAGCAGTTCCCCGGCAACAGCGCCATTTTGACGAGAGGAACTTTTGCGTGGTCTAGAAATTTGCGTATAAATCCTCGTTGCAAGTATAGTTTCTAAACCGACAAAAATCCCTTCGTACAAACGTTTTGGGTGTCACAAGTAACAAACCCCTTTAGAAATTGTTAACCGAGTATTCAAACCTCAGGTCGTCTTCTCAAGGAACTGCGAGGAAATATGTTCTTATTATTGGCTATAAAGGTTGTAATCGGGGTTTAGAAGATGAGAAGCAAGTAATTTGAATGACAAGTAAAGTAAATGGCAATTAGAATAAATAAATACTGTAAAGCAGACTTTTGGCAAGGTAAGAGAAGTTGGAGGTCCAACGTAGTTATCTCTCTCAACTATAATGAAAGTTGAATCTAAACTCCACTTGATCAACCTGTACTAGGGCAAAGGAAAGTCAAGGGACTAATTAAATTGACCTTTGAATCCTATTTATTTCTTAAGAAAAGGTTGGGATTACTTAAGTTCAGCTCAATTAGCAAGATAACGATTATCAATTATGTTGAGTTTAATAACTGTTGAGTTACTGAAGTCTTAACCAGGACCAAAAGGGGAAAAAGTAAAATTGCTGGAATAATAAAAATATCCTTAGATGGGAAGCAATGGTAACTTAAATCAAAGAGAACAATCATAAACTGAAAATACCTCAATTATCATTAATTCAAATAACAGTCTGTGACATGGAATAATTCATAAATCAAATTATAATAATCAATTCAAATGTTGGAATAAACAAATAAAAGTAAAACTAAAATAAAAGAACATTAAACCTGGGATCTAGAGTTACTCTTAAAACAAGAAGAAATCCTAAATCCTAAAAGAGAGAGAGAGAAGATATCCCTCTCAACTAAATCTAAATCATTGAAAAGTAACAAAAATTGCGAGCTCTCTTTGAATGGGTGCATTCCCACACTTTATAACCTCTGGTCTATGCTATCTGTACTTGGATCTGGGCCAAAAAGGGCTTCAGAAATCGCTATTAGCGTTTTCTGCAATTTCTGGTGCGTGGCCTCTGTCACGCGTCCGCGTGGGTCACGCGGTCGCGTCAGTCATGCGGCCGCGTCGCTGCTGATTCGTGCTTGGCACGCGATCGCATCATCCATGCGATCGCGTGGATACCAGTTTTCTTAAAGCTCCGTTTTGCTTTCTCCTTCCATTTTAGTATGTTTCCTTTTCCATCCTTTAAGTCATTCTACCTTAGGAAATCTGAAACTACTCAACACACTAATCACGGCATTGAATGGAAATAAAGGTAATTAAATTAATTAATTTTAAAGCTTAGGAAACATGTTTTTCATTTACATCACATAATAAGGAAGGGAAAGTAAAACCATGCAATTAATGTGAATAAGTAGGTGAGGAATTGTATAAATCACTCAAATTAAGCACAAAAGAACTCATGAAATATGGGTTTATCAGTCATCAATCCTACTCGGAAGGCCATTCTTGAAGACCTCAAAGTTTAAATTAGATGCTTTTTCAGGAACATACTCTTTTGAAATAGATGGCAGAGTAGTAATTTTCAATCTAAATGGAGTTATGAAGCATCCTCTGGAGGATCATTCTATCCTCCAGTGTGACATTATAGATGAAACCGTGGCTGAAGTTCACCAGGAGGAATTTGAAGAGAAGCACACAGGACAAGGTCCAAGTGTGGGGACATTCTCAGAGGACAATGACAGTGCCTTACCACTATTACCAGCTCCAGACAACCCAGAGCCTGAACAAGATCAGAAGTTGGAATTAAAACCCCTTCCCCCACACGTCAAATATGCTTACCTTGAAGACGGGCTGAAGTTTCCAGTTATCATTGCAAGGGAACTCACTTCTCAACAGGAAGAGCAGCTACTTGGTGTGTTGAGGAGGCACAAGAAGGCAATTGGTTGGAGTTTGGCAGACATAGTAGGCATAAACCCTCAAGTCTGTGAGCATAGAATATTTTTAGAAGAGGAGCAAGACCTGTCCGTTAACCCCAGAGAAGACTGAACCCCACTATCCTAGAGGTTGTCAAAAAGGAAGTGACCAGACTACTAAAGGCAGATATCATCTATCCCATCTCAGACAGTGAATGGGTAAGCCCAGTACAAGTGGTGCCAAAGAAGTCTGGAGTCACTGCAGTGAAGAATGAGCATGGAGAGCTCCTGACAACCAGAGTTCAGAACGCCTGGAGGGTCTGCATTCACTACAGACGCCTCAACCAAGCAACCCGTAAGGATCACTATCCTCTTCCATTCATTGATCAAATGCTGGATCGCCTGTCAGGTAAATCGCATTATTGTTTTTTAGATGGTTACGCAGGTTATTTCCAGATTCATATAGCTCCTGAGGATCAGGAAAAGACCACTTTTACATGTCCTTTTGGGACTTATGCTTACAAGAGAATGCCCTTTGGCTTGTGCAATGCACCAGCTACTTTCCAGAGGTGCATGATGAGTCTTTTCTCTGATCTTATTGAGGAGTGTGTGGAGGTTTTTATGGATAATTTTAGTGTTTATGGGGATTCCTTTAGCCTTTGCTTAGATGGATTATCTAGAGTATTAGATAGATGTGTCAGTACAAACTTGGTATTAAATTTTGAAAAATGTCACTTTATGGTTAAACAAGGGATTGTACTAGGACATGTTGTGTCTAATACTGGCATTTCTGTAGATCCAGCAAAGGTGGATATTATTTCTAGTTTACCTTACCCCTCTTCTGTGAGGGAGGTCCGTTCTTTCCTTGGCCATGCAGGTTTTTACAGGAGGTTCATTAAGGACTTCAGTAAGGTAGCATTTCCCTTATCCAGGCTACTGCAGAAAGATATTGAGTTCGAGTTCAGTGAAAATTGCAAACAAGCGTTTGATAAGTTGAAAACTGCCCTGACTCAAGCTCCAATTGTGAGAGGACCAGACTGGAGCCAACCATTTGAAATAATGTGTGATGCTTCCAACCATGCCGTAGGAGCAGCACTGGCTCAGCGTGAAGGTAAGAATCCTTTTGTTATTGCTTACGCGTCTAAAACCTTAGATGCCGCTTAGTCGAATTACACTACTACTGAGAAAGAGCTTCTTGCTATTGTTTTCGCTCTGGATAAATTCTGAGCCTATTTACTTGGTACTAAAGTAGTAGTGTATTCAGACCACGCAGCTCTAAAGTATTTATTAGCTAAAAAGGAGTCCAAACCAAGGCTTATACGTTGGATACTGCTATTACAAGAATTTGATTTGGAAATTAAGGACAGGAGTGGTAACCAGAATTTAGTGGCAGACCACTTGAGTCGCCTTGAACATATTACAGATGATTCCACTCCTAAAGCTGATAATTTCCCATTTGATAACCTGCAAGCAGTATCTGAGATAGTCCCTTGGTATGCACCTATAGCTAATTATCTAGTTAGCCGCACCTTCCCTCCGAACTTTTCTAAGCATCAAAAAGACAAGCTGAAAAGCGAGTCTAAATATTATATATGGGATGACCCAAATTTATGGAGATGTGGCGCTGACCAGGTAATTAGACGGTGTGTTCCTCAATCAGAATTCCAGTCCATCTTAGAGGCCTGTCACTCATCTGAGAGTGGAGGACATTTTAGCCCTCAAAGAACTGCTAGAAAAATCTTAGACTGTGGATTCTGGTGGCCTACTCTTTTTAAGGACGCTGCTGAATTTTGTAGATCTTGTTTTCCATGCCAGAAATTTGGTAATATATCCAGAAAGGATGAGATGCCTCAACAAATTATGCTTTTTTGTGAAATTTTTTATGTTTGGGGCATTGACTTCATGGGTCCATTTCCAAATTCTAATGGTTATTTCTATATATTGTTAGCTGTGGATTACGTTTCCAAATGGGTGGAAGCAATTCCTACCCGCAATGATGATGCTAACACTGTTGTTTCCTTTGTGAGAAACCATATTATTTGTCGCTTTGGATCACCACGAGCAATCGTGAGCGATCAAGGCACCCATTTTTGTAACAGGAGACTAACAGGACTAATGAAGAAGCATGGGATAATTCATAAAGTTGCAACAGCCTACCATCCTCAGACTAATGGGCAAGCCGAGGTGTCAAATAGAGAGATAAAGCGTATCTTGCAGAAGATAGTCAAACCTCATAGAAGATACTGGAGCACCAGGCTACAAGATGCACTCTGGGCATACAGAACAGCATACAAAACACCCATTGGGATGAGTCCTTTCTGCTTAGTTTATGGAAAAGCTTGTCATCTCCCTGTTGAAGTAGAGCACAAGCCTCCTGGGCAGTAAAGGAATGCAACATGGGAATTGAAAAAGCCGGAGCTGAAAGGAAGTTGCAACTGCAGGAACTGGAGAGCCTTCGCCTAGAAGCTTATGAGAACTCAAGACTATACAAGGAGAAGATGAAGGTTGTACATGATCAGCACATCAGGAGGAAAGAGTTCCAACCTGGGATTTAGTCCTCCTTTACAAATCTTGACTGAGGCTCATGCCAGGCAAGTTGAGATCAAGATGGGAAGGTCCATACAGAGTAGAGAAGGCAGAACCGTACGGAGTTTATCACCTAAGCCATCCTTCGACCTCTGAACTTATCAAAGTTAATGGACATCGTTTAAAGCTGTACCATGGCAAGAAGCTGAAGAAAAACAAGGAGCTTGAGATCTTCCTCTTGGAAGATCACCACATAGCCGAAGACTGAGCTAGTGGAGCGTCCAACTTACGGACGTTAAAGCAAAGTGCTAGGTGGGAGACAACCCACCATGGTATGATCGTTCTTTTCCCTATTTTTAATTTTCTTATTCAATAACTCTTCTCTTCATTAGTACATTCCGTGCATCTGCATTTCCATACTTTTATTTTTAATTAAAAAAAAATCACGCGACGCGACCGCCTCATTGATGCGTCCGCGTCGCAAGGAGATGGGAGACAATAATAATATGAACAGAGAGTTACGCAGGAGCAGGGCTGGAGGAGTGCCAATGGCACAAATCACCCCGCGCGACCGCATCGCCGATGTGACCGCGTCATATGGGAATAATGGCCTCCCACGCGACCGCGTGCCCTACGCGGCCGCGTGACCAGGATTTCGACGTCAAAGTGGTGCACACCCGAAAGTTGTGCTAGAGTGGTGCTGGACTGGCACTGGACGCGCAGTCCCTCTCACGCGATCGCATGCCCCACGCGACCGCGTCGTACCCCAATAATTGACCACTCACGCGATCGCATGCCCCATGCGATCGCGTCACCCAAAATTTGGCACTAATATGATTTTGAACAGAGAGTTGTGCGAGTGCAAGGCTACCCTCGCGCCATTAGCCTAAAACAGGTCACGCGACCGCGAAGTCGCGCGACCGCGTGCCCCACGCGACCGTGTCGCTTGCGCCGCACAGTTTTCCTAATTTGCCAATTATCATTTCTTTTTCGCCCCAAATCCTATTTTCTCTTTTCCATCCTTATTTCTTCTCCCTCCCTTCCTCCCTTCTTCCCTCTTTCTCACTTTTTACTTTCTCTCTCACCCTTATTAACAAGGTTTTTCTTTTTTCTTTCTCCTTCCCTCCTTACTTTTCTATTATTCTTCTTATTTTTATATGTTATCTTCTTTTCTTTTCTTTTTACTTTCATTACTCATATCTTCTTTTTCTTCCTTTCTTTTTCCTTTTTACTTGGTGTTATCAATTTATGTGAGACATTATTTATTATTATATGCTTGTGAATTGTTGTAAATTTATTTGACAATTATATATTGCTTTTTAAGGGATTACTTGAATGTTCAAATTCTTATTTTCAAGAACTTCTTCTACATGCATGCTATGTGTTTGTGAAAAAACCCATATGGCATTATGAACTTCTTTACATTTTTCTACTCTAATATTCAATGCTTGCTTTTCACAAATTCCCTTTACTATTTTATTCATTGAATTTAATTGTCAATACAAACGTGATAGTTAGTTACGAGTAATAACATATTCAAATTGGACATTGAATGCTTGATATATGCTACTCATGCCTTTGCCTGCATGCCAATAAACCCCTTGCATTTATTTGTCCCCATATGCACTTACTATATTTCCATTGATGAACTTTTCACATGTAGCCCGGATCATGTGTTAACGTCATTCTTCTTTATTGTACATTGATTATCACTTACATCACCCTCTTCCTTGCTCTACCCCTTTAAATTTAATTTACTTTCTCTTCCCTTTTTCAGGATGGCCACCAAGAAAGGAAAAGAGAAAGCTACTCCCAAACAACCAGCAAGACGAGGTACAAAGAGAGCATTAGTGGCAGAACCCTCTTCAACTGCGGTAAAGCCCTCAACAAAGAAGATTAAGAGAATCATAAAGGTTGATGATAAATAAAAAGCCTTCCCAGCAAAGGACACTGCGCGATTCCCCATTCGCTATTGTGAGCAGATGTTCCCCATCCTGGCTGAAAGGAGTTATAACAACGAATACCTTCTTCTTCTCCCGCCCAATATTGCTACCTTTGTTGAGCCACAAATTGCCCGAAGACAATGGGGTTTCCTACAAAGACAGCCAAGGCAGATCAATCTTTCTTGGGTAGTCGAGTTCTACTCCAACTTCCACCTGCCAACCATGCAGTTTGTCTATGTCCGTCAGAAACAAGTCCCCATTACAGAAGAGGCCATTCAAAACGTTCTAAGTCTTCCCCCTATTCCAGAAGGATTGGATGCCTTTCAAGAAGCCGCACTCAAGCGCCAGATGTACCAATTTGACTGGGACGCCGTTCTCAGAGTTATCGCACTACCTGGCAGCAGATGGATCTACGGATACCATCGTACCCGCCCTAAGGGAATTTCGGCTTCAGCACTTACCTTGGAGGCTCGCGTATGGGCACAGATTATGTCCCATTACGTCTTTCCGAGCACTCACGAGTCCTCCTTCACTGCGGACATGGCCGTTCTACTATGGTGCATCCTTATAGACCAACCTCTGAATCTACCAAGACATATCCGGAATGCCATGGGACACGTACAAATCGCGGGAAACTTACCTTTCCCCGCCCTGGTCTCAGATCTTGTCTCAGCCGCCGGAGTCTCCTACAGAGCTGGGGATACCAAAGCCATGCTTCCCCGGGATGATCAGTATGTCCCTAACGAGAAGTACCTTAGACTTCCAGCAGCCACTATTAGCTAGCCCACTGAACCAGTTGAAGATATTCCTTCTTCAACACCACAAGCACCCACTACTGACCAACTGCTCCAGCAGATACTTGCAAGATTGGATCGGCAGGAACAGAAAGCTAAGATGAGAGAGCGCCGTAACAAGCGCCGATTCACATACCTCAAGGAGCTGATCATGGAAAAATTCAAGGACTCAGACACCCCGGACTCCACTTTCTTTACCAGCACAGGGAGCCATGATGGTCCCGACTGTGGAGATACTGCTACCAGCCCACCTTTGTTCTTGACGGATGGCACCGAGGACGGTGCAAAGCCTTAAGTGTGGGGAGGTCGGTCATTACCTGACTTCCGGAGGTAATTTCTCTTACCTAGCACCAATAAATTAGGATATTTAGTTAGATTTTTCTTTTGTAAAATAGGATAAATTGCATAGTAATAGGTTAGTTGCATGCATGTTCTGCTTGATTGAAAAGACAATAGGTTTCTTCTAAGACCCTATCTTTGGAACAAAATTTCACTAATTTTAATTAAAACTTTTATGTTAAATTTGCTTGAAGTTGTATTTGGAACATGATTTTTGAGCTAAAGAACACACAACCTGTGAGATTTGAGCCTTTATGAATGGTTACATTATTTAATCATAATTATTTTATTCTTGTGTGTTTACTTCTCTATGATTGTAATCTATATTTTGTTTCATCCTATATGTCCAATGTTTATTATATTTATATGTTTACATATGATTGAGGCCATTATTTGTTTAGCTCACTTATCCAAATAAAGCCTACCCTTTCAATTACCTTTGTTAGCCACTTTGAGCCTTTAAATCCTATTTGTGCTATATTTTACCACATTACTAGCCTTAAGCGGAAAAACAAGTATATACCCCAAATTGAATCTTTGGTTAACTTAAGATAGAATTGTGTGTGTTATCCAAGTATGGGAAATTGTGGGAACAAAGGATAATAAGGGAATGAATCATGATAATATAATGGGAATTTGGATACCTACTCATGTGAAACTGTAAGAATTAAAAATCTATGTGCATTGATAAGCTATGTTATTTTTATGTTTCTATGTTTATGGAAAAAAACTCAAAAATATTCAACAAATAAATAAGGGGACAAAATTAACCCAATGCTAAGTCAAGCATTCAAAGATCAATGCATGTATGATAGAATCAAAATAAAAGGTTGATACATGAAGTATGGATGTGAAAGAGATTTCTGGGTAGCTAGATATGAATTCTAAAGTTATATAGAATATATATAGGTTATGTTAAAGCTTGGGTTAATTAAAGATTCAATTTATAAGCTTACTTAGCCATATATGCATCCTTACCCTCACCTTGGCCCCATTACAACCTTGAAAAGACCTCATAATGTTTGCATTGGTATATTAAATGTTGTTGATTGGTTAGGAGAAGAACAAAAATTAGAGAGCATGATTAGAGAAGGATAGAGTGATGACCTTATACACTAGAGAGACTAGAGTGTACATACATCATCAGTGAGGGTTCCATGCTTGAATTTCTATGTTCCCTGCTTTCATGAGCTATCTTCTTGCATTTTTATCTGTTCTTACTGTATAAGAATTGAGTTAGTGGAATTTGATTTGTAATTATTTTGAAGAGCTTATTTACTTTAGATCAAGTGGACAAGAATCATATAGTTGCATTCGCATATATAGGCTGCATTGCATTGCATGGGTTTTACATGTTCTTACTCATTCATTTTATCTCCTTCAACTAAGCATGAGGACATGCTAATGTTTAAGTGTGGGGAGGTTGATAAACCACTATTTTATGGTTTATATTGTGTTTAATTATGTGGTTTTATCATGATCTTTACCCACTTATTCATTAAATAAGCATGCATTTATAATTCCTTCCTAAAGTTATTGCATGATTGAAAACTTGCTTCCTAGAGACTTTTAATTATGTATTTTATTTCTCCCTTATTCCATTCGATGTCGTGATCTGTGTGTTAAGTGTTTCAGGCTTTATAGGGCATGAATGAGTTGGAGATTGGAGAGGAAGCTTGCAAAAATGGAAGGAACACAAGGAATTGAGGAGATGACCAGCGAGAAGCGACGCGGCCGCATGGATCACGCGACCGCGCGAAAGAGAGGAAATCGCAGTGACGCGGCCGCATGGATGACGCGACCGCGCGAGTTGGAAACTGCACAAGTGACGCGGAGGCGTGGACGACGCGCCCGCGTGGCAAAGCGAAACGCCGAATGACGCGTCCGCCTGAATGACGCGTCCGCATAACATGCACGATCTGCATAATCTGCAGAATCGCTGGGGGCGATTTTGGGCCTTATTTTGACCCAGTTTTTGGCCCAGAAAAGCAGACTAGAGCCAGAGAACATGAAGAAACCAACAATAACATTCATTCCGCATAGTTTTAGTTTTTAGATATAGTTTTCCTCTCCTCTAGGTTTTCTCTCTACACATTCATAGTTTTTAGGATTTGTTTTTTTTCATTGTTTTTGCATTGGGATATTGAGATGAGTTATTGCCTCATCAAGACTTCGACATTCTAGTTCGTTCTCTTTACTTGTCTCTTACTCTTCCATGTTCCTTAATTCACTTAATTTTAATGTTGGATTATTTTAGCATTTATTAATACAAGAATCACTTTTATTTTTAATTAATCTTTTGATTATTATTTATCATGTCTTTCTTTAATTCCCTTTATTATGTTATGAATTTTACATTTACAATGAGCGAGTAGTTCCCTAACTTGATGGGGAGTTGATTGAAAGGAACCCTTGAGTTGGGATGCTCAAGAGAAAGATTGTAATTGGGTTTATTGTTGGATTGTTCTCTAGTCATTAACACCAATCCTCCCAAGAGCGGATTGGAACTTGTGGATAGAAACAGCATTCCAGCTTGTTTGACTTTCCCTTACTTAGTAAGGGACAACTAAACATAATAACCCTCAATTGTCAATTAATCTTGAGAATACTCCAACAAGAATAGGGCTTCCAGCTAATCAACTCCCAGTCAAGGCTTTTATTTAAATTTATATAAATTCTCTAATTTAATTTTCTGCCATTCAACTCAACCCTTTTTGAAAACATCTAATTAATAAAATAGCACACTTTTCTGCAACTCGTTGGGAGACGACCTGGGATTCATACTCCAGTATTTTAATTTTAATTTCTGTGACACCCTTCTAAATTGATAAGCGGATTTCTGGTTGGTTGAGAACTATACTTGCAACGCATATTTTATAATCATTCTTAACTCGCCAATTTTCACCCACATCATATACGCATACCCCTCGTGCATACGCAGTAGCATTTGCATCCATTCTGTTCCGTGCGTGGGCACCATTGTGTGCGTGGGCACGCATACTAGAAATTATGGTTTTCAACACTCTCAGAACTTAATTTAAAACACCAATTTTTAATCACTCATAACTTCCTCTTCAAAATTTTGTTTTTTATCATTCTTAAACCATTTTAAAGCTCTCATCATCACCTTTAATTTAAGATAAATTTGATTAAAATCCAAACTCTGAGCACCAACTTATTGCCCGTCAAAGTTGGTCAAAAACTCATTTTTACCAAATATTGCTCAATGCTCATTTTGATAAATTTTCAATTCCAACTTGGTTTAAATCACTTAAATCACTCAATGCAAACTAACCCAATCCAATTTCATCTAACCACATTCAATTTTCCAACACTCACACTATGTTCAAAACTCAAATTCATGCAAAATCAAAGGAAAAAGGTTATTTATCTTATTTCTCATAGCCTTGGGTCAAAACTCCTTTGGAACTCACGATTGAAACTCTCGTAAACATAAAAAATTTGAGATTCCCTCAAAACCCAAACCAAAAATACAAAATTAATGAAGAGAGCAAACCGAGAAAGAAATTTCAATTTTCTTATCACTTTGTTAAGATAGAATCAAAGAGAATTCCGAGACGAATGTGTGGCCACAAACAGCTCGTCAATCGGAACTCCGGAGCAAAAGTTATGGAGCTGAATAGTGAACAAGCTTCTCTTCTCCTCCCTTCTCTCCGAGGTCTTTGTTTATGTTTTAGTGAAATGGGTAAGAGTATGCTAAAGTGTGGCTGAATGTGGGTGTCAATGAGTGGGCTTTGGACCCAACATGGACCTGGTTCACTTGTTTTAGTCCGTTGGCCCAATTTTGAGCCAAAACCTTTAAGGTTAGTTTTTTAATTTATATTCTAATTATTTTCACTTCTCCAAATTACAAATTTTAATTTCTTAACCCATTTGGCTTATAATTAATTTATTAGTTAATTATTCATTAATTAACTGGGAGTTACAACAAGCATATATTCTAGTTCAGTTTCCATGTGCAATAAAGTCTACATCCAATCTCCACCATAACCATGGTGGACTTTCATCTATAATCAAACTGATTATATGCACTAATACCAATTAATTACAACTTAATTCATCTAATATCTACTACTAAGCTTCTAATCAAGCCTAGTAACCACCAAGTGCTATCCCAAACTTGAAAAAGGGAAACCTAACCTGGTTCAACAGCCACTAAGTGTTATCCCAACTTGGCAAGGGAAACCAAATTGGTTCAATGACCACCAAGTGATATCCTAACTTAACAAGGGGAACTAATCCTAGTTCAATAATAACCAAATACACAGAAAATTTCTTTTGGCTTTTTCAATGTATCTCTTTTGCCTCTTTTCTCTCATAATTTTTTCATTTTTCACCTCACCATGATTTACCTTTTTCTCAATTACAGAAAGATAAACATCTGATAGCCATAACAATGAAATCTAAAATGAAGCACAAAGATAAAGGAAAGTATTTCGGCAGCATGAATGAGATGATCCTCTGAATTTTTTATTCTATTTTTCTTGCTTTCAAATATTGTTGTGAGACTAACTATATAGTGTGTGGCTGGCTCTTCAATTTTGCTTCACCACTTTTGCATTTTTCTTATTCTGCATGTTACACCATTTTTCTTTATGCATGCCCTTCTTTTTTTATCTTTCAATAATCTGCACCGTTTAGTCAAACTTCGGTTCCAAGCTTCATTTCTAGCCTTTGATTTGAATCAGAAAAAGTAACCTCCAATTTCTTCTTTCTCGAATGGATGTAGCAAAAAATTGGTAGTCTCAACAAGCTCACATTTGCATGCACAAGAACGATAACATAGTGATGTATCCATATTTGATGGTAAATTTTGGCTTGAATTGAGTGGATTTCATCACATAAACCCGCATTTATTCACTTAAATAGCATACTTTTTTTTATTTCTCTCTAAATTGTGTCTAAATGTAAAAACTTGTTTTTTTATGCTTTAATTAATTAATTTTATACCACTTTTATTCTATTCGATGCCGTGATATGTTTTGTTGAGTAATTTCAGGTCCAATAGGCAAGAATGACTAGGTAGAAGTGGAAGAAAGCATGCAAAATGGAAAATTTCATGAAGAAAACAAAGGGAAAGAACACACTCCAGTGTGTATACGCACACCTTCCTGTGCATACGCACAAGATGTAATTCAACAAGTGTGCATACGTACACAACCTTGTGCATACGCACAAGTCCTGACGCGTGACTTCATTAAAAAGTCACGTGGCTCACGATTTTGGGGGCCTCTTGGGCCAAATTTTGGAAGTCCTGAAGCTAAAATGGAAGCTATATCAAAGGAGCAACATTCCATATCAAAGGGGGGCACCATTACACACATGACAAACATTATTAGTAGTAGGAGTAGGTTTTAGAATAGTTTTCTTTCAATTCTCTCTTAGGGTTTTAATTGGGGTTTATAGCAAAACTTCACATTTTCAATTTTGATCTTGGATATTTGCTTGTCTCATTGTAAGTAATCTTTAATCTTCTCTTTAATCACAGTACTTATGCTACATTTTCTTATAGTTGAAGTTACTTTGTTAATATATCTAATTTTTATTTCTTGAATCTTTTGTTGATGATTTTGATACTTTATGATTTATATATGTTTGATTGAGTTTCTATTGTTGATTTTGTGCATAGATTGGTTATAGTTTTCATTATCTTTTGCAATTTTCTGTGTTTTGCTTTTATGCCCACCAAGTGTTTGTGAAAATGCCAATTATGGATATTGAGTAGATTTTTACTCCTTGGCTTGGAAAATGAGTCCCTAGAATACTAGAGTCATAATATCCGATATTTAGTGGTAATTTTTGGGTTGTTAGTTACTCTTGGTTCTACTAACGCTAGCTTTTTACTAAGTAAATTAGTAAGTTAGCTAGGATTTGTAGATTAAGGTCAATTATGCTTGCTTGACTCGCTCCTCAATGTTAGGGGTTAACGAAGTGAGATTAACTCATTGTAATTGCTATAATTGTGGTTATGACAAGGATAGGAGTTCCTTAACTCTCATTCCCAAGTCAAGGCTCTTTTATACATAGCACTCTATTTTCATTAGTTTTGATCTTGTTTTCTTCTCATTGGCATTAATTATCTTTTAATCCATTGTTAAGTCATTTATTCTTTAGTTCTTTTAAATTTCTGTTCCATGATTGTAAACCCCCTTATTTCACAACCAAAAGTGTACATACCTAATTACTAGTCTGAGGAAACACGACCCAGAATTTAAAACTCCCGGTTATTTGTTTTAATTGTGACATCTTTATTCTAAACTTTGATTATGGGCCATAATTGTTGGTTGGGGCTATACTCACAACGCAATTCTTATTAAGGAAATTCCTGACAAACGGTTACTTGAAATTGGCTTAAAATTAATGCCTAAATGAACTTTTTGTTTGATTCATGTGTTGTGGCCACCATATGTCTTAAACTATACTCTTGTTAGGCATTTTAATAAGGAATTGTGCACTTTTGAATATTTATGATGATATTTGGGATTGAAATTCAATAATGCACTTAATTGTTGCTTTGAGTTGCTAGCACTGAATTGATTTAAAATTTTAGATTTGGTTATATATTTGGTAGAATTTTTAACAAGTGCATATTGAATTTAGTGAATTGAATTGAATTACTTGTTCATTATGGTTTTCAAATCCACATAATCACATAATAAGCTTCTTATTCTTTAATGCTTTGCATTTGTTTGAGTGACTTGACTTTATTCTTGTCAAGCTTGTCCCTTTTTGCAACAAGCACCTTGTTTGTGTGATTATTTCTTTATTTTGAGGATGAATAAGTAGTTTTCTTTTCATTATTGAATTGATTATTGTTTGTTGTGCTATTTTATATTAATCTTGCGCTTTCACTTGCACAATTTCAATATCCAATATTTTCTAAATTCAATTTACTCTTGTTGTAATTGCCTAAGCTTGCTTGTATTTTAATTAATGCCCATCCATCGCTTACAACTTAGGCCGCTTAATTGAGGAGCACATGCTTACTTTTTTATTGTGTGGTTCCCGTTTTAACCGGCCAATGTATGTGTTCTAACCGTGCGCACATTTACAATACACACATTGTCTTTTATCATACCACACTCATATGAACTCTTCCTCAATTCATGTGTAATTGTTTTAAACTGCAGCCCGAGCCCCTGCATCCACCAGCTGAAGGTGGAGTGCCTTAAAGCCTTTCTCCACGGATTATGATGCATGCACGGAGGACCGTGCAAGCTTAAGTGTGGGGGAGGATTCATGACTTATGGGGCGTAAATTTCTGTTTGCATACACTTGGCAATCTAGTTTGTTCTCTTGTTATTATATTTTTAGGGATATTTGTTAGTACTTTTAATATTTTCACCGTACATATCTTATTTTGGTTGGTTATATATATCTTAGTCTATCTCTAGTTTTATTGTTAGTTATTGCATTTTCACTTTACTTCGTATATATGCTAGAGATAGCAATTATGATTAGATGTTGTGAATAGTATAGTATCTAGTTCATTTTGTCCTAATTGTTCATGTTGATTTTTGGATAGTGAAAATTAAGAAAGAGCTAGGAATTTTGAATTACATCCAACACATCATATATACATATATAGGAAATAATTTTGGTGAAAACAAAAAGAAAATCTCCAAGAGATCTCTTTTAGGGCGTTGCATCAATTTGATTCGGAAAATTATTTTTAAACTTGCTTGAATTGTTTTGTGGAGCATAGAAAAGAGATAGAACAAACAACCTTGTGAGTTGTTGAGCTTTTAATGTACGGTATATATTTTAACCACAATCTTTATTCTGTGTGCTATGCTCCTCCTATGATTATAATCTTGAATTTGCTTAATTATTTGTGTCCGATATTTGATGTTTGAATGCATTTAGCATGCTTGAGGCCATTATTTCAATTAAATCTTACTAACCTATATAGCCATACCCTTATATCTACCATTGTGAGCCAATTTTGAGCTTTTTAATCTCCTTTTATTCTAATTGTTATCACATCACTAACCCTAAGTGAAAAACTATGAATAACCTTGAATTGCATCTTTGATTAGCTTAGGTTAAGGTGTGTGTGTCATTTCTGTATGGGGAAAAGTTTATGGAAGAACATTGGTAGTGAATAAAAGGTTTATTTTGGGTATTCATTGAAAATTTTGAAAAATGGGTACACATTTATGTGTCAATTGCTTTAACCATATGCAATTGTCTTTTGTATATATATTTTATTACAAAAAGAAAAGAAAAAAAGAAATAAAAAAGTGAATAAAAAATTATAATAACAAAAAGGGGACAAAGATTACCCCAAAGAGAAGAAAAATATGAATAAGGAATGTATATGTGATTTGAATGAGAACCAATGCATGAATGTTTGTAAAAAGAAAGTAATGGGTAGTTAGAATGCACCTTTGTGATTAGGTTGATATAGGTTGGGTGGGATACTTAACCTAATCAAAGATTCAATTTATAAGTCCACTTAACCATATTCATCCTACATTAACCTAACCCCATTATAACCCTCTAAAGACCTCATGATATTTGTATACATGCGTCAAATACTTGTTGATTGTTAGATAAAGAGAAAATCCTTGAAAGCATGATTAGAGGAGACTTAAGTGAATCAACCCTAAACACTGAGCGATTAGAGTGTATACACATCCAGTGAGGGGTTCGATTGCTCAATTCTATGTCTCCACCTCTTGTTTTGTGTTTTCTTGCAAGTTTCTTCATTTTAAAATTCGAATCAATTCTTTGGATTTTGATCGCATTGCAATATTTCTTTGTTTAGCCTTAATTGTCTATGTCTTGCTTTTGTTTGTTTGTTTTGCCAATTCAATAGAAAACTATAGTATAGATAGAAATAGATAGCATTTAGTATAGTTGCATGCATATAGATAGTTTCATTCAATAAGTTGTTTTTCCTTTGATCTTTCTCCTTGTGTGTGATTAGCATGAGGACATGCTATTGTTTAAGTGTGGAGAAATTGATGAATCCATATTTGATAGTAAATTTTAGCTTGAATTGAGTGGACTTCATCACATAAACCTGCATTTATTCACTTAAATTGCATACTTTTGTGATTTCTCTCAACATTGTGTCTAAATGTGAAAATATATTTTTTTATGCTTAAATTAATCAATTTTATTCCACCTTTCTTCCATTCAATGTCGTGATATATTTTGTTGAGTGATTTCAGGTCCAGTAGGCAAGAATGGCTAGGTAGAAGTGGAAGGAAGCATGCAAAATTCGAGATTTCGTGAAGAAAACAAAGGAGAAGAACACAGTCCAGTATGCATCGGCACACCTTTCTATGCGTACACAAGATGTAATTCAGCAAGTGTGCGTACGCACAAGTTTTGACGCGTGACTTCATTAAAAAGTCACATGGCTCGCGATTTTGGGGGCCTCTTGGCCCAATTTTGGAAGTCCTGAAGCTGAAATGGAAGCTATATCAAAGGAGCAACATTCCATACCAAAGAGGGGCACCATTACACATATGACATACATTATTAGGAGTAGGAGTAGGTTTTAGAATAGTTTTCTTTCAATTCTCTCTTAGGATTTTAATTGGGATTTATAGCAAAATTTCACATTTACAATTTTGATCTTAGATATTTGCTTGTCTCATTGTAAGTAATCTTTAATCTTCTCTTTAAATACACTACTTGTGCTATATTTTCTTATAGTTGAAGTTACTTTGTTAATATATCCAATTTTGATTTCTTGAGTGTTTTGTTGATGATTTTGATACTTTGTGATTTATATATGTTTTATTGAGTTTCTATTGTTGATTTTGTGCATAAATTGGTTATAGTTTTCATTATCTTTTATAATTTGCTATGTTTTGCTTTTATGCCCACCAAGTGTTTGTGAAAATGCCAATTATAGATATTGCATAGATTTTCACTCATTGACTTGGAAATGAGTCCCTAAGATACTAGAGTTATAATGTCCGACATTTAGTGGTAATTTTTGGGTTGTTAGTTGCTCTTGGTTCTACTAACGCTAGCTTTTTACTAAATTAATTAGTAAGTTAGCTAGGATTTTTCGATTAAGGTCAATTATGCTTGCTTGACTCACTCCTCGATGTTAAGGGTTAACGAAGTGAGATTAACTCATTGTAATTGTCATAGTTGTGGTTATGACAAGGATAGGATTTCTTAACTCTCATTCCCAAGTCAAGGCTCTTTTATACATTGCACTCCATTTTCACTAGTTTTGATATTGTTTTCTTCTCATTGGAATTAATTGTCTTTTAATCCATTGTTAAGTCATTTATTCTTTTGTTCTTTTAAAATTTCTGTTCCATGATTGAAATCCCCTTATTTCACAACCAAAAGTGTGCATACCTAATTGGTAGTCCGAGGGAAGACAACCCAGAATTTAAAACTCCTAGTTATTTGTTTTAATTATGACATCTTTATTCTAAACTTTGATTATGGGCCGTAATTGTCGGTTGGGGCTACATTCACAACACAATTCTTATTAAGCAAATTCCTAACTAATGGTTCTGTCTACATCACATAGCTGCTACACCTTGCTTCTAATCCAATGCAGACTTTGATTTGTCTTAGGCTTCATTGTTTGTCTTTTCCTTCTTTTCCCTTTTAATGCTAATATTTGGATATCCCATTTTCATTCTAGCTTGAACCTATTCTAAAGCTTTCTTCTTTGACATGGTGAATTCTTGTTAGCTTTGGTTAGAGATAAGCAACCATTGGTCTAAAAGCATGATCAAGTTGATTATTGCTCATCATTTTCATCGGGCTGAAGCTTTGATTGTGAGCATTGTGGAATGTTTGTTGATGCTCCAAGTTATGGTCTTGTATGCTTCTTGGTTTTAGGCCTGCTACACTAATTAAATTTGTTATCACATATTTAGGCTTTTAACCCAATAATAAATATTTGTCATCATATATCATTATATAAAAATCAATTATAACTCAAAAATCTCTCCCTTGATGACAAACATGATAAAAGAGGATAAATGAAATTGAAATTTAATTTGACTGGAGTAACAACATTTTCCTTTGATGATCATTTGAGCTGAATGTGGATGTGTAATACTCTCTCTCAATGTCATCATGTCTTTTCCTTAATCATGGTTTCTTCTTTAATAGAGAATGCTTAAAGCAGCCAAAAACTAGTACCAAAACATATAGCAATCATTCAGGACCAAAGCAAATAACAACATAGATTATCTATTATTACAACATCACAAGTGCTACTATGGAAAAGATACAACAGATTAACAAACATAATTCATATTATGCATAGATTATTGCAAGAAATAACAACATAGTATAAGCATTAAATATCCAAGGCCTCATGTGAATTCTCATTTCTTTTCTCCCCCTTTTGTCATAAAAGAAGAAAAATAGAGAACATGCAAGAGAATGTTAGAGGCATAGTAGTGTCAGTCATGAGTAGCAACCAAAGTAAGGTATTTAAAGTGTTTATAGTCATCCAACATAAGCAAAATAAAACAAGTCTAAAAAAGTCTCTAAACGAAATTAGAGAAAGTTCAAAGTAGTCAAGAACAGAGATGATTCAGGCATCAAAGTTAGAGTCATTAGAGCCATCATTATCCTCATTGTCAGTAGAGTTAGAACATTGGCCAATTTTAAAATGTGAAGAGTTAGATGTGTGAGTGGAGAGAAATGTGTCCAAAGATGCATGTAGTGCTACATTAAAATAAATCTAAAGTAATGGAAAGGTCTCAGCTTGAAAATATTGAAAGAATTTGAAAAAAGGATTTTATACAGCTATAACCAAATTTACATGCAATTCACAATATATTAGAAAAATTCATTTAATTAGAAATAATATGTGAAAACAATTATTTTAAATGCAAGTTTAAACTTGGTCTAACATAATTAGACAGACATGGCCCATGTTCGAATAAAGAAACAAGCAAAAAGGGTCCACAATATCTGATATGTACAATAGATTCCAAGTTACCACTTTAGATAATGAAACTCACTCATCAGCTTCCCAGAATTATCTCATATTGACCTGCGAGACAGAAGTACTAAACAGATTAGATAAATAAGAAAAAATGATAAGAACTAATGATGCCTAAAGCAGTACGTAGTTTGCAGAGACTCTCTTCAATCAATGGTTTGATAAAAATATCAGCTAACTGATATTTAGATTTAACAAATTGAATGTCTAAATTTATATTTTTCACATGTTCTTTAATAGAATAAAATATAACTTTAATGTGCTTAGTTCTAAAGTGCAAAACATGATTTTTTGAAATATTTATGGCACTCATATTGTCACAAAATAATAGAATATTAGAAGCATTCAACTTGTAATTGTAAGACCCAGAACTTTTGAAAAATTCTATTTTGAACTAATTTCAAATCATATATTTAATTACAGTTTTAATTTTAGAAACTATTTTATTGAGAATAATTAAAGGCAGTATTGATTAATTAGATTTGAAATAAATTAATATTTTTATCCAAACTCTATAATTATGAATTATTTTCCTATTTACAATTTAAAGTTTTAGAAATCTAAAAATAATGAGATTTAGCTATTTAAATTAGGATTTTGTCTAATTTTATAATTATTGAGTTATTCTCTATATTTAAGTTATAAAGTTAGTAGTTGTTAAATAATGAAAATTTTATATGACTTAATTTAAATACTTTATATTTTCATAATTCAATACTTTAAGTTTTAGGGATAAAGAAAATTAATTATATTACTATGTATTTTCAATTAGAGAAATTGATTAAGAATCAATCAGTATTTTTATATCACAAATAATATTTTGAAGTAATTTTAGAGATTAAATTAGTTTTTCAAATTAATACTCTATGCTCCAATTTTATTAAAATGACCTTACTCAAATTAAACCCAAAAACCCCCAATTTTATACACAAACCCTAATTTTCTACCCTAACCCACCCTCACCCTTCTCTCAGTGCCGCAGCCCCTTCCCTAAACCCTAACACTCATGACTCATCAGTTTCAGACAAAAGAAAAGAAAGGAAGAGGGAAAGAAGGAAAGTGGGATGAAGAGAGGAAGATCAGTGGGTGAAGGAGCGCCAGTGGAGGGGCGCCGGAGCTGGTGGGCCGCGCCGTTGTGTTGCCTTAGCCCTCATCAGGGAGCAGAGACGCGCGCAGCAGAGGAGAAGTTGTCACAACTGCGTCGTCGTCGCGCACAAGAGGAAGAGAAGGAGAGCGACGGGGAGAAGAGGAAGGCGTCGCCGCCGTTCGCGCCGTCACCTCCAGCCCGTGTCGCCGCCGTTCGTGTTGTCACCTCCAGCCCACGTCGTCGCCGTTCATGTTTGCTCTCCCGTCATGGAGTGCGTCGCCGTCAGGAGCCATAATGCAAGAGAGAAGAAGAGTTGTCGCATTCTGCCGCCAGATCTGCTGTTGCTGGAGCCTCTGGTCCCCGGGCATGCCCCTGTTGCCGGTGAACAAAGCTGTTGTCGCCAATAGCCACTGTCGGTAAGGGTTTTAGTTTGGTTGTCGTTCCTTTTGAATTTTCGGAAGCTTTTTTATCACTGCATATTTGTTACAGTCGCCGTCGCCAGAGTTCTAGTCACCGCTGTCGCTTGGGATGGCTGTCGGGGCTACCGCCAAACTGGTTCAGCGGCCCCCGCTGTTTTGTTCTTATTAGAGTAAGTGTTTATGTTTTGAAAAAATCCCTGCGTTAGTATTGTGTTATGTTTGGTTATAAACTCTGAGGTTCTGGTAGCGTAGGGTCGTGTTCTGAGCGTTGCATGTCACTTTTAAGTTGCTGTGTTACTACGGATGAGATCAGGGGCTGAGGTCTCAGTTGCCGTTGATTTTGGGGTGAGAGAAAAGAGTTCCGTTTGCGCGTTTGGTGTATGATTTCGACTTATCAAGGTAGGGGACTTTTTCAGAAACTAAACTTTATATTTCAAAGTTGCTATATATGGATATTTATGTGAAAAATGTGCTTTTTGTGATTGTATAAGTCTTATGTATTGTTTGGTTTTCTTTGATGGATATGAATGCTTGTTTGGCTGGATTGTTGCTAGGTTTTGTGAAATGGACTATTTTTGAAGTGTTTCTTTAAAGTTATTTCTTCTAAAGTTTTGACATCGAGTTTAATCCGTTGGAGATTGATTTGAGTTTGAGTTGATTTTCTGGAAATATGAAAATGGTATGCACTTTTGGATTTAGATTGATTTCGAACTGATTTGGTTTTGAACCCGTTAAAGAGGGTTGCAGAATGGTTTGGTCGGGACCCAGAAAGGGTGCAAAGTCCATGTTTTAGGGGAGGTGCTGCCGAATTTTCTATAAAATCTGAAACTTTGTTTGAAATGTTATTTAGAAATTTTGAATTTGAGAAATCGTATTATTTGATTTATTAAGAAAATAGTATGTTTCAAATTTAATTTAATTGAGAAAAACATATGTCTTGAGTTCAATTTATTCAGAAAAATAATTACTTTATAATTTTAAATCACTTAAGAAAAGTGTTGTCCTAAGGTCGATTTTATCTATAAAAAGAGTTTATGCTTTGAATTGGACTTAAGGAATTCGTTCAAAGGAGCTTTAATGAATTTACAAGAAAATGGACTTTGATTGAATGATGTCGTTTTGTGATGTTTTTGAAAAAGGTTGAAAGAATTGGTTTCTAAGAATGAAAATGAGATTGGTTTTGGATTTTAACTTGGTTTGGAATTACATGATTTGGTTTAGAAACATCCTTTTAATAACTCAAATTAAGGAAACAGTGATTGTTAAAAATCTTTACTGAATTTATGGAAATAAGGTCGGTTGTTTTTCCCTTAAAGTCTTGAGACCTTGCCGTGAATTTTAATTAATAACTTTTAATTTTAAAGTTATTGAGCGAATGGTTTGAAAATGAATGATTTTGAGTAGTTTAGAAGAGATTTTTAATTTGACATAGTTTTGAAGTCATTTGGGAGTTTTGGAAAGATGTTGCAAAAAGTGACTTTGTTGAGAAAGGAAATTGATTTGAGAAAAAGTGGTTTTATCCCACCTACAGTGAGGATGGTGGTTTTATCCCACTCATGTATTGATAAATTGTTTAGCAAGGACGGTGGTGTGATCCTGCTTGCATATTGTTTTGTGTGCGCAGTAAGGATGGTGGTTTAATCCTGCTGATAAACCCGAATTTTGTGGTTTATCTTGTGCTTAATTTGGGAGATTTTATCAACTTATCTCACATTTATTCAATGAAATAGCATGGTTTTGTAATTCTTCCTAAATTTGTGCTTAAGAGTGAAAACATGCTTTTTAGGCCTTAAAATAGCTAAATTTAATTCACCTTAATTCCATTCGATGCCTTGATATGTTTGTTGAGTGATTTCAGATTCATAAGGCAAGTATTGGATGAAAGAAGTGAAGAGAAAAGCATGAAAAGCGGATAAATCATGAAGAAATGAGCATTTGGAGAATTGAAGGCCACGCACACGCGTCACTCACGCATACACGTGAGAAGAGATTTGCAGGCCACGAGCACGCGTCACCCACGTGTATGCGTGAGAAGGAATTTTGCAAGCGATGCGCACGCGTCGTCCACGCGCGCACGTGACAAGTGACACGTGACCTCATTAAAGTGAATTCGCTGGGGGCGATTTTTGAGCTTTCCAGGCCCAAATCCAACTCGTTTCTGAGGCTATTTCATGCATAATTGAAGATTGGACAAGGAGGGAGCAATTAGATTAGCTTAGGATCATGTAGGTTAGTTTTCTAGAGAGAGAAGCTCCCTCTTCTCTCTAGAATTAGGGTTCTTAGGTTAATTTTCCTCTTAGATTTTGGTTTAATTCTTGTTTTTATCTAGTTTTCTTTACAATTTCTTGTTTCTACATCTTTATTCTTCTTAGTTTTCTTGTTAATTTTCCTTTTATGTCACTTTTATGTTTATGAGCATTTTGTTAATTTCCCATTTCCTTTAATGCAATTTTTTGTTTTATGTTCTTTGAATGCTTTCTTGAGTTGTTATTGTTAATTTCTTGCATTAGGTAGTTGTAGATTTTACTATTTCTTGCCATTTACCATGCTTTTTTTATGCCTTCCAAGTATTTGACAAAATGTTTGGTTGGATGTTAGAGTAGTTCTTGAGCATTCTTGACTTAGAAAGAGAAATTGGGCAATCTAGAGGCATTAATACCCAATTTAGATTGGTGATCTAGAGTTGTTAGTTAATATTATTTCTATTGACTCTAATCTCCTGCTAATTTAATTAGTAAGTTGATTAGGACTTATGGATTGAGATTAACTAGTCTTATTTGACTTTCTCTCAAGTGAAGATAACATTATACCTTCTTCCTATGTTGGAGATGACTAAATAGGATTAGCTCTTGTTAATCATTGTATGATCAATGACTAGGATAGAAAGCCTAGATTCTCAATCCTTGCCATGAATCTCTCTCTTTAGTTTCTGCTTTCTTTAGTTGCTTGCTTTACTTTTGTTGCCTTTTTAATTTCTTATTTTACCAACCCAACTCCCCTTGTATCTCATAACCAATAATTGAGCACTCGATTGCGATTCCTAGGGAGAATGACCCGAGACTAATACTCTCGATTATTTTTATTGGGTTGGACTTGTGACAACTAAAAATTAAACTTTGATTGAGCATTACTTGTCAGTTTGGAACTATACTTGCAACGAAGTTATTTTCTCTAACCGAGAAGAAATTCCTAACTAATGGTTTTGCTCTTTCAAGTTTTTGGTGCCGTTGCTGGAGAATTGCAATGTGTGCTTGTTATTGGTTATTGTATACATGTCAATATTGTGAATAGCTTGATTTTGGTTTGTTTGCTAGTTTTGCTAGTTGTAGCACTTTGCTTTCTTGTTTCTTATTAGTTTTTGTTTTCACTTGCTCTTGCGACTATGAATTCTCACTACTTTTGCTATGAGTTTAGTTCTAACTATGTTGTAGGGAATGGAAGCTACAATGACAACATGCATCAAGGATGGAGTAATCAAAGGTGTGAGGAGCCTCAAACATTTGATCAACCTTCATGGAAATAACCTCCACCAATGTATTATGATCAAGAGCCATACCATGATTCATGCCAATCTAATGTGTGTGGTGACCCTCATTGTGGTTGTCAACCACAGCCACCACATACATATGACCCATTTCCCCAACATAGTCCTCAACAACCATCATACTCACAAGCCCCCTACCACCAAATACCTCCATATGACCCTAATCCTTATCCACCATACCAACCACCTTATGAGACATATGAACCATACATAGAATCACAACAATTCCAACACAATTACTCCCAAGAGCCACCTTTATATACACCATCTCTATACCCTTACCAAGATGAACCACCTTCCAATTATGAATCCTTTCTCCCAAACAATGAACCTTCTCTTCCACCACCGCCTCCAATGGATGAAGCTCTCAATGCCTTCATGCTAGAACAACGAAGAGATATTAGCTCTTATATCCAAAGGCAAGAAAAGAAGCAAAAGGAGCTAAAGAAGCTAGAAGTCATGGTTGTTACTATGGCGGATGCCATTAACCACATGGCCTCCCACCTAAGCTTATGCATCCCAAGTACTCCCATTGATGAATGTGGAGGATCAAACAAGGAGCATAGTGAGGGAGTGAACTTGAAGCTTCAAGGTGAAGAAGAGGAGTTGAAGCGAGAATTGCCACAAGGGGAGGGAGTAGAGACAATTGAGCCGGAAGGAGTGGTTGAAGATTTAGGAGATATTGAAAGTCCATGGAAATGTAGAATTATAGAGCCCTCTTCCAAGAAGCTTGATATTGATGTTGAAGAGGGTGTACAACCTCCAATACATATCATGGTTGAAGACTTTGAAGAGGTTGATCAAGAGATGGATTCAATCATTGATGGGTTTCTATCTATAATTGAATCCTCTCCCATTGGACATGAAATTGAGGTCATAGAAGAATGTACACAACCTCACATACCCTTGGTAAGCAATGAAAAAGAAATGGAATTGGAAAAAAGCTACCAAGAGGAAGAGGTTGAAGTTGAAGAAGCTTGCAAGGAGGTGGAAGTTGTCAAGGAAGAACACAAGGGAGTGAAGCTTGCAAGACCATTGGAGACACCTCTCTCCATGCCATCACCATCCTTCCTTTCATTCAAGTAGATAAATCTCCTATCTCTAAGCTTTATTATCCCACTTGAATATGGTTTGCTCGAGACGGATTGTCAACTTAGAGCTCTTTGTGGCTTTAAGAGCAAAAGGGAGATGGTTAGTGGTTGGAAACATCACTCTAGGTTCATGATGGTTGCATGTTTAAAGTTTGATTGCAAGGTTTGGTGTAGAGCTAGATTGCTTGGGTCTAGGAGGATGTTTGGGTGCTTAAGTGAGAATTCCAAGGCTAAACCACTTGGAGGGAATCACCGTGATCAACTTGAAAATGGATGTGAAAACAAAGTGTGGGATCCCAGACTACAAAAAGAGGATCAATTTTGGGAGCTCATGGTTTTTGAAGAACTCCATCAAAGCTTGGAGCTATTGGAGATTCAAGCATTGGTGGATGTTCAAGGATGGATTCAAGCACAAGCCACCTTGATTAGAGCTCCCTATAAGTCCAACTTAAGGACAATAAATAAAAGTGCTAGGTGGGAGACACCCTATCATAGTAACACCTTTTCATTTTTCTCTTTTGTAAATATTGGTAAAATTAGTTTAATTTCATGTTTTATTTGGTTAGTTGAGTTTAATTGAGAGTCTAGTATGTTAAATAAGGTTTTATGGTATTTTGGTAGCTGTTTGGAGGTTTGGAATGCTTGATTTGGTGCAAGAACTTGGAAAAAATTTTGAAAAATAGAGCACCATGACGTATACGCGTGACCCCAAGTTTTTCGACCACTCACGCGTACACGTGACATCCAAATTTTTTAGGGCCAGTACAAAACCAGAGAGTTACGCGTGTAGTGTGCTGAGATTGTGCCTTTAGCACCATTTTGCCCCACACGTACACGTGACCCACGTGTACGCGTCACTTATCTCTCTTCACTCACGCGTGCGTGTCGCCGATGCGTACGCGTCGTAACTCACTTCTGCAACTCACGCGTATGCGTGACACGAAGTGTACGCGTGACCCTGCCTTGTTTCATCACTCTTCTTTTCTTTTCTTCTTTTTATTTCTTTCCTTCTCTGCTCTTCTTTTCTTTTCTTTCCCTCCTTCAACCATCACCCAACACTACCAATCACCATCTATCACCATCTCTTTTAGTTAGTTAGTTAGTTAGTTATTTAGTTAGTTCAATTTTTGTTTAATTTTCTATTTTTCATGATAGGTGTTGGATTATTACTTTTATTTGCTGTTTATTGCTGCTTGTTATTAACTTGATGCTATTTTAGCATAATTGTTGTTAATATTCATTGTTGGATCTCTTTTATTGAGGTTACAATTTGTTACTTAGTTTTGAGTTCTTAATGCTTAACCTTTTTTAATACTAAGTACATGTGACATTGCCTTCAAGCATCCTAACTCTTTTGAATTGAATGTTTTGGCCACCATGCATTCATCATCCATTGTTAGGTAATTGTGTATTATCAATGCATTCTTTTATTAGGTGATGCTTATTTATGATTGATCCTTATTTACATCACCTATTTCATGCATTGAGATTGTGGAATTGTGAAATTGGATCGAAAGCTTACCTAGTGACATATTTTTTAGCTTTGTAAAGCTTTGTGGACCATGTTTGCTATGTGATTGATTTTAATTTCTATCTTCTTTTTCCTAAGTTTTGTAAAACCCAGTTAATTTATGGCTAATTAACTCATAAATTAAAATATATTCTAGGAAGTGATAAATGAAGTTTTTATAGTTTAATGTGATAGAGAAATTCAAAACAAGAATTTCGACATCAATTTTAAAGAAATCGGCCCAAGATTGGGCCAAATGGGCCAAACCGAGCCAACCGGACCCAAGTTGGACCCGAGGGCCCAGCCAAGCCTCATTTATTAAAGGGAGTTCAGAACTCTCTCCCTTAAACAAACACACACACGCAGAAATTAAGAAAGGAAGGGGGGTGGGGGGACATGAAACCCTTGTTCCTATTCACCTTAAGCTTCAATTGATCATAACTTTTGATCCAGAGCTCCGATTGACGAGCCGTTTGCGGCCACGCGTCGGGCTTATCGAGCTCTTCAATTCTATTCAAATAAAACTGTAAGTAAATTGCATTTGCTTAGCTCCATTTCTGCTGGTATAGTCATTTCGGGTTTAAGGTTTGAGGAACTCAATTCCTTGATGATTTTCATGTTTTAGGGATTCACTAGACTTGATTCCTTGTGGGTATTGCTCAAGGATCAGTGGGTAAAGGTAAGGAAACTCCAAACCCTTGTAGTTGTCCAATTTCATGTGCCCTAGTGTTAAAATTGTTCAATTGTATGAACTAGTTGAGTTTATGTTGAATTAGAGTTGAAATTATCAAATTGGAGCTTGATTGAAGTCTTGGAAAGGCTTGGAGTGGACTTTTGGTGCTGGAAGATCCATTTGAAAGGTGTTGGAGCCTTGAAGGCTTGAGGAAAGTGAAATTGAAAGTGTTCCAGGTTGAGTGGAGAATCGGCCAAGGTATGGTTTCGGTTTCCTGTATCTAAAATGTAATGTGGTGTGAAAACTTAGGCTAGCGACCCATATGATAGGAATTGAATTTGTGATGATGGTTAATTGGTTGTTGAAATTGTTATATGATTATGTGATTATTGGTTTGAGATGAGTATTTGAGTAGTGGTTGGGTAATTATGAATGATAATAATTGTTGGTACAATATGTGAAAGTTGTATGTGATGTGGGTTTATGTGCTTGATGGATGATAATGGTGAGACTCTGTTGATGGACATGAGTTGAATGGGTTGAGGTGGATTGCATTATTATGTATGTGGTTATTGATTTTGGAGTTTTGATGAGATATGATATGCAAGATATATATGCCTTGGTGTATGTTTGATGGTTAGTGAAATATAGTGTTTTGTAGGTTATTGAAATATGAATGTTGAATGTGTGTTGAGATTGAATTATTGAGTTGTGGATTGGTTTGAGAAGTTGGAATATGCTTAATGTGAATGGTTGATTTTTTATTGGTGTAAAAGGGTGATTTGTGGCACAAAAGGTATGTTATGAAGTATATTGGAACTTGGTTTGGCTTAGGTATGATTTGGAAATGGAATATATAGTTAGACCGAAGATCCTTAAGTTAGTCGCCTATTTACATTTGTTATGGTTTAGTTATGTTTATGCACTTTGATTATAATTTGGAAGTTCTAGGATTGCCTTCGACTTTTCCAGGACATTACATGTTAGATATTTGGGCACTGTTACCATGCTGAGAACCTCCGATTCTCACCCATACGGATTTTGTGGTTTTCAGATGCAGGACGTGAGGCCTCTCGCTGAGGCATGCTGGAGACTTCCTTTTGGCGGAGATCCTTAGTCTTTTGGGTTTTATTTTGATCATATATAATTGTTAGATACTTATATTCTCCACTATATATATATATCTTGTATTACCTCCTCTTAGAGGTTATTTTGGAGAAACAGGATTTGTATGTTGTCTTTTGGGTTGTCTTTTGGGATTTCCTTACTATATATGTATGCATACTGTATGCTCGGACCGGTTAACTTCGCAAGCCGAGTCCCGAGTCTTGATATATGTATTTTGGTACTCTTTGTATATTTCTTCGCTTTAACTCACTCCTTGTCTGTTCGTTTACGTTATCGACCGGAGTGTTGCGCTTTTGACTTAAAACGGTTTTGATTTACCCACTTTTCTTCAAAGGCTCCTAGTTATGAACATTTTTGCAATACTATACGTACTAAATTTTATTTTAGAGGTCGTAATACCTCGCCACCTCTGTTTTATGACGTAAGCATAAAACTCTGTGTGGTAGGGTGTTACAAGTTTCATAGCACCTATGTGTTCCACCCTTATGTCACCTAAGTGTTGCAAACAAACTTCAATATGTGTCATTGTTTGATGTGTGAGTTCTATATTTCATTTGGTTCACTAAGTTCTCTTGCACATCAACCAATGACCATTCATTATCCAATTCACAATTGCTTGATTTTTGCTTGAATGCTGTAATGCCTTTTTATTGCTTGTTTGGTTGTCTTAACCTACAAGTTTCCTTTGAAGTATTTCAAGCACACTAGATTGAGTGAAGTGCATGCGTCTTTTATGTAACTGTGACATAGTTCTTCAATACTAGGGTGTGAGTTCTAAACCACGCGCAATCTTAGAATTCACACACCTATTTTTCATCAATGTCACACTAATTCACTCACTCAATCCTAGAAATTTACCTCATTCCAATAATTTACGCTTCCTTGCTTTTGTATTTTCTCATATTACTGTGTTATTTTCTATTTTTCATGGGTGAGTCATCATAAGCAAAAAAAAAATGGAAGCGAAAGAAAGAACACGCAGCAGCCGGTTGATCCACCAGCTGAAGGTGGCAATTTGGAAAGTCGCCACACCCCCTTGCTCATCTCTGAATGCATCGAGGATTGTGCAAACTTTTAAGTGTGGGGAGGTCGTCCGACCGATCGGCGTTTTTGGGTGACAAATTTCTAATCCCAACACTTTTGCATTTCATTCTTAGGTCTTTTAGGATTTTTAGTTGCATTTTCTTATTTTGCATATATATAATAAGCTTAGTCAAATTAATTAAATTTTTCGAGGATTTTATCTATAGGACACCCCAATTGAGTTAAGTAAAATTTTTTTTTAGAACTTGCTTGAATTATATATATTGTGGAACATGTTTTTGAGCTAAGAACACATAAGCATGTGAATTTTGAGCCCAATTGTGTGGTTACATCATATAACCACTTATTTCCATTCTTGTGTGTATTATTCTCTCTCTATAATTATAATCCTTGATTTGTTTGATTCTTTATGTCCATTATTTCGTGTATGAATGCATTTATATGATTGAGCCCTTTATTTCATTTGAGCTCACTTACCCAAATAGCCTTACCTTTTATTTACCATTGTTAGCCCACTTTGAGCCTATGCTAAACTCCTTTTGTTCTTAATTTTAGCACACTACGAGCCTTAAGGTGAAAAATAATAAATGTCCCTTGTTTGGATCATTGATTAGCTTAGGCTAGTGAGAGTGTTCATCATTTAATTGTGGGAAAGTTGGGAACATTGGGTAGAGATAAAGTGTATTTTTATATTTTTGTCAAAATTTTGGGAATTGGGTACATACTCATGCATTAAATGTTTAAACCATATGCATTGGTATCTTTGTATATAATTCATCAAAAAGAAAAAAAAAAGAGAAAAACAAAAGAAAAAAATGTAGAAAAAAAAATATATATATATATATATAAAGAAAAAAATAAAAAAAAAGAAATAAAAAAGGGACAAAATGCACCAAAGTGAAGTTCAATAATAATCAATGCATATGGGTTGTGATAAAAAAGAGAATGCGTGAGTGTATGAAAAAGTGAGAATTATAGGTAGTTAGGTTTGTTTAGAATTTTATAGGTTGTTATATAGGTTAGGTGGGAAGTTTAAATTAATCAAAGATTCAAATTTCTTGTCCACTAATCAAATACAATCCTACCTTTATCCTAGCCCATTACAACCTATGGATAAGACCTCATGATATTTATATGCATGCATGGAATAATTGTTAATTGTTAGATAAAAAACAAATCTTGGAAAGCATGATTAGGGGAGAATTGAGTGAATCAACCCTATACACTTGAGTGACTAGAGCGGATACACATCCGGTGAGGGTTCGATTGCTCAATTACATGTTTTCACCTATTATCATCTCTTTTCTTCCAAGTTTGTAAACTATTTTTAATAACTCAATTCAATTGTAGGTTTGACATGGTTGTTAATACCTTTATCCCTCATATGCATATATGCTTTCTTGGAAGTTGATTTATTTTGACCAAGTAGTTGTATTCATTTAGATAGATGGTATGTAGGCAGATTGCATATAGATAGTTTACATTGAATAAATGTCGATCCCCTTTGTCTCTTTCTTGAGTTTAGCGTGAGGAAATGCTTAGTTTAAGTGTGGGGAGGTTTGATAAACCCCAAATTTGTGGTTTATCTTGTGCTTAATTTGGGAGATTTTATCAACTTATCTCACATTTATTCAATGAAATAGCATGGTTTTGTCATTCTCCCTAAATTTGTGCCTAAGAGTGAAAACATACTTTTTAGGCTTTAAAATAGCTAAATTTAATTCACCTTAATTCCATTCGATGCCTTGATATGTTTGTTGAGTGATTTCAGATTCATAAGGCAAGTATTGGATGGAAGAAGTGAAGAGAAAAGCATGAAAAGCGGATAATTCATGAAGAAATGAGCATTTGGAGAATTGAAGGCCACGCGCACGCGTCACTCACGCGTACACGTGAGAAGAGATTTTCAGGCCACGAGCACGTGTCACCCACGCGCATGCGTGAGAAGGAATTTTGCAAGCAATGCGCATGCGTCGTCTACACGCGCACGTGACAAGCGGCACGTGACCTCATTAAAGTGAATTCGCTGGGGGCGATTTCTGAGCTTTCCAGGCCCAAATCCAACTCGTTTCTGAGGCTATTTCATGCATAATTGAAAATTGGACAAGGGGGGAGCAATTAGATTAGCTTAGGATCATGTAGGTTAGTTTTCTAGAGAGAGAAGCTCCCTCTTCTTTCTAGAATTAGGGTTCTTAGGTTAATTTTCCTCTTAGATTTAGGTTTAATTCTTGTTTTCATCTAGTTTTCTTTACAATTTCTTGTTCCTACATCTTTATTCTTCTTAGTTTTCTTGTTAATTTTCCTTTTATGTCACTTTTATGTTTATGAGCATTTTTGTTAATTTTCCGTTTCCTTTAATGCAATTTTTATGTTTTATGTTCTTTTAATGCTTTCTTGAGTTGTTGTTGTTAATTTCTTACATTGGGTAGTTGTAGATTTTACTATTTCTTGTAATTTACCATGCTTTTCTTTTATGCCTTCCAAGTGTTTGACAAAATGCTTGGTTGGATGTTAGAGTAGTTCTTGAGAATTCTTGGCTTGGAAAGAGAAATTGGACAATCTTGAGACATTAATACCTAATTTAGATTGGTGATCTAGAGTTGTTAGTTAATATTATTTCCATTGACTCTAATCTCCTGCTAATTTAATTAATAAGTTGATTAGGACTTATGGATTGAGATTAACTAGTCTTATTTGACTTTCTCTCAAGTGAAGATAACATTATACCTTCTTCCTATGTTGGAAATGACTAAATAGGATTAGCTCTTGTTAATCATTGTATGATTAATGACTAGGATAGAAAGCCTAGATTCTCAATCCTTGCCATGAATCTCTCTCTTTAGTTATTGCTTTCTTTAGTTGCTTGCTTTACTTTTGTTGCCTTTTTAATTTCTTATTTTACTAACCCAACCCCCCTTGTATCTTATAACCAATAATTGAGCACTCGATTGCGATTCCTAGGGAGAACAACCCGGGACTAATACTCTCGGTTATTTTTATTGGGTTGGACTTGTGACAACCAAAAATTAAACTTTGATTGAGCATTACTTGTCGGTTTGGAACTATACTTACAATGAAGTTTTTTCCACTAACCGAGAAGAAATTTCTAACCAACGGTTTTGCTCTTTCACCCGCTTACTGTGGTTGCAAGGATAGTGGTTTAATCCCGATTGCGTGTTCCGAGCAAGGATGGTGGTTTAATCCCGCTTGTTTATGGAACCTATGAATAAGGATAGTGGTTTAATCCCGCTTATCCGAGTCAGGTCTGGCAACATAACCGACGTGTGAGCTCATGGCCAGTAGGACAGGCATGCATCATTTGCATCTATGTGACATTGATTGGGTGTGTTTATTGTATATGTGGTTTGCCTATGTGAATAATTATGTTTAACTGCTAATTGCTATACTTGATGTAACTGCTTTGATTGTGTTTGAACCTCCTTACTTGTATTTGTCACTGAAATTGGTTGGATTGTGGTGGATTGGATGTTGATTGAGTTGTTTGGTCCTGAGACCGTGTTTGATTATATGATGGGACTGAGGCTGTGGCTGGTATGTGTTTGAGGTCTAGTTCTGTATGGAAAATCAAACTAGTTCAACATAGACTTAATGAACCTATTCTTGGAACAGGTTGGTCATTCATACTGTCTAGGAAAATTTTTAAGATTTTACAAGAAAGGAAAAAGGTTTTGGGATTTGAAGGAGTTAACCAAGTTCTCTTTAGAAAGGGATTTTTAGATTTTTGAAAGTGAACTTTTGATTTTTGAAAAGACACGTAAGACGAGCAATGATCACTATATTTTAAAAATAGTTTTAATTTTACGTATCTTATTATGGCAATTCTGTAACCCTATAGTGAGAACCAGCGAGGACGATGTTCTCACTCCCCTACAGGTCTTTTCTTTTTCAGGATATGGACAACGAAGTTTGGAAGAGCTACTTTTCTGTTTACACGATATTTTTGTATTGTTTTAATATTTATGTTTCCCTCGCCTTTAACTTTGCAAGTTCTGTAAGAGGGATAGGATTTTGGTATGAAATGCTTGTAAAGTAATAATATGTATATATATATTCTTCGTAAGTATTGTAATTTGTATTGTAAGTATGGATTTATGTTTTCAAGAATATGGTCTTTGAAAAATACGGTTTAAAGTTTTAAACAGGCTCCTATTTTAGTATTAAGTATTTTAAGAGTCGTCGTAATACCCGAGCTATCAGAGTGGCGCAGCCGGAAGTGTGACATTTTGATAGTTAGGGTGTTACAGTAATCATTCAACTAAGTTTTCAACCATAATAATTGAGATAAACATGAAGAGACTGCAATGTACTCAGCTTCAGCAGTGGATAGGGCAACAATTGCTTGCTTCTTTCTTGACCACACATTGAGTGATTTTCCAAGAAAGCAAATGTCACTAGAGCTTCTTCTATAAACTCTATCCCCAATAAAATCTGCATTGCAATAATCCACTAATTGAAAGGAATTAGTTTTCAGATACTATAAATCATAATAAGTGGTACCATGCACATATCGGATGATTCTCTTCACTGTTGAGAGATGAGATTCCTTAGGCTTTTATTAGAATCCTGAGCACACTCCAACACTTTGAATGATATATGACGTTGAGGATGTAAGATACATTAAAGAGCCATCATTCCTCTATATCTAGTTTCATCTACATTTCTAGCACGCTCATCTTTGTCTAGCTTGATGTTTGGATGCATAGGAGTTCCCATTAGTTTAGCACATTCCAATCTAAACTTCTTGACAAGTTCCTTGGCATATTTTTCTTGATGAACAAAGATGTCATCAACAGTTTATTTAATTTAAAAGCCTAGAAAGAAAGAGATCTCTCCCATCATGCTCATATCAAATTCGCTAGTCATAAACTTAGCAAAATCTACACATAAATCTTCATTAGAAGAACCAAAAATGATATCATCAACATAAACTTGCAAAAGAATGAAATGATTATTGAAATTTTTAATAAATAAAGTGATATCGGTGGCTCCTCTTTGAAAATCATTTTTAAGTAAGAATGAGCTAAACCTTGCATACCAAGCTCAAGGAGCTTATCTCAAACCATATAAGGTTTTAGCAAGTTTGAAAACATAATTTGAAAAAGTTTTATTTTCAAATCCGGGAGGTTGAGCCACATAGACCTCTCTATCTATTATTCCATTTGAAATAAGTTGAAGCCACAATGAGCCGCATAGGCTAAGAGCAATCTAATGGCTTCCATTCGTGCTACAGGTGCAAATGATTCATTAAAATTAATTCCCTCTTCTTGATCATAACCTTGAGCAACAAGTCTTGCTTTGTTTCGAATAATGCTTCCATCTTCACTCAATTTATTTCTAAAAATCCATTTTGTACCAATGACTTTCTTTCCATTCGAATCAGGAACAAAGGTCTAGACTTGATTCTTTCAAATTGTTGCAGTTCTTCCTCCGTAGCCTTTACCTAAGATGGATCAGCAAGTATTTCTTGGACATTTTGAGGTTCAATCTTTGAGATGAGAGCTACATTATTTGATTCAGCTATTTTCAAAGATGATCTTGTAGTTACACCGTTGGAGCGATCACCAATGATGAATTCATCTGGATAGCTTTTCAAAAACTTCCATTCTCTATGCCTTTTTGTTTGAGTTGATGATTCAGTTTTATCTTGATCAGCATTTGCCTCAACTTCAAGATTAGAGGTTGTGACAGGAGATAATTCTAAGTTGTTTCCTGCAATATTGTTATTCTTAATGCTTTTAGGTGCAACTTCTTGTGAATTTGAATTGGATTGATCTATCTCAGCTGTCTTTGTCACTTCAACTCCAATTTCTGGACTATCTTCAATATAAACAATAGAAAAATTATTAGATTCACAAAATGTGACATGCATAATCTCCTCCACAGTCTTAGAATTCTTGTTATAAACTCTATAAGTCTTGCTATTAGTGGAGTAACCAAGAAAAACACCCTCATGTATCTTTGGATCAAATTTTTTCAAATTGTCTTTCAAGTTCAATATAAAAACTTGCATCTAAACACATGAAAATATTTGAGGTTGGGAAGGTGTCCTTTCCAAAATTTATAAGGTGTTTTCTTCAAAAACTTTCTTATGATTGTTCTACTTAAATTGTAATAAAATGTATTTACAGCTTCAGTCCATAAGAACTTTAGAACATCATATTCACATAACATAGCTCTAGCCATTTCTTGTAAACTTCTATTTCTCTTTTCCACAACACCATTTTGTTGGGGTGTTCTAGAACAAGAGAAGTTGTGTGATATGCCTAGTTCATCACAAAATGATTCAAAATATTGATTTTCAAATTCTTTATCATGATCACATCTTCCTTAGATTTGAAAGATAAAAAAAGATCAAGATACAACAATTTCAATGGCTTTTTAGTTGAAACCTCTTCCTTAGATTTGAAAGATATTTTTGTTTGTTTACCCATTTGACAAGCATCACAAATGATGTCCTTATCAAACTTAATGTTAGGAAGGCCTCTAACTAAGTTTCTTTTAACAAGTTTAGAGATTTGAAACATGCTAGCATGTTTTAATCTCTTATGTCAAATCCATGTTTTTTTATTCCATTGAAGAAAAATAAGTTACATTTTGAATCTTAATATCATCTAGAGTAAGACCACAGACATTGTCACATCTCTTTGCAACAAACAAAACAACCCCTGCTATTTCATCTATGACCCTACAATCTAACTTCTTAAAAGTTACCGCATAACCTATATCACACTATTGACTTATGCTTAGGAGATTATGCTTGAACCCATCTACTAAGAAAATATTATCTATGCAAGTTAATAAATCTTTGCCAATCTTACCAATGGCAATTATTTTACGTTTACCATTATCGTTGAAAGTCACAAATCCTCCATCATACTTGTTTAGTTTGATGAAGAATATAGACTTTTTGGTCATATGCCTTAAACATCCGCTATCAAGATATCATAAGTCTTTCTTCCTTGTGGATGCAAGGCAAACCTACATATTCTTCAAATCCATTTGGATCATCTTATGTGAAATCTTCTTAGTTTTCCAAGAGCATTATAATCATAAACAACTTTATATAACTTATTATCACCAAAAAATTTTAGGAAAATGAAGCATTGTTGAGGAATATGACCGTCTCTATTATATTTACAGCAATGGTTCCTATTTGTTAAATTTTGAGACTTGCTGAAAATATTGGGTTTAACATTCTTGGAAGAGGAAGCTTCAGATTTTTTAATATTGTTTAAAAATAGGTTTTCTTTCCTTTTTGAATCCAAGTCCAAATTTTTCAAAATCTGATCTTTGACAATAAAGTATTTTTGTCAAGATTTTGTGTGCCTTGAACAAATTTCGCTAAATCTTCATTCTTAATTTTCTCATGCAATCTCTCATTTTCAACAACTAGATCAATTAATACTGACCAAATGCTTGAGTTTGAATTTGTTCAATTCACCTCTTAAAGCTTCATTTTCTTATTTCAAAGAGTTATCATTATAATCTTCAGTAGCCTTCAATTTTTATAATAAAAATCTATTTTCTGTTTTCAATGCCTCATTTTCTTTCTTGCATTTAGCATATTTACCAAACATTTTTTTAATTCACAGTTAAATCATCAATAATAGCATGCAATTCGTTAATGGATAAATCAGAAAAATCTACCTCATTTGTGTCTTCATGATCAGCCATCAAACACATATAAGCTTTGTAACGACCAAACTTATAACATGTCATGATCATACTAAAAGTACGATGTTACTGACCTATTTTTCTTTATTATCTATTTAAAATTAAAGGAAAACAAGTTAGTAACATCTTACTTTTAGTACGATCATGACGTGCTAGAAGTTGGGTTACTACAAGTTTCTTAATCTGAATATTCTTCATCTTCAAAATCAAATTCATTCTCCAAATCCTCCAAGTTGCAATCATCACCTTTTTTTCATCCTTCCCTAACTTTTCGCTTTTCTTCATTTGAGGATAGTCAAACTTGTAGTGAATGGGCTCCTTGCAATAGTGACAAGTAAACTTGGATTGATCCTTTTTGAAATCTTTGGATAAAGTAGCTCATTTTCCTTTGCCTTTATATCTCATTAATCTCCTCAATTTTCTTGCAAAGAACACCATGTCATCATCTGATATGCTGTCATCAGATTCCTCTTCTTTGATCATCATTCTTGACTTCAATGCTACACTTTTTTTTTGTTATCTCTATCTTGAGACATGTAAGTAGCTTCATAGACTAGCAGCTTGCCTCTTAGCTCATCATAGGTGATTTTTATCAAATCATTTCTCTCGAAAATAGCTATGATTTTACTTTCCATTTCTTAGTGAGACTCCTCAAAGTCCTCCTCACTAGAGTTTCTTCGTTATAGCCTTTTCCCACAGCATCCAGATTTTTTATGATTATTGAGAACCTCTTGAACATCTTATCAATGTTTTCACCTCCTTCATGAAGAACATCTTGTACTCCTTCATCAGCATGTCTCACTACAAGAAAAATGTTGTATACTGTTTGATTTACCATCGGATTTAGCGGTGGAGGTTGGCGACAGATATACCGAAAGATTTGGCAATAAATTCGTCAGATAAAAAGTTACCGTAGGATTTGGTTTTCTGATGGTAAATTCGCAGGTAATAATTGGAGAAAAAAAAAGAAAATTTGCTGCGAACATTACCATTGGATTTAGGGGTAAAAAATTTGATGGTAAGGTAATTAAATGAAATGTGCTGTTTTGATCACTGGCTATGCGTTATCGGAAAATTTTTCCGATGGTAAATCCTCCAATAAAATTGTCCCTCACTTCTCTCCCCTTTCTCTTTCTCTCTCGCTGTCAGCCCCCATCGTCGCCTCAACGTTGCCGCATCCTACATCGTGCTCGTTCAACAGAATCGGCATCTCATACTCCACGCTTGTTCAACACTGTCGTGGCCTCCTCCAATCATTCTTCCCTCATCTTCACCGCGTCTAAAAAAAATTGTCAACACCACCAGCAGAACCGTTACAGCCTCGTCATTCCTTCCTTCCATCATTGCCACCTCTCGTTTGTCGTCACCTTGTGTATTAAGTCCCTTTCTCTTATTAGTTTCTTTTGAATTATTTTTCAACATTTGGGGGGTTTAGAGTTTGTTTAGTTGTTTGATTTTTTTGAAATTATTAATCTTCTGAGTTTGTATCTCTGTTGTTTTTTTAATTTAATTTAATTTGTGTGTGTATTGCAAGAATTCATGGTAAAAACATGTAAAGGTTCGGTTTCTGTGATTATTTGTGGGGATCAAGAAAAGCTAGCTTTGTGAAAATAAGTAAAGGTTCAGTTTACTATTTCAGTTTCTGTGCTTGTTTTATATTTTTTTTCTAATTGTTTTTAGTTTTGTGAAGTTTATTTTCATTTTAAACTTGAGGAAAAATGCCTTCTCTTTTTTTTTGGATAGAAATGTTTTGAGGGATTGGAAGAAAATTAAAGCAAGGTATTTGTATTGGGGGAATATGTTTGAGAATTGTGAAGTTTTGAAAAATAAAGCAGGGTCTTTATGCAGATGTATCTTGTTTCTAGGGTCTATTGTTCTGCCTAGAAGTTGCTTCTTTGTTGTTTCATAACTTCTACATTTATTACTTTATTCTCTCTGTCATGAGGTCAGTATTATTAATTTCTATCTGATGCTCTTCAATTATTAATTTTTATCTGACTTTTGATGCATTTTCACTTTCATGAAATATTAATTTATTATAAACAAGTTTTATATCTTTGCTATTGACTTGCTTAAGAGTTATTGCAGTTGGAAGCCGATGTGATTTCGTTGGACGACCCATTGTTATGTGTGGATGATCTTGTAGACCAAGGTGAAGAAGTTTTTTATTTCTTTGGGCATGTAGATCATCATTTATTTGTATTTTGTCTTAGAATAAAGATTTAGTTTCTCACAGTGGACCTTGAGAACATATTCCTCCATTGTTTTCACTGCAAAAATACGTTAGCAATTGTTGTCATGCACTAAAACTAGTAAATGAATACATCTATAGCATCTCAATGTAAAGGAACTTAGTATAAGAAATTATAAAATTTTGAATTTTGTTAGTTTAGAAATTATTAAATTTAAATATTTAAAATTATATATTAAATTATATATTAAATCTTTGCCCCAAGCTGTGAAGCTTGACTCCTTGAAACCGGGCTCTAATACCAATTGATGGTAATGCTAGAACTTGAGAAGGAGGTTGAATCATGTTAGTTTCAAAAACTAAGTTCTTTAAGCTGTTTTCGTGGAAGCTGACGTTGCAAGAGATTTTTTACGTTTTGTCTCTAAAACCATAATAGAACAGAGCAGAGAAGGAGGAAATCACACAAGCATATATCCTGGTTCGGTTTTCATGTGCAATGAAACCTACATCTAATCTCCACCACAACCATAGTGGACTTTCAACTATAATTAAACCGATTACATGCACCAATACCAATTAATTATAACATATTTCATTTAGTATCTACCACTACGCTTCTAACCAAACCTAGTAACCACCAAGTGTTATCCCAATCTTGGAAAAGGGGAACCCAACCTAGTTCAATAGCCACCAAGTGCTATTCCAACTTGACAAGGGAAATTAATCCTAGTTCAACAATAACTAAATACTCAAAAAAATTCTTTTGACTTTTTCAATGTATCTTTCTTGCCTCTTTTCTCTCATGGTTTTTTAATTTTTTTTACCTCACCATGATTTACCTTTTTTTCAATTATAGAAAGATAATTATCAGATAGCCATAACAATAAAATCTAAAATGAAGCACAAAAATAAAGAAAAATATTTCTATAGACTGCAGCATGTATGAGATGATGCTCTAAATTGTTTACTCTATTTTCTTTGCTTTCAAATACTGTTGTGAGACTAACTATATAGTGTGAGGCTAGCTCTTCAATTTTGCTTCACCGCCTCTGTATTTTTTTATTCTGCCTGTTATCCCATTTTTCTTTCTGTGTGCCCTTCTTTTCATTTTGCTTCAATAATCTGCACCGTTGAGTCAAGCATAAGCTCCAAGTTTTATTTTCAGCCTTTGATTTGAATTAGAAAAAATAATCTCCAATTTATTCTTCTTTCTCGAATGGATGTAGCAGAAAATTGGTAGCCTCAACAAGCTCACTTTTGCATGCATAAGAATGGTAACATAGCTGCTACACCTTGCTTCTGATCCAATGCAGACTTTGATTTGTCTTAGGCTTCATTGTTTGACTTTTCCTTCCTTTCTCTTTTGATGCTAACATTTCGATATCTCTTTTTCATTCTAGCTTAAACCAATTCTGAAGCTTTCTTCTTTGACATGATGAATCCTTGTTTGCCTTGGTTAGAGATAAGCAACCATTGGTCTAAAGGCATGATCAAGCTGATTTTAGCTCATCATTTTTAGTATGGGGCTTGTGAGTATGGTGGTTGATGACTATATTGTGGAGAGGGTTCATAGGCATATGGTGGTGGATGTTGATAATCACAAGGAGGTCCACCATACCCATTAGATTGGTATGCGTCTTGGAATGACTCTTGCTCATAGCACAATTGGGAAGGTTATTGCCAAAAAGGTTGATCAAATCCTTGAGGCTCCTCCCATCTTTGATTGTTCCAATCCTTGATGCATGTTGTCATTGTAGTTTCCATTCCCTACAACATAGTTGTAACCACACATAGCCAAAAAGGTGAGAATTCATGGTGAAAAGGGAAAACAAAACAAAAGCTAACAAGAAACAAAGAAAGCAAAGTCCTACAACTAGCAAAACTAACAAACAAACCAAAAATCAAGCTATTCACAATATTGACATATATACAATAACCAATAACAAGCACACATTGCAACTCCCCGAAAACGGTGCTAAAAACTTGAAAGAGCAAAACTATCGGTTAAGAATTTCTTCTCGGTTAGAAGAGATAACTTCATTACAAGTATAGTTCCAAACCGACAAGTAATGCTCAATCAAAGTTTAATTTTGGTTGTCACGAGTCCAACCCAATAAAAATAACCGAGAGTATTAGTCCCGGGTCGTTCTCCCCAGGAATTGCAATCGAGTGCCTAATTATTGGTTATGAGTTAACAGGGGCTGGGTTGATAAAAGGGCAAGAAATTAAAAAGGCAATAAAAGTAAAGTAAACAATTAAAGAAAGCAAGTAATAAAGAGAGACATTCATGGCAAGGATTGAGAATATAGGCTTTCTATCCTAGTCATTAACTATCATACAATAATTCACAAGAGCTAATCCTATTCAGTCATCTCCAACATTGGAAAAAGGTATAATGTTATCTTCACATGAGAGAAAGTCAAATAAGACTAGTTAATCTCAATCCAAAAGTCCTAATCAACTCACTAATTGAATTAGCAAGAAATTAGAGTCAATGGAAATAATATTAACTAACAACTCTATATCACCAACATGAGTTGGGTAATAATGACTCAAGATTGTCCAATTTCTCTTTCCAAGCCAAGAATGCTCAAAAACTACTCTAACATCCTACCAAGCATTTTGTCAAATACTTGGAAGGCATAAGATAAAAGCATGGTAAATTGCAAGGAAGAATAAAATCTACAACTACCCAATGCACGAAAAGTAAGATTAACAACTCAATTAAACAATAAAGGAACATAAAACATAAATTGCATTAAAAGAAAATCCAAATCCAACAAGAGCTCATAAACATAAAAGAGGCTCAAGGGGAAATTAACAAGAAAACTAAGAAGAACAAAGATATAAGAACAAGAAATTGTAAAGAAAACAAGATGAAAACAAGAATTAAAACCTAAATTAAAGAGAGTTTAACCTATTTCTAACCTAATTCTAGAGAGAAGGAGTTTCTCTCTCTAGAAAACTAACTAAAGTATGATCCTACCTAATCTAATTGCTCCCCTCTTTGACCCATCTTGAATTCTGCATGAAATAGTCTCAGAAATGAGTTGGATTTGGGCTTGGGAAGCTCAGAAATTGCCCCCAGCGAATTCACTTTAATGAGGTCACGTGATGCTTGTGACACGTACGCATGTGTCACGCGTACGCCTCGTCTGGCTTTTTCTTGACATGCGTACGCGTCGCCTGGACGACCTGCTCTTCACACGTGCACGTCCGTCACGCATGCGCGTCGCTCTAAATACTTCAAATGCTTATTTCTTCATGAATTCTCCACTTTGCATGCTTTTCTCTTCACCTCTTCCATCCAATACTTGCCTTATGAACCTGAAATCACTCAACAAATATATCAAGGCATCAAATGGAATTAAAATGAATTAAATTTAGCTATTTAAAGGTCTAAAAATCATGTTTTCACACTTAAGCACAAATTTAGGGAGAATTATAAAACCATGCTATTTCATTGAATAAATGTGAGATAAGTTGATAAAATCTCCTAAATTAAGCACAAGATAAACTACAAAATTGGGGTTTATCAATTTTCATTGGGTTGAACCTTTGATTGTGAGCATTGTAGAATGTTTGTTGATGCTCTAAGCTATGGGCTTGTATGCTTCTTGGTTTTGCACCTACTAGACTAATTAAACTTGCTAGCACATATTTGGGCTTTTAAACCAATAATAAATGTTTGTCATCATATATCACTATATCAAAATCAATTCTAACTCAACAATAAGTAATCTTGTTGAGATCATTAGCTTCAGATATGACGATGCTCATGATCTCCCATTGCTTGGTAAGACTTCTTAAGATTTTCTTAATAAGTTCTACTTCAGATAAGTGTTTTTCCATTGCATCATGGTTACTAATGATTATGGAGAATCTTTCAAGCAAAGCATCAATTGATTCATTTTCCATCATGAACAACATTTTATATTCCTTCATAAGCTTGTTAATACGAGTTTCTCAAACTTGTTCAGTTCCTTCATGAGTGAGCAGCAACTTGTCCCATATCTCCTTTGCGGTTTTGCACCTTGAGACTTTTTTAAATTCTTCAAAGCTAATAGCACAATGTATCATATTGATAGCTTTGGCGTTAGCTCCACTTTCTTCTTTTCTTTAGTCATCCATTCAGAATCTTCCTTTGGAACAACATTGCCTTCGATGTTGCATTTGGTATGAATATCTGAGCAATTCACAATGATCTTTCATATGTTGTAATTAGTTGATTGCATGAAAATTTTTTCCAATAAGAATAGTTGGTTCTATTGAAGAAAAGAGGTTTATAATATGATTGTCCTTTGGTCAATGTGTAAGTCACAAAGGTTTCCATGGATCTTTTACTCCAAGCTATTAAGCTTGCCCCTTGAACCTAAACTCTGATGTCAATTGAAGGTTTTCAAGTGAGTTAAGAATGGGGGTGAATCAAGAAAACATAAGTGATAAATACTTTTTCAGATTATAAAGCAAAAATGATAAATAAGAGATTATTTTCATTTTTGTCTCGTCCCACGGTAGGAGAATAAAACAAAAATATAAGTTGCAGATTTTGGGGAAAAAGAAGAGTAACACCACGATATATCATGGTTCAACCATGAAGTGCAACGTGACCTACGTCCAGTCTCCACCACAACAATGATAGAATTTTCACTATAATCAAGATTGATTACAAATACAATTTCCAAGAAACTTACACTCTTGTAAACCACCTAAGCTACCCCAAGCTTAGTAAATCGCCTAACTGCTAACCCCACCTAGTTAAAAGGAGCCAAGTGCACTCTAATCCAACACACTTTCGAAATCAAAACTCTCAATCAAAGGTTAAATGGCTTTTGTATGCACTACTTTCTTTGTCTTTTATATCTCTCAAAGTAAGTTTGAATCTAGACAAAAAAGAAGTAAGAACACACTCAAAAACAAGGAAAACAATGGCTGTTTTTTATAGTCTTCAATATGCACGAAAGTAGTTGCCTTCATCCTTGACGATTCATCAATATATAGAGTTTCATATCTCTTCTTTATTGTAGGAATAATTTTCCTTTTACATCAACTAGATGTTGTACTATTTATGTTTGAGGCTATTGGCATTGAATGAGAATACATTCCTTGTTTAGCTTGATAAAAAAGTAGCAGTTATTCAATCCATATATGAAGTGATTCTTGCTTATAAAGAATCAATCATGTGTTGTTTTTACTTGAATCATGGATTACTTGATTGTGATCTTTGATTGCCAATCTATTAATATTTACAATGCTCATAAAGAAAATAAGTATATTAGGATATTATTAATTATGTTTATCATCACAAGGAACCAAATCAATTCCTAACTCAACAGTTTGGTTGAAGTGAAAGGGGTGCATTGTGGGATAGGGTTAGAGTTTGGGACTTCTACTAGGAAGGTGGTGATAGAAGTACGTAGGTTGGGGTGGTGGTGAGTTAGAAATTATGGGTAGAGTAAGGACAAAATTTGAGGTTTGTTAGATTAGGTTAAAAGGGTAACTTGAGAGTTTTTTTTTTTTTAGGGTTTCGATAGTTTTTGTCTACTAGAGACAATCTTTCATGAATACACGTTAGTTTTAATTTTTGTATGGTAAGATTTTTCAACGTTATAATCTTTTACGATCAGTTTTAATACTTTAGTCTAGATATCGTTATAACTATAGGGTTCATTTCAAAACTACTAATAATTTTTCTATATATAAGAGAGTAATAGCGAATACTATTTTGCTCTAAAAAAAACAAATAGTACAACACTCTCTAAATATTAACTTGTTAGAATAGGTAAGAAATTGAATGTGAAATAAAAAATAAAATGCCTTAAACCCTAAATAATAAGTCCTAAAACTGAAATATTAATATAAAATATAATGAATAAAGAGTTAAAATTTATAATTATAAGAAATATAGCACTAGTTACTTAGTAAAAAATACTTAAGAATTAGCTGAGAATGATACAATGTATCTAAAAAGATTTTGTGGGTAAATCATATTTTTAAATTTATTGACTTCTAATATTACTAAATTATCCTATTTTAACTTTCGTTTTCAAAATGTCTTTATATAAATCGATGTAACTTAAAACGATTTATCAGAGAATTGTAGTAGGAAAATGACATTTTAAAGTAAATTGATTTACTATTACTAAGTAAATCATTTTAACTTAAATTGACTTAGTAGGAAAAAGATGTTTTAAAGTAATTCAGTTTATCTTAAATTGATTTACTAGGGCTACAAAACGTGGATAAATCAACTTAAGTTAAACTGATTTACTAGGAGGACAAACATCTATATAAATCATTGTATGATAAAACGGTTTACCTTGAGGAGAGGTTATATAATTAGCTTTTACTCACTTCGATTTATCATTCGAAGCTCTCTACTCTAACTTCCTTCAAAGAATCCAGCGAGGACCAAAGACAATCTGACGAGTGAAGTATTGGTGATGGAAAATAGGGATTAAAGGGATCGTCTCTACCAATTGGATAATATTTCTCATGTTGTTGGACGTATACACGAATGGGTTAATATTTAAAATTTGTAGTGAAATCATATTAGATTAAAAGTTAATTATTAACGAATAAATGATTATGATTACGTTGATGTAGATATAGATAAGACTAGATAGAGTATGATTTGTGGTGTATGTTATACACAGTTATTGGTCTTGATAGATTTGTTATAGATAAGGGTGAATTTGTCTTATATTAGTTTAGAGTTGTTATAGATGATGTATACTTTGAATTAGAATTTGTAATTAAATTAGTATTTATCTAATTAGATTAGTTCTTAAATTTAATGGTTGAATGAAATAATTTTTTATAGTTTGAATGTTTGTTGTAATTAGTTACATATGACATATAGATTGTGAAAAAATTATTGTGTGATGTAGCTAACTCATTGTATTAAGACCATTAGGAGGCAATAGGATATACCTTTCCATGACTATGTCATTCCCTACTTGTAGGTTGCGGGACTATACCACCTAGCTAGACTCAACAACCATTGTTTTAAGCTTTGAGCCACTGATTAGTGAATTCATTGAGAGGTGGTGTCCTAAGATGCTACATTCCATATGTCATCAGTGAGTGCACTATTACACTGCAGAATTTGGCTTACTAGCTCAGGCTTTCGATTGATGGTGAATATGTTAGTGGGTGGCTTACAGATTTTGAGTAGCATATTCCTGGTGGGAGACCAACATGGGTTTGGTTCCAGGAATTTTTTGAGGAGCTTCCTCATACAGAGTACATCGATAAGTTCATTATCGCCTATACATGGTTTTAGGAGAGGTTTGTGGTGCTCCTTTTCGATCCAAGTGAGAAAACTATTAGATTATATGCTCGAGCATACCTCATGATGTTGTTATCCTCTCAGTTGTTCGGAGACAAGTCCAGGGCACGAGCGCATATTAAGTGGTTGCTTTATGTAGTCAGGCTTGAGGATCTAGGGAGATATAATTAGGGTCAGAAACACTTTCATGGCAGTACCAATGCACATGCCAAGTAACCAACTGAAATATCGTACAGCTTGCTAGTCTATTGCAGCTACTTCAATCGTGGATATTTTGGCAATTCCTCACACTGAAATTGCATGGCTATGATACATTGATGTGACCCTTTGCTTGACAACTCATTGTATGACTCCTCCTAATCTCCGTAAATTTGTGCCACTATCTTTTCTTTTGCCAACCAAACTCTCTTATAACTTGGTTTGAGACCATAACTATCTTCTGCTGCATTTTGTAGCACCTTCATCGAGATACTCACATCTATCCTAACCATTAAAAACATGAACAAACATATCATTTAGTGGTCAAGCTGCCTGTGACGCTCGACACATCAGTTGCCAAGTATGTGTGAGGCCTCCCAAGTACCTTTCATTTGTCGATGGGTAATTCGAATCAACCAATTGTAAATTTTCTCAAACTCTTTGCACTTTCCATGGTACTTGATGTAATCTGACTCTAACACATGATACTCAACCCCATAACAGGTGCTATAATTCTTCATACTTAACATAACTTTCTCTTTTCTAGAGAATGATTGACCAAGATAGAACTCGTTTGGATTTGACATATCTTGTGGATCAACACAACCTAAACTATACTCCATGTCCGAAAATTCTTGCTGTGTCAATGCCTCCAACTTCAGCGTTAAAAAAGTGAGGTAGATATTGCTATGTTCAAGAACTTGACTGACCCTCTCACCTTGCTAGAATGTCACTAAAATCCTCATCACTATCATGGTAGGCTCCTCGTCCTCATCATGATCTTGTATAGCATCTTCTCTCTAATTTGCTTCTACAACTTCAACAGTCGGGATGATATTAGGAGTAATCGTCATCACAATTAAAATCTCACCAAATGTACAATTTTCTCTGATGTCATTATCGTAGTTTAAATAAACAACAAAGAATGAGGATGCCACCAACACTACATTCAGCGCAGCCATAGGCCTTGAAGTAAAAGTTCCACCCAAAGAAAAAGATTAAGGATTTGGAATTGATCCTCCAAAAATTCCAACCACATCAACAAGCTTCGCATGCAACTCAGTACCCTTACCTCAGTAACATTTTTATGACAGCAAAACAACACTTGAAGGTCATCATCTTTCTCTGTCACAAAAAGAGTTATACTTCACAAAATCCTTACAGATTGCAATAAGAATCCTATAATACAAATTTTTCACTTGCTTTACTCCATACACCCCAAGCTTCTGTGGTATAGTATTTTGCAATTCTACAAAATCGATAGATTGTCGAACGAAGACTTTAGACGATTGTTCCTTGTAAATCGGTTTAAGTAAGAATGATTTATATAGATTTAGGGACTTTTAGTAAATCGATTTAAGTTAAATTAATTTACACACGTTTTGTAGCCCTAGTAAATCAGTTTAAGACCGAATTAGTTTAAAATGTCATTTTCTTACTAAATAAATTAAATTTAAAATGATTTACTTGGTAAAGGTAAATCAATTTAGCAGTTTACTATGATTCCTTGTTAAGTGTGTGTTTGGATTAAAATTTGTAAATGGGAGTTTGTACAAAATTAATTTTACAAATTTGATTTTAATTAAAAATTGGTTGGTGTTAATATAGTTTATGTTGTTTGTCAACTTTTATATTAAAATGGATTGTAATAAGTTAAATGTTATTTGAATTATATTATTCAAAATTATTTTTAGATAAAAAATTACTGAAAAAGATATGAATGTAAATAATTATTTCATATTATCTTATCATTTTATTTTAAATATTTAAATCAATTCTAATACTCTTTTTTTTAATAGTTTTGGTACTTTTTAGTACTCTTTTAGTTATATTTTTTTTTACTTATGATTCTAATATTACTTTTATGTTAGTTTTTTATTTAATTTATTCTTTTTAATGAAATTAATAGAATCACAATACAAAATAATAAAATAAAAAAATCTCCATATAAGAAAGAAATAACAAGAGCGGTAAAAAAGAAAACTCATGAAAAAAATAACAATAACTCCATAAAAAATAATAACATGCATGAAAGAACATAAAAAAAACACATTATAAAAAAAATAACAAAATTCATCGTATAAACGTTAAGAGGTAGGATTGATAGATAGAAAATAATTTTTTTTTAATATATACATCGTTTTAAGTTACATCAAGTTATATAAAGATATTTTTTGGGATAAGTTGGATTTTCATTGTGTTGGTATTGAGGAAGCAGTAGGACACAAGGGTGGCATTTGGTTTCTATCATCTATTGCTAATGCTTCTTGTGTGGTTATTGACCAAATTGACCAATGTATCACAGTGAAAGTGAGTGTGGGTAACTTAGTTTGGCTTTGTAGTGCAGTGTATGGGAGTCCTCAATTCGAAAAAAGATGTATGCTTTGGGATCATTTGCGTTCTATTAATTCAAGCCATAATGGACCGTGGATGGCCGTTGGTGATTTTAATGAGATTGTGACACCAGATGAGAGTACAGGTGCTTATTTTTCTTCTCACAGAGCTAGTCTATTAGCTACTACTCTAGATGACTGTGAGCTCTTTGATCTTAAAGTGACTGGTAGGAGATATACTTGGTATAGAGCAGTTCAGGCTGGCAGGGACTTGGCTAAAAAGTTGGATAGAGCTCTAGTTAATGAGGCATGGATGACAATATTTCCTGAGGATTATTTTGAAATTCTTAGCAGGCTTCATTCTGATCATTGTCCTATTTTAGTTCGTTGTCATGGTGGCCCCAGAGTGAAAGGTTCTCGTCCTTTTAGGTTTCAAGCTGCGTGGGCAACACATCCTTCTTATAAACATGTTATTAGTAAGGCTTGGAATCAAGAGTTTGGAGGCGTTACTGAAAGGCTTAAGATAGTTCAACAGGCTTCTTTAACTCAAAGATTTTTGGAAATATTTTTATGCGAAAAAATAAGCTAGAATATCAGATTGATCAAATTCAACGGTGTTTGGAGGTTACCGATGTGTTAACTCTGAGAATTAAAGAAGATGAACTGAGGGAAGATTACAATAGGCTTTTATTGCAAGAGGAACTTTTTTGGTACCAGAAATCTAGAGAACAGTGGGTCAAGTATGGGGATAGAAATACTAAATTCTTTCATCTTTAGACTTCGGTGCGTAGAAACCATAATAGAGTACATGGATTATATGTTAGAGATGGGTCTTGGTCTACTGATCCAGATATTCTCCAGGAAGAAGCCCTCTCATTTTTCAAGAATCTCTTTGGTACAACGGAAGAGGTTGAGGTTGATTGTTTAGGCGATGTTCCGATGCCCACTCTAAGCACCGAGGCTTGTGCTAGGTTAATTGACCCTATCTCTTTTGCGGAAGTCAAGTCAGCAGTATTCAGTATGAGCCCTTTTAAGGCTCCTGGTCCAGATGGCTTTCAAGCTTATTTTTTTAAAGAATATTGGGAGATAGTAGGCACTGAGATTTGGAATATTGTCCGGAGTGTTTTTTTGGGAGAGTACTTAAATCCTAGCATCATGGAAACTCTGATTGTGCTTATTCCTAAAATTGATGACCCTACCTTTATGAAGGATTTCAGGCCTATTAGCTTGTGTAATGTTGTTTATAAAATTATCACCAAAGTATTGACTAATCGACTTCGGCCTTTTCTTCCAGATATTGTTAGTCCTTTACAAGGAGGTTTTATTCCGGGTCGTGGTGCTTCTGATAATATTATTGTGGCCCAAGAAATTCTGAATTTCATGAAGCACACAAAATCCAAGAAAGGTACTCTTGCTTTTAAAATTGATCTTGAAAAAGCTTATGATAGGGTGGATTGGAGGTTTTTGGAGAGTACTCTCATTGCTTTTGGTTTTTCTATCATCACTGTTAATTTGATTATGAATTGTGTCCGTGCATCATCTCTTTCTATTATGTGGAATGGGAATAGATTGGATAATTTTGCTCCTAGAAGGGGGCTTAGACAGGGCGATCCAATGTCTCCTTACTTATTTGTGCTTTGTATGGAAAGACTTGCTTGCTATATATCTCATAAGGTGGTCGAGGGTGTGTGGAAACCAGTTTCTGTCACTAGGGGTGGCCCAAAATTTTCTCATTTGATGTTTGCAGATGATTTCTTACTTTTCTGTCAGGCTACAAAAAGTCAGGTCCAAATGGTCATGCATTCTCTTAACATTTTTTGCAAGGCATCTGGCATGAAAGTGAATCTTGAAAAGTCTAAAGCTTTTTGTTCTAAAAATGTGACTGCTCGTAGAAGAGATATTTTTACTAGTGTTTCTTCAATACGTTTTACTTTGGACTTAGGAAGATATCTTTAACCTTAATCATTCTCGTACCAGTAGGGCTTCTTTTCATTCGGTGATTGAGAAGGTGAGGGGAAGATTAGCTAATTGGAAAGGAAGGCTTCTAAATAAAGCAGGGAGACTTTGCCTGATCAATTCTGTTGCAGCATCAATTCCTGTCTATCATATGTAGGTATCTTTTTTTCCAAATTGGGTTTGCGATAAATTGTCTTCTATGATGAGACAGTTCCTTTGGAAATGTCAAGTTGATGCTAGAGGTCTTTCTCTTGTTAATTGGAGGACCGTGATCACTCCAAAGAAATTTGGTGGCCTGGGTGTTAGAGATCCTGCGTGTGTTAATATATCTTTACTTGGTAAATTGGTTTGGCAACTTTTTCATTGTCAGGACAAGCCTTGGGTTGCTCTATTGAGGGCGAAGTATCTGAGGAATGAGGGAGTTTTAGATCGCCCTGTCCCTTGCAATGCTTCTCATATTTGGAAGAGTATCTCAAAGGCTTTTGGTGCTCTTAAGGATGCCTTCTCTTAGTACGTTGGGTCACTTGATCAATCTTTTTGGTTTGACAATTGGAGTATTGAGGGCCCAATTGCTCAAGATGTCCCTTTTGTACATATATCTGACTCTGATTTAACTATTAGAGACGTTTGGAAAGATGGTCAATGGAATCTTCATGATATTTTCTCTATCATTCCAGAAGATGTCAAACAACGTTTGAATGCTTATAATCCAGATTTAAATGCTGGAGAGAGTTCGGGTTGGTCGTGGGGTGTGGTATCTTCTAGACTTTATTCAGGTAGGAGTGGGTACAGTTGGCTAGCCAAAAGAAAGTTTGACTGGAATGAGCATGATAATTGGTTGTGGGTATGGCGATTGCATATTCCTGAGAAGTACAAGTTCTTGATTTGGCTCAGTCTTCATAATGCTATTCCTACGGCAGAGTTTCGTTTGGGTCGTGGCTTAGCTTTATCTAGCACCTGTCATCGGTGTCAGAATGGTTCTGAATTCATTCTTCATTGTCTTCGGGAGTGCCCTAGTGCCAAGGAGGTCTGGAACCTTTTAGGCCTGTATTCAGATAACTCGAATTTACGTGATTGGCTCTACAGAGGTGCAAGGAGTAGAGATGTTTTTCTTTTCTTTTCGACCATCTGGTGGATTTGGAGAAGCAGAAATCATGACTTATTTAATATAGATGATTCTTGGAGTGCTAGTAAAGTGGTGAGTTTGATTCGTAGTTCAGTAAGGGAGTTTCACACTATTTTTGCTATGCATCAATCTTTGTCTCCTCCTTCGCTTTGTTTGCATTGGGTTCCACCTCCAGTTCATTCTGTTAAATTGAATTGTGATGCTAGTTGTTTTGCTCCTTTTAGCTATGCTGGTTTTGGTTGTATCATTCGCAATCCTGATGGATGTTGGTTGAAAGGTTGCACTGAGAAAGTCGAAGTGTGCAGTGTTCTTTTTGCTGAATTGTTTACAATTTGGAGAGGTTTACTTCTTGCTTGGGAGAGTGGATTTCGTGAGGTTATTTGTGAAACAGACTGTTTAGAAGCTCTTTTCTTGGTAAACCAAAGAATGCTTGGTAAGGATATTCCAAAATGGGATTTGGCAAAGCATATACAGGAGATTATGAATTGGAATTTGAGAGTCTCTATTCTTTTAATTCAGAGGAATGCAAATAGTGTTGCAGATTGTATGGCTAAAGCGGCTGCTTCTGGCGCGGACATTCACTCGAATTGGAGCCAACCATGGAGTGAGCTTCAACATCTAATAGATTTAGATATGAACCTAGCCAATTAATTTGGTTTTGTCTCTTTTTTTTTTTCTTTCTTTTTTATTTAGTCACAAAAAAAATTTATATAAAGATATTTTATAAACGAAAGTCAAACCAGGACAATTTGATAATATTTGAAGCCAATCAATTAAAAAAACGTGATTTGATATACAAATAATTAAAAAGATTTTAATTATTTCATAAAAGTCTTATTTCTTTTAAGATTTTTTTCATTTTTCTATTGGATTAATAATTAAAATATTCTTAAAAAATTACATGCAAATTAATTAGATTTCTAAAAGAATAGAGGTTTTAAATTTGCTAATATTAAATTAAATTAGTCCTTTTATGAATTAATTAAATGACGATAAATAGCAAAATACGTCAAAACACTTTATCATCATGTAATAAGAAATGGCAAATGATTAATCTGACATATAATTAAATTTTTTAATAACTAATTTGAAACGTCTAAATTTCAATAATCAAATTGATCCAGGAGTAATCGGATCAATTCAACTATTAACCTTTTTCTGTCATTAATAAGTGTTATTGAAAGCCTATTAACATTTTCTATTTGATAAACAGAAAGAAAACCTTAGGTAATCACAACGCACTCGTTTACCCCATCCAGCTCTTGTTTAGTCCATTCAAACATCCGAAGAGCTTCAAAGTGAAAATGAAATTGATATTTTTTGTTCTTCCAATTTGTCCGGAAGCTAGAGGAAGCAGCGAGTTCCTTGAGTTATGACAAGTTTCGAAGAAGTGTGGCTTATTACTTTATTGGCTTTGTATGTCTCTGGACCCCGTTTTGACCTTGAAATAGTGAAATCTCCTGATTTCCACTCGCATGGAAATTATGTGTGACCGTTCGATATAAGGTGCACCTGACTTAAAATTTAAAAAAAAATAATATTATCTAATACAAATTAGGTTTTTTTAATATTTTTTATATTATATTAGTAAATTTTAGAAGGATAAGGGCTGTGTTCTCCGCCAACAGTACTTGGAAGTTACAACTTACAACGGTGGAATTTAAAAAAGAGGTAAATTTTAATTCCAGCATGAAGTAAGCTCTCGTTGCAGTTCGTACATTCTGGATATGTCGCATTGTCCACTACTCCACTTCTCTATTTATTTTATCAGGAATGCTAGGAGCATCAATTTTTGTATTTTGTAATTATTATTTAATTATCAATAGTATTTTTAATGGTGTGAGATTAAATTCAATAGTATAAAATTATTTAATTTTCTTTTAATGATAAAATGCTGACCAACTTTTTAAAAAATTGTTGCCCCAGCAACTTTTTCTTTTCCTTACTGCAGACGGCACTCCGTATGAAGTCAATTTATGGCTTATGCTGGACACACTCCATCTTCAATCACAGAATTCAAATGCAATCTTCAAATTCATAATTAAATACTTCTTCTTCTGATTCATAATTAAATACTTCTTCTGATCCCATGGCCCAAATTAAAGAGAATGGATCCTTTTAGTTTTTTTTTTTTAATTGTTTAGTAAATTGTAATTTTTCAACTTATACTTATTAAATAAAATCAAAAGAAAACATGTAAAAAAAATATTAAATAGTGAAAGATCATATTTTATTAAATAATTGAAAAAAAAAATTTATTATTCGATGTATAAGACCTTACGACATGGTCCCGCATACCATAAACCAACCACCATAATTGCTACCCGTTGAAAATCAAATTTAAAATGGATTTTTGTTCTGTGTTGTTAAGAAATCAGAACTAAATTGCCATTTTTTTATTATCAAAATCAAATTTTGGTTAGGACACTTTGGGGTTAGGTTATTAGGTAAGCACAATTAGAACTACTTAGGTAAACCCGCTATTATGGTATAAAGACATAGGGTTTAATTGAGTATCATTTAGACATTTAGTTGTTAATTTTTTTTAAGTGTGTTTAGTTAAATTTTAGTAGTAAAAATATTAGAAAAATTAAAAAAAAATATTTTAGAAGTTACAATTTAAAGTTTGTTTGAGGGAGCTTTTATGAAAAGATTTTTTTAAGTAATTTTTTTTAAAAGGTCTTTAAAAAAATAAAATAATTTTATATTGGGTAAAGTACTAAATTGGTCCCTTACGCTTTGGGTGTAATTCTGTTTTGGTCTTTAAGGTTTAAAGTGTTCTATTTGAATCCAAAAAAGTTTCATTTAGCTTCAATTTAGTCCCACTGGAGGTCAAAGATAAATAATTAACGAAATGTCCTACATGACAGCAGTATAAGAACAAGGTCGATAATCTAAAGAATAAGTACAAGTTCTAGAGGCACAAAATCAACCGTGGATGCTTCAATACATTTATTTATCATTTTTCTTATAATTAAAATGAAATATTTTCTATAAAACTAAAAAAAAATGTTAAATACATATATTTATGCATCCACAGTTGATTTTGTGCCTCTGGAGCTTGTACCTATTCTCCAAATTATCGACCTTGTTCTTATATTGCTATCATGTAGGACATTTCGTTAATTATTGAAACTTTTTTGGATTCAAATAGGACAATTTAAACCTTAAAGACCAAAACAAGATTACACCCAAACGTAGGAGACTAATTTAGTACTTTACCCTTTTATATTTAGATATCTTATATAAAAATATAATTTTATTTGACAATTATATTTGGGTACAACAATGTAAAAATATTTTTTTGTTTATGTATTATGTTAAAAATATCTTTTTTTTAAAGTAAAAAAGATCTATTAAAAAAAGATGTAAATTATAATTTAAAAAAAATAATTTTTTTAGTACTTTTAATGTTATTACTAAAATATTTTCAAACAAACTTAAAAATAAAAAATAATATATTTTTTATTAAAAAAATATCTTTTTTAACAAGTTAATAACACCCAAACAAACTTTTACATTTTTTTTCTAAAAGAGATTTTTATTAAAGATATTTTTAATATGATAAATAAATCAAAAATATTTTTATATTATTGTACTCAAATATAATTATTAAATAAAAAAATATTTTTATATAAAATATTTTAAATATAAAATTACTTTTATTTTTTTAAAATATCTTTTAAAAATACTAACTTAAAAAAGATCTTTTTATAAAAATTCATTCAAATAAATCCATATTTTCACAACATACAATATGAAGATTCATGCGGATGAGAATAATTTGTTAATTATTAAATGAAAAAAACAATATATTTTCCCACTAAAATATGGTATTTATATTTTTTATTAATAATACTTGAAATAAATACAATTTCTTTGCATAAGATTTATATGGATTATAGCATTATACATTTTTATCAGCCGTATTTTCATTTTTCCATTTAACTCACCACAAAAAGGCAACTTTATATCTATACAAGAGATTTTTTTTTTCTTTTTGAAGTTATGAAGTAAAGATACTTTTCGGTCACAACGCATGAAGACATTCGTCCGACACGCGTGTTTTTCGCGTCCAAATGTATTCTGTCTTAAAAAATAAAAAAAAAATCGTTCGAACGCGGTCCAGACATTGCCGGATACGACCCGAATAGTATTTTAAAAAGTTCACTTCAGTTTTACGTTTTGACAAAAAATGCATTGTTTTGGTAAGTAAAAAACTTAACTTTTCACCTCTACTCCCAGACTCGTCTCTGGCTCCACATCCACTCACCCTCTCTTCATCACTGCCGATCTGCCGCCACCTCCAGTCGTTGCTTCCACCTCCGGTCGTCATCGCCGTGGGTGTTCGTCGTCCCTATCCACACCCACTCACTCTCAATCTCAGCATCTCCTCTTCACTGCCGCCACTTCTGCGGTGTTTGTCAACGTTGTTCACTGCCGTTCGCCGTCTCTCTGGTCGCCACTTCTGCCGTGCTTGTCATCTCCTCTTTACATTTATTGTTTATAACTTTTATTTATAAGTGAAGATAATTGAATTATTACTAATTTTTGCTTAACCACTAATTATATAGGTATTATAGCCACCAATGATTGAGGGAAGATCCTACACGAGTTTCTCCTTATCAAGATATTGAGATCACTAATGAGAGAATTAAATGCTTGAAGAGGTATTTTTCTGATGAAGAAGAGAGGAGAAAAGTAAACATTGAATTTGCAAGCTTTTCTAATGGTAGAGGTGTCTTTGATGATTATGACTCTGTGAATGATAGAGGCATAGTTGATGCAAAATCTTGGTGGCTAATTCATGGTGGTAAAGCAAAACTTCTTCAACCAATTGCTCTTAGGCTACTAGGGCAACCATCTTCATCTTCTTGTTATGAAAAGAATTGGAGCACTTATTCTTTTATCCATTCCCTAAAAAGAAACAAGTTGAAGCCTAAATGTGCAGAAAATTTAGTATTTGTCCACACTAATCTTCGTCTTCTTTCAAGAAAAACTCCACAATACAATAAAGGAGAAACTACGATGTGGGATATTGCTGGAGATACTTTTTCACCAATTGATGAAGAAAATGGTGTTCTTGAAGTTGCTCACCTTTCTCTTGATGAACCGGAGTTGAAAAGAGTGACTTCTTCTAATGATGAAGATATCAGCCATATATGATGGAGAAATAATATGATTTTAGATAACTTTTTTTTGTGTACATGTGATGTACAAAACTCTTACTATCTCTATTAAGACATAGGAATTTAGGATTTTATATTTTGAATACCTATACATTTTAAGAAAAAAATGCATATCATATGGTTGTTTTTAAAAATATTTATTAGTTTAATATTAAGGAATATATTATATTATTAATATATGCGTGTCCCCGTGTCCGAAAACTTTTTAAAATTCGCGTGTCGCGTGTCTTGTCGTGTGTCGTATCCGTGTCTGTGCTTCATAGTTTAAAACTCATGGTTCATATCACTTTTTCTCATGTGCATTTGTTGTACATTAATATTTTTTTTCTTTGATATGTGTGCTCTTTAGATTCCTTTTGAATTTTGTTTATTGTGTTAGATGAATACAAGGTAATGTGAAAAAGGATTCTGGTTTCTGAATTCTCAATTGTAAAGTCATATATATAGTATGGTTCAATCAATTGACTAAAGCTAACTAACAAATACAGTTATGATTAACTGAACTAATCTGCTACTGATGTATAATGCCTAATATCCCCCTCAAATTGGATCATACAAGTTGTATGTTTCCAATTTGGATATGAGAAAACAAAACTGAGGTGCTGGAAGGGCCTTAGTGAACACATCAGCCAGCTGATGTTTGCTTAGTACATGCACGAGTTTGACAATTCCTGCTGTAACCTTTTTCCTGATGAAGTGACAGTCAATTTTTATATGCTTGGAGTGCTCATGCAGTGCTGGATTTGTGGCCATTTGGATGGCAAAAATATTGTCACAAAATAACATGGCAGAGTTGACTTCAATATTCATGAATTTGAGGAGTGCAATGATGGAGATAATCTCATGTGATGCATTCGCCAACGCCCGATACTCAGCCTCCATAGAGCTTTGAGAAACCACATCTTACTTCTTGCTTTTCTAGGACACAAGGGAATCTCCCAGAAAGGTGCAATAACCCGTAGTGGATCTGCGAGTGTCAAGGTAGCTGCCTCAGTCAGCGTTAGAATATAGTGAGATGTTGAACTTCGAATTTGCTGAGGAAAGAATCCCTTGCCCAGGGGATGCTTTCAAATAGCGCAAGACGTGATGAATAGCATTTAAATGTGTCACTCTTGGATCAGACATGTATTGTGCAAGCTTTACCACATGCTTACCAAGGGGATGCTTTCAAATAGCGCAAGACGTGATGAACAGCATTTAAATGTGTCACTCTTGGATCAGACATGTGCTGTGCAAGCTTTACCACATGCTTACCACGTCGTTGACACATTGCCAATTCTCAAATTTCTCTGGCTCAGTGTCCAGATCTGGTTGCGGGATCGAGCTAGTGATGAAACCAAGTTTTCACTTGCCGTTGAGAGCCTTCCGCATTGCACGACCCCACGAATAGTAATTGTCTTCAGCAAGTCGCTGAGTGACGAGTATCAAACCAGGTTGAACAAAGGAAGAAAGGAAAAATGGATCTGGAATCGTGGAAGAGGCAGATCAAGAAACTGAGTTCGCCATGGATCTTTGAAGACGAAAACGATTTTGGACAGCTTCTTAGAGTTCGTGATCGAGATTGCGTGCTTCTAACGAGAACAAGGGAAAAGAATCAGGAACAAAATTGCGAAAAAAATTGTGGAAAAAAAAGGAAGACGAAGATGGGAAAAATTGCAGAAGGTGCTAGAAGGGAGAGAAAATATCTTCTGATACCATGTTAGATGAACACAAGGTAATGTGAAAAATGATTCTGATTTCTGAATTCTCAATTGTAAAGTCATACAAGTATATATATATAGGGTGTGGTTCAGTCAATTGACTAAAGCTAACTGACTAATACAGTTATGATTAACTGCAGTGTTTTCAAATAGCAGTTATGTCGACGCCATAACGGTATGGCGTGGCGGGTTTTGACCCTACCGCAATATACTGGGCGCCACGTTGGGGTTGTAACGGGGGGTGCCATGGCAGCCGCAATTGCGGTGGCGCCATGGCGGAACGCGATTCGAATGGCGGAAATAGTGGGGGTTTTCGGATTTCCCAGAAAAATCTGAGGGTGGTTTGGGCAATTTAAGAAACCTAAGTCAGATCCCACTAACCACTAACCCTAATAATCAGCCCCTCATTCAAAAACTCCCTCCTCTGCCTCTGGTGCATGAAATTGACTCTGCAATATTCGCACAGATAGACCAGCAAGTGCACCGTGTCGTCCAAGTAATACCTCAGGTGAGTGAGGGTCGATCCCACGGAGATTGTTGGTTTGAACAAGCAATGGCTACCTTATAGATCTTAGTCAGGTGGATGGAAAATATAGTTGTTGTGAAAAACGCATAAAAATAGAATAAATAAGGTGTTACTAGATAGGTGTGAAATCAGTGATGAGAGAACGGTTGAGGCTTTGGAGATGCTTCCTCCTTCTGGATCAACTTTTCTCACTGTCTACTTCAACTTCTGATGATTCATTCCATGGCAGGCTGTAAGTGACTAACGCCAGGTCAGTGGTCATTAATCTTCTCTGCTTCAGATCAAATGCCAGGTCAGTGGTCATCCAATCTGAACGGGGGTAAAGCTCTAGCAGTCCATTCCCTTGATGATCCTACTCAAAGCGCCACAGACAAGGTCGGATCTTCTGGATCAGAGAATGGTGCTTCATGATTCTAGCCTCTACCACAAAGGCCCTAATCGCCCCGTACCTCGGCTTAACTAATGTCTCCAAGTCCCTAACAATGTCGTGGATTAGCCGTCTAAGAGATGTATAATCAAGCTTGTAAGGACTCGCAAGAACCCATGTAGAATAGGGATGACGGTCAAGTTACACTCCCAATTCATTACGATGAAGAATGAAGATACATCTTAGAATGGAATCAAGCATAGATTGAAATAGAATACTGATATTATTAATCTATAAAAGTCAGCAGAGCTCCTAAACTTCACCTAGGAGGTTAGTGACTCATAGCTTACAGAAAAGTAATGAAAGGTTTGAATGGGCAAAGATGGGAGAAGAAGATCCTAAACAAGGGTGATCTCCTCCTATATATACTAATCTGATAACTAAGGATTACAGAAAATAGGATAAACTAGGTTGATAGTGCGAAAATCCACTTCTGGGCCCACTTGGTGAGTGTTTGGGCTGAGCTAAGGGTGACTCCACGAGCTAGTACCCTTCTTGGGCATTGAACGCCAGCTTTGGACTCCTTTTTGGGTGTTGGACGCCAGCTACTCCCTTTTGGACGTCCAACGCCAGGAAGAGGGTGAAGTGATGGCATTGAACGCCAATTTTGGACCTTCATTTCCAGAGCAAAGTATAAACTATTATATATTTCTGGAAATCCCTAGATGTTAGCTTTCCATAGCCATTAAGAGCACGCCATTTGAAATTCTGTAGCTCCAGAAATGCTCCTTCGAGTGAATGGAGGTCAGAATCTGACGGCATTTGCAGTCCTTTCTCTGTCTCTGAATCAGACTTTTTTAAAACTTCTCAATTTCAGCCAGAATTCACCTGAAATTATCATAAAACACACAAACTCAAAGTAGAATCCAAAAATATGAATTTTGCACTAAAACCTATGAAAACATAATAAAACTCAAACAAAACATAACAAAAACTATATGAAAATGATGACAAAAAGCGTATAAAATACCCGCTTATCAGCCTCTTCTTCGAAAAAAACCTTCTCTTCATCTCTGTGACGCTGATTTCTGAGCCACGCTGCCACCCATTGCCGCCGCTCGTCGCGCCGCCCGTCGCCGCCACTGCTGGTGGCACCGATCATCACTGATGCTCATTACCTGCTCATCACTGCTAGTTTGTACAATGTGTTTCATCTTCTCTGGTCCTATTTTTTTCTTTTCTCTCTTCCCTGTTGCCCCTTCTTTACTAATAATCAGTGTAGAACTTCTCTTCTTCCAATTTTTTTCCCATTCGGACTTCAATTCACTATGTCCACTTCTAGACAAGCCCTTGATTTTAATGCTCCTACCCCTGCCTCTGCTGGTCCTACTGTTGGTACTGTCCCTGTTGGTCCCGCAGCTCCTTTTCGTTCTAATAGAGTTGACCCAGGCTAAAAATATATTAGTACTGTAGAAGAAGAAAATACTAATGACACTGTATGTAATTTTTGTGGAAAATTATGAAAGGAGGCATCACACTGGTAAAAGAGTACTTAATGATCAAGCCTGGAAACATTGCTGGATGTAAGATGATCCTAAAAGATGTTATTGCTGAATTATGGGAGTATTACAATCAGAAAAAGAATCGAGGAAGACAAAGTGCCACACTAGAAAGCACCGAAGAACAGAGTGTCAATGCTAGGGAACTTGACTTAGAGAGTTTGGGGTTCGAATTGTCGGAGGAAGATACTCAATGGATTGATGAACCTCATAATCCAGCTCCAATGGCAGCAGCTAGAGGGGGGTGCAAGTAGTGCTAGCAAGGGTGCAACTAGCATGAGAGGTCCAATAGACTTGTTTGTTAGAAGACCTGAAACTGCCATTGCAAGAAACAAAAGAGAGAAATTGAGGCAGCAAAACATCAAGGAAGTATGTAATAAGGAAGCAGTTCGTAGAGTTCATCGATACATAGCACGGTGGTTCTACCAAGCTGGGATTCCATTGAACCCAATAAAGTTGAAGAGTTTTCAAGAAATATTGTGGGCTGTTGGAAGCTTTGGTCCCAATTTACCTGCTCCCAGTTATCATGCTCTAAGAGGCCCACTGCTTAATGAGGAGTTGGAATACACCAAAGGATTGTTGAAGGGTCATAAAGAACAATTGAAAAAGTATGGTTGCTTTATTATGTCAGATACTTGGATGGATAAGAGGCAAAGAAGCATTATTAATTTTCTTGTTGATGATGTTGTGGAGGAAATTGGTGAGCACAACGTTGTTCAAGTTGTAACTGATAAAGTGGGAGCAATTATGTTCTTGCCAGTAAGTTGCTGATGGAGAAAAGACCAAATTTTTTTGGACCCCTTGTGCTGCCCACTGTTTGGATTTGATGCTTGAGGACATTGGGAAGTTACCATTAATTCAAAAAACCATAAAAGGGCCATTTCTTTGGTTAGCTTCACTTATAGTCACTCTAGCACGTTAGTTATGTTGAGACACTTCACAAATAACAAGGAGTTGGTAAGGCATACAGTCACCCGATTTGCCACGTCATTTCTCTCTTTGGAAAGGCTTTATGAGGAGAAAGGAAATATGAGAAGAATGTTCACTTCAGATGAATGGGCAAAGAATAAGTTGTCAAAGGAGACAAAGGGGAGGGAGACAACAAAGATTGTTATCATGCCCTCCTTTTGGAATCATGTCAAGTACATCCTTAAGATCATGGGCCCTCTTACTCGGGTGCTTAGACTTGTTGATAGGGAGAAAAAGCCACCAATGGTATATATTTATGAAACAATATTGAAGGCAAAGGAATGCATCATGAAAATATTTCTTAATGATGAGAGCAAGTACTCCGTTGCATGCAGCTGGCCATTTTCTAAATCCCGAGTTGTTTTATGATAACCCCTCGGATTGAGCTGGATTTAGAAGTTACAAAGGGGTGGTTTGAGTGCATCACTAGATTGGTGCCAAGTCAAGTGCAACAGAAGATATTGGAGGAGCAAGCACTATACAAGGTCGGCTATGGACTTTTTGGATCAGATTTTGCAAAATCTCAAAGGAAAAAGATTTCACCCGGTAAGATTGTTATAAATTTTACAAAACTTTATAAATTTAGTTCGATTAAAAGCTTAGACAAATTTATTTTAATTTTATAGCATTTTGGTGGCGGACATATGAGCATGAAGCTCCAGACATGCGAGACCTTGCTATCAATAAGATCTTGAACTTGACTTGTAGTGCTTCGGGATGTGAGCGCAATTAGAGTATATTTGAGCATATTCATACTAAGAAAAGAAATAGGCTTGATCATGAAAGGATGGAGAGTTTGGTCTTCATAAAGTATAACCAACAACTCATCGAGAGGTACAACCTTAAAGATGAAGTTGACACTATTGCACTCAATGACATTGATGAGTGTAATGAGTGGTTAGTGGGAGAAATTGGGACTGCCACCTTTTGAGATGATGATAATGTGGATGATGATGCTGATTTGGTTCATCAAGATGACAACACTTTGAGTTAGAACCTTGTGTTTGAAGCAATGGGAGGACATGAGCCTACGACAAATACTAGAAGACAATAAAATAGAAAAAGAAAAGAACCTGCAACTACAAGAGGTGGTGCAAAGGGTAGACCAAGTGGGTCTAAGGCTTCAAAAAAAGGAAAAAGAAACGCAGTAATTGTGGAAGAGGAAGAAGAACCAGAATTTAAAGATGAAGAGGATTCTGAAAATGAAGAAGAACAAGAAGAGATTCAATTCAATGATACCGAATTAGAGGATGATGAGGGGGCAAAGGGACACGATAATAATCGTGTTAATTTGGATGAATTTGATGAGATTTAGAATGTAGATGGTTTATAGTTTTTATATTTTATGTCTTCTATTTTATGACTTGCTTATGACTTTTGAATTATAATTTGAACTTGATGTTATGTTTATTTGCTAAATTTGCTACTTTATTTGCTATATTCATTGGATGTTTTATGACTACAAAGTTGCTTATATAGATATATTTTATAGTTTATTATATTTGCAATTTTTCTACATTTTTTTGTACATATGTGTATTTTTTAGGTAATTCGCCATTTACGCCATTTTTCGCAACGCCATCTGCTATAACTTTATGGCGGATTTTTGGCTCACCGTCATGAGCCGCCATCCGCGATAAAAACTATGATTAACCGACTAATTTAACTTAACTAATCTGCCACTGATGCATAATGCCTAATATTGAAAAAGAAAAACAGAAATACCGAGTCAAATCGACAAAAGCAAATATTTTGGCAACACTTCTAGAAAATTACCAAAAAAGAAAAGAAAAAATTTCTAATCCCTGATTCTACAACCAATCTCAAAAACAATAACTAATAGCAACCTTAGCAAACATTTTAACGAAGTCATTACAGAAAATAACAATTTAAAATCATCATGAATTAGTCCTCAAAAAACAGATAAGCAAAGGATTAGCACTGGCACTGGTCAGCGAGACCAGTATGTATGATCATAACAGAATCAATTTGGTTAAGAAGAACATAAGTTACGAGAACTAAAATATATATACATTATGGTCTCAGAAAACCCACTTCCCAGTTGAGAAGAACATTGAATCAAGCTTAAGGAAACAAAGTTGTGGAGACTTCCCTAAGGATAGATCCAGTTGCAAGGTCACATATATAATATGAGAAATACTAAAAGACCATCAGAATTTGTTGTTTTTAGCCATCAGTTAGCCATTAATATTGAAAAGTATCGAATAAAATATGTTGTTGAATTACTAAACTAAATGAATTGAGTTGATGGCTAAGTGATGATCAAAAATAATAAATTTTGATGCCGCTAACATTTCTCATATAATATATATCTACATAACTTGGCTGCTACGACAAAGTAAGAACCTCTATAACCCCAGTACTAACCTACTACTATATCAAGGATAAAATCACCGATAATATATTACATAGTACGAATGGAAGTGGATATTACACACATTATCTCTGTTAGCATAGACTATAACTTACAAAAATATCATAACTTCTCACTCCATTTGGTTCCATGTCACCATGTGTCAATCGCACACAGTCTTGAGCCTCTTTGCAGCTTGAACAAATCCCACAATGACCTGCAACTCGTCCATTTGCTTCAGAAGAAAAAACCACAACGTTAGGACCCCAGTAATTGCCAAATACTCGTTCAAGTACTACATCAAACTTCTGGAAGATTAATCATATACGGTGCATTCACATTTGAATGCAACGGTCCAGTTAAGAGAAAAATAACCTCAAGCCCGTTAGTTATATATTTAACCACAGCTTATTTGTCTTACATATTTTTATATTTTACTATTTAACTTCACAACAAATTTGTATATTTCTTATGGTTGAGATTCATCCAGTTAAGAGAAACTCCAGGCGATTTAGGTCCATGCAGAGTTCACTACAAAAAAACACCATCTTTGGAACAGAGTCATATTCCAATAATTACCAATGAAACAACATTTCACTGATGATTAGCAAGAGAAAAATGATTCAATCACGAAATATTTTAGGTACCTGTGACATGAAATGCCTCTGAACAACGTCTACCAGCTGCTCTTTTGATGGGTTTGGGACGGCATCCACCTAATCCATTTTAGGAGTAAGTAAACACGAGACACACTTCCAACCGCATCTTTTGCCGGGAAATTGTAACCAAAACATGTAGAGTTATGAATTTACCAGATTAAAATGTCGCCAATATCTCCACAATGCAGCCATCTCCAGCTTACTTAAATAAACCTTCTAAAGAGAAATAAATAATAAAATAAGAGATAGATAATGTTAATAAAAATATTAACGAATAATGAAATTTTACCGTGCAAAGTGGGTGGGATATAAATTATGAATAAGAAACAGTAAAGTACCGTGGACCCATTCGGCGTAGAAGCAGAAGAACCCTTAGACAGTGAATCACCAGAGAAGGACCTACTCATAGTCTTATGTGATGATCCCAATGATCTATGCATTCTGTGCCTCGATTTATGGGACTTACGTCTGTCGTCGGATGCTGATAAATCAAAGAATGCACAAATAAAGATGAGAAATTGCGGTGGGGTCAAAAAATTAAAGACACTAGAAATTTAGAAATAACTAAAAGCAAAAAGAAAAGCCACAATGGATCAAATGTTACCAAACTCCATCACTTTCTAAGCCCACGACAAGGAAGCCGAAACAAGAATTAATGTAATTAACAAATAAAATATCAAAGCCTTCCAATATGTCTATTGCTGGTTGTATGCGTGTAAGTAGGAATTACACAAGCATATTACATTACATTTATAGGAGAAGAATCTTACGAAATTGGAATTGATTTGAAATCAAATCTTTTGTTTAGAATAGATAACTAAACTCAAATTCCTTAATTTTTTTAAGGAAAAATATAGGGCACCAATATATTATCTGTCAATTTATTGTCAACAATAATTAATTATTATATTTTAAACACGTGTATAAGGAGACACATCTAGAAAATATATCTATAAAGATACTTTTATTAAACACAGCTATAAAAAAGACATTTTTGTTAGACACATCCACAAAGACACTTCCATTAAATACAGTCATAATCAAGAGTTGGCAGAAGTTGGTAGAAATACTATTAGTAACGTAGCGGGATTGTTTTTTTAAAGGATTTAGTTGGAATTGAAATAATTTAATGTCTTAAAATATTAAACAATATTTTTACAATTTAAGTATTAATATCACTCTGGCTGCCTGGGCAGGTGCTAGGCAGACCAAACCGACCACACCTGCCGCCCAAGTCAGCCGACAGGGAGGATCGGGCCAACCGTGCTAGTAACTGTGGTGGTATTTGAAAACTTCCGTGACAAATAAAAGTTAACAATATAAAATTATATCATTATATTATTTTTTAAATTAAATAAATTCTTATTCTACATCATTAATTTCAAACACAATAATTCATTTCCAATTCAATTCATTTCCAATTTCAATTCATTTCATTGCAAATCGAATCCAAAAATATTTTTTCCAAACACACTATATAAGGATATATACTTATTTGAGAGTTTTTATTAAGTTAGCCTCATAATTGAAAACACAATCCTAGTACATGCAGGCTGCAGCATGCAGTAGCTGCGAATGGAAACTTACCCATATCTGATCCATTCCAGGATAAGTTTTCAAATTCAAGGTCATTATCTTCCTCATTGCCAGTGGGTGCTTCAATCACACTAAGAGCATTCCGCTGTAGCTTCACTTCAATGCCATTTGTAAGAACCTGCATCCGTATACACCAAGCACAAAATAACAACTAGCCTTTTGGATGGTCACATAAGCAACTTTGGAATTCAAATTTCCAAAAATAGCACCGCAAATACGAGTTAGGCTGAAAAAAGTGAACTGTTTACATGATATAATAATATGAAAAGGTGATTAATAAATAAAGAAACAAAGAAAGAAAATGAAGCATTTTATTTTATTTTATAAATATATCACTTATTCTGATCCAAATAAGATAAATATATACATCTTAATTATCCACAACGAAGGAGTTCTAAATCATGATTAATAAATATATTATTTACTATTTTTTTCTATGGGAAAGAAAAAAAGAGGCCGCACAATCAGAATTCAGAAACATGCATGAACCTTTTATGAGCCAGGTATTATTTTTTCCCTTCCCCGAAAAAAAAAAAAAAAAGGGAAAAACAACAGGGGAAAAAGTCCCAAACAATTTGTCCCCTTTGGACTGAGAAAAATCTAGCATGGAATAGTATGAATCTAATTAGGAAGTAGTACAGGAAGGATGAAAAGTACTCAATTCGAAGCTAAGACCTCAAATGCAATACCAAAACTAAAGCAATGATCATTTAATTCCCCTCCTTCCATGAATAAAACCAAAGAAAACACTCAATGAACAACTGATCCCAAGAACACCTCAAAATACATCAGATCCAGCAATGAAATAAAACATGCAATAAACAACCACAGCTAATTATCAGAAATTGTAACTCAAAAGCAATACAAAAGGAATAATTATATTCAAGCAGCAACCTTTAGAAGCCAATAATAGTTGGAAGATCTCAATTGAAAAATATGTGCATGCGCTTAAATGATTCTGATTAAGAATTCATGCTGTAGGGTTTAAAAAATATGTAAACCTCATTGTACATATTTCAATGAGATAGGCACCAGAAAATCAATAGCAGATTAAGAGCAATAATTTAATTTGATCACAGATTAAAGTGGTGGCCAAATAGCAATCAAATTATGAACAAAAAAATTGATTGACACAAGACATTAATAAGAAAGAAAATGAAAACCATAAACAATGCAAAGATAAACCAGGTTAGTAACTCAAATTTAGAACCAGGCAATTGCGAATAGCAATAACCGTAACCATTGGTGAAGAGAATTTACCAGCCAATGCCAACCGCCTAGTCCAACGGCCTTCTTGACCACGCCTTGGAGACCAACGAGCACCGATTTCGTGCGGTTATTTCCGGTAACCACCACTTTCGTGTGACGAGGAAGCACCGAGAGCTCCTCCTCGCTGCTATCTCCATAGCTCTGTAACTGCGGGACGCCTCCATTCATGGAACCTTCCATTGCTTCAAGCATTTTTTTTTTCTTTCACTTTCAACTAAAACAACCAATTCAGCCAGTTAACCTGAAAATAAAATTGGACGAAACGAGCAAAATGAGAGGGAATGCTCCAAAATCAAATATCAAAATTACATTCGTACGGAAGATCGTGCGTTCCTGATGATTTGTGTGGGGATTTCAGCAGCAGAGGAGAGAGGATAGAGGAGAAATTTGGAAAATTCTGCAGAGAGAAAAACACAGGTAAAAACACACACAGAGAGAAGAGTGTGACTGATATTGTTTATTGGCTGTGTTGGAATGAATTCCAACGAGACAAAATGTTCCAATGAGAGGATGCCACGTCAGTACGGGAGGGTGGGCTCTTTAATCATGCGCTTGGAGGGAGCTGAGTTTACGCATGACCAACAAATACCAATACCACTTGCGGGTTTTGCTTTTCTCTAGTTACTGTTACTCCCTCCGCCTCAATATGTCAATTACCTTTCTCTCCCCCAAATTTGTCTCCTACTACTGCGACTATTATTTGTTTTATTTTATCCTTATCATAATCTTAATATACAAAACAAGAATGTATCCCACGTGAGAGTTTATAAATTCACAAGGATGTGATAATCTTTTGTTAAATTTGAAATGATTATAGTTATGGACGGGGTAAATTTTGTGTAGATATACACAAGACTCAACACTCAACAGTCAAGAACCTTGTGTACATAGTACTACATGCCAATTAAGAGAGTTGCTTGCTAGTGAAGGATTGTTTGTCCTTTATTAACATGAAGGACTTGAATGATATTGACACGTCAAAAATTTGAATTATTACTACCATCAAGTTGTGATTTAGTACGGCAATAATGTGTGGTGTGTGATGAACCTACAGTTACAAAGAAAAAAAGCACAGAAGTAGAAAATAGAGTGACTGGAATGGACGTATGTGAATCAAAAGGAAAAAAGAGAGAAATGCAGGAAGAGGAGTGGGGAGTGGCGATAATGTAAATACGAGAGAAATGGGAAAAAGAACAAAAGAAGTAGCGTAGAATGGAGATTGGAGAACGTAAACGGACACCAAAAATTTATGGGAGGGACCCATTTTGCACAAAAGGCTGTCCTTGCCGTCGGTGTTGTCCTATCCAGTCCAACACGGGAAATTGCAACTCACGCTCCTACCTCACTTTCACACTATCGAAATAAACATAGTAAAAGCACCCAATAATTAACTTTACCTTAAAATTTAAGTACGGGTACTAATAATTTGTTAAATAATTATGTGTGCTAATTTATCTCGTCTCTTTTTCATTTTTTCTTTGCTCTCCCGCCTTATTTCCAGCGCCAGTGCGCCTTATTTTCCCGCCACAAGAGCGAAACATGAGCCGTGGATCTAGGATGAGCATTTTGCACAATCCCAGATTCCCAGCGTTAGATTTCGATAAGAAAATACTTAAGATGGAATCATAATAATAAGGCTTGGTTTGGTAAAGCTTGTTGAAGAGGTATTTATGCTTTTTAAAAGCTCAAACTCCTCATTTTGTGTTTGGTAAATAAAAAAGATCATGTGCTTGTGCTTGCAGCTTTTAAAAGATCAGGATACTTTTGAAAGCATCTAAGATAGAGCTTTTCAAAGTTAGCTTGTGTTTTTCAAAATTTAAAAATCTAATATAATCTTATATGTTAACTAATTTTTAAATTTAATACTTGCATTTATGTCTATTATAATATTTTTAAATTTTAAAAACTATTTTACCAAATGCAATTGTTGTTGTTTGTGATTATTAAAAGCAATTTTTAATTTGATTTACCAAATATAAATGTTACAACTTTTAAAAAGACATCTTTTAAAAGTTAGCTTTTATAAGCTATTTTTGAAAAGTAAAAATTTTACTAAACTAAGCCTAAGTGAAACCCACAAGGCTGTACAGATAATAAGGAAAGGATTTTTTCAGATTTTTTTTACTCTATTATTTAGTAAAGTGTAATTTTTAGTTTATATTATATTCTTTAAGTAGAAAAAAAATATGTAAAAGAAGATATTAAATAATAAAATATTATATTTTATTAAATAATTGAAAAAAATTAAAAAATCCACTTCCTTTCCTCATAACATGTGTCATGCTACTCGTTTTTATCATTATCATCATCGTGATAACTTATAATTGAAGTTGAAAAATCTTAATAAAAATAAACTGAGATTTGGAAAATAGTAATACAAAAAGGGGAGCAATGCTACTAAGGCTTGGTTTGATAAAATTTTTATTTTTTAAAAGTAGCTTATGAAAGCTGTTTTTTAAAAGACAGCTTTTTAAAAGCTACAACACTTACGTTTAATAAAATCAAATTAAAAATAACTTTTAATAAGCACAAGCACCATAATTATATTTGGTAAAATAGCTTTTAAAATTTAAAAAAATTATAATAAACATGTTTATAAATGAAGAATAATTTATTTTTTCAAATTCTTTAAAAATTTATATAATAGTTTAAAATAAAATAATTTTAAAATAAAAAATTTATAATAAACATAAATATAATAAATAAACTCTTTTATTTTTTAACTTTAAAATTTTATATAAGTATCATAAAAATTTATTTTATCCTAAACATCATCATTAAAAATACTAAATTACCTAATTCAAATTTTAGAAATTAATAGTTTAAATATTTACTTAATTGTACTAATATAAATAAAGTTATCATTAGTCAATAATAAAATTTGTATGTAATCCAATGTTAGTATTGGGTATCCATTAACCACCTATATATATTGGCTCACCTTTACCAGATCACAAAAAAATGGGACACATATCTCAAATAAACTACTCTTATGATTATATATCTATATTTACATATGTATATACATGTTGTTATTATAATTTTGACTAATGTTCATGTAAGGAAAATTTTATGATTGATTTTCATAAACCAAGTCAACCTCTTCACATCTCAAAGAGCAGATAAAAAATAAACAAACATGATAATCTACTGAAAAAATATAAAAACAACATACAAAAAAATAATATAAATAAATAGAAGTTTATACCTAATATGTGATAGAGATGTATTTGTGTTGAAATTTGTGAAGATTAGGCTGAAAAATAAAAAATATATGAAGACTGTGTTAGAATTTGTGAAGGTTAGGATGAGAAGTGAAAAATATATGAAGATTTCAATAGCAATATAATAGCGAAAAATATGTGCGGAAAAATAAATAAAATTTGATGAGCACAAGCCAGCTTTAAAAAGCTCCCGTTTAGGTGCTTTCAAAAGCACTCCTAACTTTTAAAAGCCACAAGCACAAGCACTTGGACTTTTTAATATACCAAACACAAAATCAGGTGCTTGTGCAAGCACCTCTTAAAAAAACTTTACCAAACCCAGCCTAAACTGAATAATAAACGATAGTCCTGTTAAAATTTTGGAAACAATGTTAAGGCAAAAAAATTGGTTGCATGTGACTTACTATTAGGGGTGGAAACAGGTCACCTCAGGTCAGGCTTTGTTCTTAACAGGTCTAGCCTGTTATGTAGTTAATTGACTTGAGTTTGGCCTGTAGCCTGCTATAGGCTCTTTACAAAGTATTAGACTTGATCTGTTATTCAGCCTAGCCTGACTTAAAACTTGTTAAAAAGCTTGATAATTTTTTTTTTACAAAAATAAAAATATTATTTAAAAAATTTATTTTTTAATAAAAATATTTATATATAATATGTCATATTTAATATTTATATAAAATTTTAATCTTTTAAAGTATTTAAAATATACAAAAATATTTATAATAAAATATAATAAATTTAAAATATCTCATAATTTTGTTAATAATAAAAAATTATTTATATATTTAATTATATTTTAACAAGTCCAGACAGACCTGACAGACCAATAAGACTAATTAATAAGCTTGAGCTTGGCCTATTAACATATTAAGTCTTTTAAAAGAACCTTAACCTGTGCCTATGTTATAACAGACTAGGCCAGGTCAGGCCAAACACAGGTCAGGTTGCAGATCCCTGACAGGCCGACTAGCCTTTTTCCACCCTACTAACCATGGAAGAGAACCGTACCGTAATGATGCAGATCATGGGTAACTTAATTAGATTATTATTCAAATTTTTTATTTATTTAAATAATTTTTTTAGTTTTTATTTTATAATATTTTAAAAGAATTTAACATTTTTGTACATTATCTCTCAATTTTATATTTATTGTCTGTAAAATAGAAAGTTATTTTCTTTGTTTCAATTTTGTAGCCAATACTAGCCCTAGCATAATTATAAAAAATCGTATTTTATCCCAAACTCACAACTACTATCAGCATTATACTAGTTTCAGTAATAGTAGATATTAGAGAAGTATGAATAAGATTAGGGATGTCAACGGGGCAGGGCGGGGGTGGGGGATGCTTCCGTGCTCTCCATTCCCGCCCCTAGATTTGCTCTTCATTCCCGTCCCCGTTACCGTTCCCCGTCATGGAGAAATATTGCTCCCCATCCCATTCCCTACAGGGCCCATTCTCCGCAGGGACCCCATTCCCCATTTATCGGATAGTTCTAACTAATTATTAATTTCCATATGAATAGAGATGCAAGTATTCATTCTATACAAAAATAGCAAGATTTTATACAAAAAGTCTAAACGACAAGATGATGACTTCATTCAAAATGACGTAGTGGGGTGACGCAACGGTGAGCCAGAGGACAGAGTAGTAGACGAGGTAGGAGACGCGGCAACAGAGAGAAAAATGGACACGACAACATAGTTACATAAAATGACGCTGCAAATAGAGAGCACAATGCAGTGAGGGTAATGGCAACATGAGGTGTGACGATGCGGTGAGAAGGGAGAGTGGCGAGAGAGTGGCTGCAGAGAAGTTGGATGGAGTATGGACAGCGTTAGGGATCTCTGAATTGAAGAAGAGTTATGCAAATGAGGATTAGGAGTTTTGGGTTTCTATATGTGTGTGTGTGTGTGTGTGTGTGTGTGTGAAATGACTAAAACACATATATGAGAAATAAACTATTAAAGACAATTCAGTAAATTTATGAATTTCGGAAATTAGCGGGGATCCCACTCGGGTCCCTGCGCTTGCCTTGGAAAAATTTTTTCCCATTTTCATCTCGCGAAAAAAATTTCCAACAGTCGGATCCCCATTCGGGACAGTCCCGCAGGGATCCCCGCGTCTCGGAGAGTTTTGCCATCCCTAAATAAGATGATTTTTGTATTGAGTATGGAGATTTCCTACAAGTTTAGAATCTTTTGTTTTATATAGTAGTAGAGCACACACAATAGTTACTTGCCACCAGTTCTTGGTTTTTGATTTCACTATGCTAACCTTTCTCACTTATACCACTAACACCCCCACCCTTCAAACTTTGGGGAAGAGAATTATTGACCTTAAGTTTGCATTTAAACATATCAAACAATCTTAAGGACAACAATTTCGTTAGTACGTCTGTTATCTGACCCAATACTAGAATATTAAGCACATAGGGTTCTTTATCGTTGACCATCTCCCGAAGTGAATGTAAGTCCGATTCGAGATGTTTGCACCTGCTATGTAATACTGGGTTAGCTGCTAGCATACATGCACTTTGGTTATCGCAATACATCGTTGGTGCAATCACTTGAGGAACTCCAAGCTCACTTAGCAGTTGTTCCAGCGACACTAATTCAGACTGAACAGAGGCCATTGCTCAGTATTCTACCTCAGTGCTGTTGTGGCTTACTTTCGACTGTTTATGACACTTCCAAGATATAAGATTCAAGACCAAATAGACACAGTAGCCTGTGACGGATCTCCGATCATCAATATCACTCGTCCAATCAGCATCTGCAAAATCCAAGAGTCTAAAGTCGAAGCATTTTGAGAACACAATTCTTTTACTCACTGTACCTTTCAAATAACGCAATGTTCGCTTTACTTCCTTCCAGTGCTTGTAGGTAGGACTATGCATAAATGGTGAAACTTTATTCATTGAGAATGCAAGCTCTGGTCTCGTCATGGTCAAATACTAGAGAGATCCTACTATGGTGCAATACAATTGCGGATCAAAACACAGCTCAGAGTCATTGGCATAGAGTTCATATTTCCAACCACTAGAGTAGGCATAGTATTTGCAGTTTCCATGTTAGCCTTCCGCAAAATGTCCATGGCATACTTTTGCTGAGACAAATGTATGCTTCCCCCTGCAAATAGTTAAACTCTATTCCAAGAAAAAAACTAAGATCACCAAGGTTTTTAAGAGGAAACATTGTATTAAGTTGTTTAATTAACATATCAATCTGAGTAGCATTATTGCCAGTAACCATAATGTCATCTATATACATAAGCATGTAGATTACTGACTTTGGATTTTTTCTCACAAAAAGAGAAACATCAGACCGGGTACTCACAAAACCAAACGTTGCTAATGTGTCTTTGAGTGTTAAGTACCAGGTCCTAGGTGTCTGTTTTAAGCCATATAATGCCCTGTTCAGTTTGCACACCAAATGAAGATTGAAGTCCTCATAGCCTTGTGGTTGAGTCATAAACACCTGTTCCATCAAAATTCTATTTAAAAACTCTTTATTAAAATTAAATTGACGTAAGACCCAACCTTGAGTGATAGCTAAGGTGAGGACAACTTGAACAGAAGTTGGTCTAATCACATGGCTATAAAATTGCTCATAATTTATTCCCTCGCTTTGGTGAAAACCTTTGGTGACTAACCGAACTTTATAGCGAATAATATCTCATCTAGTGTTCCTTTTAATTACAAAGACCCAATTACTACCAATTATAGTAGCATTGGGTGAGGGTGTAACTAAATTTTATGTATTGCACTACTTTAATGTCTTAAAGTCAGCATTCATTGTCTCTTTCCAATGAGGAGTTTGAAGAGCTTGAGTGATAGTCCTAGGCACTTGTTGCTTAAGATCAACCTCAGTGTGTGTAATAGGCTTTGGATTTGTATATGCCAGCCTTAGCCTTTGTCACTATAGTGTGTGTATTAGTGGTGGGTTGAGGAATTTGATTAGAGAGGTGATCATGTCCTTGATCAATGTCTTCCTTCTGTGTTGGTGCTATAGTGTCAGGTACAAGATTATTGACTTGATTTGTGTCATGATCAAATGCCACTTCAATTGTTGAGTTATCTACATAGGTCCCATTGTTATGTGTATGTTCAGATGGTAAGTGTGTTGATATTGTAGTATTTGGAATGCTAGATATTGGATATAATCTATAATATGCATCATAAACATAGTTAGGAGAAGATTAGTGTTAGTCATTCTATTGGAAATATTTGGAAACATATCACTATAAGGAAAGTTAAGTTCATCGAATATAACATGTCGAGACATATGCACTCTTACAGATTTACTCATACATTTATATCCGTGAAATTGAGTGTCATATCCTAAAAATAAGCATTTTTCCGATTTATATTCAAGTTTATGCTTATTATAGGGTCTAAGATAAAGGAAACAAAAGCATCCAAACACTTTTAATACAATGTGATATGGTTTCTTATTATATAGTTTTTCAAATGGTGCCACTAGGTAATCTATTCATTATATAAACTGCAGCAATAACAGCATCTTCCCAGAAACTCATGGGAAGAGATATTATTGCCAATAGAGAAAGACCAATTTCTACTATGCTTACATCTCCTTTCTACACTCCCCATTTGTTGAGGCGTGTAGGGGCGTGATAGTCTATGCTTAATGCCCTATTCATTTAAAAAGTTAGTGAAAGCAATGGATAAAACTCTTTACCATTATCAATTTGTAATGATTTAAGTTTGTGTCTAGTCATAGTTTTCATCTAATTTTTAAAAATATGAAAAGCAGATTTATATGTTAGCAAGTAAATATCTGTATATTTAGTACATACATCTACAAAACTTATATAATATCTCAAACCAGTTCTAGATGTTATAGGCCTATAAGGGATGGTCCCCAAATATCAGCAAATATCAATTCTAAGGGAATGTGATAAGTAGTTATGGGAGTAATTAAAAGACAAAGTATGGATCTTAGAGATAAAACATATTTCACAAATTTTATCATGTGGCAATTTAGAAGGCAAAATAACATCACAATTCTTAAAAACACAAAAAATATTATTTATTGAAGTATGGCCCAAGCATTTGTGCCAAATTTCTACATCATTGGCTTTCATATTGGATGCAGTCAAAGTAGCTTTTGAAGTATCATTTCTATGTGTTATATCGAAAAAGAATATTTTCGATAAAGATGTTATTAAATTCTTTGACAAGCCAATGTTCGACAAGTTTAAACTTCGATCATTACCAAGTGCTAAAATAATATTTCGATCAACCTCCAAATACATGTTACAATTAACTTTGGATTGGAGTCAATTACGTACTCTATTATGTACTCTCTATTAATCGATTGATACAAATACGAAAGTCGAAGTGGCAGACTCGACTGTGGTCAACTGTATCGAAGAAGAGGTCAGCAATGCAATTTGTTAGTCGAAAAAATAACAAAGTTGTGAACTTTGAGGTGGAGTCATCGAGGATGGTCAATCGATGAACGAGAGAATGTTGATCGACTAGGACTCATTGAGAGAAAGTGAAGCAATCGAAGGAAGTTAATAGGTGAAGATAGTTGGTGGCAGTTACAAACAACACTCAAAGAGCGGAAACGGTTATCCATGGATTAATGTACGTGGAAGTTTCATTTTAATTGGATTGATTGAATAGTCTTATAAATAGGAGAAGACTCAAAGGAACAAGGGTTGGAATCTTTTCAGAGAAAACACTCATACTCACTCACATCCCCAGCAACTTTCTGAGTCAGTCAAGAGTCCTTTTCTTTGAAGGGTTCCTTCCATGTCTTTACTTTTCATTTAAATTCCCTGCAACTTTCTTTTCATGCAATTTATCTTTCTTGCAATGTCCTTTCCTTTCCTTTAAATTCAGCAACTTTTACCCTTTTTCAGTCTTTACCTTTTAGATTGCCATTTATTTTTCCAAACACTTTTTCTTTCTATAATTTGATTTCCCTTTTATTCAAGTCATTTAAGTTTTATCGTTCATTCCGAATTTCTGCAAAGCTTGGTTCTTTCTTCTTCGTCATTGTCAAAGGCATAGATTTTGATGCAAATAAAATTGGTACCCGCAAAAGAAGAGTAGGTTTCGCTCCCAGACCATTAGAATTGAACTACCATCGATTTTCTAAAAATCGACAAAACAAATTGGCACACCCGGTGGGATAGTTTTAAAATTTAATTGTGTCAAAATTTGTTGCTTTCAACTATTATATTGTGCATGCAGTGTTGATATTTGGTGCATGCGATTAAGAAGTGGTAGAATTATTACCATGTTTGACGAAGTTTCAAATGATAATGCAGAAACAAGTAATAATGCCCCAATAACTGCTACACAAATTTTTGCAAATTTAATTCCATATGCAGAGTATAATTCTGGGGATAATATTGCAGTTATTGATGCAAGTGTTGGTGATAGTGGGCGAAATTCACGCCCTAGGATCACCCCAATGCAGAATCAACCGCAAGTAACCGCAGGTTGGTTTCCATTTGGACTTCCTCCTGGCTATACGCCTCCTATGGGCAGTTACACATTTCCAATCAGATTTGGAAATGTGCCAGGTACGGTTTCTAACCAACCTTCTTTCTCATATCTCGACGTTAATCGAGATTACCAAGTGGGCTCCTTGTCGAATAATTCAGAATCGATGGCTGAGTTTCGACAATATATTGACGAAAGCCATCATGATTTAGTCAACCTGTTGACTCACTAGATGACTACTATTCTGAATCCTATCATGGCTGACAATGAGTCAAAATATGATCGACTGGTTAAACAAGTCGAGAGAATTGTTCGAATTATCGATTATGATGAGGGGCAGCCTATTCCCCAAGATTTAGTAGTAGACCAGGAGAATGTAGGATATAATGAGCAGAATGTGTTTAACAATCCTGAAAGGGAAGAAAATATCCCTTATCTCGTTCGACGAGATCAAAATGCTGATGAAGTTTTGAGTAGACTTCACACACAGCGTAGATATCATTACCAGGTGACAAGGATTGTCGAGGATGTCCTCAATAAAATGGGTATCAACGTGGGACTCATGCATCAACCATATTTTATTTTTGCTTTTCCTTCTGCAGTGAAAATGACAGAAGTAGTGCCAATGGATGTAAAAAATCCTAAAATAATTACAAAATTTGCAGGATAGGCTGGTGGTGCACGAAATTGTGATCTCAGGCAACGGCGCTAAAAACTCTGTACGCACGTTTTAATAAATCATTTTTCATTCACAACTTCGATACAACTAACCAGCAAGTGCACTGGGTCGTCCAAGTAATAAACCTTACGTGAGTAAGGGTCGATCCCACGGAGATTGTTGGTATGAAGCAAGCTATGGTCATCTTGTAAATCTCAGTCAGGCGGATAATAATTGATTATGGAGTTTTCGAAAATAAATAATAAATAGACAGAAAATAAAGATAGAAATACTTATGTATATCATTGGTGAGAATTTCAGATAAGTATATGGAGATGCGTTCGTTCCTCTGAACTTCTGCTTTCCTGCTGTCTTCATCCAATCAATCTTACTCCTTTCCATGGCTGCATCTTATCCTCTTGTGAAAATGGTCCAAATGCTCTGTCACAGCACGGCTAATCATCTGAGGTTCTCGATCATACTGGAATAGGATTCACCCTCCTTTTGTGTCTGTCACTACGCCCAGCACTCGCGAGTTTGAAGTTCGTCACAGTCATTCAATCCCAGAATCCTACTTAGAATACCACAGACAAGGTTTAGACTTTTCGGATTCTCATGAATGCCGTCATCAATCTAGCTTACACCACGAAGATTCTGATTAAGAGATCCAAGAGATAATCATTCAATCTAAGGTGGAACGGAAGTGGTTGTCAGGCACGCGTTCGTGGGGGAATGATGATGATTGTCACGTTCATCACATTCATGTTGAAGTGCAAATGAATATCTTAGAAGCGGAACAAGTTGAATTGAATAGAAAAACATTAGTACTTTGTATTGATTCATGAGGAATAGCAGAGCTCCACACCTTAATCTATGGAGTGTAGAAACTCTACCGTTAAAAATACATAAGTGATGAAGGTCCAGGCATGGCCGAATGGCCAGCCCCCAAACGTGATCACAGGATCAAAAATACAATCCAGGATCTTCCAAAAGATGATAAGATCAAATACAATAGTAAAAAGTCCTATTTATACTAAACTAGTTACTAGGGTTTACAGAAGTAAGTAATTGATGCATAAATCCACTTCCGGGGCCCACTTGGTGTGTGCTTGGGCTGAGCTTGAATGTTACACGTGCAGAGGCTCTTTCTGGAGTTGAACGCCAGTTTGTAACGTATTTCTGGCGTTCAACTCTGGCTTGTGATGTGTTTCTGGCGTTTAACTCCAGACAGCAGCGTAGAACTGGCGTTCAACGCCCTTTTGCGTCATCTAAACTCGGCTAAAGTATGGACTATTATATATTGATGGAAAGCCCTGGATGTCTACTTTACAACGCAATTGGAAGCGCGCCATTTTGAGTTATGTAGCTCCAGAAAATCCACTTTGAGTGCAGGGAGGTCAGAATCCAACAGCATCAGCAGTCCTTCTTCAACCTCTGAATCTGATTTTTGCTCAAGTCCCTCAATTTCAGCCAGAAAATACTTGAAATCATAGAAAAACACACAAACTCATAGTAAAGTCCAGAAATATGAATTTAACATAAAAACTAATAAAAACATCCCTAAAAGTAACTAGATCTTACTAAAAACATACTAAAAACAATGCCAAAAAGCGTATAAATTATCCGCTCATCAGCTGGAGAGTCAACTGTCGAGCATATAGCTCGCTATATGGTCGAATTAGGAAATTTGGCAAATAATAAAAATCTGAGAATGAAGTTTTTTCGTGCTTCATTAACAAAAAATAGTTTCACTTGGTTTTCAAATCTGAGACCCGGTTCGATTTTAACGTGGGCACAATTGGAAAATGATTTTTATGCTCAATTTTATTGGGCAGAATTGAATGTCTCATTGACAAATTTGCTTGCAATATAACGAGATGATGGAGAATCGATAGATGACTATATAATTCGATTAAAAAATGCTCGCAATCGATGTTATGTGTTGGTCCCTGAAAGCAAGATCGTCAAAATAGCCATCAAAGGTCTTGGCTTGTATATGCATCGAAAATTACTCAATATGCATATTCCTAATTCAGCCTATTTGGCTGAGAGAGTTCGACAAGTTAAAAAAATAAAAGAAGAAAAGAAGAAAGAAAGAGAAATTATTGAATATGAGTTTGTCGAAAACAATATTCAATGATGATAAGTATTTTTGCTTTTGTCCATCTAGCAAAAAAAATCATCAAAAGTAATATTTTCAACAAGTTATTGTTGAATTCTTCGACAAGTCAATGTTTGACAAATTCGAACTTTATCAAGTTACAGGTGTATATTGGAACACTTTGGAAGGAGTTGCGTACTCTGTTAAGGTATGTACAAGTATATCTGTAAAAAGAAGTTCTTGAGAAGCGGTTATTGGCAGTTGTTAGATATAACTGTTGAAAAGAGAAAAAATCTTTGTTCAACTTTGAAACTCTATAAAGTTGATCAAATTTCAGATAAGAAAAAGTTTTTCTATTCACTTTGGAAATTGTGAAGTTGGAAATTTGAAAAAAAAATTGATTATGATATTTTCGAATCATCAAATATGACAACTCTCTGAGCACAATGATCAGAGAAGGAAAAGGAAAATTACCATGATTTGGGTAATATGTTGTCATAAAAAATTTGATGAGGTATCGAAAATGAATATGGCTGAAAATATTCAACAAAATGTTGAAGATCCAATAGTTCGACAAACAGCCACTTTGTCTCAAGAGTTCGAAAACAAATACTTGGGGGCATTTCTTATATCGAAGATAATTTTTCTTCAATAAATTAAAAAAAAAATATTATCCTTAGCTCTTCAAGAATGGCATGATGCTTCACTAATATTTTGTCAAGCACTACGTAAAAATATTTGTGAAAATTTGTACAATATATGAAATTGATCAAATAATTATTTGGGGTCAGTTTCAAATTGATCAAGCCATTGAAGATCAGTTTCAACAAAGAAGAGCTATTGGGGTTGGATGGATTAAGAATTGGCAAGAGTTTGGTGATGGAGAAAATGAGAGAATATCAACAGCAATAGGCTCGATGCAGTTATTTTGGTCAAAGCCGTGATAGAAATACCATCTTTTCGAGATCGAATTGGTGGTAACCGAGGTGGTCGGTAATTGGATCAAGTTAATACTGGTGTTCCTGTTATCTCCCGATGAGGGGCAAAATCTTCTCCTTTAAATCGAATTATCTTTCTCGGGGCAAAGCAGTTAAAACTCAATTTCTAAAAATGGATTCAACTATGTTGATAAAGAATATTTTGAGGAAGAAGATGAAGAAATGGCTGGTACCATCGTAAAAAATATTGAATGATAGTAAGTATTTATATTTTCTTCCTTCTAGTCTTACCCACTTATTCATATTATTTGCATGGTTTTACATTTGCCTTCCTAATTATGTGCTTTGATTGAAAACATGCTTCTTTGATCTTATATTTGCTTATTATTAATCCTCTCTTATTACCATTAGATGCCTTGATATGTGTGTTAAGTGTTTTCAGATATTATAAGGCAGGAATGGCTTGGAGGATGGGAAGGAAGCATGCAAAACTGAAAGGAATACAAGAAGTTGAAGAAGTTGCTAAGCTGTCCAGCCTGACCTCTCTGTACTCAAACGACTATAACTTGAGCTACAAAGATCCAAACGACGCGGTTCCAGTTGCGTTGGAAAGCTAACGTCCGGGGCTTCGATTTGATATATAATATGATATAGTTTCCCTGACACTAGGCGATGCGACCGCGTGATCCATGGGCCGCGTCGCAGTGACGAAAAACCAGCGTGGCAAAATTCGAAACCAGCGAATTCTGGACTGTTTTTGACCCAGTTTGCGGCCCAGAAAACACAGATTAGAGGCTATAAAGTGGGAGAATACATCCATTCATAAGAAGGCTCTCATAATCCACTTTTCATGTTTTAGATGTAGTTTTAGAGAGAGAGGCTCTCTCTCTCTTAGGATTAGGATTTAGGATTTCTCTTAGTTTTTAAGAGTGACTCTCGATCCAGATTCAATATTCCTTTTTCTTCATATTTCTCTTTTACTTTCAGATACTCTAATGCTTTTATTTGTATTTGACTTATGTTGCCCAATTGGCTTATGAACTTTTCCATGTTAGATTTTACTACTTTGAATGTATTTTATCTGAGGTAATCCAGATATTTGTGATTTTAATTTAGCTTTCTACATTCTTGACTTTGGTTAAGAAATTAGTAACTCAGGATAACTAAGTCTGGACTTCCAATTTCTCTTACCTTACCAAGAGTTTAGTTTCCAGTTATTTATGTATTTTACTTGTTATTTAAATATATCTGTGCCCATTGCCCAAACTCAACATTCCCCAAAAACACACTTTTTCATAATCAATAATAAGAACACCTACCTGCAATTCCTTGAGAAGACGACCCGAGGTTTGAATACTTGGTTATCAATTTCAAAGGGGTTTGTTACTTGTGACACCCAAAACGTTTGTACGAAGGAATTTTTGTCGGTTTAGAGACTATATCTACAACGCGACTGTTTCTATGGCATTCTTTACTGGCAAAAATCCTAACGTCAAAATGGCGCCGTTGCCGGGAAATTGCAAACGTGTGCCTTATTATTGGTTATTGTAAATATTTTATTTTTGCTTGTTTATTTATTTTTATTTTTATTTTTCTTAAGTTAAGAGGTTATTGGTTTTTATTTTTAAAATTTTTTATCTTATCTTATCTTATTTCAAAAATCAAATTTCAAAATTCAAATTTAAAAATTTTCAAAATTCAAATTAAAAAAATGTTCAAATTTCAAATTTCAAAAATTCAAATTTCAAAAAATTTAAATTTCAAAATTTCAAAATTTCAAAATTTAATTTTTAAATTAAAAATTTAAACAACCTTTTAATTTCAATTTGTTTTTTATTTTTAATTTCTATTTACTATGAACTCTCACCCCTTTGGCTATGAGTCTGGTTACAATTATGTTGCAGGAAGAAGAAATTACAATGAAAACAGGCATCAAGGTTGGAACAATCAAAGATGGGAGGAGCCACAAGGATTTGATCAACCCTCATGGCAACAACCACCTCCAATGGACTATCAACAACCACCACCATATGCCTATGAACCATTTCCTCAACATAACTTTGGACCACCAAACTCACAAGCCAACTACCACCATTCACCTCCATATGACCCTAACCCTCAACCACCATACCAACCACCTTATGAGCCATATGAACCATATATAGAACCACCCCAATTCCAATCCAATCACTCCCAACCACCACCACTTTCTTTTGTAGCATGTCCAAGTCTGGCAACCCGAGAAGCAGAGGATCGCCTAAGGGAAACAGTAATTAAATTTCAGGCAACCGTTCAACAATTGGAGCAAGCATTAATTCAATGGGCTTCTAGACGCTCAAATATACAAGGGTCAGCCACAGTCCCATGTGAACAGTCTAACGAAGAGCGTAGCATTCAGGAGATACTAGAGGCTCAAGTGGACAAGACAGAGCAGGAATTCATACTAGAACAAGTAGAAGAAGCTGTCATTGTTCAAGAAGAAGAGTTGGTTGAAGACTTAGGAGATGCAGAATCTCCATGGGAAAGTCCAGTCATAGAACCCCCTTCCAAGACGTTTGAAATTGATGCTAAGGAGGGTGTACAATCTCCAAAGCATATCACAGTTAAAGACCTGGAAGAGGTTGATCAAGAGATGGAGTTTCAAGAAGAAGAAGCACGATCTCCCATGCCCTTGGAAAGAAATGAAGAGAAGATTGAATTGGAAGAAAGCTACCAAGAGGAAGAGGTTGAAATTGAAGAAGTTTGCAAAGAGGTGGTAATTATCAGAGAAGAGCACAAGGGAGTGGAGCTTGCAATTTCATTAAAAATACCTCCCCCTAAGTTGTCATCATCCTTCACAACATTCAAGTGGGTAAAATTCATATCCCATAGCTTTCTAATCCCACTTGAATATGGGCTACTGGAGACGGATGGTCAACTTAGAGCTCTTTGTGGCATTAAGAGTAAGAGGAAGATGGCTAGTGGTAAGAATTGTCCTGCAAGGTTCATTATGGTTGGAAGCTTTGAGTTTAAACGCAAAGGTTGGTGTAGAGCTCAACTGAATGGGTCTAGGAAGTTGTTTGGCCGCTTTAGTGAGAATTCAGATCGCTTGCTACCCGGATGGAATCATAATGATCAACACAAAGACGGGTGTAAAAGCAAGGTTTGGGATCCTGGACTCTGTTCTGGCATTTGTCACCCTGGGAGCCTAAGAATCTGTTTGAAGCTTCTTAAGGGCTTTACATGCTTAGTTTGGGACCCCGGAGGCTATTGGAAGTACAAACATTGGTGGGGATTCCTGGAACAGTACAAGCACAAGCCACCATAGCAGGAAGCTCATCAAATGTCCAACTTAAGGACTCTAACTAAAAGTGCTAGGTGGGAGACAACCCACCATGGTATGATCGTTCTTTTTCATTTTTATTTAGTTTTATTTGTCTTTGAATTTTATTCTATTTTATTATATTGAGCCTGGAGTTTTGCATCACATTCATATTAACACTGCATTCTGCATTTTTCAGATTTAAAAAAAAAAAAGCGAGCACGCGACGCGACTGTATCAGCGACGCGTCCGCGTCGCAAGGAGATGGGAGACAATATTAATATGAACAGAGAGTTTCGCAGGAGCAGCGCTGGAGGCGTGCCAATGGCACAAATCACCCCACGCGACCGCGTCATATGGGAATAATGGCCTCCCACGCGACCGCGTCACCCACGCGGCCGCGTGACCTGAAATCGGCGTAAAAAGGGTGTATGGCAGAGAGTTATGCTGGAATTGGGCTGGACCCGTGCTAGTAGCACAAGCCCTGCCACGCGAACGCGTCACCCACGCGAACGCGTCATATTGGAAATAAGGCCACCAGCGCGATCGCGTCGACCACGCGACCGCGTCACCCTAGATTTTGGCAATACTGAGTTTTGAACAGAGAGTTGTGCGACCGCGAGGCTGCACTCGCGCCACTAGTACAAATCGAGTCACGCGATCGCGTGCCCCACACGTCCGCGTCACCCAACCATATCGCACACCACGCGACCGCGTCACCCACGCGATCGCGTCGCCAGCGTCGCACAACCTATCCAGATTAGTGCCAATTTTCTTATCTTTTCTTTTCTAATCCTAAATTCTCCCTTCTCTCTCATTTCTCACTTTCTTTTTCTACTTCTCATTCTTTTTCACTTTCATTTTATTTTATTTAATTGCATACTCTCATTCATTGCATATTTTTATTTTTTCTAAATTTATTATTGGTGTTCAAATGTTCTTATTCAACTGTTACATCTTTTCTGGTATTTTCTTGGTGCTTCATGACTTGTTTTATTCTGATTGGGTAATATTATTTAAATCAATACTAATTTTTATATTACTGATATTCCTTTTGCATTGACATGAATTTACATTTTCTTTCATTACCCACCTTTTTTCCCATGGTTGCAAATTTTGCACCACTGGCATGCCATGGCTTCTATTGTTTTCTCCCTTACATGTTGAAGCTTCCATGTAAATGAGACCCTTATCATTTGGAATTAACCCACCCATATTTCTTTTATTTTCTTATCTCTATTTCTGGGTTACTCTTCTTCCCTTTTTCTTTCAGGATGGCCACCCGGAAGGGAACTGGAAGACGTTTACATGGGGAGACAGACAAGTCCATATGCACAAATCTTAGAGAAAAGCAACAGTTGAAACAACCCGTCCACCTGCAAATCTCAGTATGCACCGAGGACGGTGCAATCTTTAAGTGTGGGGAGGTCGATACCGATCTCCGTGGGTTAGTATTTTCTTTATTTGTTCATTGTTGCATCTGCATATTTGATTGCATATTTATTTGATTTTGTGCATTTAGTTACTACTTGGTTAAAATAATAAATCTCTTTTTAAGATCCTATTTTTGAAAAAAATTTCACTAATTTAAATAAAAAAATTTTTAAAAAATTTTTATGTGTTAAATTTGTTTGAAGTTGTATTTAGAACATGGTTTTTGAGTCAAAGAACACACAACCTGTGAGACTTTGAGCTTATTTACATGGTTACATTATTTAACCATAAATATTTTATTCCTGTGTGTTCCCTTCTCTATGATTGTAATCTATATTTTGTTCCAACCTATATGTCCATTATTTAGTGTGTTTACATGTTTGCATATGATTGAGGCCATTATTTGATTTTAGCTCACTTATCCCAAATAAGCCTACCCTTTAAATCACCCTTGTCAACCACTTTGAGCCTTTTAACCCCCTCTTGTTCTGTATTTTACCACATCACTAGCCTTAAAGCAGAAAAATAATTAAATATCCCAATTGAATCTTTGGTTAGCTTAAGATAGTGTGTTAATTAAGTAAGGAGAAACTGTGGGAACATGGGTTAATAAAGGAAAAGTATTATGTTTCTAATTTATTTGAATATCAGAAATTTGGGAACCTACTCATGAAAAACCAAAATAGAAAAATAATAGAAAATCCACGTGCATTGATAAGTTATGTTTGTTTCTCTACAAAAAAAAAGAGAGAAAAAAGAGAAAAATCCAAAAATACTCAATAAATAAGTAAGCAAGGGGACAAAATTACCCCAATATTAAGTTTAATAAAAGATCAATGCACATGTGAAAAAAAATTAAAGAAAAATTTGGTACATGAGTATAGGAATCATACAAAAGTGAGAATTATGGGTAGCTAGGTATGATTTTAAAGTTATATAGAGTGTATGTATGTTAGGTGAGAGCTTGGCTAGTCAAAGATTCAATTTATAGCTCACTTAGCCATATATATACCTTTACTCTTACCTTAGCCCCATTACAACCTTGAAAAGACCTCATGATATTTGCATTGATACATTAAATATTGTTGATTGGTTAGGTGAAGAACAAATTTTAGAAAGCATGACTAGAGAAGAGTAGAGTGAATAACCCTATACACTTGAGAGATTAGAGTGATATACACTACCAGTGAGGGTTCAGTGCTTAATTCTATGTTCCCTGCTTTCATAAGCTATCTTCTTACAAGTTTACTTGTCTTTTACTGTATAAATTGAATTAGTGAAATCTGATTTATGTTTGTCTTGAAGAGCTTATTTACTTTTTAACCAAGTAGGTAGAATCATTTCACATTTAGTTGCATTCATATAGATAGGATTGCATTTCATACATTCCTCTTCACCTTTATAGCTTCTCTTGAGCTTAGCATGAGGACATGCTAGTGTTTAAGTGTGGGGAGGTTGATAAACCACTATTTTATGGTTTATCTTGTGCTCAATTGAGTGGATTTCATCAACTCTTTACCCACTTATTCATATTATTTGCACGGTTTTACATTTGCCTTCCTAATTATGTGCTTTGATTGAAAACATGCTTCTTTGATTTTATATTTGCTTATTATTAATCCTCTCTTATTACCATTAGATGTCTTGATATGTGTGTTAAGTGTTTTCAGATATTATAAGGCAGGAATGGCTTGGAGGATGGGAAGGAAGCATGCAAAAGTGGAAGAAATACAAGAAGTTGAAGAAGTTGCTAAGCTGTCCAGTCTGACCTCTCTGCACTCAAACGGCTATAACTTGAGCTACAGAGGTCCAAACGACGCGGTTCTAGTTGCGTTGGAAAGCTAACGTCCGGGGCTTCGATTTGCTATATAATATGATATAGTTTCCCTGACGCTAGGCGACGCGATCGTGTGATCCATGCGGCCGCGTCGCAGTGACGAAAAACTAGCGTGCCAAAATTCGAAACCAGCGAATTCTGGACTGTTTTTGACCTAGTTTGCGGCCCAGAAAACACAGATTAGAGGCTATAAAGTGGGGGAATGCATCCATTCATAAGAAGACTCTCATAATCCACTTTTCATGTTTTAGATGTAGTTTTAAAGAGAGAGGCTCTCTCTCTCTTAGGATTAGGATTTAGGATTTCTCTTAGTTTTTAAGAGTGACTCTCGATCCAGGTTCAATATTCCTTTTTCTTCATATTTCTCTTTTACTTTCAGATACTCTAATGCTTTTATTTGTATTTGACTTATGTTGTCCAATTGGCTTATGAACTTTTTCATGTTAGATTTTACTACTTTGAATGTATTTTATCTGAGGTATTCCAGATATTTGTGATTTTAATTTAGCTTTCTACATTATTGGCTTTGGTTAAGAAATTAGTAACTCAAGATAACTAAGTCCGGACTTCTAATTTCTCTTACCTTGCCAAGAGTTTAGTTTCCAGTTATTTATTTATTTTACTTGTCATTTAAATATATCTGTGCCCATTGCCCAAACTCAACATTCCCCAAAATACACTTTTTCATAATCAATAATAAGAACACCTCTCTGCAATTCCTTGAGAAGACGACCCGAGGTTTGAATACTCGGTTATCAATTTCAAAGGGGTTTGTTACTTGTGACACCAAAAATGTTTGTACGAAGGGATTTTTGTCGGTTTAGAGACTATATCTACAACGCGACTGTTTTTATGACATTCTTTACTAGTAAAAATCCTTACGTCAACAGGAAGATTAGAGGTACAAGAAAACTTAGAAGAAATGCAACAATTTGGAGATGCACTATAGTTATTACTGTGCAATTGAGATTCATACACATGAATTGATTTAAGAACATAAAGATGATCAAATCTATAGATGCCATTCTTAGAGATTCCCTGAAAAAAAGGGGCCCGAGTTACCTGATCACAGATTGTACAATGATAAAGCCTGCATTTAAAATAAACTCCATTTTCTTGTGCAAATTTTGAAACACTAAGCAAATTTTGTGTAATTGTTGGAACAAAGAAGGGAATGCCTACACCATTACCTACAAAGATTTGTTCATGATCAAGATTGTTTGGTGAGCGAGAGAGCAAATTATTGGGATCAGAAGTAACATGATAGGAGGCTCCAGAGTTTGCATACCAAGACAAATCTGCAATCGAGGAAGTTATAGACACGTATGCTCTTGGTTGACAGAAAAAGGCTGATGGTGATGGAGGAATGGTGTTTGAGTATGAAAATTGTGTTGGAGGTAGTGTAGTTGGTTGAAATTGCTGATCAAAACGATGATAGCAACTCCATGTTGCATGGCCAGCCCTGCCACAAATTTTGTATGTTGTTATTGGTGGTTGCCATGTATTCCGTCCACAACATTAAAATCTACCACCACCGTGGCCCCTTCTTGAATTGATTTCACGATTTGATGATGAGAAGGACATTTGAGTAAAGTGTGCAACTAGAACAGATGAAGTTGGTGACTTGAAACGATCAAGCATGTTATCATACGCTTGAAGAAAAGATTCAGCCTAAGCGATAGAAAGGTACCCAATCTTTACATAATAGAGGTTATATAACCACTATAATCCTCAAGAAGCCCATCAGTAATAGCTTGGATGTGATCACCATCATCCAATTGGTAGCAAGAGCATCAACAATTTTGTGAATTTTAGCGAGATAATCACTAATTGTACCTGTTTTCATTAAACATTTTAGCTGCGATTTGAGACTCTGGATCCTTATCTTGAATGTTGTGGAGAAGTAATTGATTATTGTGGCCCATGCGTCACAAAAGCAATCACAGTGAACAATCTTGTTCATGTATGGTGTAATCATTAAAGTCATGAGCCATGTGGTGAGGGAAAGATCATCGTGCTTCTATGTCTTGAATGCTTCAGTTTCTTGGAGAAGAGTTGTTGATGCAGGTTCAGATGAAGAATTAGTTTTAGCTGCTGCTTTAGGTTGAGGTTTCTTGACCGATTCGAAATGGGTGGGAATATTAGCTTAATCGAAATGATTTTTCATTGAGAGGCTCTGAATTGTGAATCATGCATGATGACATCATGTGTTGAAGTTTGTATCATTAAGCTTTTCACCAATAAGAATGAGGGCTTGTTTTGTTGAACAAGAAGTAGAAATGATGAAGGCCATAATAAAAAATTTGATTATTTGGCTCTAGATAGTAGATACCATATGATGGTTTCATAATAGCAACTTTTCTCACTAACATTTCTCACTTATACTACTAACAAGCGTAATTGATAAAGAATCTAAAATACATGGAAATTAAAAAGTACATGAAAATGAACTAGTATAATTAGAGCGAATACATAAAAATTAACCACCACAATTGAATGTACATTGACATTTGTTTCAACTTCATAGTTGGACCGTTCCACAAATATTTGTTTGACCAATTTGTCTACATAAATTATATATACATTTAGGTGTGAGATCAATACTTTTACATATAATAATGAGTAAAAGAAAATTAATAAGTGAAAATTAGACTAAATAAATTGGTGTTGGATCAATTTGTCATCTCATTGTAGATCCTTATGATCTCCTCTTTAATGATTGACCTCTAACTATGTCATTCGCTCCAAAAGTGTTTGTAAAAAAGAAGTAAGATCCTCAAAAGTTTATTTCAGTTACACAAATATTTTTTTTCAATTATGTTGAATTTTTTTTTTTAATTTTACTCATACAGCCTGCGAAATTTGAGTGCCTACAAAATTGAGAGATAATATAAAAAAATATAATTTATTTTATAATGATATAAATGAAAAATAAAAAATTCTTTTATTTAAATAAATAAAAGTTTTAAGGATAGATTAGTCTACAAAAATATTTTTTATTTTTATTTTTTATTTTTATTTTTTGAATATGATTTTTATTTTTAATTTCACACATTTTAAAATACGCAATTGGTTTGTAAAATAAGAGATTTTTTATTGAAATAAATACAGAAAAATTTTTATTTTCCTAAATACGCATGGATCAAAACTTTTTCTAAAATACCTAATACCAAATCATGAGAAGCACCCACAAATTGAAAATAGCTTCCATCTCAACGCTGGCGCCCACAAAATGGTGGCATGTATGGAAGAGGAAGCGTTAACCATCAACCCAACCTTAGCAGACGCGAAATGGGCTATTCCACATATGGCATCCACGAAATGGGCATGTCAATGACGACACACACGAATTAGGCCATTTCAATTCTGACCGACTCGAAATGGGCTTCGTCATTTTAATATAATTAAAACCGTATTTTAAATAGAAAAAAATAGTTTGTTAAAAAATAATCACCCATTTTAGATGTACTCATCAAACAAAATTAATCCTTAAGGAGCCAAAAATCCTATGACAAAAAAATGATCAATCTTTGACAAACCAACATTTGATCAAAATGGTGGTTTAACTAAATTAAACTATAGCATATCCGGTGGATCAATGATTACATAATTTAATTAATTAAGTGTGTGGCTGGGATCTAGAATTTTAAAAGTTCTAATTAACAATTAAGGCTCAATTTGGGTAAACAACTTAAATAATAATAAAATTTTAATTCACAATAATCTTGATGGCAATGCCAAAGAAATTATTGTATAGTTAGTATTTGCTATTTTATTGTGTATAATATGGTAGGTAAAAATAAAAAATAAATGTGAAATGTTCAAATATGTGTCAATGTATATTTTGTTGCTGTTTTTTTTACTCCTATTAGAACTCTCTCCTCTTTTATTGGGGTTAAGAACTTGCTATAACTAGTTATAAAAATAATAGTAAACTATATAAAAATAAAATCACATGTGAAAAAATAAAATTAAAATTGAGATTTTATACCACACACAATGTTACGTATAAATTTAATAATAAAAATATAGTGATAAAATGATTAAAAAAAAAACAGGAAAAAATATATGTAGTAGGTGGTTCAGATGAAACATTGTTTTAAAATGGTGGTAGATGATCAATATATTTAACAGATGAATCATTATGTAAAAATGGTGGTGAAAGGCCAACACTTCCGGATTATTACAACTTAATTGTTGCATTTTGTGTTTAATACCAATAAATTGGGTCCAATTCGCGTCTGACCCCTTGAGTTTTTTCTCTGTCTCCATTTTGTGGGTACCACCTTTGTGATGGCCGAATTCGCGTTCGCCATACTTGAGAAGCCCATTTAGTGGACGTCATATACAAGATGGATTCCTGATACCATTTTGTCGGCGCCAATGTTAAAATGGAGACTATTTCCAATTCGTGGGTGCTTTCTATGATTTGGTGCTACGTATTTTGAAAAAAATTTTGATTCATGTGTATTTAGAAAAATAATAATTTTTTTGTATTTATTTCAATTAAAAAAAAAGCCTAAAATAAGATTCATTTTTAAACATTGAAAACTACAAAAATATGTTTAGTTAGTTCATTTTTAAAATATATTTTTAATATTTTAGAATATAAAATTATATTCTAATTAAATGTACGACTTTCATTATTTAATTTCTTTATTAAGTTAACAATCAATTTTGATATGGTATGAATACGAAACAAATTACTATCCCAAAATAATTAATTACATTCATAATAAAGAGAGATAATTTAACAAAAATAACAATAATAAGTTTAGTTAACATTATTTTCAATATATAAGTAAAGTAAAAATCATCATTAAAACTAAAACAAAAATGATATTTGTACACTAAAATTAGCCACTAAAATTAGTCACCAATGTATTTGTGTATAAATATATGTGTGGTTTAATTTATTTTCAATATATATTTGTATTTCAACATATATTTTTAAACTGGTGGTTGACTTTAATTTGATAGCTGATTTTGGTGTACATGTAGCATTATTCAAACTAAAGATAAAAAAAATCAGCTAAAAATAAAATATTCTTGTTTTCATTATTTTTTTATTTTTTTTAAAATGATTCTTATTTTCAAATTTCTGAAAATTTTAAAATATAATTGGTTTACGAAAATATATTCTATCTTCAATTAGAGAAAATAGTAAAAATATGTTTAGCTAATACACTTTTAAAATTAACATAAAAAAATTATATAAAATTATATGAACTACATTTTTTACTTTTAATTTATTTTATCATAATCATCTATGATTAAATCTCATTTCTATGCAAATGAATATATACACATTTGTTAGTTTGATCCACTTGTAAAATATACTTCTAACATCAATAAACAAAGAAAAAAACCCACCATTTCCACCAACGAAGTTCGACCATAGGTTAAATTATTATATACGTTAAATAAATGGCCATTGCTACTGTGTAGAACTTAAACTCCTTCTATACGTGTAGAAACCAGCTAGTGTAATTTAGTCGTATACGTTGGTTATTGTGCAAAGTTGTTATTGAATATAAGGTAGTATTTGTTTGCGAGATAAAGACCAAGAGATAGAGACAGAGACAGAGAGATAGAGACTAAGAGATAGAGATAGAAATCCAATTCAGTATTGTGTTTGATGTAGAATTGTACAAGATCAATTTATGTCTCAGTATCCTGTTTGGTTTAAAATAAAAATAGAGACTAAAATTTTAAAATTACAAAAATGCCCTTAATTTTAATTAATGGCCCTAATCCCCAAATCCAATTTCATTTTTCTCAGCAAGCAATCCTAACCCCCTTTATTCTCTCCTTTGCCCTTTCTCCTCTCCTTTCCGGTGAAGGAATCCTCTACTGCCGGTAGCATCTCCAAGGGTCCGAACGACGACGGCGCATCTCCATCGGTTCACGTTCGTGGCGTTAGTTGCTCCCCAAGGTTTGTGATTTTGCTGTCGTTTGCGCGCCTGTGGTTTGCGTCGCCACCGTCATCATCGTTTCGGAGCTGTTTCTCTGGTCTCCGTTCTTTCTCTCTCAGCAGACATGGTATCTTTTGTCAATTTATCTTATTTACTTATTAATTTTATGAAGTTCAAAATTGATAATTTTGTATAGCATTTTTGAATCCCTGATTTTCTGATTTGTGAATCCCTTATTTCTGATTTGTGAATCCCTCATTTCCATTTGGAGAACCATAAATCATTAAAAAAAAGAAGTTACCAAGTTGCAGTTACTCTTTGTTACTTGACCTGAGGTGTTAAATTTGTTCTCCTAAACTTGATGTGCATGTTGTCGCTATAGAGATCAAAGGTGCAAGTTGTTTTGGTTATTATTAACCACACCAACCTCCTAATTCCACCAGATAATAATATATCCATTGACATCATCATGGATACTACTACTAATTCCTTGAAGAATGTTCTAAGTATTTGCTTGACTATGGTTAATGGTAATTAATGCTACAGGGATCTTTTTGAGAAGCGTTAATCTTTTCAACGAACCTGTTGATGATCAATCTTCAATAAGGAGAGAGTAAAGGAGGCCATTGCTTGAAGACACTTCATATAAAGCCTAGTTTCTAATCCATTTTATAGTGTTAGTAATACTGTGCTCAAACAGTTGCATATCCCATATGTGTATTATCTTTGAACATCCACATTGTTCCTTGAAGAGGAAAAAATTGGTGGCATCCACGTTTGATACTCTGTTGCTGAAGACGAGGGTACTGATGGCCTCACCTTTGTATCAAATCAGATTGAATGGAGTTACTAGATCAAGTCACCCTTTTCAAATGTTTTTCCATGTAAATTACTGTGCAACTATTGTAATTGTAAGATGTTCGAATGTAAAGATGTGATAACTCAGCAATTTAAGTTGTAGTGTGACCTATGAATTGAAATAGGCAAGCGACAAATTGTGTAAATTTTTTTAAATATAAAATGAGTATATGTTTCAGTATGTGTATACACTTATTTTTAGTCAAATTCGCATGTATGATGCATTTTATTGCTGAAGAAAGTTGTTTTATGTTGTGATAATATTACAACATGTGAGTCACTTAATTTAAGTAATTTACTCGAAAGGGATCAAAAGATATTTAAGCATAAATGGATTGGGTATGTGTCATTCTTCTCAATTTGTAACTTAGTATATATTCTTTCAAAATTTGAAGGTATTCTCAATTTATCTACTATTCATGCTTTGGCATTCAACTGTTTTGCTTTTTCTTTCTTACTCAGCACTATGTCCAATTAATTGGGTTATAGATTGTAATAAGACCAAGTGTTTTCTCCATATTGGGAGACCTCAACTTAGAATGAATCAAAAATCCGTTGCTGAAGATTCTACAGAAGTTAGTTGTGATAGCTGAAATAGTTAATCTAGTTTAGTTAAATCATTTCTGAGAAGTTAGTTAGATGGCCATGGGAGTTATGACACCAAAAATACAGACCATGGGAGTTAGAATACCAAAAATATTGTACTAAGCCAACAAAACCTACTCAATACAGACCAAAATAAAGGCAATACCACACTACTAAAAATATTGTATTAAGCCAACAAAATCTATTCAATATAGACCAAGATAAAGGCAATACCAAAAATATACAGCCAAATGTATACCAAATATAAGTTTGTATGTTAAACCATGTAAAATATAACCATCTCACAAAATAAGCTATCCCTATAGTGAAAAACTTAATACCCTAAGCCAAATCCATATAACAAGTGTCGATCAACAGTCAACTTCAGATAATGGAACGCACAAGGACAATTTTCTGTGAATCTGACAAGTCCCAGAAGTGTGCATACACATTTGGACTCTCAGCAAACTTTAGAATTGCCTTCACCACCTCTTCATCATCGAACCCAAGCTGTGTAAGCTTCTCACCGACCTTAAATTTCTCGTTCACACCAACAATGGCATTAGCAAGTAGTTGGACATTCTTCTTTTGGTCAGCAGAAGATTGCTGGATATAGTCAGCCTCACGTCTAATTCTACTATTTATTCTTCCGCCTAACGACAGTTGGCCACTACTTCTATCCCTAAAGTAAACAAATAACGTAAGCACAAAGAACAATATCAAATATTCATGCTTGGATCTCATCTCTTCATAAAAACACACGCAGCGCTTAATAATTTTCGACCGCTCCATTTCTTCCTAGCAAAGTCATTACATTAAAAAAACGTATAAACATTCAAATGAATCTGACACTTCTTCATGCAAAATCTGCTATATCTTCTTAGAACCAAAAACAAGAATAAGAAACTGGAATCAAAAGACATGTAACTCTATTTACTTCTCTAAATAGGAAATACAATAGAAACATAATAAAAATGATAATATCGATTTTTCTCTCTCATTTCATATACTGAAAGTGGCTTTTTCAGGTACTTTAAGCACATCAAACTCTTCCAAAAGGCAAAAAAGAAGATTTGATAATTAAAATGTGAAGTGGTTCACACTTGACACAAATAACTGTGCTGTCATTATCACCTAAGCCATATCAAGCATATTTATATGATTTCAGGTACATTCAACAATTTCATTTACCAGTTTAGAGAACAAACATTCTTCCACTCAACTAGATATGTTAAGAATTGTAGCTTACCTAGCAATAGTTCTAATATATAAACCAAATGCTGTTTGTGTATGTTAAATAAGTTTTATATTTATGCACAACGAAAAAATCACTCCTACTTTTGTGCTAGTCAGCAATAGAGGGGCTAATGGTTAGGTAATTGAGTTTGGTTTTATACAGAAACTGCAACTATTGAGGTATAAAGCTACATTAATCCATAACTATTATTAGAAACCAAACATAGACCTGGAAACTTATTAAAATGGGTTCTAATTGGCTAATTAATTTCATTCAAATTAAAGACACAATGCATTAAATAAATAAATATTATATCCAATTAAGTTAGGCTAATGAGAGCTTTGTGCAGACATGGAACAATAGTAGTCGCAGACATGAAAAAATTGGAAAAAAAGTATAATCCAGAATAAAATCAACAAATAGATGTAGTTAGGCTAATGAATTGAGTAATGATCCAATTAGTGGCACTTAAAAGGAAGTAAACATCATAAACTCATTAATTATAAAGCTGAAATAAATGGGTTAGTTAGGTCACGAACAAATTCACACCAGGCAAAGAATTTCTTCAATTTCAATGCTATTACTTCACACCATTAACAAAAATAATTATAAACCAAGCAAAGAGGTTCTGAGTATAAATACACCTTTTAAATACAAACAAATTTGATTTAAGCATTACAAAAATAATAGTTAAATCCACAGATCAAATTGATTATCACAAGAAGAGAAAAGTCCCAATGCTAGGTCAGGAACAAGTCCAAAGATTAGGGCACGACGATAAAGATGAAAGGAATCAGTAAATTAAACAACATTTGTATAAAACTAACCTGGGTCAGAGCAGTTCGGACGAGGAGTTGATGGTTGAGGTGGACAGCAATCGGGGAGAGATGGCAGCTTCGTTCTTCGATTTTCCTGTGAAGGAGAAAAAGAGGAGATGAGAAGATGGGGGCTACGAAGATGAACTCGCAAGCGGCAAATCACTTACCTAGCGGTGGTGAGGCCAGCGGCGATGCGGTGGCTGTTCTTGAAGAAGAATGCTTGAGCGGCTGCAGTGGCTGTTCCGAAGAAGAATGAGAAGATGAATCACGATGGTTGATCAAGAAGCCCTGATTTACATTAAGGGTAATTTTGAAATTATAAAATTAGAATGGGGTAATTTAGGTACAAATTATAATTAAAATTTCTATCCCCGTCTTTAAATTTTTCTGTCTCCAGTATCTCTACTTTTTGGAGGTACTAAAATACTGAAATTTTGAAGACGGAGACAGAAATCTAAGTACCAGTCTCTTGCGTAACAAACATAATACTGAATCTTTATCTCTCAGTCTTAGTTCCAGTCTCTACAAACAAACGCTACCTTAATAGTTATGTATAGTTTGGATTTTTGCATACATGATCAGAGAGAAGAGCAAATATTGTTAGGTTGGTTAATTAAGAACGTTTTTTTTTTGGTCTGGGCCTAAAGGCTCTAAAGGAAAACCGGTTTAGAAAGGTCCGCCCCGGTTCCACAACAAAAGCTGAAGTCGTGCCCTAAGCCTCTAACCGAAGAGGATGAAATGGTTTGAATATTCATGGTTAATTAAGAACGTTTAAACATATGATTATGTAAGAGGGTTGGGTCGGGTTAGAGGGGGGTTTTTTATTTGTCTTGGGATTAGACGGTTTGTTAAAGTATAGGATGGAGGTTAAAGTATAGGATGGAGGTTGGACCAGTTCATTCCTTTAGTTATGATTGTGCGAAACTAAATATTACAGGCCTAGTTAAAGTGAAAGCTTATTCTTAACTAAAAATAGCTCATATATAGTGTTGTATTATGATTTCTCGAACTGAGTTGGCTCCTCAGTATATGCTGCTCTTTCCATTGTTCTCTACTAATGATCTCAGATTTGAACTTTAAATCATGAATTGATGATATATCCAATTCTTACACTGGTAAATGTTCTAACTGAAGAAAATCTCATGCCCTAAGCTGTTCAAGCTGTGATGTTGATGATTTGATGAACCAGAAGGGATTATGAGAGGGAGAGAAAAAAGTTCTTCTCATTATTGAAGAGAATGAAAAATCCCCTTAGAAAATATTTGTTGAGTTATTATACCTTATATACTATGTACTCTTTATGTACTCTTACTAAAAAATAATTACAATGGTAAACCTATTATTGATAAAGAAATAATCTAGGTAACACCCTCCCGCAAGCTAGAATTGTGTAAATCTAACAATCCTAGCTTGGAAACATTAACAAGAAAAGGACCCGGTGGCAGAGCTTTGGTAAGAAAATCAGCAAGTTAATCCTTGGAACGAACTGACATAAGATGAATGAGACCAGACAAATGCTTTTCACGAACAATGTGGCAGTCCACTTCAATGTGTTTAGTTCTTTCATGAAAGATGGGATTATTGGCAATGTGAATGGCTGACTGGTTGTCACAAAATAGAGTAATAGACTTTTAAAGCGGCAAGTCAATGAAATTCATTAAGAAAGATAACTAACTAGTTTCACAAGTGGCAACAGCAAGAAACCTATATTCAGCTTCTGCAGAGGACTTGGCAACTGTAGTTTGCTTCTTACTCTTTCAGCTAATGAGAGAGTTCCCAAGTATGAAGCAATAACCGGAAATGGAGTGACGAGTATCGGCACAGGTAGCCCAGTCAGCGTCGGCAAATCCAATGAGATGAAGATTAGAAGTAGAGAAGAAGAAGAGACCAGTTGCAGGTCGGCCTTTTAAATATCGGAGTACGCGAAAAGAAGCCTTTAGGTGAGAAGTGGTTGCACAGTCCATAAATTGGCTCAAACGTCCCACAGCATAAGAGATATCGGGTCTAGTGTTTGTGAGGTAAAGGAGTCGGCCGATGACCTGTCTGTAAATAGTGTTGTCTGTTAAAATGGTACCTGATTCCTTTGAGAGTTTCTGACCATAATCAAATGGGGTAGAGAGAGGCTTGCAATCTAGATAACCAAAATCCCTGAGAAGGTCCATAGTATACTTCCGCTGATAAATGTGAATTTCAGAGTTAGAGCGTGCTACTTCCATTCCCAAGAAGTATTTAAGATCACTAAGATCCTTTATTTTGAATTTGTCATCCAAATTTTGCTTGATGGAATTGATTTCACCAATGTCATTCCCGATTAAAACCAAGTCATCAACATATACTAGAATGGCAGTGAAGCTTTCAGATTGTTTCTTGATGAAGAGTGAATGATCATAAAAAAAATGCTTATAACCAGCATCCACAAGAGTCTGAGTGAGTTTAATGTTCCATTGATTGCTTGCTTGCTTAAACTCATTTAGAGATTTTTGCAATTTACAAACCAAACCTGGTTGTAACACAGCCAAACCGGGTGGTATCTTCATATAAACTTCCTTGTCCAAATCTCCATGAAGGAAGGCAGTGTTGACGTCTAGCTGTTTTAAATGCCATTTCTTTGTCGCTGCTAACGCTAACATTACTCGTAGGTTAGTCATTTTGACAACTGGACTAAAAGTATCACCATAATCTACTCCTTGCACTTGAGTGAATCCTTTTGCAACTAGCCTCGCTTTGTGCCTCTCTATGGTGCCATCGGGATTGAATTTTACCCGAAAAACCCATTTACAACCCACAACCTTCTTGTCTTTTGGGAGTTCAGTGAGACACCAAGTTCTGTTCTGATCTAGAGTTGTCAATTCATCTTGTATTGCCTTTCACCAACATTCATGTGCAGCCGCTTCCTCATAAGTGCTAGATTCTTGATTTGAGGTGATGGCTAAAGAAAGTGACTTATATTTTGGGGTTAGTTTATCATATGACAAGTGTTGTGAGATAGGATATAAAGAGTTCGAGTTGGCAAAGTTGCTAGAGTGAGCTGTGTGGGTTGTCATACAATGATAGTCCTTTAAATAAGCAGGCGGTTTCTTGACTCTTTCAGACTTTCTAGTAATGCAGTCATGTGTGATGTCAGAGTGTTGTGATGCAGGTGCATTGTTAGTGTGTGGTGTGGTAATGGGTGCAATGGTGTGTGAGAAAATTGGTGAGTGCATTGAGCTTGAGAAATGTTCATTTGAATCTGTGAGTGTGGTATGTGTGGGTGATTGCAAATGATGTGTGGATGGTGTATCATATTGAAAAAGATCAATGCATTGTGGAGTACGAATGGGTACCACAGAAATGTCAGTGCTAGTGAAATGTAAAAATGGAAAATGAGTTTCATAAAAAGTTATATTTCTGGATATGAAAATTTCCTTTGATTTTAAATCAATAAGTCGAAAACCCTTTGTTCCTAATTTAAAACCAAGAAAAGCTATTTTTCTGGCTCTTGGGTCTAATTTTGTTCTTGAATTTGTTAATGTGGAGGCATATGCAAGAGAACCAAATACTCTTAAATATGAAAGGTCAGGTAAGTTACCATACAAAAGCTTGTAAGGATTAGAATTATCCAGGTTAGTGTTGGGCAGCCTATTAATTAGGTGAATGGTGTGAGCAACTGCATATTGCCAAAAACAATGTGGAATTCCTGATTGAAATAGCAGTGCTCTAGCAACACCTAAAATATGCTGGTGTTTTCTCTCTACAATCCCGTATTGCTCTGGTGTTTCTACACAAGAAGTTTGGTGTAAAATTCCAGTTGATGCAAAAAAGGATTTTAGAGTGAACTCTGGCCCATTGTCAGTCCTTATACACTTAACTTATTTTTCAAATTGTACTCTGACAAAATTCACAAAATTAATAACCAATTGTGATGCTTCAGATTTGGTTTTCATAAAAAAAATTCAAGTGAATTTGCTCTTGCCATCCACCACAGTCAAAAAATACCTATGTCTTTCATTGGAAGGGACAGAAATAGGACCCCAGATATCCATATGAACTAAGTCAAAACAATCTTTTATTTTAGTTGTACTAAGATTAAAAGATAATTTCTTTTGTTTTATAAAATGACATGAATCACAAGGAAGTTTTGAAGCAATACAATCTATAAAAGGATAATACTTCTTCAGAAAAATCAATTTATGTATGGGTATGTGTCCTAATCTAAGATGCCAAATGTTGTTGTGCTCACTGTGTGAAGGTGTGGTGGGATGAGTAGTAGTCGTAGTTGCCGCCAATGAAGCTTGCTTTGTTGGAAGAGGGAGAAAGGGAGAGAATTCTGGTTCTCTACTCATTGTATATAACCCTTCTATACACTCAGCAATGCCAATCATCTTTGATGTGGATCTATCTTGTATCTCACAACACTTATCATTGATTAACAGTTGACAATGTAAGTTTGAGGTTAACTTTGACACAGACATCAATTTAAAATCAAAAGAAGGAATGTATAAAACATTTCTGAGAAAATTTTTTTTAGAGAATGTGATTATGCCAATGATAGTGTTAACAGTTTTGGTCCCATTTAGCAATATCACATTGATTGGAGCAATATTTTGAAAACTTGTAAAATCTTTTAAGTCAAAAGTCACATGATCTGTTGCATCGGAATCAATAACCCATAGTGCAGATTTTGGAGTGATAATACTCATAATTCTTGCATTAAAATGTAATGCAATGGTTTTACCTGGAGTGGAAGTTTGAATGGAATTAGTCAAAATTTGATTTGCATTATGAGGTTGTTACTACACACTTTTATCTTTGATCAACTCTAACAAGGAAAATCTTTGCTCTGGAGTGAACCCAGATCTTGATATTCCAGTGTTCTCTTGGAGACAATTAAGCTGGAATTGTTTATCACTGAGTATATCATCATGCCCCTCAGTGATCACGTGATTGATGGTGGTGTTATGTTGCTGCCGTTGATAGAAATGGGAGGAGTACCCATACTTCTTATAGCATACATCTTTTGTGTGGCCTTGCTTGTTGCAATGAGAGCAAGCCAATGTAGCTCCACGACCTCTGCAATGGGAGGATCTGTTTACCATGTTCGCTATTTTGAGAAATCAATGAATCACAGAGTAATAGAGATTTAGATCTTCTTCCTTCTAACTCGTTGATCGGAACAGCTATGTTCACCAAGAAAGAATCTTGCGAAATAGCCTCTTATCAAACTCTATTGGATGAGTTTGAAGGAAGATGTAAGAATGGGGGAAAGAAAATGTCGAAAGAAAAATTAGGGATAGAAAGAAAATGACAAAATTAGATTGATCTCAATTCACAACTTTTTTTTAATTTGATTCAGAGCTTGGTTGCTCTCCACGCTCATCACATTATGAAGAAAATCTCATGCCCTAAGCTATTCAAGCTGTGATGTTGATGGTTTGATGAACCAGAAGGGATTAAGAGAGAGAAATAAGTTCTTTTCATTGTTGAAGAGAATGAAAAATCCCCTTAGAAAATATTTGTTGAGTTATTACACTTTATATACTATGTACTCTTACTAAAAAATAATTACAATAGTAAACCTATTATTGATAAAGAAATAATCTAGGTAACACTAACCTCGCGTATGTGATCTTGATTTTGGTAATAAAATATCTATTTTACTGGTAAGCTTAAGCGATTTGTAGTTGTAGATCGGCTTGCATACTATATTCTAAATGTGATTTAGTCCCTTTAATGTCTTTAAACGCTCTTAATTTTTTTTATTTGAATAAATGTTACGGTAATTGCGAAACGATGAATAGTTAACTTATTGTATTTGTTAAGGAAGAATTGAATAATTTGGAAAGATGTAATGAAATTTTAAGTAAGTAGTGACTTTTGTGGTAAGTGTTAATATTTGAATTTTGCAATAATTAATTATTTCATACCGTATTATATACTTGGAGGATTAGTTGTTGATATGCTGAAAATGCAAAGTAAGGCTGCATTAGAAAGTTGGATGTGGTTGTAGATTCGAAGTATAGAAATTCGTGTGTGAACAGTTGAAACAAGTTATCTTATGAAATGCTATTAATTACGTTAATTTTGGATGATTGAGTAAAACGATTGGTCATATGGTAAGGCGTTAAAATAAAAAATAGTCAAAAGGCCTAAATTTGAGCTTTTATTTTTTCGGTTAAGAATAAGCTTTCACTTTAACTGGGCCTATAATATTTAGTTTTGCACAATCATAATTAAAGGACGAATAAGTTCAACCACGATCATATACTTTCTTTTTTTTTTTGGACTTGCCATCCTATATAGTTCAACAAACTCTCTAACCCCAAGACAAAAAAAAAAAAAAACCCTCCAACCCAACCCAACCCTCTTACATAACCATGTCTTTAAACATTTTTAATTAACCAACCTAACAATCCACATTAAAGCGCATAATGAAATCTCAATATCTGAGTTCTCTTTGATCATGTCAGCCTTTGTCTGTGTAAAAGTTCAAACCAGAACTAATCTGGAAATGGATCCTCTCCATTTTTTTAACACTTGAAGGAATAAAGTGTGATCTTTTACCTTTAATTTTATAAGTAGGACTAAAATTAAATGAGAGAGAGAATAATGAAGGATGAGATTAAACATTAGACACCATCTAATTTTTTTTTCACTGGAGAGGATCTACTCCCAGAACCAATCATTATATTTAGTAACATACTTTGCACAATAACTAACGTACACAAACGAATGACACCTGATTTCTACACGTATAGAAAGAATCTATGTTTTACACAATAATATTAGCCTAAAGTGTTTACTTCGATACCATAATAAATTCATACGTATCGATACGTTTAAAATATAAACAAATAATAATTAGCCATGTGGAATTTATTTTCTACATCAGCATTTATTTAAAAAAAAATATATATATATATATACATATTATATCACCACTTTTACTATAACACCCTTTTAATTAAATAAAAATAAAAAAATACTTTTTATTTTATTTTATAAAATATCTTGAACATTCTTATTTTATTCGATTAGACAAAAATACCATTTTAAATCAATCAAATTTTAGAATTTAACTAATCCTAATTTTATATTTTCAAATAATTTAAACAATAAAATAAAAACATATCTGGGAAACAAAAAAAAATCAAGTGTTCGTTCAATTGGGTTTCAAAAACCCTCTCTTGGATCTGTTCTTCTCTCCTCTCTCTCTCTCTCTCTCTCTCTCTCTCTCTCTCTCTCTCTCTCTCTCTCTCTCTCTCTCCCTCGCTGGAACTCGATCTCTCTCATCTGTCTCGGCATCGCATTCAAGCTCTCTTTCTCGTCTCCGATCTCGTAATCAAGGTCGTCGTCCCTCTTCTCGTCTCCGAGACTGGTCGTCGTCGTTTCTCTCTGTCTCGTCATTGTCTTGCACACAGTCGCGCGCCTTTGTTGCGCTCTTCATCGTCGGCGACAGTAGCAGCAGGTCCTGGGGCTCGTCGTCTTCTTACTTCGAGTCTCGCCGTCAGCTTCCTTTGCGCAATCAGAAGCTACTTTATGATTTGATGAGTTCTAACAAATTCTCCTGTTCTTTTCATCTGTAATCGAGAGCTTCATCGTTTTTCATATGACTGGGCTTATAACCAGAGAATATATTTATGTCATTGTCTCAATTCCCCTGGTCCCTAAACTTCTCCATAGTTTATTTCTCTCCACGAAGAGAAAGGATTTGTTTATTACACATGGTATTCATGTACTGAACTTGGTAGTAGAAGGTTTTAAGTTATTATTGTGCCTGTTCAATTTTCATTCAAGGAAAAAAGAACGTGTTTCTAAGGCTCTCTTCTTTCTTGCCACTGCACTGATTTATGCCTTCGTGTTATCTTTCAGTGGTCTTGCTGGTGGATCACATTCAAGGTTGCATATTGTGCCTTCAAAGTTAGGTTCATCTCAAGAAATTTTTGAAAACTTGTGGAGGCTTTTTGGCAGGGTTGTGTATATTGTAATTTTCCTAAAGATTTGCTTCCATTTTAGGCCCATATTCTGACTTGGTTATTTTATCTGTTTCTCATTCCTTGTAATTATTACTAACATATATTATAGATCTTTAGTTTCAAGTACCCAATTTTGACTAGAATAAACAGATGTTAATTTTACCATCAGCTTCGTTTATTTATTTTCAAATTATATTTTTCCTTTCTCTTGCATTTTCTTAATAAATAGCGCCTTTTAGTGACCCGAATACCTAGTATTCTAAGCTCTCTACATGTGAAATTGGTTTTGTATGTTTTTGCATAGAACTATTTTTGTCATGTTTATCAGGGAAGAAAAGAAATTGGGGTGATTTGTGCATAATGTTAATATTGTCGTTCTTGTTAATTTTGTACGACTGAACCATCATTTTAGTTATGCATTCATGGGCAGCTCCTATTTTCTTTCTCCTTGATGCCATGCTTTGGAGTACTAACTAGATTCTAAAGCTTCATTAAAACCTTCTTTTCTTCTTTTTCTTGTTTAGAAAATTATAGCTTTGGTGTCAAGTTCTAGGAAATAACTATGTATCTAAATTTGAAATCAACATCATCTACAAGAAACTAATGCTTTCTACCTTTATTTACTTACCATTCATTTGCAAATTTGCTTATAGAATGTCTTTTATTATTATTATTATTATTATTATTATTATTATTATTATTATTATTACACACACATATATATAGCCATCCATGTGCCAGAGGTGGGTGGATGGTGTATCTAAATCTATGCCATTTAAGCAAATTGCTTTGATGCTGTCCTAGACTAGAATCTTCAGTTGCATTTGGCATTTACTTTTCTAACCATGTAACTTATTCTCAGTTACTACTGTCTGGTTGTTGGTTGAATAGTGCATGTTTTATTCTCTCCCCTTGATCATCCTTTATTTCTTTTGCCTTTCTTTTTGTATGGTTGGAATTTTAGATTCTTTGAGAGCAGTTGTTAAGATTTGGTTCGTGGTTGCTGAATTGTACTAGCGTATGAACATTCTAGGATTTATGGCCATCTGAACTAGGATTACCTTACAATAAACTTATATAGAACTTTCTTTTGTCTAGGATGTCACATAAAATAGAGTAAATATTTAGGAAAAAAAAAGAAGTGAATCATCTCTAAACAATTTTGCAAACTTCAGCAGAATTAAATGACATTCTCTCATTTTCCAATGAGCAGCAGTACTTGTTTATTTTAGGAACACTTGGGGGTCATTTTTTGTCCTTCTAAACTTTTTGACGAAATGCCTAAAAAATTAGTGATGTCATTCTACAGTAGCTTTTAAATGAATATTTGAGACTAACTTTTTCTTTTTGGTATAATGGGAGTAACTGTAGAAGCTATCTGTTTGTTGATAAATCATTGCATGATCTTCATCAAAATTACAAAGAATTGTTGTTGGCACCATTTTTTATGTAATTTATATTAATTGAAAATCACTTTCACTTCTGCAAGTAGTGTTTTTATGTACAAGCACAAGAAGCTATGGCTTGATAATATAAATATCGTATCATAATCTTGACACTTTGTATATACCGGTTAATTCTGTTCTTGTTTTCTGTTAATCTTTTTTCTTTCATGTCTCATATGATGGCTTTACATTTCGATTGTAAATTCATGTTATGTGGAACAAGTCTTTGTTGTTGATGAAATATATTTCTGGTATTATTATAAGAATTTAACATTACAATTTGTTCCCCAATGTTTTTTCAACCACAAAAAAAAAAGATTTGCCCCCTTTTTTTTTAATAAAAGAGATTGCTCTTATAATTCGCTTTTAGGGTACACACACATGTTCTGTTATCCGTTAACAATTCTTTATTCATGGAGATGAATTCTGAATAACTTGATTGTTTCAGGTATTGGCAAAACAAAGATGGTTATTGCTATGTCATGTTTTGAATGTAGTCACTGAACAAAAAATAAGGTCAACTTCATTGCTTGCAATGACTCCTTCTCATTGAGGTAAATATTTGTCATGGAATTTTGTAGCAAACAACACGTTAGTTTATTAGTTATGTATTTTTAGTTTTTTACTGACTTCCTTAAGTTCCTTTCTAGTAGTAGCATCTATAGTTGTAAAGACGGTTCTCATGATGTTTTGAGAATCTCTAGTAAAACATCTCAAGCTAACATAGTATTGTACATTAAAATGTCTAGGTTTCTTTTATAGATACTGTTTAATGCATACATTTTGCCAGGCAGAAGAGCATAGTTTCTTTAGTTCTTGCATAAGTGGAAATAGGAGAGTTTTGTTAGGAGCTGCATAGATGTTTGGTCTTTGGTTGATTCTACCTTTTGCCAATTGAGTTTTTTTTAATCGAATATTTTAAATTGGTCTGTAAAAAATAGAATAGTGAATCTAACTAGCTTTTTAATCAATTAATTAGTGATGACATATTACAAGATGATTAATAATAATATTATCATTCTTTGGCAATAAAGGTAATTTGAATTGGGAATTTGGCACAGCCTAATATTTTTCATTGTATGCTAATTTTTTTTCTTTTTCAATGTTCATCTCAGGTGCAAGATTTACACTTTATTATTCCTGACTATTTCTTTTAAGTGGGGCAGTGATACACACCATCTTTCTTATCAGCAGGTTAGTATTATGTACATTAAAATTGCACATTCATGGATATTTTGATATTTTAGAAACCATGAGAGTAGACTATTAATTATTTCTTTATTATGCATATATATCAATTTTATAGATAAAGATGATGTTCCTAGCTATATAGATAAAGATGATGCTCCTAGCTAATAAGTCAGATAATTTTTATTTGAATCCGTTATATTCTTGTTTTCAAAAGAAAGACCATAGAAAGTTAATAAGTCAGAGAATTTTTTTTCATAACTGTTGATTGTCATATGAATAACATTCTTATGCACTAATAGCTCTTAGGTTTCATAGAATTTGATTGACCAATAATTTCAGTCATAAAAAATTGAGTTCATTTTGCTTATTCCATTATCGTAGCATTTATTTAGTAGCTAACATGTTAAAATTTTAAGTTCAGTCATGGAGAATGATGGCAAAGAGTCATATAAGGATGGTGATCAATCTGACGATTTAAGTGTTTAGTATGAGTGCAGTTTCGATGAAAGTGATGATATGGTGGATGTAACTATAGATAAAGTAGAGGCAGATACAATTAATGTTGATGGTTTTGAAAAGTTGATAACTGATTTGACCATCGAAGACATATAAGGATTGGTGTTTGATATGGAATCTCAAGTTTGTGAATTTTATGCCAAATATGTCAAGTGCTATGGATTTGTGTCTCGAAAAAACTTGAAGACGGTGGATGCTAATGGCAACATTAATACAAGACAATTGGTTTGTAATAAAGCAGGAGAAAGACATTGGAAGCACCTTAAAAGGGACAATCGACAAAGAGAGCATAGGGTAATTACTCGTGTCAATTGCAAGGCTAGGATTCGTTTCATTCGTCACTATAAGACGGGTAAATGGAAAGTCAGTATCTTTGAGAGTGAACACAATCATCCACTGTGTCCACCTAAGTACAAACATCTTATTGCTGCGAATCGTAGGCTTAATGACGCCATAAAACACAAGCAGATAGCTTGCGAGCATGTGGTGTTAAAACCTGTCACATAATGGGTTACATGGTTTTTCAAAAGGGTGGATACGATAAAGTGGGTTTTACCAGTAAAGACCTACATAACCACATTAGTAAGACTAGGTAGGACAAAGTAAAAGACGGTGATGCATTTGCTGCATTGGCCTATCTGTTGTCCAAGGTAGACAGTGACCCGTTATTTCTAAAAAAGTTCACCTTAAAAGATGGTAAGTTGGATAATTTGGTGTGGGCTGATGGAACAAGCGTTGTTGATACGAATATTTTGGCGATGTACTCGCTTTTGACATCACTTACAAGAAAAATGTCTACAACAAGCCATTAGTCATATTTTCAGAGACCAACCATGATTGCCAAACAGCTATCTTTGGATGTGCCTTGCTCTCAGATGAAAGGTCCGAAACCTTCAAGTGGGCACTGAAGGAATTTTTGGAAATCATGTCAGGAAAACTACCCAAAGGCATTGTGACAGACAGAGACCGTGCTATGAGAGAGGCTATCTTAGAAGTATTTCTTGGTATACCACACCGTCTTTGTGTATGGCATCTCCATCGTAATGCGGTACAGAATATAAAAAACAAGCATTTTTGGGACGATTTTAATGTATTATTGTATGGACATTTTACTGTAGAAATATTTAAAGAGAGATGGAGCGAGATCATATCCAAATATAGACTTGCTGAGAATGAATAGGTCCAGGGCATTTATAATAACAAAATAAAGTAGGCTATCTTTAAAAAAATTATATATTTATTATTAAATATTATGAATTATATTATCACGTATATTATAAATACTATGAATGTTGTCTAAATAAAAATAATAACTTTTCAATTCAAAATTATTTAAGAAAAAAACTATATTTATTATTAAAAATTATATATTTATTATCACATAAAATAATAAGTTTGAATGATAAAATCTATTTTAAATAATTTTTAAATAAAAATAATATCTACTTTGAATAGTAAATCTTTTTAAATTATAATCATAAAAGATGCACATACCTTGTAATTATATTATATGATATAAATATAAAATAATAAAATCTTTTTAAAATATAATTTTTTAATAATAAAAAATGAACAAACAAAATTTTATTCTATATATAAAGACACTGCTCAACATGTCATTAGTAAATTATATTCACATTATAATTTGAATTGTGTTGTATATCTACTTGGGTGCTGACATGGGTAAGTGAGAATCATTCGTACCACCTCAACGTAACGAAAAAAAAAGAGACACAAGAGAGGTTAACATTAATGTTATTGATAACCAACTCTTACATAATTCGTACTTCAACCATATACCTTACATACCCCAATATTTCTATTCTATATACCATAGTTTTTATACTACTGCAGTATATTCTAACCAATCTCCGACACCCATGCATCCATCGCTATACAACCTATTCCCCCCATCATTTATCATAGGTCCAACTGTCACAAATTTTTGGCCTCCTACTCTCTTGTATTCTTTTTAATCTACTAATCCAAGAGATATAGAGATGAAATTCTTAAACTGCTAAAGTCTGCACAACATCATCTGTCTGATTCTAGTACAAATAAGAAAGCATCAAATGATACAAGTGTACGTGATAAGAAGGTATCTGTGGCCAAGAGAAGAATTGTCTGGAATTCACATTTGTCTGAAAATATGGTTGGTGTAAATACTGTCTCCATTAAAGACAAATTTTCAAAAAATAAAAAATACACTGAAGACCTCACACAAATCTCTAACCGAAGAGCAAAAGGCACTCTTAAAAAAGAGTACACCAAACGGATATTCTATTAGCATGCATACCCTAAACAACAAAAAGGCCGAGCATAATAAATAGAGAATTGAATGGCCATCTGTAAGTTTGTATATCACAAGAATTCGCGTCAATCATCTAAGGTTACATAACTTAGTAATCTCACCAATTTTTTGTTTTGCAGTGGATCCCGGTTTTGTTTAAGCCTCCTGCATACATGGATTTGGATAACTTAGATATTAAAATGGCAATCTATGTGTTTGCACCAAATAAAAGAAGGTTACATATCCCATTATCTATTTATCTATCTATTAAAGCTTTAAAAAATGGTACAATATTAATGTGATTCGTGTTTGTAGTGATGAGGTATTGGCGACAACAAAAAAATTTAGCGGAACTCGTGACAATTTCAAGTCATTAATTCCTAAGGCTTGGGTGCATGGGGATGTAAGTGCATAATTAAACTACTATCTCTAGCATACTTTCAATTCCTAATAAATTTATTAATTATGACATAGGTGTTGGATTTGGTGGCTACTATGCTAACTGTGTAGGAGAAAGAAATAGGATGTCAAACACACTGGTATTTGCCAGCTGTGTTTTCGGTACACCATGTCTTTTTCAGGCTTGTTACAATTTTTATATATTTTATCTTATTGTATAATTGGTGTCACCGACTTAGCCCCTAACTATTAAATTCAGCAATTCATACTGGAATGTGATACCAAAATTGAAGTTTTGTTGAAATATTATCAAAAAGAATTCATGGAAAAAGTTGATAAGGCCTAAAAAAGGTATATGATTTATTGTATTTTTTATTTTTTTTATTATTTAATGGCCTTTATCTTTATGAATTGATCTATACTTTTTTTAAAAAAAATGTATCTAGTAATATTCTAATACGTGAAAATTGATACTAGATTTTTTTACCTGTCAACGAGAACAACATGCATTGGTATCTGGTTATTTTTTATTTGTGCAATCATCAAACAATTCTGCTAGACTCCCTACCGATTGCTTCAAATAAAGAGGGAAAGAGATCGAGTATAGTAAAGCTGGTAAATTAACTTTTCCCATTTTCACTTTTATGACATTTTCTTTAATGTTTCAAATATCATCCTTTATTTAATTTTTTCCCTATATGAATAGGCAAAATATCTGGAAGATATGCTCAAGTATGATTCGTTTTATAAATACAACACTCCATTTAGGCCAATGATACTTGATTTTGCATTTGTGGATACGCTAGAAATAGAAGAACAAGCTTCTGGCTTGTAAGGAATATCTGTATTAGTATTTTCCTCTTTGAAATATTTATCTGCATAAACAAACCGCATCTCATTTAACACAGTAATGATTGTAAGGTATGGGTGGCAACTTGGATGACAAACTACAAGAAGACGTATAGTTATACAATAAATGTAATTTTTTTTTATTAAAAAAAAATAGTACCTCATTTACTAATGTGTATGGTTTTGTTGGTAACCTAAAATATTTGTATTTTTTAGGTTAATGATGGTACAAGGATGTGACTTGCGTTGGATTTGATTCTAAGGCCCCACAACTTGATGCTACATAATGTCATTGACTCTGCTACCATGAATTACAATAAGTATAAACAAAAAGATTCAAACAAAAATTAAAAATTCGTAATTGTCATGTAGTCAAGTTTGGTTTATATTAAAATTTGTTAGTTTCATCTCTTTTACTTAAAAAATTATTATGCATTATATTTTCTATGGACTCTTTTTATAAATTCATGTTTCTATCTTCAATTATATTTGAATTTAGATGAAGCTTAGTTTTCACTGTGTTGTAAGCTAGCCAAGTCCTCGTATTTGGAATAATATTTAAAGATACTAGCAATATATAGGTATAAATAAATTACTAGTTATCATATAAAGTATAAACAACAGTGGAAGCTGATATTACAGAGGTTTATTAGGAACATGTAGTTACATAAATTCAGTGCTGCCATTGTCTTGTAGAAATAGTTGTTGGTGAATGCAACTGAATAAACAAAAGTAGTTTCTAAATATGTAATAAACACCAAAAAATTGAAACTAAATTATAAGGAAAGCTATATGTATTAACGAAGTAAATCCTAAAAAGAGTTATCTGATCTTTCAAAAAGAAGCACCAAACACAATACCAACTTTAGAACCCGCAGAAAGGTGAGGTCCGCATGTATGTAAGCCAGGTATACCATACAGACCTGCATTATCAGTAAAATTGCAACTAGCCAGATCCATAGATTTAGCAACATAGAAAAGAAATACAAAGCAAAAGTGGAAAAATAGCATATAAAATTCTACAATTTCATTCTAGAGTTTAATAATTGATAACATACTTGAAACTAGCTCTGTGTAGAAGTCTTCCTCCTAGAGTTGCTGGGACCCTTCCAGACAAGAAGTCGCCATTAAGGTTCCTGCATGGAGACATCTTAATATAGACTACTTGCTTCTTATGTGTAATCAACATGATTGTTAAGAAATAGGTAAACTTATAGCCTTTGTAACAATGTCAACTATCCAAGGCTCTCTGGAATTGATCCATTGAAAAAGTTATAGGATAGGTCACTGCATAAGTACATTGCATTCATAAATGGCATCAATTTACTCAACTGATGGCCTCAACTTCCTTAATACCCTCTTAGGCTAGTTTCAACCTTGGTTAGCTTTTACAAATGGGAGTAATTTCTTGACAAAGATTATTCACTACCATTGGGAAAAAAAATAGCATCATAAATATATCATATAAAGAATATATTGCCCCATGAATTTTATACATTTTTATTGCTCAACAACTGCTGCTCAATTCACAAGGATTAGAGCTGTTACTGATTCCTAACTCAACATTGCTGAACATGAGAATCGCACATTGGAATTGTACCATGTGTTTTATGAACTATGAAAATAGGATCAACTCAACAAATCTGAAATACGGATTAAATAGAAGGAGGATAAACAAGTTGCTTACAGCACTTGCAAGTTAGTTACTTTTCCAAGTGCAGATGGAATAGCTCCACGAATGCTGTTTCCACTCAAGTTTCTATGGTGCACATATAAAATAAGCATGAGGAATAGAAGAGATGATGTTACTTCTTTCTATTTCTTATTAAGTCATGAGTTCATCCAAGGAAAAATATAAAGATCCGACAAATTATTCAAGAATCAATCTTTACTTGTTATTTAATTGTCACCAATACAAAAGAACAATGTTTGTAAAGTCTTAACTAGAATAAAAGAACAATGATCAACTAGCAAAACTTTAAAAGACTTGATTCACCATAAACTAAATTCACGATTATTAATAGTGCATAAAATTAGAGAAAAGTAAATGAAATAGCACCATAAAGAAATACTAAGCTTGAACATTTCCTGACAAGCAGATACCCAAAGAATGACAATAGCAATATAGGAGCACTAGGATGAGAAAGATACTAAAATAAATTATTTACATTGTGTCTTATATTAGGAAGTACCAGCACATAGGACCTAAACCAATTCCATGCTGCAATCTGAATTAGTAAAACACTTTCAAAAAATTGAATGACTTCAGATTTATTCATTAATTAGACCAAAAAGAAATAAAGAAAGAAACCATGGAACTGTATAATTCTGCATCACTAAAAAATATAGGTCCTAGCTATGTGTTATGTTATTGCTAACTTGCCAAGGGAGAACCTAAGACAAATCCTACATGCATATGAGAGGCCATACAGAAACATTCATAAGGAAAGCTATATGTATTAACGAAGTAAATCTTAAAAAGAGTTATCTGAAAATTTTATCAGAAGAAGAGATGTACCTGCTCACTATGTCCCTGGAAAAAGTAATAAACAAGACTTCCCACTTGAGGCAAAGATACAAGAGGGCCAGCACAAGCATGCCACAGTTCTGAATTCAAAGTCTTTCTCACCCCTGAAATTACCATCATCATAAAAAGAAGGCGAAAAAGGTTAAGGGTAAAATATTGAACTTGATGAATGATGAAACCATATAATTAATCATCCATGATTAATTAATAGGAAAAGATTAAGTGAAAAGATAAAACAAAAATTACAAAACAGAGTGCTCTTGCATTTCCTTGAAGTACTTCATCTCAGCAACTAGAGTTTGACCCTACAACAACACCAACACTACAAGTTCTAACCTTTTCTTCTAAGGAAGCTATTAATGTTGCACCACTCTCTACGTTTTTAAACATAAACCACCCAAAAAAGGAACCTCTTTTTCTACTCCTTCATAAACAACCTTAAAAAAAAACTTCACATAAGCTTCACCCCCACCAAACCAAACAACCCCCCAAAACACAAGCTTCAAATGAGGATGATTTTCACTACCCCATTTTCACAAACACAAGTGGTGCATAGAAAACATAATAGGGGGTGTTTGAGGGAAAAAAGTTTTTGCTGAGGAACCTGGATGATGTTGGAAAAAAAATGCAAGTAAACGACGAGAGTGGTGCCGTGAGCTGCAGCGGCGACGGGGCCGAGGGTGCCGTCAAACAAAGTCTTTGCTGGAGGGACTGGGTTCTTCTTCTTCTTTGTCCAGACGGTTAGAAGAACGATGGAGAACGACTAGCGACTACTGGTGTGTGCTGCTATGCGTGAAGACCGACGAAGAGAAAACGCGGCTATGAGGAAGAGAGAGGATGACGATAGACTGCTGCTATCCGGTAGGGGATTAGGGGTGAGGTTAAAGAACAATTTTTAGATATGTTTTTTTTTTTTTGGTATGAATGGGGTAGGAGAGATTAGATTATGAGGGTTCATAACAAACAAAGTAATTTTTTAGTCTATATGAATAATGAAATGTATTTTGATTTTAATTTTTAAATTAATTCAAATATAAAATTATAAAACTAAAGTTAATTGAGTTTTGATTAAATTAAAAAGATTAAGGTTGTTTTTGTTCAATATAAAAAAAGAATATTTAAATCTTTTTATTAAAATTAAATAAAATTTATTTTTTATTTTTATTAAAATATAAGGATAATTTAGTAAAAGTATTTATATGATATGTATTTAAAAAAAGGAAAATTAATTATTAATGTGAAAAATATAATCCATATATCGTGTTCTAATTTGTTGATATTTTTATTATATCGATACGTATAAATTTATCATTGTATCAAAACAAACACCTTAGCCTAAACAAATATGTGTTATGCCACCGCGTTTTCGACCAAAAACGTTTCCAATATATAGTTAAGAAAAACTATAAAAATATTGAAAAGGATAAAATGATATGTTCAATTTTTTACTTATTTTAAAAAATATTTTCACCAAAAACATTTTTAAATATACATTAGAGAACATATTTTTATGTATATCAATTTTTAGTGAAAGCGATAATAAAAATATCAAACCAATCAGTCCCTTATTATTCGCTTCAGTCTCAAACCTTATTATTTATCATTTTGTTATTATTACATTATTTCTTTTAATATCTTGCTGTCACGCAACTCTTGTTCATATTATTACATGTTTTATACTTGGAGAAGACTCAGGAGTATATACAATTATTTTTATGTAAAGTTATTAGTTAAAAATAGTTAAATAGTATGATATTTCTTAATTTTATACTTTATTGATAACGTCATAAAGTATTTTTCCTTTTGTATTTTGTATTTTTATGTTTTTGTCTGATTCTAAAATAGACTAGTTATTTGAGGGTTTAATTACTCTGTAGGTTTCTATAGTTTCACCGAATTTTCAATTAGGTCCCTATACTTTTTTCTTTTCAATTGGGTCCCTATACGTGAAATTTTTTTTCAATTAAGTCACTGCCGTGTGTATAACGTTAAAGTTAACAGAATATTCTTGATAAAAAATGAATATTCTTGTCATTTGGTTGGAGTGGCTAGCTGAAGAAACATGCATTATTTCAAAATACCCAAATCACCCCTTGTAGTTTATCCCAAGGAAAAAAAGAAACCCTAAGGTTCTCTGTGGAGAACGCGTAAGTCGTCCCCTGCTTCCCCTCTTTCGGGCCATCGTCATCATCCGTCGCTGGGGTCTTCTGCAAGGAATGGTTGGTGGTTTGCCGTCCGTCGCCACCTTCCCTGTGAGCCGCTCTGCTCCACTCTGTTCCGTTTGGAGCTGGTCAGCGCGTTCCCCGTCGCCGTCTCTCGCGGTGAAGCCCATCACCGTTGCTGCGCCGTACTGATCGGAGCCTCGTAGCGCCTGGCCTCCCGTCCCCGCATTGTGCGTCTGCTCCATCTCCCTGCACTCGAATGTTCTCTCTGAAAATAGGTCAGGAAAAATAGCTTCTTTTGTTAGTTTTAAAAGTTGATGTGTATGCTAATTATTTTTTTTTATAAAAATGACATTGGTTGAATATCTATTTCTAGAATTGATTTTTGGATTATTTTGATAATGGTTGATTTAGGGTTTACAATATGGATATTTCTGTGCATGAATTTTGATAAAGGGTGAATTGAAATATAAATTAATTTTGCTAATGATAAATTTTATTTATTCTTGATTGTTGGTTGTTGTTGCTGTGATGATGCTACTTTAAATAGATTTTGTTTCTGTTTTTATTAATGTAGTGATGGGGATTCAGAATTTACCATAGACATACATCACGGTGGCAAGTTTCATGATATAGGGAATGGGCTAGAATATTTAGGGGGAAGGGTGTTAGAAAATAAGCATTTTGACCTCGATGAATGGAGTTTACAAGAAATAGTTAGTGAGCTGCAGAAGTTAGGGTACAAAGGGTATGCTAAGATATGGTACTGTGAACTAGGCTGTCAGTTGAGCTCGGGTCTTAGAGAGTCGATGAGTGATGGAGATGCAATGAGAATGGGTAGGTTGTTAGTGTCAGAGACTCTTAAGCATTGCTCGGTGTATGTTGTTGATGGCTACAGGGAAGGTGATGGTATTGAGATATATTCGAATGATAAGGATTATGTTCCAGACGAAGCTGAGTATAGTGGCAGTATTTTTGTAGAAGTAGAAGTTGAAGGTGAATCAGAGGCATCTAGTGAGGAGGATAGATTTGATGACAGTGCGGATGATGGAGACCACGAGGACCATTTTGGGTTTGATGTTGAAGATGGAAATGATGGTGGAGTTGGAAATGCTTTTGGGGGGTTTAATGGCCCGTTAAATGAACATGATAATGCTCAAACTACTGGTGTTGATGCTGCTGTGAATGATGCCGCTGTTAGGGATGATGTTGAAGTTGGAGAGATTTCTGAGGGATATAAAACCGAATATATTGATAGCTATGAGGGAGATTCGGATGATATGATTAAGAAGAGAAGATATCATAAATACAATGAGGCTGAGATGAGTAGGGAATATGTGTTTAAGGTGGGGTTGGAGTTCAAGTCACTAGGTCAGTTTAAGGATGCTATTAGAGAGCATGCTTTGTTGAATGGAATGGACATTAGGTATATCAAGAATGATAAGGTTATATGTAGAGTGGATGGGCTGTAGAGGAAAGAAAGGGAAGTATAGGTGGATGGCATTTGCATCCAAAGTTAGTGGTTCTGATTGCTTTCGACTGAAGACCATTAATGGAAAGCACACTTGTGGACGAAATTACAGCGGTAGGCTTGCATCAAGTAGTTGGGTGTCTCAGAAGATTGTTTCCAATATTAGTAGGGGAGAGGAGATGAAGATTGCAACAGTAATTTAGACCATTCAGGATAAATACATGGCTAATATTTCAGTCACAAAGGCTTATTGGGCAAGGAGAAAGGCGAGGGAAGAAGTACATGGTAGGGCTATTCTGCAATATGGCAAGCTGAGAGATTACTATGCAGAGATTATGAGGACAAATCCTGGGTCTACTACTCAGATTTTGGTTGACAGGGCTTCAATTACACACGAGCCAAGGTTTATGAGGATGTACATGTGTCTAGATTCTGTTAAGCAAGGCTTCTTGGCTAGTTGCAGGCCTATCATAGGAGTAGATGGCTGCCACTTGAAGGGTGATCATGGTCAACAACTCTTGGTGGCTGTTGGAAGAGATCCAAATGATAATTATTTTCCAATTGCTGTTGCTACTGTAGAGGCTGAGACTAGAGACAGTTGGGATAGTTTATTAACCTGTTATTGGATGATATTGGACATGTCAGTAGAAGAAAGTGGGTATTCATGTCCGACCAACAAAAGGTTAGCATTTGCTATTTAAACTCTTAACTTGTTGTTGCTGTTTTGGTTATAAAATTCACACTTAAATATTTAAACTATTATTTCTGTTGCTGTTTTGGTTATAAAATTCACACTTAAAACTTTTAAACTCTTATTTCTGTTGCTGCTGCTGTTTTGGTTATAAGATTCACACTTAATCTTTATTGTTGTTGCTGTTGCAGCTCTTTACATATGAATTATTTCTGAATTATACATCATATGTTGTAGCTATTTACTCTGAATTATTTATCATACGTTGTAGGGTTTGATGCAAGTTTTTCAAGAGATGATGCTAGCTTTAGAGCATAGACTATACTTGAGACATCTGTATGCCAATTGCAAGAGAGCATATGGTGGTGGGACTATTTTGAGGGACCTAATTTTATCAATAGCTAAAGCTACATATGTGGAGGAATGGGAGAGGAGGATGACTCAGTTGATGCACATCAACCATCAATGCTATGAAAAGTTAGCATCATTGGATCCAAAGCTCTGGTGCAAGAGCCACTTCACGTTTCTTGCTAAGAGCGACATGTTGATGAATAACATTTCTGAAGCTTTCAATGGTAGGATCTTGGAGGCAAGAGACAAGCCTATACTTACTATATTCGAGTGGATTCAATGTTATTGGATGTCTCGGTTTGCTAAAAAAAAAAAGAAGAAGGCCGAAAAATATAAGGGTACAATCATGCCTAAACCCAAAAAGAAGCTTAATGTCATTGCTATGCGAGCTATGGAGTGGCAAGCGAGATGGGCTAGAGGACTGACATACGAAATTTCTCATAAGAACTGGATGATTGTAGAGAGGTTTGTGGTTGACTTGTTGGCTGGAACGTGTAGCTGCAGATTTTGGGGGTTATGTGGAATGCCCTGCTCGCATGCTTGTTGTGCCATATTCGAGAAAAGGGACAATCCAAAAGATTATTGCAGCAACTTCTATAGCCCAGCAGCCTATCTTGCAACTTATGGTAAGTTAGTTTCTCCAATCAACGGAGAAAATATGTGGCCGAAAGTTGAGTGTGATACCATCATACCTCCCATCTTTAGAGTGAAGCCAAGAAGACCACGGATGGTGAGGATCAAAGAACCTGATGAGAACCGTTCTTAGACAAAGCTTAGGAGGATGGGTACATCTATTACATGTAGCAATTGCGGACAATATGGACATAATAGAAGGCATTGTCCCAATCCAATAGTCTCAGGTATCAAGCAAATTTGAATATACAAACTGATGTTTTACTGTTTTCTTTTTAAAATTATAGGGTGTTTGATGTGTTTAGTGGATTAGGTTGTGATAGTATAACGTATGGTGTGTGAAAATAGATTATGCTGTGGTATAAATTGATGTTTTATCAATGTGGATTGCAAACAGATTATGCTGCCTTATAAATAGATTATAAGAGGATTATAAATTGATTATGCTATGTTATAAATAAATTGATTATGCTGTGTTATAAATAAATTATAAATTGATTATGCTGTGCTATAAATAAATCAATGTGGATTGCAACTGGTTGTGTTTTACCTGATTTCAGAGCCTGATGTTGCTGCTGCCACTAATGGAGAAGATTCGGTTGGTGTTGACACTGTGCCTGCTGCTGATAATGCGGAAACTGTTTACACTGATCCTGCTGCCGACAATAGATCCGGTGTGAATGTTCGTAGATCTAAGAGAATAAGGCAAATAGGGGTAGGCAGGGGCAGAAAAATGGGCAGGGAAGGGGTAGAGGAAGGGGTAGAGCTGCATCTTCACAACCACTACCCACCACACCTGCATCTTCACAACAGCTACCCACCACACCTCTTGTTGTTGCCTCTACTCAACCACCTCCCATACTTGCAACTTCAGTGTCTCAGACTCCAACCACAGCCACCGGTGCAGTGGCTCCAACCACAGCCACCTCACAACAAGCCTTACCTCTTGAAGGGCCAACCTCCCAGCCTCTCCTAGCTATGGCAAGTGAAAATTCTCAGCAAAAACCTAGAGCATCGTCTCAGCCTTTACTAAAGACAAAGGTGTTTGGTGTGAGGAGAAGTGGGCGGCTAAAGTTAGGAGTGAGGAAGGAAAAAGGGGCACCTAGTCTACATATAGACATAAATGATGATTGAAGTATGCTTAAATTTATAGTTAGGCTTTTTAGGGTTGCTATTAAATAGTATATCTTTTTTATCAATGTGGGCACTGTTTATTATGTGGATAGGACCACTATTTTGAAATTTTGGAATTAGGTTGGACCACTTTTAATTGTTGCACTTCTTGAACCTTTATTTTGGATTAGGTATGTGGCATATTATATGACCACTTATGTTGTGATATTCTGTGTAAGTATGGTTTACAGGAACACTTATTAGTTGAAAATATATGTGGCATATTATATGACCACTTATGTTGTGATATTTTGTGTAAGTATGGTTTACAGGAACACTTATTAGTTGAAAATATACGTGGCATATTATCTGGCCACTTTTTTCTGCAAATTGTTCTCAATTGTGGAACTTTAAATATTTACATTCATAAAGTATCCTCCCAACTATCATTTAATTGTTATACACAAACAAAATACATCAAAATGAAAAATTCATTCAAACTAAACATAATTAGCTTTCATTGGATTGAAGCCATAGAATCTCTTACATTAGAATTTCATAGCACAGATAACTCTAAACTCTTGCAAACCACATTCCAATTATTAAGACTAGCAAAAACATAAATAGCATATATTGCATTTTACATTGAATTTTCATATTGTCATTCAATCTCCCAACTTGTTCTTGGAGAATATTGAACTCATCACATAATCTACCCACACAAGCATCTATTTCTCTGGCTTCAACAATTAATCTCTCCATCTCCGCATTTAGTCTCTCTATCTTTCTTTCTTGTGCATCCAATTTCCACATTTGACCCTCCAACTTAGCAGAATTTTGTGTTCCAACAACTCCAACAGCAGCAGCAGATACATTACTTCTTGCACCAACTTTATCAACCCACTCAAAAAATTTGCATCTTCTGTTAGGGAAAGAAATAAATCTTCTATTAGGATTCTTTGTTGTTCCTGAAATTTGAAGACTTAGTGTGTCACCACAAAAATAGTGAACCCGCCTTTCCTTTTCCTTTGGCCACCCATTCATTGCACCGTCATCAACCTCAATCCACTCAAAATCATCAATCCACTCAAAAAAGTTACATTTTGGTATCTTCCCACAAGTAACATACCTTCTACCATGGTCAAAAACGGCTGAGGAATGGCGGACGGTTACTGCTTCTCCACAGAAACACAGGTGTCCTCTTTCCTTCGGCTTGGAGCTCCTGGAAACACAACTTTCCGAAGAGAGAATGAATGAGGTTCCTTGACTTTGAGCCATAAATTTGGGAAAGATGAAAACTGAAAATGGAAAATGGAGAAGAAGAGAAATCTCACATAACTCAGACACAGAGTGTTTATAGGGAGAAGAAAGGGGTAAATAAGTCATTTCACAACTCACTAATGTTTTTTTGAACGTTAAACGTTAACAGGGACTTAATTGAAAAAAAATTTCACGTATAGGGACCCAATTGAAAAGAAAAAAAAGTATAGGGACCTAATTAAAAATTCGGTAAAACTATAGGGACCTGCTAAGTAATTAAACCTTATTTGAGAAGAGAAGAAGATTAATTTAAAATTTTTTTTATATATTATTAAAATGATAGAATCTCATCTAAAATAGTTTGAATATATATATATATATACAAGATGTCCCGAAGCGGACAAGGAGGGAAAAGGGAAGAAGGCGAGAAAGTAAAAGTCAGTAACAATGCAGTATGATATGCAAGAACAAGGAAGTAGATATGAAGTTAGATGCGGCGGTAGTCTGCACGCATATGCAAATGCAGATGCAGGAAATGTAAAATGAAGAACACAAAATTGAAGAACTATATAAAACTTTTATTGAAGGATTGAGATTGAAAAAGAAAGAAGAGAGAAGAAGAAGAGCTGGAGAGCTTACAAGGGAACTCTCAGAGCTTCTCTCTCTAACTTCTCTCTATGTTATGTAAAACTGAAGGGTGCCTCACAATGAGAACGAGGCCTCCTTTTATAGCCAAAGATTCTACTATTTCTACAGTACAGGTGAAGATAACCGGTACTATTTCTACAGTATAGGTTTTGATTTTTGTGATTACATATATTTAGAGATTGAAGACTAATCCTCCCCGAGGCCAATTCCAAAGCAGTCATCTTCATTTTGATTATAACCACTAGAGGATTCTGTTGACGAAGTGGGATTTTCTTTGTGTTTTTTATCTTCTTCAATCATCTGCATGATTTGCTGAAGATGTTTTGCTAGGGTTTCTTTTGATTGAGCTCCTGCTAGGGCTGCAGCGATTTGGGCTTTCTGATTGAGAAATGAAGCCGTTTCTGGGTCTGAAATCTTCTGACTGTCTGGATTGGTTTTGAACCATTCTCTGACCTTTTCTGGATAGGCCATTGTTGAATCAAAAGGAGACCACCATTTTACATAACCATGCCTTTGTAGGATTGGAAGTGATTTGGGGTGGCCTGATTTAGCATATTTGTATTGCTAGGAAAATACCCATGCCAGTGAAAAAGTTGAGAAAAATTTTAACATTATAGGAACACATGTTTTCTGACTGTTAAATTTTGATTGAAAAAGTTTATACCCTTCATTTGTTGGTGAGGGTAGAATCTCTGGGATTGGCCTAAAGAAGTCCCACCATTGGTAGAACCAATTCGAAAAAATATAATTGATATTTCTTTTGAAATAGATTAACCATGAATGTCTGTACTGAGTATTTTGAAACCAAAATACTTTAGTCTAGGCTTCCATGTAGTTCCAATAATTAAAACCTATTGGGTCATAATTTTGAGAAAATTTTTGAATTTTATTTAAATTGTTCCCAAATTGCTTTGGGGACAAGATTCTGAGGATTTGGATGGTTGAATGGGTTATAAATTCATGATTGGTTTTGCCTTTGTAATGCTTAATAGACACTGAGTCAGTATCTATTAGGATGAATTCGTATAATTGGCGGGTTTTGTTGGGTGCCAAAGGCCTGAAGTGGAATCCAGTGGAAAAAATCTTCGGGATGACTTTGTTTGGTGAGCTATCCCAGAATTCAGGCTCCATATGGATAATGTTTGAGGTCTTTTTTATGGACATGTAATTGGTTTGAGCTTTTTGTTTTTTGATGGTGCTTAAGGATATTTGTGGTGATTGGGTAATAGCTTTTTCTTTGGGTTTTGTATTATTGTTTTTTGGCTGGCCATTTGGGATATCAGTTGAGTTATGTCGATTTCTTCATCTGACTCACTGCAAATATCGGCCCAAGATTTTTTGTTGAGACGTGTGAGACCTTGGTCCTGTAGAGCCAGGATGGTTTCGATTAGGAAGGCGTAGTCTGTCTTAGTTTGTTTGGATTGAGTGATTGCTGGTTCAATTGATTGTTGGGCTGAGCCTTTGGAGGATTGTTGGGTAGGTTGTTGGGTAGAAGACCCAGTTGGGGTGCTAGACCCTGATTTTCTGATTGGCCCAGCTAGAGCTAGGTGAATGCCTCTGCCTTTAGCAGAGGCTAAAGTTGCCTTTCTAGGAATTGTCGTGTCCGTGCTTGTCTCCCTGCAGATATTCACGTGTGAGAAAGTCAGGGAGAGAATTTGAGTTGCCCTTGATATGCTCAATATCAAAATCAAAGACACTTAAAATGGCTTGTCATCTGGCAAAAATTTGTTTTGATGCGAGGTTTTTAACATCATTTTGTAAAACATCTTTGGCCGATTTGTAGTCAACTCGGACTAAAAATTTTTGATTGAGTAAATCAGACTGAAATTTTGTGATACACAAAACGATGGCTAAAATTTCCTTTTTGATGGTGGAATAGCTCTGTTGAGTATTATTCCAATGCTTTGATGTAAATGCAATGATACATTCTCTACCATGCAGTTTTTGTTTCAAGATACCACCATATCCTAAGTCAGATGCATCTGTTTCAACAATTTTGAATGCATGAGGAACAGGTAGGTAGAGGCAAAGGAGATTGCGAACTTTGGTTTTGAGAAATCTGATGATGTCAGAATGTTTATCCGTCCATGGCGGAGGATTTTTCTTAAGCCTATCATAAAGAGGCTTAATGAGATTGTTAAGATTTGGGATGAAGTCGGAGACATAATTAAGGCATCCTAGGAACCTCTGTAGTTGAGGTTTGTCAAGGATATAGTCTGGGAATTTTTCTGCAAACAGTATTGATCGTTCGATAGAGGTTATTGTTCCTTGGGAAATCATATGACCAAGAAAACAAATTTTTGTTTGGAAAAGGACAATTTTTTATTTTGAAACAGCAAGTCCATCTTTCTAAATGATGTACATAAATGTTTTAACATGTTTGAAATGTTCTCCTAAAGTTTGGGAGAAGATTAAGACATCATCTATGTAAATGATTGCGAAGTTTGAGTATGGGTTAAAAATATTATTCATGATTTTTTGAAACTCAGATGGGGCATTTTCAGACCAAACGACATTACATTCCATTCATATTGACCAAATGGGACTGTAAATGCAGTTTTGTATCTGTCAGAATCTTTAATCTGGATTTGCCAAAACCCAGATTTCATATCAAACTTTGAAAAGATATTTCCTGAGTTTAATCTATTGAGTAAATCTTTTTTGTTTGGGATAGGATAACGAATCCACTGCAAAGCTTGATTTAGAGGTTTGTAATTGATGACAAGTCTGGGAATTCCTCGCTCTATCTCAGCTTGCTTATTTACATAAAAAGATGAGCAAGACCAAGGACTTTTGCTAGGACGGATTAATCCTTTATCCAAAAGATCTTTAATTTCCTTTTGACAATGCTACGAAAGCTGCTCATTCATTTGAATGGGGCGGGCTTTTGTAGGGATATTTGATTCTTTGAAATCCTTTTCATAGGGAAGATTAACAACGTGTTCTTTCCTATTCCAGAATGCATGAGGCAGATCTGAACAGATAAAGTTCTCAATTTGATTCAAAAGGTTCTTAATTTTATCTTGAATATTTGGCTGAGAAAGTTGAGATTCAAGAGTTTTAAAAGATATTTCTTCCTTCAGAAAACAAATTTGTTTGGTCTTGGATTCAATCAGGTTTAAAGATTTTTGGGTTGGTGAGTCTAAGAACTCAAAGAAGGTTACCTGTCCTCCCACAAAAGAGGTAAGTCCAGAAAAATCCGCTAGGTAAGGAAACAAAATGATTATGAAAGGTGTCCCCAAGACTACATCATTTTTAATATCCTTTACTATGATGAAATTGGTGGGAATCCTAAGATTACCCTTTTCAACAAAAGCATCGGTTAATTTGAATTTGATATTTAGTCTTTCACCCGTTATCGAGCTAAGACATTCAGTAGTCTTTTCAAAATATTTTATGGGGATCAGACCTTCCTTAATACAATTTGAATCTGCACCTGAGTCAAAGAGGGCGATGGTTTCAAGAACGAAATCTTTAATGAAAATTCGGATATGAACACGATGTTTCATAAAAGAGAATACATTTATTATTCTCAGGATTTCTTTTCCCTCATTGTCGTTAGAAGCTTCATTTTCTTGTTTGTTAGAAAACTCAGTTTGGTTTATGATGACAAGTCATCTTAGCCCATTTTAGCTAGTCTTTTTCTTTTGTTTTCATTAGAATTATGCACTTTCTTAAGCTACAAGCAAGCTAATTGAGTAGATTTTCATGTTTCCCTTGATTGAACCAACCATATGTGAATTCATGCCATTTCATGAGGTTTTGAACTATATTTGTTGCATATTGTGGAAGATTGAATACCTCATGATTTTGAGCAAAACTTTGATTAGTTTGGTTGATCAATGATAGGTGAAGAAGGCTTGGAGAAAGGTTGAAGCAAAGAGGAATGGCTAGGAGTGAAGAGAGGACAATGGAATAAGTGAAAATTGAACCGGGTTGCATGAAGTTAGCCCCAACGTTAGCCCCCTAACTTGGAGGCTAACGTTGGGCATATGAATCACTCTTTGGAAGTAGCCAACGTTAGCTCCAACGTTAGCCCCCTAACTTGGAGGCTAACGTTGGAACTTGAGAGTTTCTCCCTGGGCTACCAACGTTTGCGCCAACGTTAGCCCCCTAACTTGGAGGCTAACGTTGGCACTTAAATCACAATGGGGGAGTAGGCAACGTTTGCGCCAACGTTAGCCCCCTAACGTGGAGGCTAACGTTGGCACCAATCACACCAAGCAAGGCCAACGTTAGGGTCAAAGTTAGACCCCTAACGTTGGCGCCAACGTCTAAACCAGAAGAATGTGGTTTGCTGATATGAAAAGTTAGGGTCAAAGTTAGACCCCTAACTTTGACCCTAACGTTGAAGACCAACGTTGGCTAACTCCATTTCCGGTTCAATTGGTTCACTTCGGTTCTTCTTCAATCTTCAAGAGCAATCAACCAAGGCCTCTTTCAACCCAATTCCACCAAGAACAAAGGCCCAACTCAAGGCTTGAAGATCATTTTGGAAAGTGTATAAATAGGATAGAATTCAATTTGTTCAGGGAGCTTTGGCTGGAGAGTTTTCTTTTAGAGCTTTCCTTTTAGAATTTTCATAATAGTTTTCGAAGAGCTTTTGAACTTGAGTGAACTTTAATTTCTTGCTTTCATTGCTTTCAATTTCATTTGACTTTTGTCTTGGATCTTGGATTGGAGAATTGAAGAAATTCTGTTTCAATCTCAATCTTGGATCTCTCTGTTTCCTTTACTGTTAATTGAATTAGCATTTCTGTTTCTGTTACTTGATCTTCATCTCTTTTCTTTGCAATTTACAATTTCCTTGCTATTGTTCTTGTGGGATCTAGGAAGGCATTGAGATCTAGACTTGGTTTTCTAGTCTCTGGGTCCTGAGATCTAAATTCTCATTTCAATTCTCTGTTTAATGCTTTCATTGTTCATTTACTTTGCTGTTATAAGATCCGGTTCAATCCCAACTCCCTTTTCCTCTTCTGTTTGATGCAATTTAGTTTTCCCTTGTTTAAATTCTGCAAATCCTCATCCCAATCCCCTTTACTTTTCAAGCAATTTACATTTCTTGCACTTTAAGATTCTGCAATTTACATTTCTTGCACTTTAAGTTTCTGTCATTTAATTTCTTGTCCTTTAAGTTTCAGCAATTTACTTTCCCGCTCTCTTTAATTTCATGCAATTTACATTCTGCAAATCACAAATCACCCAACCAACACTTGATTCGCTTGACTAAATCAACCACTAAACTAAAATTGCTCAATCCTTCAATCCCTGTGGGATCGACCTCACTTCCGTGAGTTTTTATTACTTGATACGACCCGGTACACTTGCCGGTTAGTTTTGGGTGTTTTGGTAGAAATTCGTTTCTCATCAAAATATCTCATCAAGTTTTTGGCGCCGTTGCCGGGGATTGATTAGATTGACAATGATTAAGTGAGGTGGTGGTCTAGATCAAGCATTTTCTTTATTTTTGTTCTCTGTTATAGATTGAGACCAAGGTGTTTGAGTTTTTGCCTCACTAAGAAATTCTCATCTCTGATATGAGTAATTTCAATTTTTCTTGGTTGTGTGTTTTACAAAACTCAAATGGAGTTCAACTCATCTTATGATCAAACAAATTCTATGGGATATCACCCACCATCACCAATCTCTAATGATGGCTGGGGATATCACCAAGAAATTACAAATCCTGAGCACTCCAATTCATGGAGATTGGCTTCAGAGACACAAGATGAGCAAGAGAATCATATGGGATACCAACCACCACCACAAAATGATTCATATCATTATCCTCATGGAAGATGGAAGTGTCGCCAAAGAATGGAAGAGCAGCCACCCTCACGTCCTAGTTTCTCATTTAAAAATTCTTCATCACTTGATTATGCCTCAACACAAAGTTTCCTCCAAAATCCATACCAGTCATCCCATCGATCACACAACTCATTCCACACCCCTCAACACAAATTCACCACAACACATTCACGTCACAAAAATTACTCTCAACCTTCATCTCTTGAATTAGCAGTTGAGGATTACCTTCAATGGTCCAAAGAACCCTTAGAAAGCCAATGCCAAGCCATTGAAATACATAGAAAACTCGTGGAAAGATACACACAACCCCAATCCTGGAAAGAAACCATCCTCAAGAAGATGAATGGGCCCTTAGAGCAAACAAAGAGGAACTTAGAACCATCAAACAGTAAGGATCAAGACCAATTTGTGAGTGAGGAAGTGGAAAAGCAAGATGAGGAAGCCTTTGTGTCAAGTAAAATTTCAATAGAAAAGGAGGTTGTGGAGGCGTTTGAACATGTGGCTTCATATTCACAGAAGCTAATTGAGGTGATAGAGGAACCTGAAACTTCACTCCCAAAGGAATTAGTGGAAAATCATGAAGAAGAAATGGAGAAAGATACTCAAGAGAAGTCACACTCAACTGAAGCAGAGAAGTGCAAAGAGGAAAAGCCCATGGAACCTCCAATGCAAGAAGCTCTTAATGAAGAAATCACTCCAACAACCACACAACCACCAAAACTTGGACTCAAGGAAGTGAAGGCAATTAACAAAAGCACCGAGAAGAGGATTGTGACCAAGCTACAAAGGACAACATTCAAGAGAAGGTCAACTGCAAACAATCCTTCCCCTGAACTAGCAAGCAAGCTCAATCAAGCTATGTACAAAAGGAGGCTTGCTGAGAAGAGACTAAGAAAGGGGACAACAGCTGAAACATTCCCCCCCTTGAGGTCATTCCTCTTAACCAACTGGAAGAAGAGGAAGAAAGTGAAGAACAACATGTCAAGCTAGTGACAATAAAGAAGCGCTTGTTGGGAGGCAACCCAACCGGAGGTACTTTTCTTTCATAGTTAGTTCAATAAAAAGGTTAAATGAGTAGTATGTATTGCAAGGAGCTAAGTTTGGTGTTTCACACCAAAACATATTAAGGGGGAATGAAGGATTCTAAGTTTGGTGTTCCACCAAAATCTTACTTAAAAGCACATTCTCACTTTCTATATAAAGAGCTACCAGCTCCAAGCAATCTGACAAATCATTTAAGCATTGTCTGTTTCTAGTTTTCAATTTTATTACCTTTAGCGAAGATTTAAGCTTTCACATATGGTTATGGATAAGAAACATGGCAAGAGACTGAGTTTGGTGTTCACACACCAAAGTAAGTTCAAACGCCTACAAGAAAGTCTTGCACACTAACAAATCACATAAGGGCTTGAGAAACAAGCAACTTCCATTAACACTGCAGAAAATCAATCACTCTTATGGGAGGACTACTCACCATTAGCTGAGATGAAAGAAGAAGGAGCCACCAAGAGGTTGTATTGTCATTTAACTCCATCAGTATTGAATTGCTCAAATTTGGAAGTATGAATATGCCCATTTTAACAGAAACTGTTAGTGTAGTATGCATCAATTATGTTTTTGTAGGCTGGTTTTTTATGTGTTGGCTTGTGTGTTCATTTTCACTTAACAAGAAGTATGTGTTGTCCCCTGCATCTTTAAATTTAATAAAAGAACAGTTTGAATGTGAAGTGAAATGGTCTCTGTTAGTTAGAAGTGGAATAAAAGTAAGTGGTGGTGTGTGTGATTGCATTATAACTCACTTTAGTGAATAAAGAGCTAAGATATCTCCTTCTAAGTAGAGAGTGGCCTATTGTCTATGAATCTCAATTGAATAGAATTCCTTGGTTAGAAAGAAAAACAAAAAAAAGAAAGAAAGAACAAAGAAAGCTAAAAGGTGGCAAAACAAAAGAAAAACAAAAAGAAATAAAGCTGGACACCAATAGCTTGAACTCTGAAATATATGCCTGTGATGTTTTTGTACTAGGATCTGCTTGGATTAGTAAGCTCTTAGGAGTGCCTCAACACTTGGTGACTTGGGTTAACTAACCCGGGATCATCAGCTGAAAATCCACTATCAAGAGCAACCTAACTACAAAGCATTTAGTAGCCCAAAGAGGTGCTGGGCATCAATGTTTTAAGAAGGAATGTGAGCCAAGTGTCTATGGTGAATAATGTGTCAAGTATAAAAAGAAAATGAACTTGCTACACATGACACTCAAATAAAGCTTTTGAATAAAGTAATAGCCAAGGATAAAGGAATAATGAGAGGTCATAGCAGTATGTCACTTGAAACTTGAAGGAAACTTTCTAGGCCTAGGAGTCAATAAGAAGTGAGCATTTGCATATCCACATAAAACCCCATGAACTATCAATAACACTTTGCTAGCATGAACTTCCTCTTCCATTTCATTCTTTCTTCTTAATAAATTCATTTCTTGCTTGGGGACAAGCAAGCTTTAAGTTTGGTGTTGTGATGACAAGTCATCTTAGCCCATTTTAGCTAGTCTTTTTCTTTTGTTTTCATTAGAATTATGCACTTTCTTAAGCTACAAGCAAGCTAATTGAGTAGATTTTCATGTTTCCCTTGATTGAACCAACCATATTGTGAATTCATGCCATTTCATGAGGTTTTGAACTATATTTGTTGCATATTGTGGAAGATTGAATACCTCATGATTTTGAGCAAAACTTTGATTAGTTTGGTTGATCAATGATAGGTGAAGAAGGCTTGGAGAAAGGTTGAAGCAAAGAGGAATGGCTAGGAGTGAAGAGAGGACAATGGAATAAGTGAAAATTGAACCGGGTTGCATGAAGTTAGCCCCAACGTTAGCCCCCTAACTTGGAGGCTAACGTTGGGCATATGAATCACTCTTTGGAAGTAGCCAACGTTAGCTCCAACGTTAGCCCCCTAACTTGGAGGCTAACGTTGGAACTTGAGAGTTTCTCCCTGGGCTACCAACGTTTGCGCCAACGTTAGCCCCCTAACTTGGAGGCTAACGTTGGCACTTAAATCACAATGGGGGAGTAGGCAACGTTTGCGCCAACGTTAGCCCCCTAACGTGGAGGCTAACGTTGGCACCAATCACACCAAGCAAGGCCAACGTTAGGGTCAAAGTTAGACCCCTAACGTTGGCGCCAACGTCTAAACCAGAAGAATGTGGTTTGCTGATATGAAAAGTTAGGGTCAAAGTTAGACCCCTAACTTTGACCCTAACGTTGAAGACCAACGTTGGCTAACTCCATTTCCGGTTCAATTGGTTCACTTCGGTTCTTCTTCAATCTTCAAGAGCAATCAACCAAGGCCTCTTTCAACCCAATTCCACCAAGAACAAAGGCCCAACTCAAGGCTTGAAGATCATTTTGGAAAGTGTATAAATAGGATAGAATTCAATTTGTTCAGGGAGCTTTGGCTGGAGAGTTTTCTTTTAGAGCTTTCCTTTTAGAATTTTCATAATAGTTTTCGAAGAGCTTTTGAACTTGAGTGAACTTTAATTTCTTGCTTTCATTGCTTTCAATTTCATTTGACTTTTGTCTTGGATCTTGGATTGGAGAATTGAAGAAATTCTGTTTCAATCTCAATCTTGGATCTCTCTGTTTCCTTTACTGTTAATTGAATTAGCATTTCTGTTTCTGTTACTTGATCTTCATCTCTTTTCTTTGCAATTTACAATTTCCTTGCTATTGTTCTTGTGGGATCTAGGAAGGCATTGAGATCTAGACTTGGTTTTCTAGTCTCTGGGTCCTGAGATCTAAATTCTCATTTCAATTCTCTGTTTAATGCTTTCATTGTTCATTTACTTTGCTGTTATAAGATCCGGTTCAATCCCAACTCCCTTTTCCTCTTCTGTTTGATGCAATTTAGTTTTCCCTTGTTTAAATTCTGCAAATCCTCATCCCAATCCCCTTTACTTTTCAAGCAATTTACATTTCTTGCACTTTAAGATTCTGCAATTTACATTTCTTGCACTTTAAGTTTCTGTCATTTAATTTCTTGTCCTTTAAGTTTCAGCAATTTACTTTCCCGCTCTCTTTAATTTCATGCAATTTACATTCTGCAAATCACAAATCACCCAACCAACACTTGATTCGCTTGACTAAATCAACCACTAAACTAAAATTGCTCAATCCTTCAATCCCTGTGGGATCGACCTCACTTCCGTGAGTTTTTATTACTTGATACGACCCGGTACACTTGCCGGTTAGTTTTGGGTGTTTTGGTAGAAATTCGTTTCTCATCAAAATATCTCATCAAGTTTTTGGCGCCGTTGCCGGGGATTGATTAGATTGACAATGATTAAGTGAGGTGGTGGTCTAGATCAAGCATTTTCTTTATTTTTGTTCTCTGTTATAGATTGAGACCAAGGTGTTTGAGTTTTTGCCTCACTAAGAAATTCTCATCTCTGATATGAGTAATTTCAATTTTTCTTGGTTGTGTGTTTTACAAAACTCAAATGGAGTTCAACTCATCTTATGATCAAACAAATTCTATGGGATATCACCCACCATCACCAATCTCTAATGATGGCTGGGGATATCACCAAGAAATTACAAATCCTGAGCACTCCAATTCATGGAGATTGGCTTCAGAGACACAAGATGAGCAAGAGAATCATATGGGATACCAACCACCACCACAAAATGATTCATATCATTATCCTCATGGAAGATGGAAGTGTCGCCAAAGAATGGAAGAGCAGCCACCCTCACGTCCTAGTTTCTCATTTAAAAATTCTTCATCACTTGATTATGCCTCAACACAAAGTTTCCTCCAAAATCCATACCAGTCATCCCATCGATCACACAACTCATTCCACACCCCTCAACACAAATTCACCACAACACATTCACGTCACAAAAATTACTCTCAACCTTCATCTCTTGAATTAGCAGTTGAGGATTACCTTCAATGGTCCAAAGAACCCTTAGAAAGCCAATGCCAAGCCATTGAAATACATAGAAAACTCGTGGAAAGATACACACAACCCCAATCCTGGAAAGAAACCATCCTCAAGAAGATGAATGGGCCCTTAGAGCAAACAAAGAGGAACTTAGAACCATCAAACAGTAAGGATCAAGACCAATTTGTGAGTGAGGAAGTGGAAAAGCAAGATGAGGAAGCCTTTGTGTCAAGTAAAATTTCAATAGAAAAGGAGGTTGTGGAGGCGTTTGAACATGTGGCTTCATATTCACAGAAGCTAATTGAGGTGATAGAGGAACCTGAAACTTCACTCCCAAAGGAATTAGTGGAAAATCATGAAGAAGAAATGGAGAAAGATACTCAAGAGAAGTCACACTCAACTGAAGCAGAGAAGTGCAAAGAGGAAAAGCCCATGGAACCTCCAATGCAAGAAGCTCTTAATGAAGAAATCACTCCAACAACCACACAACCACCAAAACTTGGACTCAAGGAAGTGAAGGCAATTAACAAAAGCACCGAGAAGAGGATTGTGACCAAGCTACAAAGGACAACATTCAAGAGAAGGTCAACTGCAAACAATCCTTCCCCTGAACTAGCAAGCAAGCTCAATCAAGCTATGTACAAAAGGAGGCTTGCTGAGAAGAGACTAAGAAAGGGGACAACAGCTGAAACATTCCCCCCCTTGAGGTCATTCCTCTTAACCAACTGGAAGAAGAGGAAGAAAGTGAAGAACAACATGTCAAGCTAGTGACAATAAAGAAGCGCTTGTTGGGAGGCAACCCAACCGGAGGTACTTTTCTTTCATAGTTAGTTCAATAAAAAGGTTAAATGAGTAGTATGTATTGCAAGGAGCTAAGTTTGGTGTTTCACACCAAAACATATTAAGGGGGAATGAAGGATTCTAAGTTTGGTGTTCCACCAAAATCTTACTTAAAAGCACATTCTCACTTTCTATATAAAGAGCTACCAGCTCCAAGCAATCTGACAAATCATTTAAGCATTGTCTGTTTCTAGTTTTCAATTTTATTACCTTTAGCGAAGATTTAAGCTTTCACATATGGTTATGGATAAGAAACATGGCAAGAGACTGAGTTTGGTGTTCACACACCAAAGTAAGTTCAAACGCCTACAAGAAAGTCTTGCACACTAACAAATCACATAAGGGCTTGAGAAACAAGCAACTTCCATTAACACTGCAGAAAATCAATCACTCTTATGGGAGGACTACTCACCATTAGCTGAGATGAAAGAAGAAGGAGCCACCAAGAGGTTGTATTGTCATTTAACTCCATCAGTATTGAATTGCTCAAATTTGGAAGTATGAATATGCCCATTTTAACAGAAACTGTTAGTGTAGTATGCATCAATTATGTTTTTGTAGGCTGGTTTTTTATGTGTTGGCTTGTGTGTTCATTTTCACTTAACAAGAAGTATGTGTTGTCCCCTGCATCTTTAAATTTAATAAAAGAACAGTTTGAATGTGAAGTGAAATGGTCTCTGTTAGTTAGAAGTGGAATAAAAGTAAGTGGTGGTGTGTGTGATTGCATTATAACTCACTTTAGTGAATAAAGAGCTAAGATATCTCCTTCTAAGTAGAGAGTGGCCTATTGTCTATGAATCTCAATTGAATAGAATTCCTTGGTTAGAAAGAAAAACAAAAAAAAGAAAGAAAGAACAAAGAAAGCTAAAAGGTGGCAAAACAAAAGAAAAACAAAAAGAAATAAAGCTGGACACCAATAGCTTGAACTCTGAAATATATGCCTGTGATGTTTTTGTACTAGGATCTGCTTGGATTAGTAAGCTCTTAGGAGTGCCTCAACACTTGGTGACTTGGGTTAACTAACCCGGGATCATCAGCTGAAAATCCACTATCAAGAGCAACCTAACTACAAAGCATTTAGTAGCCCAAAGAGGTGCTGGGCATCAATGTTTTAAGAAGGAATGTGAGCCAAGTGTCTATGGTGAATAATGTGTCAAGTATAAAAAGAAAATGAACTTGCTACACATGACACTCAAATAAAGCTTTTGAATAAAGTAATAGCCAAGGATAAAGGAATAATGAGAGGTCATAGCAGTATGTCACTTGAAACTTGAAGGAAACTTTCTAGGCCTAGGAGTCAATAAGAAGTGAGCATTTGCATATCCACATAAAACCCCATGAACTATCAATAACACTTTGCTAGCATGAACTTCCTCTTCCATTTCATTCTTTCTTCTTAATAAATTCATTTCTTGCTTGGGGACAAGCAAGCTTTAAGTTTGGTGTTGTGATGACAAGTCATCTTAGCCCATTTTAGCTAGTCTTTTTCTTTTGTTTTCATTAGAATTATGCACTTTCTTAAGCTACAAGCAAGCTAATTGAGTAGATTTTCATGTTTCCCTTGATTGAACCAACCATATGTGAATTCATGCCATTTCATGAGGTTTTGAACTATATTTGTTGCATATTGTGGAAGATTGAATACCTCATGATTTTGAGCAAAACTTTGATTAGTTTGGTTGATCAATGATAGGTGAAGAAGGCTTGGAGAAAGGTTGAAGCAAAGAGGAATGGCTAGGAGTGAAGAGAGGACAATGGAATAAGTGAAAATTGAACCGGGTTGCATGAAGTTAGCCCCAACGTTAGCCCCCTAACTTGGAGGCTAACGTTGGGCATATGAATCACTCTTTGGAAGTAGCCAACGTTAGCTCCAACGTTAGCCCCCTAACTTGGAGGCTAACGTTGGAACTTGAGAGTTTCTCCCTGGGCTACCAACGTTTGCGCCAACGTTAGCCCCCTAACTTGGAGGCTAACGTTGGCACTTAAATCACAATGGGGGAGTAGGCAACGTTTGCGCCAACGTTAGCCCCCTAACGTGGAGGCTAACGTTGGCACCAATCACACCAAGCAAGGCCAACGTTAGGGTCAAAGTTAGACCCCTAACGTTGGCGCCAACGTCTAAACCAGAAGAATGTGGTTTGCTGATATGAAAAGTTAGGGTCAAAGTTAGACCCCTAACTTTGACCCTAACGTTGAAGACCAACGTTGGCTAACTCCATTTCCGGTTCAATTGGTTCACTTCGGTTCTTCTTCAATCTTCAAGAGCAATCAACCAAGGCCTCTTTCAACCCAATTCCACCAAGAACAAAGGCCCAACTCAAGGCTTGAAGATCATTTTGGAAAGTGTATAAATAGGATAGAATTCAATTTGTTCAGGGAGCTTTGGCTGGAGAGTTTTCTTTTAGAGCTTTCCTTTTAGAATTTTCATAATAGTTTTCGAAGAGCTTTTGAACTTGAGTGAAATTTAATTTCTTGCTTTCATTGCTTTCAATTTCATTTGACTTTTGTCTTGGATCTTGGATTGGAGAATTGAAGAAATTCTGTTTCAATCTCAATCTTGGATCTCTCTGTTTCCTTTACTGTTAATTGAATTAGCATTTCTGTTTCTGTTACTTGATCTTCATCTCTTTTCTTTGCAATTTACAATTTCCTTGCTATTGTTCTTGTGGGATCTAGGAAGGCATTGAGATCTAGACTTGGTTTTCTAGTCTCTGGGTCCTGAGATCTAAATTCTCATTTCAATTCTCTGTTTAATGCTTTCATTGTTCATTTACTTTGCTGTTATAAGATCCGGTTCAATCCCAACTCCCTTTTCCTCTTCTGTTTGATGCAATTTAGTTTTCCCTTGTTTAAATTCTGCAAATCCTCATCCCAATCCCCTTTACTTTTCAAGCAATTTACATTTCTTGCACTTTAAGATTCTGCAATTTACATTTCTTGCACTTTAAGTTTCTGTCATTTAATTTCTTGTCCTTTAAGTTTCAGCAATTTACTTTCCCGCTCTCTTTAATTTCATGCAATTTACATTCTGCAAATCACAAATCACCCAACCAACACTTGATTCGCTTGACTAAATCAACCACTAAACTAAAATTGCTCAATCCTTCAATCCCTGTGGGATCGACCTCACTTCCGTGAGTTTTTATTACTTGATACGACCCGGTACACTTGCCGGTTAGTTTTGGGTGTTTTGGTAGAAATTCGTTTCTCATCAAAATATCTCATCAGTTTATAAGAGGATCAAGTTCTTCATCACCAGTTTCTTCCTCTTGCATTAATTGCGAGAGAATGAGTTGATGATTGTCTTGATTTCTTTTGATTTCCTGGATTTCTCTTTTAAGATTGTTAACCTCAGTCTAAAGATCCTGAATGGTTATGGGACAAATAACTTGTTTTTCTAATTATTTAAAAATGGGTTTGACATCATATTTATTGTTAAGGACTAAATTTTTGGGTTTTTTCTCCTTTTGTAAAGATCTTTTTAATTTCAAGAGAAAATTTTTCTTTTGTTCAGGATCACCAATAGCCTCTATAGTATCAAACAAGAGATCTTGATCTTTGGATAAAACACTAATCCGCTTAACATCGGAATCTGAGGATGATTCAATATCATCTATTTGGATATTGTTGATATCGTCCGAAGATTCCCGTCCAAAGTCATCATCTGAAATTTTGATTAAAAGATTGTTAATCTGATCCTGAATCTGAGGATCAAGGTTCAGATTATTAATCTTTCGTTTTAACCTACAATATTTGCTAACATGTCCTGGTTTTTTACATGTATAGCAAATAATGGGGTTTTTCTGTGGATACTTTTGAAAATTCTTTTGAAAACTTTTCTCATTTTTAGAATTTTGAAAACCTTTTCTAGATCTCCTAAAATTTTTTTCAGGATTGGGTTTAAAAACTTTTTTATTGGATGGTCTTTTAGATTTCCTTGGATGGCAAGCAGGAAGACCGAATTGTTCACAGAAAGTTCCCAAATTGATGCAATTTTGTGTTTTTTCTCGAGCAAGTTGCCGTTGGATTTTGTCATCTTGACAAATCTTTAGAGCAACTTTTTGGATGAAAGAAATAAGTTTCCCATAACTTAACTCGTCATAGGGTATTATCCCATTTGGTGTAAGACCCGGTTAATTAACGGCTAATTAACCCATAAATGAGAATTTATTCTAGAAAGCCAAAAATGTTATTTTTATGGCTAAATATGATAGAGGAGAGTGAGACGAGAATTTCGGTATCAATTTTATAGAAATCAGACCAAGATTGGACCGAACGGACCAAACCGGGCTAACCGGACCCAAAGTGGGCCCTTGGCCCAACTAAACTAAACGAAAACCCTAGTTTTCAGCACTCTCTCTCCTCACAACACACAAACACACGCTGAAATTGATTTGGAGGGGGGAAGAACACTCTCTCAAGTTCTCTCCCTTGGTTGATCTTCAAACCACCATAACTTTTGATCTAGATGAGCTCAGATCGCCGCACCGTTTGCGGCCACGCGTTCACCACGGAGAGCTCTACAAAACCCATACAATCAATCTTGAGATAAGCCACGTTTTTCTCTTCGAATGTCTAGCTTTGATTTCGAGTTTCATGAGCAAAAATATTGAGATTTTGGGCTTTTTGATGTTATAGGACCCAATTCTCTTGAAGGAGAAGGTTAATCTTGTCTCCTTGGACCTTGGGTGTGGTAAGATTCTCAACCCTAGTGTAATTTGTTGTTCTATGATGTTTGGGTATTGAGATGTTGTGTATGGGTATGATGATTGTGGCTTAGGTTGTGTATATGTGAATATTAGAGCTTGATTGGTGATTTTGGAAATATTGGAAGAGGGTTTTGTGTGATAAAAATCTGTTCTTGGAGGTGTTGAGACCTTGAGAGCTTGTGGACAAGTGGTTTGGAAGTGCTCCGGTTGAGCTTGGGAAATCGGCTAAAGTATGGTCTCGGTTTCTCGTATCTAATATGTAATATGGTAGGAAATACTTAGGCTAGAGGCCCTAAGATAGGCATTGAATGGTTGATGTTGTTAAATGGTTGAGATATATTATGTGATCATATATGTGATTATGAATATTGATGCCTTGATTTTGTGATATATGAGAAAATGCATGTTGTGATATATGCTTGATGAATGATTAAGGTTGAATTGGTGGGTGGTACCATGTTGATGGTGAGTATGATGTTGATTATGTATAATGACGGTTGATTGGAAATGGTATTATTGGAAATTGGGATGAGGGAGGATGTATGACATGATATTGTGTTTGTCCTTTAGCCATTTGATTGAGAAGTGTTAAAAGGGTTGGATGGTGATTTTGGGAAATTTCGTAAAATGTCAATGTGTGAGTTGAGGATGGCTTGATGTTGATTTTGGTACATTTTGATTGATTTCAAAGAAAAGGGATGAAATTGGCATATTTTGATTGATTTTGAAAAGAGTTGAAAGTGGATTGTTTTGAAAATGGCACTTTATGGTTTTGTATGAAAACATGGTTTTTGGGCATACTTTGATGGGACATAACTTGGACTACGGATCTCTGATTTGTGCCAAATCTATTTATAAATGAAATTGGACCCGGGATGTCCATGCCGTTCGAAGAACGGGTGAAAAACAATTTAAAATGAGAAAGTTATGTCTGTCGGAAGCTTGGGGATTGAATCTGTAAATTCTGCAGCTTTTAACTTAGAAAATTTTTTAGCAGAATGACCCTCCGCGCGTCGGCGCACTTGGCGCGTACGCGCCGTTCTTCAAGAAAGCACAATCCACACGTGCGCGTGGTGTGCGCGGGCGCGTCGATGCGCTGCACTAAATGCCCAGCTATTTTCCCGAGAGTTGTGCCAGAGTTGTGCCAGTTTTGTGCCTGGGGCGCAAGAGCACCCACGCGTACGCATGGTTGACGCTCGCGCATCGTTTGGCTATTTTTCAACCCGCGCGTCCGCGCGTATGACGCTTGCGCGTCGATGAGATTTTGTGGCCATCCACGCGTGCGCATGGAGTGCGCGTACGCGTGGCCCTGTTTTCATCCCAAAGTTGATATTTGAGTTTTAAAAGCCAAATTTCATATTTCTAAGCCTCCGATCTTACCACTTATGTCTTAAATCATTATAATATGCCTAGCAATGAGGCAAAGGGCTAGTGAATGTGGTAACTTGCGAGTGAAGCAAGGGAAAAATGAATGATCAATGAGGATCAAAGATGATTATGTGAGATGCGGAAGATGGCGGTGGAAGTGCTTGTTGTGCCATGGGCCGAAGGGCCGTAATTGTTAATGAATTGGCTGGTTATGGATTTAACCATGAGCCGGATGGCTAGATTGTTGCTGTGTTACGGCGGAGCCATGATTATGGCTAAGTATAAATGCATATATGCTGTTGAATGAATTGTGAATGTTTGTACTTCCACCATCGGAGATGAGGGTTTCCCTGGGAGGAAGCAGTGGCTAGCCACCACGTGCTCCAGGTTGAGACTCGAAGCTCTTTTGACCCTATGTCGTAAGTGTGGCTGGGCACTGTGAAAGGCCCGGATGAGCTCGCCCCCGTAAATATTCACCAGTGAGGGTGATGGATATGGATCATGATTATGATCAAGTTTATGATGAGTATAACTCGAGTTGGGGATGCGCGACAGAGGGACAGTCCAATGGTTAGCTACCAGGACTTGTCGGGTTGGCTCTATAACCGACATATGATATCATCAGCCACTAGGGACAGGCATTCATCATATGCATACTATATGAATTGTTTGAAATTGCCTATTTGACTGCATATTACTTGCTAATTGTCTAAATGCCTTATATGTTCCTATTTGTAAATCTCTTGTCTGATATAACTGTGTTTGCTATATTATACTCCTGCTGGTGGTTGGGAGGTCTGAAGGAATTGGAAAGAGAAGTATTAGTTAGACTGAAGGATCTTTAGTCAGATGCCCTTTATGGTTTAGCTTGTTTATAAGCTTTGATTTTATCTGGAGGAAGTTCTAGGATTGCCTTCGGCTTTCCTCTATTATTACATGTTATATATGGGGAACTGTTACCATGCTGGGGACCTCTGGTTCTCACCTATGCGGATTTTGTGGTTTTCAGATGCAGGACGTGAGATTTCTCGCTGAAGCATGCTGGAGACTTCTGGATTAGCGAAGATCCTTTGTTCTCGGGACTCCGTCTCGGTTTATATATCTTGTTTAGATACTTTTATCTCCACTAAATAATACAAACTGTGATGACTCCTCTTATAGGAGATTTTTGGAGAATAGGATTCTGTATTTGTGTCCCTTTGGGTTTCTTTTGGGGTTTCCTTATTTTATTATATATACTTTTATTGCTATGCTCGGACCGGTTATCTTCGCATCCGGATTTAAGTTTTGATATTCCCATTTTTGACACTCTTTTGTATATATATAATCTCGCATTAACTTATCCTTTGCTCGTTGCGTTATCGATCGGAGTGTTGCGCTTTCGAGTTGCGATTTTTGTTTACCCCTTTTTCTACAAAGGCTCCTAGTTATAATCCTTATTCACACTACTATACGTACTAGATTTTTGTTTTAGAGGTTGTAATACCTTGCCATCTCTGGATTATGACTTAAGCATAAGACTCTGTATGGTAGGGTGTTACATCTGGAGTCAAGCTGCGAATTTTGTCCCTTACTTTATCTCCCAGGGATTTGGGAAGTCCTGCAAGGAATTTTTCTTTCCAGAAAGGTTGTTGACTGTCTTCCTTGGTATAGACCCTAGTAAGAAAGGTGTCTTTATACCATCAAAAGTCAGACAAAGTTTTGTACCTTAGATTGGAAAGTAATTCAGCAGAACGATCTTTCCAAAGAGATGGGTCACCAATGAAGTGGCTGGCTATAGTAAAGATTAAGGTATTGACAGCATCAGGGATAGGTTCTCCGTCGTCACCAATGATGGGTTCATTTTGATCATTGACTTTTATGGCAGAAAAGATTGAGTGTTTTTGGTTATCAGAAAGGTAATTATCCCACCATCCTTTGAGTTGACCACTGAATCCAGAAACAATAACTTGGCTATTTCTTCTTCAGAGGTTTCATGAGCAGCTTGGTAAGCTGTGCCTACCATAGTCATATGCTGAAGCATACTCATGATATTATATTCGGTTTTGCCGTCTATGTTCCATTCATAGACATTATTGGCATTGAAGCTGACAAAACCTAGTTCTCTTTCTTCGAGAGCTAAATCCGGGGCGGAGACACGATTATAACCGTATGCAGAAGGTTTGGTTAGACCCTTCCACTTGGTTATAGAGTTGGTCTTAATTGGGCTGACTTTAAGGGATGATTTGCCCGAATCATCACTCTGATCAGAGGAAGATTCATTGGAATCATGGCCAAGGGCATTAATGGCCTTGGAAGAGCGAGTTTGAATACGAGATGTAGACTCACTAGAGTTTGTAGGAGTTTCAGGGATAGTAGTAAAACGATTTAAAAGTTGGTCAATCTTTTGCATGACTTCTGAATCACTAGATTGCTGTTTTAAAATAGAGGTTTTAAGACTTTGTTTTGCCTTGCTACTCATTTTGAAAGTTTTAAAAAGGGGTTTCTCAATACTTTTAGAAGTAGAGGCTTCAGAAACATTTTTCAAAGAGAACGTAATTCCCGAAGATGAAAGGTTATCACCCAAGCATTGTAAAAATCTATTGGTATAATTTGATTGCTCAATAAGATTTTTAATATCTTTTGGGGTGACAGCTTCATCTACATTCTTTGATTTAAAAGGAGAGGCCATAACAGGGTTATGCCCTTCCATATTTGAAATAATAAAAGCTCCTTTTGGAGGAAACTCAGATCTGACTAAGTTCCCATCTTTGACTTTCCAAGTTGAAATAACATTTGCTGAAAGCGAAGTTTGTTTGGTTTTGAAAGGATAATCAATATCATTTTTGATGGAATAAGCATGAAACCATTCAAAGAAAGGAATATGTATTTTAACATCATTTAGAAAATTGTAGTACTTTTCTTTGAATGATGAGATTTGGGTAGCTGTATAAGTACGTAAATACCATTCTCTGTGGAGGTCATACTCCTCAGAGTAAAGGTTTTTACGTAAAGCTTCTCTATTTATAACAAATTCTGTGCTACTCATGGGTACCATCATTCACAGAAGAATATGTTGGAGATTGAATGGAAGATTGTTCTTTAATTTCAATATCATCATCCGAGTGCCTACCCTCAGTTTGATAAACTGCTTGAGAAATGTTTGAATTATTTTGTAATCCCGAAATATTAATTTCAGAACGTACAAGTTTCGAAATTTTTGAAAACTGAGATTGAGAAGTCACGAAAAAAGATCTTCTTGCTGAAGCAAAATCACTAGATGTTCCTGCTTCAGATCTAGAGGAAAAAGAGTTTTTTCTATCAAAGAAAATCTCTACTTTCCCTGATTCATCCTGTTTTATCTCTCGTAAGAGAGGTACTTGTCTAGGTTGGGTAGGAATGGCTCGATCAATTGACCATGACTCAGGAAGGTCAATTTCATCCCACCTAATAAGCCTTGGGACTGTGACGTTGGCTTTTGTCATGTCTATAACAAACAAAGTGGTTTCACGGTCTTGGAATTTAAGAAGGACTCTGGAATTACAAGTGTTCATGACCTTGTATTGAATCCTATAGATTAAAGCGGCTGGGATGGATCCTTCCTTCATGTTAAGACCATGAATTCGGATGTTAAGAAAAAGGGAGTCGAGGATGTTGACATCTAACAGACTGACCGTTTTGTTTGGGAAACAGTTGAAATAAACCGGACCGTGTCTAAGGCTTGTTTCTACTATTCCGATTAAGGAATCTTGAAAATCATTGTGCCTAGTGTCTCTAAGGCACATGAGGATAGAGGCATTCAGACTTTCTCGAATGAGAGGCTTGACGGCGACCTGGACACACCCTATGTGAAGATATCTATAGCGGCGGACATGTTCTCTGACAGATTGCTTGGTTAACAGATGGAATTTCTCACCGGAATCTGGTCCTAGAGGAATGTTGTTTTCGGCTGTTTTGATGATATAGTCTGATTTTCCCTTGTTGTCCTTAGGGACATATAATTCATCTTGAGAGATTTTGGGTATTTCCCAATTGTCAATGGCTTGATTGATATCTTCGAAGCAAACTTCTTCTTCAAAGATATTGTGTTTGGGAGAAAGTTCCTCAGGCCGAGCCACTTTCTCAGTAAGAGGATTGGAGGAAGAATGGATTGGAGAGGTAGAGGAGGAAGACGGAGAAGAAAAGGAAAGACATCTGGAAAGAGAGCGGAAGAGTTTAGACATATTTTCATAAAATCTGATATCATTGTCCTCCTTTGGTTCAGAAAGAATATATATATTATCACTAAACTATCAAATCTGGAGTTTTTAACTCTTTTTTTTTTTGAAATCCTTTAAATCCATAGTCACCGGGGGTTCTTACGTTCGGATCTTATTACTTTCAAGGACATCGTCAAATTAGCCTTACTGCCGAAAAGTCAGGGTCTTACTGCTACAGTCCCTTTGAGTGATAAGATTAAACAGCCCGTACTTCCAGATTTAAAGCATTGCTTTCTTATGTACATAATTTAAGAACATGAACAGTAAATAAGAACATGAACAGTAAATTCCCAGATCCATGAACCTCAGAGATAGTTTAATGATAATATATATATATATATATATATATATATATATATATATATATATATATATATATATATATATATATATATAAGCAATAAAGTGTCTAATTAAGAATGTAAATAAGATAAAAAGTGAACAGGTGACAAATAGTAAAAAAATACCAAAAAAAAAAAATCATACATAAAGTGGTCAAAACTTAAAAGAGATCTACGTATCAACAGTTCTATTGTAGATATGATACATAATAAAGCATAATAACGTTACTTGATTCATATAGCCGACTCCACCTAGTGGAGTAGGACTTCATTGTTTTTATTGTCGTTGTTAGGATTAAGATTTAGAAGTTAAAATTTAGTACCTAGAATTAGAGTGTTAGTTAAAACTAATAATTTTTAATTAGTGTGATTATACATGTCAATAACATTTTTACCGAAATTGTACGTATCAAATTTTTAGTGACAATAATATTGACGATTGAATAAATAAGCAAATTCTACGATTTTATTAGAGATGATAAAACGAGCCAAATTGATTGAACCGGCTAGTTAAAATCGTCAAAAAAATGAATTGAACTGTAATTTTGAACTACCAAAATAAAAAAATTCGTCAAATCCACACCTTTGAACCTAGAGATTTTGGCACAGTGGGACCGTTTGGCCGACAAGCTAGCACTTTAATATTTTTTATAATACAAGGGGTATTTAAGGTTCAATCATCCTAATAAAAAAGGGTTCAAGTAATTAGTTTCTCTTCTTTCTTCTCATAAATCTTAAATCTAAAGTGTAGCAGTCTCACCTCTCAGTCTCTCCCAGCGACAAGTAGTCGTGCTCCCTTGACCCTTCACTCCAGCTTTTCTCCTTTTTTTTGGTTATGAAGAAACAAAAACAAAGAAAAAACAAGAAGATCCAACCTCACACGGTTACTGCCTTGTCAAGAAATTTTTTTTTTGTCAAATTGCGGCTAATTTTTTTAATATTGGATCATTAAGGATGATTTACGTTGACATTATAATATTTTAGTGTAATATGTTGGTATAGAGGTGTTTTGGGTTAGAAGAAATAGTAAGTAATGATTTTAAATACGATAAAATACTGAAAAAATTGTTCAAAAAATTATGATTAACGATTTTAAATAGGACAAAATATTAAAAAAACTGGCCGAAAATTGCGAATCACATTTTGTAACACTGCAAAAAGGAATCGTAACTACCGATTTTCTTAGAAAAGAAATAATAATGCCTTTATTTGTAAGCAATTTTTAATAATAATAATAATAATAATAATAATAATAATAATAATAATAATAATAATAATAATAATGCGTGCCTGAACCTGAAGCTTCGTTTATAATAAACAATAATAATCATAATTTAAATAATATTTTTTAATAATAATATTAATATTAATATTAATAATATCTTCTTAATCATAAGCATTTTTTAAATAATAATAGTAATAATATTAGTTAATTAAATACTTTTTATACGAGTAATTTTTTATATTTAAACAATTTTACATTCAAGTTTATTTAAGTGATTTTAGTTATGCGTTTCTTTTTTTCGTTTTTTCCCCTTCTCCCCTTCCGTTTCTTCTTCTTCTTCTTTATTTTTCAATTTCGTTACTGTCGTCACCAACAACACTTCTTCCTCTTCCTCCTCCTCCTCCTATTGGATTTCGTCTCCTCTCTCCTTTCTATCCTTCTCCTCCATCATCATCATAATCATAATCATCATCGTTATCGTCATTGTCTTCTTCTAATAACCATCATCGTTAACGTTATCATCGAATTCAAATTTATATAATGGACAATTTTTGTTTCATTTGGTATTATACAATGATTTTGTTTTGAGCTAATTTTCGGTTCATTCGAGACGCAAGTGTTTCTGAATTCGAATTTATATAATGGATAATTTTTGGTTCATTTGGTATTATATAATAGTTTCGTTTTGATAATATTTTCAGTTCATTCGATCACCACAGAGAATCAGAATCAATAAAGATGTTAGCAAAATATTGGTGTTGTTGGTGATGACGATAATGATGATGGAGGAGGAAGAAGGAGGAGGAGGAGATGGTTGTGGTGGTATGGTGATGATGACAATGACAAAAATAAAAAAAAAATGAAGAAAAAGGAGGAGAAGGAGGAGGAGGAGGAGGAGGAACTAAATGACTTGGATGAACTTTGATGTAAAATTGTTTGAATGTATAGCGGAGCTTTTTTAATAATAACAATATAATGCTAACAATAACTAAGCATTTTTTGAAAAAAATATCTTAATTACCTTCAACCCATTTCATATTAGTAGTAATAATAATAACTAAAAAATATTTCACAAAAATTCCTAATTGCTTTAATAAATAATAATAATAATAGTTTAATTTTGATGCACTGATAGTATAAAACATTTTATACAGTCAATGTGAAAAGTAATTTTTTTTATGTTTAATTATTCTGCAGGTCCCTATATAGTTTCACCAAATTTTTAATTAGGTCTCTATACTTTTTTCTTTTTAATTGGGTCCGTATACATTATTTTTTTTTCAATTTAGTCCTTGTTAACATTAAATGTCAAAAAAATATTAGTGAATTGTGAAATTACTTGTATACCCCTGAAAAGAAAAAATAATGTATAGGGATCCAATTAAAAAGAAAAAAGTATAAGGACCTAATTGAAAATTCAGTGAAATTATAAATATTTAATGAAAGTCTATAATCCCTTTTATTTTGTCACTATCATTCTTTTGCTTATTTATATACAAATTGTACCAAAATTACCTTCTCTTTAATTTTTTGACTTTCAAAATACCTTATCTTAAGAACATACAAAAAAAAAAAAGTAATGGATAAAATGAAACAGAAATAGTAGTAATAAGTATATATAAAATTCAGTTTCCATCACTCAAGTATTCATTATGATCATATAACATTTTACATTTGTGTGGATTCATGGAATATAGTTTGTGTCTTTATCATATCATAGTACACCATAGAAAATCACAAGGCTATGTAATTTGTGTTATTAAAATTTGAAATCTAAAAATGAAAACCATAGAAAACATAATTTCAATATAATACAAATAATCTGAAAATCAGTTCTTGTGTTGCAGCCTCCCACTCTCTGAACCAGCATAGGGATCAACAATAACATTGATAACGGCTGGTTTTCGAGCCAAGAAGGATTCTAAAAGAGCAGACTTGAGTTCATCAAGTGTCCCAACAAGATAGCCCTTTCTACCAAAAGCTTCAATCAAAGCATGGTAGTCTGCTTTCGAAGCAAAAGAAGTCAGAGAAAGATCATCTTTGTGAGGTCCATTCATCTATTCGGAGATTCTCCGGTCACCACCATATACACCTCCATTGTTAAAAATAATCACTACCACACAGGTAACTAGTACTAAACCAATGTCTGGATTGAAAAAAGAAAAAAGGATTAATCATCACACTCCCTTGGATATGATCTTTGCCATTGCAAATGATGCCAAATGACGCGCAGGCCGTTGAGCACCAAAAGTGAACAGGGAATACAATGCATCCTCACACTGTCTTTGCCACAACAAAATATTTTTCTAGAAGATATGATAAATTTTAACATAAAAAAATAAACTAAGATTTTTAATGAAAAGACAAATTAATAACAATAAATAATATCAAATGAATAGCACCAAACTCTAATTAAAAGCCAATTCTCGAAAGCAACAAGGTTAGCATTAGGTTACTACCTCATGTTATAAAAACACACACACTGCTATAGTTCTCCTAATTTCGTAGGTGTAGTACAATGACTCAGATCAGCCAATTACATTTAGTTGCAACAGTTTCAACTATCCTACGAGAATCGGAGACATAAAGATGAATTATAGTGTAAGCACCAAGATTTAGTGCTATTTTCCTCTCTCTGAATTCTCCAAAATGCTCTTCTTCTTTCTCTCATTTCTTACTCGTTGAGAGCTTGCTAATATGCATATATCGAAATTGAAACTATAGTTCAGCTAATCACAGAGTGACCGCATCATATGAATAAAGCAATAACTAACGCAACAAAATGCAGCTCATTCTCAATATCAAACACTGTCTATTACAGACAAAATCATTCATGAATTCATATTTCATAACAAATTCATTAAACTAAAAAAGAAAATTCAATCTGCAACAATTTAGTTTCAACTTATATGTACAAAATGATCCGGATGCACACAGCTAACGATGTTCACAAGTACAGATTAGCACAATCCACTCTCTAACTAGCCATAACTGGTAGTAACAAACTTAATAATCAGCTCCCAAATCCAAATCCCAAACTTAACAAATGATACGAAAGGAAAAAGTGAAATCCAAATCCCCACGACTACATAAAAAAAAAGGGAAATAGAACCCTAATAAACCAGCATCATCACATCAACAACAATCAACAATAAAAAAAAAAATTCATAATCAGCAAAACTAATTCATATATCAATTCATCAATTAACAAAACATATATATTGTAAATCCTAAACTATTATATCAAAAGAATTCAAAAATCAATTCAACAAATATGTATTCAACCGGTGCTATATTCTGTCGTAATCAGTTCATAAAACATTATATAAAAAAAATTATCATTTGCTTAAACCTATTTCATCAACTTTGAAAAACAAAAAAAATAACTCGTTACCTGTTTTAGCAGATCGACTTAAGGCAGCAAGGCGAGGTGCGGCGACGCGAGGCACGGCGCGGCGAGACACGGTAACAGAATGCGACAGAAGCCACAGATGAACAACACCGAGCAAATTAGAGCAGACACACGAACAGCGCAGAGCAGAGCAGTGCGGACCAAGGACGAGGGACAAAGACGACGATGGACGCTCACGACGCCAGCGACGATGACAATGACACAAATGGATGACGACATCAATGAACGGAGGATAAACACTACTGACTTCAGAGAACAAGTGCTGGCTGTAACACCCTAACTTTTAGCACCTAATGATCGTACTAAAAGTTCAGGCGTTACTTACCTATAAACCTTTTTATTTTATACTATCTTTATTTAATATTGAGCCTTCGCAAATATGAACCGAAATTTTCGCCAAGAAAATGGAGGGTCTGTTCTTTAAACCATTTAATCGCAAAAAAATATATATCCACGTAGCATTATATACATAGACTTATTCAAAGATCCTCAAATACAAGTCCTACCCTTCTAAAAATTGGTGCGGAATTTATAACCCACAAACTAACCGGCAAGTGCACCGGGTCGTACCAAGTAATACTTCAGGTGAGTGAGGGTCGATCCCATGAGGATTGAAGGACTAAGCAACAATGGGTACTTGATTTACTCAGTTAGGCAAATAGAAAGTAATGTTTGAAAGTTCAAAGACATTAAACAATATAAAGAATATTAAAAGAGCAAGTAAATAAGTTGGGAATAAAATATAGAGAAGGCAGTTAAGGCTTCAGAGTTATCTATTTTCCGGATTGATTTTTCTTATTAATTTATTTTAATCATGCAAGATTTAATTCATGGCAAACTATATGTGACTAGACCCTAATTCCTTAGACCTTTCTAGTCTCTTCTAAAATTCATCAACTGCCAATTCCTTGGTCAATTTATTCCAATTAGAAGGTGAAGCTTAATTCTAGTTTATATGCCACAGAAATCCTAATTACCCAAATATAAAAGGATTATATGTCACGTATCCCGTTAAATCCAAATAATTAAAATTTAGGAGAATTTGTTTTCAAGCTGTTGTTCAAGTAAAGAGCTTTTTCAAGTTATACAAGAACTCAATTAGAACATGGGTCATACTTCCGTTCCACCCAAGTTCATAAAATAAAGAACGAAAACAATTCTTGAAATATAAATCAAAACATGAATTAAAATAAAGAAAACAATAGAATCAATCCATACAAATAGACAAAGCTCCTAACCTTAACAATGGAGGTTTAGTTGCTCATGGTTCAGAGAGAAAAATAAGGATTCTGATAAAATGTATTTTGGTAGTCTCGAATGGAATTCCCCTAGAATAATTCCAATCCCCTTTTATATCTAATCCTAATAAATTTAAAATCTATCTTTTAAAACTAAAATAATATCTTTTCCTATTTTAAATTAAAATAAAGTTAAATCAGAATTAATTAAAGCAATCAGCATGTCTTCAATTGATGGATGGGAACCACTTGCTTCGTAAGGTCCACGCTTAACTTTGAATGGGCATAACCATTCATGTGTGAATCTCCCTTGAGTCTCTGCTATCCCCTGGCTCTAGTCTGTGTTTCTAGGCCAAAAACTGGGTCGAAACTCGGCCTGAAATCACCCTCAGTGTTTTCTGTGAATTCTGCATGTCGCGCATGTCATGCGTACGCATTGATGGTCTTCTTCGCGTGTCACGTGTACGCGTCAGGTACGCGCACGTGTCGCTGAGCAATTTCTCTTTTCATGCGTACGCGTCAGGCACGCGTACGTGTCGCTCCTTGCTGGTCAGCTCCTTGGTTTCTTCTCTTTCTCTGCAGAAACTCCATCAAATCTATTCGAATGCTACCTAAAATAAACAGAATTGCACAAGACTCAAAGTAGCATCCATAGTGGCTAAAACATAATTAATTCTTGATAAAACTTAACAAATTACATGCAAATTCACTAGAAAAAGATAGGAAAGATGCTCACGCATCAAAAACTAAAACAATAAACGATAAGGAAAAAATAAAATCTATCTCAACTCCTAAACATAATCTTCTATGCTCCTGTAGCTCTACACTAAACCTTTACACATGTAGCTGAAAGGGATGAAAATAGAGGGTAAGAATTGGGTAGTTCTTAGTAGGATCGGGGTGCATGGTTATATTCATTTTATTACAAAAATACACACAAACACACACACACAATCACAAAAATACATTTCACAGAGAAGTATGCACAAATAAATATGATGCATGTGTGTCCTATGGCTAATAAGCTCATTTGTCGGTTATATAGTCAAACCCGACATGTCCAGTAGCTAACCCGGACACTGTCTCTCTGTTGCGCATTAATACCATTAGAGGGAATACATGCCCTATCACCATTCGAGGGATTATGTGCCCTGTCACCATTAGAGGGAATATGTGCCCTGTCACCATTAGAGGGAATAGGTGCCTTGTCATCCTTACAACCAGAGAGAAAACACAGACATACTTGTCATCAATCAACCTCAACCATATCTCATTTATCATATTCATTCAATTTCATAATCAAACTCAGTTTTCATCATTCTTCTTCCTCAACCGGAGCAAATGGACAACGCCACTGCCTCTTACCCGGGGTCTCAACTCTTAATCAAATTCAAATATAATACTTTTTTCGATAAAACTCAAAACATAATCATTTTTTTAATAATTCAAATTTGGCTAATATATTATTTAAGCTTTTAAAAATTATATTTTGATTCCCAAAATAATCAAAACACCCCAGCTGGCTGTTCATACATAGCTGAACCAAAATCTCAAGCAAACAACAATAATTTTAACAATAACTCAACCTAAACTTAATCAAACTCAAAAAATAATCAATCAAACTAACATTCACTTATCAAATTCATATTTAATTACTATAAAATTACCAAACCCTATCTCGGTACGAAATCAAAACAACAGAAACTCCGAAGAAACTTTTTGATCGAGCTGCTGAAGAAGAAAACGTCAGAAATTGTTTGTGCTTTCTAGAACTCCAATTGACTGCACTCAAGGAGAAAGGAAATTACATCACCGTCAACTTCTACTGAACAAAAGTGATACCAACACATAGAGAAAGAAGATACGAACACTTTAATCGAATTAAATTTTTTATTGGGGTTACGGATGGCAAGAAATCAAAGTCGGAAACTCAAAGAAGTCACGGTTTCCTTCCCTCACCCGCGATCTCTCTCTCTTTCTTTTCTTTATTAAATTCATTTCGGTCATGAACGGAACAAATGAAGTAAGATGATGATGGGAATTAGTGAAATAAAGATATGGCTTTCTTTCTTTTCGTTTTTCTTAATGGCTTCGGCCAAAAAGAAAGAAACCAAAGAAATGGTATTAGATAGCGTTGCTAATAAAAGTGGCCCAATAGATAAGAAACTTAAGTAATAATAAAAATAATAATAATGATAATAATAAAAATAAAAATAATAATAATTATTATTATTATAATTTTTTTTATTTTTTTATAATATCTCATTATAATAAAAATTATTTAAAATTTTAATGGATTTTAAATTCAAAGTATTATAAAATTTAATTTAATTACTTTTTAAAAAAATAATTTTTTTAAATAAAATAATAAATCATGAATAACTCATTATTTAATTTTCAAAAATTCGGATTGTTATATCCTACCTACCTTAAAAAATTTTTGCCCTCGAAAATTGATACAATAAAATAAGTTTGAACTTTACAAAAAAAGAAACTAAATTCATGAGAAAAATACAAGCAACGTCAAGGATGAACACTTGAAAAGATTCAAGTAAACAGATATGATCACAATCAAGCAAAGATATGCATGAACGATAAGGTATGGTGGAAAGAAGTAATCAAATCACATTTTAAGGAGAAAATCCGAAACAAAGAATTCCAATGAAAATAATGAAATAAGAGATTACACCAAGTCATATAGCACGAATAAAGAGTATACGTTAAAACAAATCCTTAAAACATAACTTCTAACGTTTTCAAACCCCGTGATTTGCATAACCTATTATTTCTATCTCATCTATGATAATCCATTAGTGTTTCCATATACATGAATCATTAGTGTTAAGTTGGCCAGACTTAATACCATGAGGTATGCAATGGTCGACTAACAACATTAATCAATAAACAATCATGCATATAAAATTTATACTCTTGTTATCAGAACAAGTCACTAAGCATGACAGACACTCAGAGTATGCAACGAAGCATAGTCAGTCCATTCCTAAGGCTCTAACAAGAATGAACTACTCTGATACCACAATGTATGAGATGGATAGGAAGGATAAATGACATCTATTAGACACGTAAGGAGAAGTATGGCCAGATCCATCTGTTTGCTTTTATCAGGTATACTACAAAAGGAGGTGCATTAAAGGCCATCAAGGAGATGAATGGAATGCGATTAAGGAGCAAAGAGATCTTTGTGGGTGAGGCTAAGTACCGGAGGAGGATTGATGTCCGGGAAAAAACTACTACACACGATGAAGATGTCAAAGAGTCTTCTGATGGAAAATAAGAAAAAATCAAAGAAAAGAATATTGAGGTGAATGAGAAAAAGAGAGTTGTCTTGGAATACCATAGAAGTAAAGAACTAGAAATTCAGAGGGAACCGTTGGAGATGGGATGGGATGCGGTGGTAATGATGCCACATGGACTACGGGAGGCAGAGCATGACAAGGATAGAAAGGTATTTGCTGTTGAGGACTTGGATGAGTGGCATGAGGGTTTTTTGAAAACGCGAACGGATAATCCTTTGATGTATCTGGCAGTTATGGTGAGTACGGAATCTATGGGATCTCAAACAATCAGCAACGAAGCAATCTCTAAAAGAACAGAGACTTGGAAATACGGGAATAAACGAAAAGAAGGGGTTGATCTGGTGTTGAACAAAAGTTCAGTTGGGGCTGAGTTGAAGCATATAAGGCCCAATATGTTAGTGGGGTGTGGCGGCGAAGTGGCTTTGTGATGCGACAGAGAGTATATCATTATGCGTTTTAAAAGGGCCTCCTTGCTGGCTGCTGTGGGCGACGATGATGAGAGGGGCGTGGCTAGTCATGGAGTTTGTGGGGTTGATGCCCCGGTAAATAGTGCCGACGAGGCAGATTTGGGAGCAGTGTGGAAGTCAACTGCTAGTGGCGGAGGTGACAATGTCTGCGCTGAACTTGATGGCGTTGAGGGCAGGGAGGAGCGTGAAGCCCCTTATACACCCGACGAGTAGAATCAAGCCGAAAAAGAGATTGGCGGAGATGCAGAGAATTGTTCGAATAGCATAGCGAAGAAAAACATTCCACCAGGTGTAGTTAATGAGATCCACGCTAGTTTGGACGAGAGTGGTAAGCAGCATGTTGGCATATGTCTGATGAGGGGTGATGCAGTGCAAGATTCAGATTTAGAGGATGAGAATACAATGGTGCAGGAAATTGGGTTGGATGATGAAAGAGATGTAAGGAACTTGGAAGATTCGGAGGACTCAAAGCAGGATGAAGATGGTGAAACTAATCAAGATGAACACGGAGGAAGTTGGGATAAAGATATGGCTGAAAATAGGGCTGCTTGGGATTTGGCTGTCGAATCAGGAGCTATTTTATATGACGAGGATGAGGACATTATGGCTATTCTCCAAGCTCAGAATGAAGTATTGGCACAAAAAAGAAGGCAAGCAAAACAAAAAGAGAAAGCAAGAAGGTGCCGCCCTAAAAACCGAAGTAAGGTGTGTAATAAAGTTTTTAAATGATTTAGTTTGTGGAATATGAGGGGTTTAAGGGGTGTTGGAAAGTGGAAAATGGTAAAAATTTTAAGAGTAAAAATAATGTGAATATATTAGGATTGATAGAGACAAAGAAGGAGGTGATTTCTAAGTTTGATGTAGTGCAATTTTGGGGTAATGATGCAGTGAGTTTGGAATTTGTGGGATCGGAAGGTGCTTCTGGAGGTTTATTAATAATGTGGGATATTATGATGTTTAGGTTGAGTAATTGTTACAAAGGGGAGAAATGGTTGTGTATAGAAGGGGAATTGACAAACAATAATTTTATTTGTGCTGTTTGCTTGGTGTATGGTGCGTATACAAGGAAGAGAAGCTTGCTGTGTGAGAAGAGTTGAGTTTTTTATCGGAAATATGCCAGGTTCCTCTTTGCTATATGGGTGTCTTCAATGAGGTTGTGCAGTTGGAAGAAATAAAAGGTGCTAGTGTTAACAGCTTTATCGAACTGGTGGATATAGAGCTGAATGATCGTAAGTTTACGTGGTTTAGGGGGTCAATCATGCAGTCAAATTAATAGAATATTGATGAGTTTGGTTTCATTGTTATCATTTGGAGCACTTGGTTGAAAAGGAATGACAGAATTTTCAGGAATCAAGAATCAGGTGTTGCAGAAGTAGTTAACAGGTCGATTAAGAGTTACAAAGAGTGGAGTGATATTTGATCTTTTGGGTTGTTGATGGCTTTTGTCGAAGATGATTAGGAATTAGTTTATTTTATCTGTTTAGTACTTTTCTATTGAGACGTTGATGCTCCACCTTGTGTTGAGCTTTTTATTTTAAAAAAAAACCACAATGTAACACCCTAACTTTTAGTACATCATGATCGTACTAAAAGCTTAGGCGTTACTTATCTCTAAATCTTTTTATTTTATACTATCTTTATTTAATATTGAGCCTTCACGAATATGAACCAAAATTTTAGCCAAGAAAACGAAGGGTCTATTCTTTAAACCATTTAATCACAAAAATATATATTATCCACATAGTATATATACATAGACTTATTAAAATATCCTCAAATACAAGTCCTACCCCTCTAATAATGATAATAATTATAATTTTTTTATCTTTCTCGAAATATCTCATTATAATAAAAATTATTTAAAAATCCTAATGAATTTTAAACTCAAAGTATCATAAAATTTAATTTAATTACTTTTAAGAAAATAATTTTTTTAAATAAAATAATAAATCATGAATAACTCATTATTTAATTTTCAAAAACTCAGGTTGTTATACTGGCTAGGGTTCTTTAATTTTGGGACAAAATTAAAAAGGGTTGTTTTGGTATTTTGAAAAAATAGAGGTGAATTCAATTAGTTATTCTAATCCAATTTTGAGAATATTCGATTTTTGAACAGAATATTTTGTTATCTCAAACGGTTTTATCATGGTAGGAACTAAATTAAAAAAAAATTAATGTTTAGGGACCAATTGAAAAAAAAAAGAATAAGAACCTCATTGAAAATTCGATGAAATTATAGTGATTTGCAAAATAATTAAACTTTATTTTTATTGATGTGACGTTTTGTAATTAAATGCACGTGTAAAACTATTTTATATCAAAATTAAATTCTAATAATAATAACAACAACAATGTGATGCTAATGAGCTATAGCTGAAATGGGCATAGTCTCCCCATCTTCATTTAGAGGTCGTGGATTGAGTCTTCTATCTTTGGCAAAAAAAAAAAAAAAATAATGTGACCGTAATCTTATTCCAGAAAGCAACGTTAATGAGCATAAGAGAATTGTAAATGAGAAGAGAAAGAGAATTGAGATGATTGAATGAAAATAAGATGAATGATGAATCAACAAATGGAGGTAGGAGAGAATAAATAATGGATAGGCATAGTTAAGGTTTTGAAAATCGGACTTGTTGTAAAATCTTGTAAAATATTAAATAATTAATTGACAATTAATAAATAAATTAAATAAGAGCGAAAAAGGATTAGAAATTTAATATTTATAATTTGAAAAAATAAAAATATTTAGAGTGCGAATTAAATCATTTATTTTAAAGATTTTGACCTAAAATAAACTAAGAAATAAACCAAAATTACTTTAAAAATAAAAAATTTGGTCAATACTTATCAACAGCTAGGGGTGGCAATGGGGTGGGTAGGGGCAGATTTTTGCTCTACCTGACCCCGCCCCACCCTACAATAACCCGCATAAAACCCGCCCCACTCCTACTCGCGGGTAGTAAAAGGTTGAACCCTAACTCGCCTCCGCGAATACCCGCCCCACCCCTATAATTATTAAAATCTAATAAATTAAATTAAATTTCAAAATTATATAATTATCATCACATCCATAATATAAATTAAAGTAAAATTTTAAATATGATACAATATTATCAATTATTTTACATATATTACACATATTATATATTAAAATTATATATTATATATATACCGGGACGGATAGGGGCGGGTAGTACCTAAACCTGGCCCCGCCCAAGAATCTGTCCCGGTGCGAGGCGGGTAATTACTGCCCCCAAGCAGGTAGGGGCAGGGTGGGTACCAGCGGGTTCGGGTGGTATTACCATCCTTATCAATAGCATTAGGTGAACCTCAATTAACACACAAATGAATCGAAATTAGTTCAATTTTAAACAAGCAGTCAAAAAGACTCAATCATCAATAAAAATACATACAATTTATTTCTGGGTTTAAATGAATCTCAATTAAACTAAGAAATAAACCAAAATTACTTAAGGAATAAAAAATTTGGTCAATACTTATCAGCAGTATCAAGTGAACCTCAATTAATTCATAAACAAACCAAAATAAACTAAAAATGATCCGAAATTATTTAATGATAGTACCAGAGAAAATCAAAACCAATAAATATGTTAGCAAAATGTTGGTGTTGATGATAACGAAAGAAAAGGAGGAGGAGAAGAAGGAGAAGAAGAAGGGAGACGGAGGAGAAGGAAACAGAGAAAAAGAAGAAGACGAAGACGAAGACGAAGATGAAAAAAGATATTTTTTGCGTTATTAAAATGCACGTGTGTATACGCTGGTGTGATGAAAGTAGTTTTTGTTGAGTTTATACCAACTTGATGATCGCCAAAAACACTTAAAAGTGTAATTGAACTGTTAAACTATTAGTACTATATATATTAAGAATTTAGCTAATATGTGTTCTTCTTAGGGTATAAATTAATGTTATTATTAATAAACAAATTTAGATATTTTGTTTTTAATAGATACACAATAATTACATTGAAAGTCAAACTTTGCACAATTTTCTATAATAAAATTTTTTCATTAGTAACTTTAACGGCGAGACCCTTAAATTAATTACAAGTAATACTATGCTATATCATTTTTTATGTATTCAATTAAGAACAATGCATGACCAGTTGACTACTCACCCAATACATTGATTTATATTCCACATTAAATGTATGTTTGCTTTTAAGAGAATAATTAGAATCAAATTAGATTAATTAGTATCATTTGTATTTATATAGTATATCTGTATATTAATTGTAGGATTTTATATTTTTATTATTTTGATTTTTCTAACACCTATATATATCTCATGTACATTCTACTTTCCATAGATTGAATAATATACCAAAACACTTTCTTCAGATTGCTCTCTTGTTTCTAATATGGTATCAAGAGCATAGGTTATTTTTTTTAATAACAATTGGTTTCTATCTCTTTTGTTTTGTCTCCTCTGGCAGTACTTTGTCCTCACTTTTTGACTCTTTCCCGATGCCTTAGTTCATCACCGCTGCTACCATCGCCTTTGTCTCGTCATAAAGTTTCCAACGCCTCTATATTTCGTAACTTCTGAAACATGCTTCTAAAATAAATTCATGTCTTACAACCTAAGCCAGTTTAAATGAAAGGAGATGGACGTTTCGAGAGGTGGGGTCAACTTCAAGAAACTCTAAACATACCGAAGGACTACCCACACCTCTTTTTAGATAACTGAATCTGAATTTTGAGGGAAAAATTTCTAATTAGGTGGGTAGGATGTAAATCCCGCTAAAATCGATAAATAATTAGTCAATAATTTGAATTTTAATTAGAAAAATTAAAAATGCAAAACTAATATCAAAATAGGATAGAGTTCGTCAAAACAAGAATTTTGACACCAATTTAAAAAAATTCGGCCCAAGATTGAGCCGAACGGACCGAACCGGACCCGAACTGAGCCTGTGGGCCCAACTAACTCATTATATATAATGAGCTGAAGCTCATTTCATTTCCATTCAGCACGCAGAACACGCTGGGCAGCTAGACAAAATGGGAAAGAACATGTTGAAGATTCCAAAATCCTTGATTTCATTCAAATCCACATAACTTCTCGCTTTGAGCTCCGATCGTCGCACCGTTTGTGGCTATGCGTCCGCGGCGTCAAGCTCTACAAAGCCCATAACATTGTAAGATAAGAAAGCCAGGTTTTCTTCCTCAATTTTTTCATTTCTAGTTCTGAATTTATTGGACTTTGGTGTTGAGATTTTGTATAATTTGGTATTTTAGGTTCGATTTAGCTTGCGGAGCTTACTGGGTTTGAGTTGCTACGCCTGTGGTAGTGGTAAGGTTATCCTAATCTTAAATTTAATTTTTAATCCATTAGGTAAAATCTGAATTGGTAATATATGTGTGTATTAGGTATCAATTAAGTCCATATATATGCATTGGAAGTGAAAAGTGAGTGTTTGAAGGCTTATGGGTGATTGAAGCTTAGTTTGTGGCTGGTTTCTTTGAGCATTGGGGGCTGTGTTCTTGCTTGAGAGGCTGCCTTGGGTTGAATAAAGTAATCGGCCAAGGTATGGTTTAGATTTCGCATGTTTAATATTTAAAGTGTTGTGAAAACTTAGGCTAGAGGACCATAGGTTAAGTTGAATTGGTTAAATGCATTAAATGATTAGTCTTGTAAAATTGTTGGATAAATTTATGGTTAAACTTGTATTAGAATTTATGAGTTGTGGAAGTTATTGATTATATGTCTCTTGAAATTGAGCTAGTGATAGAAATTATGAGCATGAATTGTGGGTATTGAAGTTGTGTTCTTGAGACCATTAATGAAGGGTTGTTATAGGTTAATGGAATTTAATTGATATGTGTTGATAAATGGTTGATATATATGATGAATGGTTAGTATATGGGAAGAGGTAATAAAGGTAAATGAAGGATTGTTTATGTATGTGATGTATGTTGATATATATATTGGTGGTTAAGGCTTGTTGGACTAGTTGAAGGTAAATTGGAGGTGGATGTTGATGAAATAGGCTTAATGTGTTAGTAATGTGCAGGTTTGATGGTAAGGAACTTGAAAATTGGTGAAAATGAGGTTTGGAAGCAAATTGGTAAAAAGTGAACTTTGGTGAATGAAAGAACTGAGGATTGATGGTTTAGAAGTTATAGTAAACTCTCGTTGCAAATATAGTCACTAAACCAAGCAATCAACATTTCTTACAAACGTTTTGGTTGTCACAAGTAACAAACCCCTAAATAAATTGATAACCGAAGTATTTAAACCTCGGATCGTCTTCTCAAGGAATTGCAGGGAGGTATGTTCTTATTATTGGTTATGAAGATTGTAAATTGGGGTTTCAAAGGTGAGGAACAAGTAATTTAAATTGTAATTAAAGTAAGTAAAAGACTGTAATTTAAATAAATAACTGTAAAACACACTTTTGGCAAGGTATGAGAAATTAGAAGTCCTATCCTAGTTATCCTTATTAATGATGATAAAAATTGAATCTTAATTCCACTTAGTTAACCTTTGCTAGAGCAAGGGAAGGTCAAGTGACTAATTAGTTAGATCCTCAAATCCTAGTTAATCCCTAAGGAAAGATTGGGATTATTGAAGTTCAATTCAATTAGCAAAGATAACGATTATCAATCATGTTTGAGTTTGATAACTCCTGAGTTACTGATTTCTTAACCAAGACCAAAAGGGGAAAAGTAAATCTACTGGAATAAAAATGTCTTCAGATTGGGGATAAAAGTAACATAAATAAAAGAAAGCAATATTAAACTGAAATACCTCAAATAACATTAATTCAAAGAGTAATCTGTAACATAGAAAAATTCATAATTAAATTGAGAACATAATAAAAAGGAATATTGAACCTGGTAAAGAGATAATCCGAAAAGCGAATAAAATCTTAAATCTAAATTCTAATCCTAAAGAGAGAGGAGAGAACCTCCCTCAAAGCTACATCTAATTCATGAATACTAACTAATTGGAGACTCTCCTGAATGGATGCATTCCCCCACTTCATAACCTCTGGTCTATGCCTTCTGAACTTGGATTTGGGCCAAAAAGGGCTTCAGAATTCGCTATGAGCGTTTTCTGCAATTTCTGGTGCGTGGCCTCTGTCACGCGTCCGCGTGGGTCACGCGATCGCGTCATTGGGAGTTTTTCCTTAGAAGATCTGAAACTACTCAACACACGAATCACGGCATCGAATGGAAATAAAGGGTAATCAAAATAATTATTTTTAAGCATAGGAAACATGTTTTTCACATACATCACATAATAAAGAAGGGAAAATAAAATCATGCAATTAATATGAATAAGTGGGTGAAGGATTGAATAAATCACTCAGATTAAGCACAAAATATATCATAAAATATGGGTTTATCAACCTCCCCACACTTAAACAATAGCATGTCCTCATGCTAAGTCCAAGATAAAGAGTAAGTTAAGGTTAAAGTGATGGAATCTCATGCAATGCAATCTACTCTAAATACAACTACCTACATGCATCATGAAATTCTTAATTGTTATTCACTTGTATATAAAGCTTACATGTAGTTGAATTAATTCACATTCTCAAGGAGTCATATATATATATATATATATATAGCCAAACCTTAGATAATGATAAAGCACTTTTACAGTTGAGATGGGAGAGAAAAATATTTTATAAACTTGCAAGACAATTAATAATTCAAGCAGAGATATATGTTAATGAGCTATTGAACTCTCACTGGATTTTGTGTTTACTCTCTAGTCACTCAGTGTTTATTGGGTTAATCACTCTATTCTTCTTTTTATCCTTCCTTTCTATAACTTTGTTCTTCATCTAACCAATCAACAATTATAGAATATAGGCATACAAAAGTCATGAGGTCTTTAATTAAGGTTGTAATGGGGCCAAGGTAAAGGTAAAAGTATATGTATAAGGCTAAGTGAGCTAATTAAGTGAATCCTTGATTAGTCTAAGATCTCACCTAACATACATACTTTGTAAAGCAAAACTTCTTTACCTATTTTCCCACTTTTTCCCACTTTTGATGTTACATGCTTATACTTTAACTTTTGTCCCATGTGCATTTATTTTACATTTGGAGAATTCTTTTGTATCCCCTTTATTCAAATACTGAAAAATAACATTTTTTTTATTGCACATGGTAATTCAATTATTTGATTTTACATGAGCATGCTTCCCAAAATTTTTATTTGAATAATTTTATTCTTTTCAACTTTTCTACCTTTTGTTTTTATCATCCATGTTCCCAATAGGTTTTCCACACTTAAACAATTACACACTTTCTATCTTAAGCTAACCAAGGATTTAACTTGGGATTTTTATTTTGTTTTTCTGCTTAAGGCTAGTATTGTGGTTTATAGAATAAGAGAGGGTTTAAAGGTTCAAGGGGGCTGACAAGGGTGATGTAAAAGGTAGGCTAATTTGGGATAAGTGAGCTAAAATCAAACAATGGCCTCAATCACTCTCTTGGTATGTATTTCTATTCTATAATTGGACATATATATTAAAACAAAGTAAAGAACATCAGAATAAATAAGAAGGGCGGAACACACAGGAATAAAATATTATGGTTTGAATATAACCATACAATTAAGCTCAAAACTCACAGGCTGTGTGTTCTCTAACTCAAAAATCATATATCAGTTATGTATGTCATGCAAGTAAAATTAAAAATTCCCATTATTCTCAATGTAAAACTTAAGGTGGCTTTAAAGTTCTAGTGTTTCTCCTTGATGAAATGTTGTTAACTAACTAACATATAATGCTATATATACAAGGTGTGTGGATTGTTTCTATTATGTCCAAGTTTCTAGTTTACTTCCTTTTTATATTTTCAATTTAAACTAAGCTATCTTATGCTAAAAAGGGTAAACTATACTAATTAATCTACAATTTCTATAACTAATAAGTTAGAATTGCAACTAAACTAAATGGTTAAAATATGAACTAAAAATAAAAAATGCAGAAATAGAGTAGAAATACATGAAAATAGCAATGTATAAGTAATGAGAAAATAAAAATAAAAATAAAGAAAAAAATACAGAAAAATAGCAAAATAAAATGAAAGAGTCTGTAGTGGTTCACCAAAAAAAAATACGCCAGAGATGGCGACCTCCCCACACTTAAAATGAAGCATCGTCCCTGATGCTCACTCAAGCAGGGTGTGAAGGGGTGTCATCACTAGAGGGGTGGGTAGCTGGAGTCTCTGTGGTGGTGGTCTGAGGATCTGCCTGCTGCAGAGGAGGTGCTGACTGGATAGGAATCTCTGGGTCTACAGCCTGAATCTGAGGCGGAGCCTCCTGATGTGATGCAGCCTGCTCTGTGCCTGCCTGTGCAGCCTCGCTCTGTGGATGGGTCTCTGCCTCGTGATCATCCGCCTCCTCCTCAGATGGTGTGTCAGGCTCTGAGGGAATGTCGCCTTCAGATCGGATCATCAGCTTCAGGTTCTCATAGCGTCGCTTGTTGCGATGCTCCATCTGGTTGAGCCGCCGAAACAGGCGGTGCACTAGGTGATAAACTGGCTCTGAGGCAGGTGGAGGTGCAGTGGTGGTAGCAGGGGTGGCTAGGGTAGCTGTGGAGGAAGAGGGGCCAGCAGATGGTGTGGCTGTCTCAGCAGTAGCAGTGAGGAATGGAGGTCTGTAGCCCAAAGCCAGAAAGTTCCTGCTGTGAGGGATAATCTTCTTACATTCTGCAGCAGGTGGCTTCTCATCAGCATCCTCCCAAGGCGCGTCAGCTCGACGGCCTAGCTGTGTAATCAGATAAGGAAAGGGTAGAGTGCCTCGGACGTGGACCCTGGCCATATAGTACCGGATAAAGCGTGGCAGGTACAGGTCCTTACCCTCCATCACACACCATAGGAGGGTGATCATAGCGGCAGGGATCTCTGTCTCATGGGTACTCGGCATGACAAAATTGCTCAGGATCTGGTGCCATAGCCGAGCCTCATCATTTAAGTAAATCCGCTTGATTCCCTTAGGCATGGTGGTGTTCTGACCCATGATCCATGGAACGGTCGGGTCAAGTGCTATCTTGGCCTTGACTGCATCTCAGTCAAATCTCATGAAGCGCATGTCCTCCTCAGCCTTTTGATAACCATCCAGCTGATCGGTTTTAGGCAGAAGCTTCAGAACATCCTCTATGGCCTCTTCAGTGACCAGAATCTGCTTCCCTCTTAGGTTCATTGCATCTAGGAAAGTCTTGAAGTAATTGCAGTAAAATTCCCTTACCCAAGATGCATTGACCTCAGTCATGTTTCTTTCCAGGAAGAACCAGCCTCTTTATTTGATTTGATCAGAGGTGTATTGCTGGAGTTCTTCTGGGATTTTCAAAGTCCTCTCCAGGTACAGGTTCCTGGAGGTTGCAAACACCGGATACTTCAGCTCACAGTATCGGTTTGCAAACTTTACTGGATCAGTAGCAGGGAGTAGCTGGTCGGCCTTCTCTTGCGGGGTAAAGTTTTTCTCCCGCCAGGAGTCATTGTGCATGATATCCAGGATGGACATGGAGGATTCTCCTCTTTTACATTTGCCAGTAGTTGCCTTTGCTTTTCCTTTTCTTTGGCTGGCAGACATCCTGAAAAACAGAAAACCAGAATATAATAAAAACAGGAAAACAAATAGGGAAATAATCAAAAGAAACACAAAGTTGCAAAGGAGGAATAGAATCAGGAAAATAAGTTAAGTAAATTTGCATTAAGGATTGTATAAGATTTAGAATACTGAGACGAAAAATGGCACAATCCAAAATGTAATTGAATTCATGTTAATTAAAAAAAAATTATCATCAAGCCTAGGTTAGAAGGTTAAAAGAAAGTGAAAAAAAAACAGAAGAGATGTTTGGAAAGGTTAGGTTGGTTAGAATTGAAAAAGAGTTTAGGAAGTTAAAATAGTGAGGTAGTAAAAAGTGGTTTAAAGTGAGTGGCATAATGATAATATTCCAAGTAACAGGCAATCAGGCATTCACAAATAGAAGCTATAGGTAACTCATATCCAAACAAGGAAATTAAGTTGATGATGATTCAGATAGATATAGAAATAGCAAAAATTGGAATCTAAACATCAAAAATGCAGATTAAGAACCATGAAATCATGCCCTGGCATTCATGAATTGGTTTGGTAAAAGCAGAGTGAAGTAGAATTTAAAAGTGCTAAAACCAAAACATGAATGAAAGCATAACAGTTTTACAGAAAATTGGGCAGCATTCCGGCTAAAATTGGATTGTCCCGGAAAATAAACAGCAGTCATACGAGTTCATATGAGTTAAAAATATAGCTGCAATTACATATAAGGAATATGAACATGAAAAAGCAGTGTAAAGAGCAGCATGAAACAAGAAATTACAGCATATGAACAATACTAACAGTAACAGCAGAATTGCGAAAAGTAGAAAACAAGAAATACGAACAGCGCAATTAATCAAGCCTAAATCCACTAACCACATCCTAGGCTACCAAACAACCTAAAATCCACTATAACATTCATCTCTAACTAGCCTAATGATGAACAAAATCAGAAAAAATATGGAGTTAACTACGAATGATAGAAGGGTGGCGTTAAGCGGAACCTGGAAAGTGCAGGAAAGAAAAGTGGGGTAGAGAGGTGGCTGGGGGATGGTGGTGGCGGCATTTGGCGTGGCAGTTGGCGGTGGCGCGGCGGGTACTGTTCGGAGGCAGGGGCTTCGGGAAGGGTAATGGGGGTAGGGGAAAGGGAAGGAAGGGAATGGGGCGTGGGTGGCGGATGGGGGCGCGGCGGTGACGGCGGCGCGGCGGGGTGGTGATCGCGGAGGGGGCAGTGGCGGTGGAGGGAGGAGGAAGAAGGAAGAAGAAGAAAGAAGGGGAAGGAGGAAGGGGGTGGCGTGGCGGCGGGGTCTGGGTGGTCGGCGGGATGGCGGCGGTTGGTGATGGTGGCTGGGTGGTGGTTGGGTGGTTGGAGAAGAAGAGAGGAAGGAGAAGGGGTTGGGGGCGCGAATGGTAGGGTTCGCGTGACTGAGGGGTTATGGAATTTGAATTTACGCGATCGTGTGGGGCACGCAGTCGCGTGGTTGGGCTGAAATGGTGGTTGACGCGATCGCGTGGGGCACGCGGTCACATGGAATGGATCGAGGAGTGAATGACGCGATCGCCTGAGGCATGCGATCGCGTCGCTGGAAATTGTGCTAAACGCACGATTCCAGCGTCGTTTCAGCGCAACTCTCTGTCTCCTTTTGGGGTGTTGTGCAATCCATGCGACGCGATTGCGTCGCTCACGCTGTCGCGTGGGATTGATGTTGTGCAAGTGACGCGATCGCGTCAAGGACGTGACCGCGTGGGTCGTTTTGTACGAAACGCATAGTAGCCGTACGATTCCAGCATAACTTTCTAGACGTTGGATGTTTACGCCGATCTCCAGATCACGCGGCCGCGTGAATGATGCAGACGCGTGGGGAGTGTTTTTGCAACTTGACGCGATCGCATGAATGATGCGGTCGCGTTGCGCACCCCCTTTTTTTTTGCAGTATGCAGAATGCAATGCTTAATATGAATGCTATGCAAACTCCAAGTTCAATATAATAAAATAAAATAAACTTAAAAACAAGTAAAACCAAATAAAAAAATGAAAAAAGGAACGATCATACCATGGTGGGTTGTCTCCCACCTAGCACTTTTAGTTAAAGTCCTTAAGTTGGACATTGGATGAGCTTCCTGTTATGGTGGCTTATGCTTAAATTCATCCCAAACTAGGCATGTAAAGCTTCTGAGCAGCTTCAAATAGATTCTCAGGCTCCCGGGGTGACGAGTGTCAGAATAGATTCCAGGATCCCAAACTTGGCTTTTATATTCGTCTTCGTCTTGATCTATATTTTTCCATCTGGGTGGTTTAGAAATTAGATTCTCACCAGAATAACCAAACGTTTTCCGAGATCCATTCGATTGATTATGATGCCAATCTGTGCACTTCAAGTTGAAGCGTGGAACCTTATTGAACCTTGTGCACTAGCTCTGAGTACGAGCCATTTCCCTTTTACTCTTAAAGCCGCAGAGAGCTCTAAGCTGGCCATCTGTTTCAAGCAAACCATATTCAAGTGGAAAAATAAAGTTAAAGGTTAAGGATTGTACCCACTTGAAGCTTGTATTGGGTGGTAATGGCCTTGGGATAGGTGTTTCCAGTGGTTTTGTGAGCTCTACTCCCTTGTGCTCTTTTGTGAATTTCTCCACTTCTTTGCAGAATTCTTCAAATGCAACTTCTTCCTGATCAAAGTCTTCTATGTCTTCCTCATCACTCAAATCATAAACGGGAGGTTGGGAGAAATCTACCTCCGCATCATCTTCGTATTCACTTGGGGAAGGTTCTTCGATCTCAGAGAATTCACTTGCAGATGCAAGTTTATTACTAGGAGAACTTGACTTGTGACTGTCATCATCAAGGAAACTTGCTTCTTGGATTATTCCGTCTAGTTCTTCATAAAAGACTTGCTCTGGGGGTTGTGTACTATCCTCCTTAGCATCAGTTGTAACGTCCTTGACAGAGTTCTCCACAACTCTGGATTCCCATGGAAGTTCAGCGTCTCCTAAGTCTTCAACCAACTCTTCTTCTTGTATAATGACAGCTTCCTCTACTTGTTCTAGTATGAAGACATGCTCTGTCTTGTCCACTGGAGTTTCTAGTATCTCCTTCATGCTACGCTCTTCGTTAGATTATCCACATGGGGCTGTGGAGGGTCCTTGAATGTTCGAACGTCTAGAAGATAATTGACTTATTGCTTGCTCCAGTTGATGAAGGGTTGTTTGAAGTTGATCTACTATTTCCTTGAGGCAAACTTCTGATTCTCAGGGTGATGGATTTGGACGTGGTACATTGGGAAGTGGTGGTGTTTGGGAGTAATTGGATTGGGATCGGGGTAAATGAGGATCATATGGTGGCGAATGGTGAAAAACGGCTTGTGAGTGTGGTGGTTCAAAGTTGTGTTGAGAGGATGGCTTATAAGCATAGGGTGGGGCTTGTTGGTAACTACGAGGTTGTCCACCATGTCTATTGCCTTGGTATGCACTGTGGAATGGTCTTTGTCCATGATGTCTTGGAGGGTATTGCTGCCTAAAGGGTTGATCAGATCCTCTTGGCTCCATCCATCTTTGATTGCTCTGACCTTGATGCATGTTCCTGTTATAACTTTCATTCCTTTCAACAATATTAGAACCAAACTCATAGCGACAGGGGTGAGAATTCATAGTAGCTAATGAAGATAAAAGAAGAAAATAAAAACAAATAAACACGTAAAAGAAAAATATTTACAATAACCAATAATAAGGCACACGTTTGCAAATCCCCGGCAACGGCGCCATTTTGAAAGAACTGAGGATTGATGGTTTAGAAGTTTTAGTAAACTCTCGTTGCAAGTATAGTCACTAAACCAAGCAATCAACCTTTCTTACAAACGTTTTAGTTGTCACAAGTAACAAACCCCTAAATAAATTGATAACCGAAGTATTTAAACCTCGGATCGTCTTCTCAAGGAATTGCAGGGAGGTATGTTCTTATTATTGGTTATGAAGATTGTAAATTGGGGTTTCGAAGGTGAGGAACAAGTAATTTAAATTGCAATTAAAGTAAGTAAAAGACTGTAATTTAAATAAATAACTGTAAAACACACTTTTGGCAAGGTATAAGAAATTAGAAGTCCTATCCTAGTTATCCTTATCAATGATGATGAAAAATTGAATCTTAATTCCACTTAATTAACCTTTGCTAGAGCAAGGGAAGGTCAAGTGACTAATTAGTTAGATCCTCAAATCCTAGTTAATCCCTAAGGAAAGATTGGGATTATTAAAGTTCAATTCAATTAGCAAAGATAACGATTATCAATCATGTTTGAGTTTGATAACTCCTGAGTTACTGATTTCTTAACCAAGACTGAAAGGGGAAAAGTAAATCTAATGGAATAAAAATGTCTTCAGATTGGGGATAAAATTAACATAAATAAAAGAAAGCAATATTAAACTGAAATACCTCAAATAAAATTAATTCAAAGAGTAATCTGTAACATAGAAGAATTCATAATTAAATTGAGAACATAATAAAAAGGAATATTGAACCTGGTAAAGAGATAATCCGAAAAGCGAATAAAATCCTACATCTAAATCCTAATCCTAAAGAGAGAGGAGAGAACCTCCCTCAAAGCTACATCTAATTCATGAATACTAACTAATTGGAGACTCTCCCTGAATGGATGCATTCCCCCACATCATAACCTCTGGTCTATGCCTTCTAGACTTGGATTTGGGCCAAAAAGGGCTTCAGAATTCGCTATGAGCATTTTCTGCAATTTCTGGTGCGTGGCCTCTGTCACGCGTCCGCGTGAGTCACGCGTCCGCGTGAGTCACGCGGTCGCGTCATTGGAAGTTTTTCCTTGTCACGCGGTCGCGTCAGTCATGCGTCCGCGTCATATGCGTTTCGCTCAAGGCGCGCGGTCGCGTCAGTCATGCGGCCGCGTTAATGTCTTTTTGCGCTGGCATGCGGCCGCGTCGCCCATGCGATCGCGTGGCTGCCAGTTTCTTCAAAAACTCTGTTTTATACTTTGCTTCCAATTTTGTATGTTTCCTTTCCATCCTTTAAGTTATTCCTGCCTTAGAAGATCTGAAACTACTCAACACATGAATCACGGCATCGGATGGAAATAAAGGGTAATCAAAATAATTATTTTTAAGCATAGGAAACATGTTTTTCACATACATCACATAATAAGGAAGGGAAAGTAAAACCATGCAATTAATATGAATAAGTGGGTGAAGGATTGAATAAATCACTCAGATTAAGCACAAAATATATCATAAAATATGGGTTTATCAGTGAACTTTGGAAGTCCATAACTTCCTCCTCAAATTTTGAATGAAATTGAGGTTTGTTTCAAATAAAAGACGGTTTTATAAGCTTTTAAACGATACCAATTTTGTGAAAAATGGAACTTTGTAGAGAAAGTTATGGATGACGGAAGTTTGGTATATAAAACTGTGTTACAAGGTAATAAAAACTGGTTGTAGCAGCTTTCTAGGCATTCTGCAAATTTTGGAAAAATGCCCATCCACGTGTACGCATGGCCTACGCGTACGCATGGCCCACGCGTACGCGTGGCATGGAATTTTAACGACGCATGCGCGAGAAGCCATGCGTGCCCATAAGAAGCTAATGCACATGATCACGCATACGCATGACTCACGCGTACGCGTGACTTGCTGTTTGCTCTACGCATGACCACTGCCTGCTGCAAAACCGGAGTTTGGCTATTTTAAAGTATAGTACTAAGTCCAGTAGATAAATGAAGTTAGGAATTTAAGGTAACTTGGGAGTGAAGAAAGAGGTAAATGTGATGAAGAGTGTGAAAGGAAAGTGGTTAATGTATGAAGTTAATGTGCCATGGCTTTGATGGATGATTAAATAATGACTATAAATATGAAATGGCTTATGAATGATATCTGAGATACGAGTTTCCTTGGGTAACAGAACCGTAGCTCGCCACCACGTGTTCCAGGTTGAATCTCGATACTCTGTTGACCCTACGTCGTAAGGGTGACCGAGAACGTATAAATTCCCGGGTATGAATAGCCCCCATTGAGTGATTTGAATGATAATTGCTTGTAAAATCTATGCATAGACTCTTGGGGATGCGCGACGGGGGACAGTCTAAGGTTTTCGGACTTGTCGGGTTGGCTGGATAACCGACAGATGAGCCTCATCAGCCATAGGACAGGCATGCATCATGTGCATTTGTTTGTGTGATTGCTATGCATTATCTGGGATTGCCTAATTGAACATATATATCTTGTTTCCTGTTATTCTTGCTATATGCACTATCTGCTTATTACTTGTGCGTGAATTTGTTTGGTTGCTTGTCTCTGCTGAATCTATGGAAGACGGAGGGACGGAAGAATGGTGAATGGGTTGAGTGTCAGGTGTTAAGTTTAAGACAAAAGATTATAGTGTACTTAGAAAACCTACCCCTAGTTATGGCTTTTACTAGAAATTAAGTTCTGTAATTGTGATAACGGAGTTCTAGGATTGCCTCTGGCATTCCCAGGACCTTATTTATTATACGCGTGGCACCTTTACCATGCTGAGAACCTCCGGTTCTCATCCCATACTGTGTTGTTGTTTTCAGATGCAGGTCGAGAGGCTCTTCGCTAGGCGTCTGGATCTTTGAAGCGAAGTAGTTCCTAGGTGTATTTTGGGTTTCTGCTTGTATATATGTATATATGTATTTAGCTTGCTCTCCAAGAAACTTGTTTATTTTTCTCCTCTTAGAGGCTACAGGAGAGTTAGGGTTTCACTTATGTACTTTGGTTTTTGGGATACTTGTATATGTATGTACATATATATTCTCCAGCCAGCCTTGCCTTCGCAGGTTGAGTTAGAGCTAGTTATGCTGTATGACTCTGCCAGACGCGCTGCTATGCGCCACTTGAAGTTCCCTGTCCGCTTGAAGTTCTTTACCTTCCAGACGCCTCCAGCGCCGTTGAATCAGCACCCCAGATCAACGGCTCCACGTCACGCCACGTGTCAGCCAGACGCTCCATGGTGCGGAATTTTGAATATCCATAACTGAACCGGCAAGTGCACCGGGTCATCCAAGCAATACCTCAGGTAAGTGAGGGTCGATCCCACGAGGACTAAAGAACTGAGAAACAATGGTCAACTAATTGGCTTAGTCAGGCGAGCAGATAAGTTGGTTTTGTGGGATTTAAAAGAATTAAATAATAAATAAAGAGTAAAGAAAGTAAACAATGCGTTTGGTGTAGAAATCAATGAGAGAAATAGTTAAGGTATAAGAGATGTTTACTTTTTTGGATTAAGTTTTCTTACCAACTATTTTAATCGTGTAAGATTCATTTCATGACAAACTGTAATTGACTAAACCCTAATCTCTTAGTGATTTAGTCTCCTCTAACTTTCATCAACCGCCAATTTCTTGGTCACTTGATTCCGATTAGAGGGTTAAGTTTATGGCCACAAAAAACCTAATTACCCAAAGCTAAATGGATTATATGTCACATATCCAGATTAGTTCAAGTAATTAGAAATTTAGGATTAATTTACTTTCAAGCTATGTTCAAGTGAGAGAGCTCTCCCAAGAGTCACAAGAACGCATCTAGAATAAGGGTCATACTCTCGTTCCACCCAGATTCATAAAATTAAGAACGAAAGTAATCCTTGAAATTGAATCAGTACATTAATTAAAATAGAAGGATAATAGTCTTAATCCATAGAGATAAACAGAGCTCCTAACCTTAACCAAAGAAGTTTAGTGGCTCATGACTTACAGAGAAAACAAAGGTTCTGAAAAGTGCGGAAGAGAGAAGATCCAAGAAGCTCCTAAAGGGTGAATATTTTCCCTTTTATATCTAACCTAATTTGATTTGAAATTAAAATAAAATATTAAATCCTAAAACTAAAAGATATTGTTTGTAAATAAAAATTACAAAAATAAAAGATAAGATAACTAATAAAAGCTAAATCCACTAGAGATGCTCCAAAAGTGTGGGCTTCAATTCGGACTGCTTGACACTAAACGCTAGTTGGGAGTTTAGCACCCAAAGAGGTAGCAAGCTCCCTTGGCGTTTCTGAGTGCTGGTGCTAAACGCCAAGGGTGGGTTCAAATCTTCTCCTTTTACTCTAAACTCTACCTAATTGCTACGAATTTCATCTGAAAATCATGAAAATACTAAAACAACTCAAAGTAGCATCCAAAGAGAATTTTTTCACTAAAATATAATAAAACTTAATAAATACTAACTGAAAAATGACTATAAAATAAGTGAAAAAAGGGTACAAGATGCTCACGCATCACAATACCAAACTTGAACTGTTGCTTGTCCTCAAGCAACTAAAACAATATAAGACTGAGAAAAGAAGAGAAAAACACCTAAGACTTGAGTGTTACTTTAAGCTCATGTCTACATACTGAGCGGGGCTAATGATACTCTAACTCTGAATAGGTTTGGCATCTCACTATCCTTTGAAGCTCAGAAATATTGGTGTCTCTCAGCACTAGAACTTGGATGATATTATGGACTCTTTCTCTTAAAGCTCTAATTGATCCTTGAACACAACTTTTTTTTCTTATCTTTTCTTTTGGTGCTTTGCACCTCGAGTCTAGCCGTGACTCTAAGTGTTTTGTTCTCAAGTTTAACTTAATACAAGAACACCACAAGTACTTAAATGAGGAACTCATTGAGTTCTAATTTTTCTTTTAGTTTCTCTCAGTCAGTGGTGCTCAAAGCCTTTGGCATACTCTATAATTACATTTGGTCATGACTCTTAGTGTTTTGTCTCAAGGATTACTTGACACATTCACACCACAAGCATATGGCTAGGGGAAACAACTCTTTTGAGCTTTAGATCAATTTTGACCCTTCTAACCATTAATGCTCAGAGCTTTGGACCTTTCTTTTTATTTTCTTTTTCTTTATGCTATCTGTTTTGCTTCAAGGATCAAAATCGTACTTAGTTAGAGAATCCATAATACTTTTCTAAGTTCCTATGCCTTAAGAACCAACATTCTTAACTTCAAAATCAAGTATGCACTATTTATTCATACATTCAGAAGTATAGACAATACCACCACATCAAAGTAATCAGACTAACTCATAATATATAACTTAAGTCTCATGAATTCTACTACTTCTTTTCTTTTCTTTTTTGATTTTTCAAGCTTAGTGCACAATATATGAGACATCTTTCAAATAAACATAAAATAACCAAATAAATAACTAAAGTAGAAAGCAGTAAAAGACTCTAATGATCATGCTAAAGCTTAAACAAAAAATAGGAAATATGATAAATATATTGAAAAACAGAAAAATAAAGAAAGCAAGAGATAATGAAACTCAACCACTTCAATCATGGTGGCTGTTCCTCCCTCCTGGGAATTCTCTCTGGCATTTCATCTCGTCTATGTCGCGCCCCTACCTCTGCTGCTCCTCCACTAGCTGATAGAGGAGAGCTGAGTGGTTATGATGCTCAATCCTCAGCTAATCAACAGATGATGTCAGCTCCCCTATGGATGTGGTCAACTGATCCTAGTAGTCACAAGGAGGAAAATAGAATCCCTGAGGCATCTCCAGAAGCTCCTGCTGAGGCGGTGGAACTAGCTCCTGTGGTGGTGCATGCCCTACTCTCTAGCATACTCCATACCCCTCCTAGTGATAAGTCGGTCAATGTTAATATGGGTATCGCCATCAATGTGGACTCGGGCCTCAGCACATAGGCAAAATATGAGGTGAGGGAATTCCAATCTCGCAGAGGTGGAGGCATTCTCGGCTATGCGGTCAACTCCAAAGGGATCACTCGGTGATCCTCCACCTCATTGCCGAGCATTATGCAATGAATAATCACTGCTCGGTCCACTGTAACTTCGGACTGGTTGCTTATGGGGATGATGGAGCGCTTTATGAACTCCAACCATCCTCTAACGACCGCTTCAGTTCATGCCTACCCAGCTGGTACGTCTGACCTCTGGCATCCCTCCTTCACTGTGCTTCAGAGAGACAAATATCAGTAAGGACCTGGTCTAGTCTTTGGTCAGTGTTGACCCTCTGAGTGTAAGAGTGAGGGTCGTCTCGGGATGGTAGCAGGTGAAGTATCTTCCTCACCATCTCAGGACTAAACTCCATAATTGCCCCTCGGACCATGGTGCGCCAGTTCTTCGGATCCGGGTTAGCGCCAGTGGCATGCTTGTTGATCATCCAAGCATTGGCGTAGAACTCCCTGACCATAAGCACGCCCATGTCAGTTATGGGGTTGGTCTGAACTTCCCAACCCCGTCTCAGAATCTGGTACTGGATCTCTAGATACTCATCTTGCTTCAGATCGAAGCGGACCTCAGGAATCACTTTCTTTTTGCTCATTATCTCATGAAAATGATCCTTGTGGGTTCTGGAAAAGAACTGGGTGAAGTCGTAAGGACCGGAGGCAGTGGCCTTGTCTTTCCTCTTCCTTGAGGAGGATTCACCAGTTTTGGGTGCCATAGTGTTCCGAGGGTTACCTGAAACCGAAGGTCGATCTCAGAGGAGATCTACAGTTGTGGCCGGAGCTGTCATGTCCGACTTGCTGAATCTTGAGATGTTGCTGATCCTTGATCACTGGAGGGTGGTGGTACCTGCAAGAGACTTCGATGCTTAAGTTAGCACGGGCTTTAAGTAGGTTTTTATGTGTAGAATTAGAGTATGAGTTATACCTGGGTGCTCCAGTGTATTTATAGTAGTGTGAGGTGACCTCCCTTAAGATAAGTTAGTTATCTTATCTTATCTTTTGCGGGTGAGTCCCCTCATCTTTGGCCAGCCGCCTTTAGGTGGGCTGTGATTCTCTGCTTTGGGCCTTCTTGGGCCCTTATAGCAATTCGGCCGAGCTCTTTGGAAAGAGGTCGGTGTCGACCAACCTTTAAGAGGTTGGTCATTTTTGTCTTCATCCAACTCAGCTCGCCTAGCTCGACCCATGGTATGAACAATGCCCCTGCTCGAGCTTCGACCTTCCCTTGAGGTCATGCTTTCCAGCCTCGATCCCTTAGGGGAGTCGTGTTCGAGCATTTGTTTTTTATTTCAAGTTGTTCTTCCTTACGTGATTCTTGGCGCTTGCTTGTGAAGCGTTTTTCACTTCCTTGGGAATACGCATGCGCTTTTAATGTCCATTGATTAGGCTTTTATTTTGTTCTGCCGTTCCGTTCCTCGCTTAATTTTGAAATTTGGAAAAGGCCTTAAACCTTGCTTTTCAGTTTTCTTGCTTTCATTCATTTCATTTGCTCAGTGAAAAAAAAACTTCCTTTTTGTTCGCCCTTTGCTTTCTGAAAAAATCCTCTTTCCTTCATTCTTTTCCTTTGATTTTCACTTTTCTTTGGAAAGATCACCATTTTGCTAAAGTTTTTCCCCAAGCTTTTCTTCTTTGAAGCTTCGAAGCTTTCATTGGACCGTTCACTTTTCGTCACACCTCCGTCGTCACTTCTCATTTTGCAGGTTGGTGCTTATACCCTTTCTTGTTCTACCTGCTTTGTTTGTCATTGTTCTTATTGCTTTTACTCTTGCATGCTTTCCCTTTGCACAAAGTTTTGGTCTTTGTTGAATTTTTAGTAAAAAAAAGGTTGAAACTTTCTTGGTGATTTTTTGCGTGGTTTGGTTCCCATGATAATTATGGTCTTTTTGTCATCGCTGTTTGTATGGAGAAATGCTGGCAAAATGGTTGAACTCCTTGTATTTTCTTTTGTTTGAGAGGGTTAAGGTTGGTTAGGGCACATATTTTTGTGTCATCTTCCTTTTTCTGGGTTCTTGCTCTGTTATTGCCTCCAAAGGGTGCCTCTGGACTTTGGTGTTGGTCCTCTGCTCTTTGCGAGTCCTGGGGTTTCCCTTTTGCTGCCATATCTGACACTTGTTGATTGTTTCTTTTGCCATTCTCTTACTATCTGAGTTGTTTAGTAGTGACCTCTTCTTCTTTTTTCTTACTGTAGGGATAGTTGGCCTATGTCTTCACGAAAAAATATTGTCGAGATGTCTATTAAAGTTCCTGCTGGTATGGCCGATTGGCTGGATTCAATAGTCCTGATATGTGTGACCGTGGCTGATCCGAGTACTGTGTGAGGCTTAGGAGGTTCCATAGGATCTGTAGCAATAAGGATGATGAAAAGAATTATGAATTGGTGTCACCTGATCCTGAGGAGAGGGTTAGTTTCCCTCCCTTAACTTAGGGAGAATGGTCCTTCTTCTATGCTTATGACTACTTCTTTAGTCAGTTGAATATCACCATCCCCTTTTTCTGCTTTCGAGACCGACCTCTTATGGACTTGTAATGTGGCCCCTTCCTGGCTTCATCTGAACTCTTGGGCCTTCATTAAGATTTTTCAGCTGTTGTGCCAGGAATTAGGCGTCCGACCTACTATACCCCCTTTTTCTTTATCTTTTTATGTTGAAAAAACCTGAAGTAGCCAAGAAGAAAGCTTCTTGGATTTCTTTCGAAGCTACCCAGGGGAAGAAAGTTTTCTCAATATTTGACGAATCCTTTCGAGATTTTAAGAACTATTACTTTAAGGACCGAGCTGTCGAGAACGCCCGACCTTTCTTCTTAGATGAGAATGATGAGCCGACCTTTCCTTTGTGTTGGAAAAAGGATATAGTAGCTCCTAAGTATTCTTGGGAGAGTTTAGATGAGGTTGAGCAGGCCTTTTTGGGTGTTCTAGAGGAGCACTGGGGGAAACCTCCTCATCTGGATACCAAGAGATTTCTCGGAGATCCCTTCCTCCTTCGTCTGAGCTAGGTAGCATCTGACTTCTTTTAGAAGTAGTTTTCTTCTATTGTTTGTACTTTTATTCCTCTTTATTATTATAACTTGTTTTCCTGATTTCCTTTTCAGAAATGGTAAAATCTTCGGACTCCATGAAGGCCTTTCGGAGGGCCAAAAAGGTGACAGCTGCCCAAAACTTGTCAGCGAAGATCTCGGGGGAAGGGTCTTCTCAAGTGTCCCCAAAGAAGCCGACTTTTGAATCTCAGGGCTCAAGAAAGATCATCCCGACCCCTAGAGTCTGGGTAGTTCCCTCTGATCCACCTCAGGCGACTTCTGTCCCTGCCTCCTCTCCTAATGCTGCTAGCCCACCTCCGAAGCGTCCAAAAATTGTTGGGATGTATAACCTTGATGACAAAGAGTTTAGTGGTGTGGCCTTTTCCACTGAATTAATTGCTCCTCATGGTAAGGTCCCTCTAGACGACATCTCCATCCTTCGTTACCTTGACTTTATAACGGCCAACAACATTCGAATGGCCAATGTTGGTGCGGCCTTATCTAAAGTTGTTAGGGAGTCCTTTGTCCGGGCTACCAAGGCTTTTCTGGAGGACGCCCAAGCTGAATTTAATAGGATGAAGGGTCTGAAGGATAAGTTGGATGCCAGGGTTTCCAAGTTGGAAATTGACGTGGGGAAAGAGAAGGAGCGTGCTACTAGGGTGGAGGCTGCTGCTAACCTGGCTGATGAGGCTACAAAAAAGTATAAAGAGAGCTATACCCGGACCTACGGTGAGTTGCTAGAAACTAAGGAGAGGCTTCAATCTGCCCAAGATGATTATGTTGTGCTTCAGGGGCACATGGTGAATAGTATGACTGATATGTTTGAAATTATGAAGGCTCGGGTTCGAGTTATTGCTCCCGAGGCTGATCTCTCTCTGTTAGTATGGATAATGTGGTGGAGGATGGCAAGATTGTGCCTGCCCCTGACGATGATGATGAGGGTCCTCCTCTTGTGCCACCAGGGAAAGCCTCGGCAGCTTCAGCTTCTTCCGTCCCTACAGAGGTCGACCCTTCAGAGCCCGAGCCCGAGGTGCAGATTCTGAACAGGCCGGATGGGGTTGCTAATACTACCCCGATTTCGACCATTCCTCCTCCTTCCCCTGCCAAGGATGCTGCTACTAGGGCGAATTTGGATCCCTTATGACTCTTGATGGTTGTGTTTTGTTATAGTCCAACTTGTGGACTTTGAACTTTGCTTATATTTCTTGTAATTTGACTTTCTCTTACATTTGGTTGCTTGCTAGCAACTTTTTATTTAGAAAACGAAACACTTTAAACTCCTGGGATGCCCTTTAGGCAGCCTTTGAGTCTTTAATGATTGAAAAATGAATTTTGCTAAATGACTGGAGGTTTACTTTTTGCAACCCTTCTCGAATTTGATAGAGATTAGGTCTTTCCCAGTCTGACCTCCTTTGAGTGGGCTTTCTTGCCTTTAGGACTTTGAATTGGTGCTTGTCCACCCTTTATTAAGTTGTGCAAGCTTATCCTTGTGGCTTGGTGTCCGCATTTTCAGCGACTTGTCTTATAACCTTTAGTGTTCTTTATATAGAACCTTTTTTAGTCTTGGACGACTTTTTGAGATCGTACCTGTGCCCCTTCTGACGTCGACCCGTACGACCTCCTTCCTCGGGCTTTTTAGTCATATTCCAACAACTTTTTAGGTAGTGTTCCTGCTGAGGAACCTTTTCTTTATAGTTTGTTAGGATGACATTTTAGCACTGTTTTGACTTGTGCTTTCGCTTTTTAAGTAATATCTTTTTCGCAAGACTTGTACCTTTCAACGAAACACTTTTGGCTTTTGGTTCTTTAACCTTTCTTTGTCCTTTGCAAGGTGTCTTTGTCCCTTTTTCAGTGATCCTTTCATTGGTCCGACTTCTTTGTCGGGCCTTCTTAAGTTATTTTTAGTAATTCATTTTTAGTCATACCTTTTCAGGTCACTTTTTATGGGCTACTTTTTATAACTTCTTGCATTAACTTGCTCCTATCGCTTCACCTTGCCGACTTTATTGTAATCAGACGATGAATTTTGCATTTTAAGAGCTTAGATTAACGCGTCTTGGTAGGAAACTTTTTAGGGAATTGGTGGCTTTTATTCAAATAATAATAAGATAAAAACATAAATATAAATATGTACATGCGAGTGCTTACCCTTATAGGTCGGGCAGTTTCTTAGATCTCGGTCTGGCACCTCGTTAAAAAATCTTTTCAGGAAAAAGAGTGCGCCTTGACCTAAGATCTTATTTTCTAACTATAGTACCTTCTTAGGTTATAGGCATGCCATGACCTTGGTAGCTCTCGCCCTTCGAGGTCGGACACCTTGTAGTAATCTTTCCTCAGTACTTCTACTACTCAGTATGGTCCTTTCCAATTAGCTGCTAGCTTCCCTTCTCCTGACCGACCTGTTCCGATATCATTTCGGATTAAGATGAGATCATTAGTGGTGAAGCTTCGCTAGATGACCTTCCGATTAGATCTCAGAGCCATTCGACGCTTTAGGGCTTCCTCTCTAATCCGAACTCTTTCTCGGACTTCTGGAAGTAGGTCGAGCTCTTCCCTTTGAGCTTGGAAGTTGGTATCTTCATTGTAGAGGATCATTCTGGAAGATCCTTCTTCTACCTCCACGGGAATCATTGCCTCCATCCGTAAGCAAGTCGGAATGGTGATTCTCCAGTGGTTGAATGTGGTATTGTCCGGTATGCCCATAGGACTTGCGGGAGCTCTTCATCCCAAGCTCCCTTGGCATCCTGTAGTCTCTGTTTTAACCCAGTCAGTATGACTTTGTTGGCGGCTTTCGCCTGTCCGTTGGCTTGTGATTTCTCTACAGAGGTGAACTGGTGCTTGATTTTCAAATCAGCTACCAGATTTTTGAAGCCCGTGTCGGTGAATTGAGTGCCATTGTCTGTGGTAATGGAGTGTGGCACCCCAAACCTTGTGACAATGTTTCTGTACAAAAACTTCCGACTTCTTTGGGCGGTGGCGGTGGCCAAAGGTTCTGATTCAATCCATTTTATGAAATAGTCTATTCCAACAATGAGGAACTTGACTTGCCCTGATCCCAAGGGGAAGGGTCCGAGGAGGTCGAGCCCCCATTTTGCGAATGGCCAGGGTAAAGTGACACAAATGAGTTCTTCGGGTGGTGCGATGTGAAAGTTCACGTGCTTTTGGCATGGGGGGCATGTTTTAACAAACTCTGTTGCTTCCTTTTGCAAGGTCGGCCAGTAGAATCCAGCTCTGAGTACCTTTTTGGAAAGAGCTCGCGCCCCCAGGTGGTTGCCGCACATGCCACTGTGGACTTCTTCAAGAACTTCCCTTGTAGTGGAGGTCGGGACGCATTTTAGGAGGGGTGTAGAGATTCCTCTCCTATATAGGACATCCTGTACTATGGTGTAGTACTGTGCTTCTCGTACTAGCCTTTTTGCCTCTTTTTTGTTTGCGGGAAGTATTTTCAACTTGAGATAGCTGACTATTGGAGTCATCCACCCTTGGTCCTGGTCTAATATGTTTAGTACTTTTTTCTCTTCCGTGGTTGATGGATTTTGTAGTGCTTCTTAGATGAGGCTTCTATTATTGCCCCCTGGCTTGGTGCTGGCTAGCTTCGAAAGTGCATTAGCTCGGGTATTTTGTTCTCTGGGTATATGTCGTATCTCATATTCCGTGAATTGTCCGAGCTGGTCTCTGGTGTTGATTAGGTATTTCCTCATGGTGGGATCCTTGGCCTGGTAGCTCCCTTCTATTTGTGAGGTAATGATGAGCGGATAATTTATACGCTTTTTGGCATTGTTTTTAGGTAGTTTTTAGTATGTTTTAGTTACTTCTTATTATATCTTTATTAGTTTTTATGCAAAAATCACATTTCTGAACTTTACTATGAGTTTGTGTATTTTTCTGTAATTTCAGGTATTTTCTGGTTAAAATTGAGGGATCTGAGCAAATGTCTGATCCAGAGGCTGAGAAAGGACTGCAGATGCTGTTGGATTATGACCCTCCTGCACGTGAAGTGGATTTTTTGGAGCTACAGAAGCCCAATTGGCACGCTCTCAATTGATTTGGAAAGTAGACATCTTGGGATTTCCAGTAATGTATAATAGTCCATACTTTGTCCGAGATTTGATGGCTCAAACTGGCGTTTAAACGTCAGCTAGAGACCCTTTTCTGGCGTAAAATGCCAGAACTGGCACCAGAACTGGAGTTAAACACCCAAACTGGCATCCAAGCTGGCGTTTATTGATACGCGAAAATTAATTTCACGTAATTACCGGCAAGTATACTGGGTCGTATCAAGTAATAAAACTCACTAAGAGTGAGGTCGATCCCACGGAGATTGGTAGATTAAGCAACTTTAGTTAAATGGTAGATTTAGTCAAGCAAACATGGTTTTGATTTCATGAGATTTGTGATTTTTGAACATAATTGCAAAAATTTAAATGGCAAGGAATTTAAAGAACTAGAAGAAAGAAAGAAGATGAAAGTAAATAACTGAAACTTAAAATGCAAGAAACTTAAATGACATTAAAGATAAATTGCAAGAAAGTAAAGATTGAAGAATTTTAAAGAGCATAAGAGTAAATAGCAAGAAATATAGAAACAGAATGTAAATGACAAGAATAATGAATTGCAAGAATGTAGAAAGGAAATGGGGTAATGGGTATTCAAACAACTAAAGAGCAAAAGAAATGAGAATTGATGATGGAGAGGATCATTAGGGATCAGAGATGCAAATTCTCCTGAATTTATGTTGATCAATTCCTTCTCAATCATGGGTATAGATCCATGGCAATTTATGGGTAATTGAGTCCCAATCTCTTGGTAACTCAATTTCTCTCAACACAACCAATTGCCACTCTCGTGATCTAATTGTTCATGAGAAGAGATGAAGTTCAATTCCTAATCCAAGCCACACAACTTCTAGAATCTCAACTAAGGGAGGTTACATCTCACATACCAACCAAAGTGTATTGATCAAGGAAATCATGAAAGGATGGACTCTAAACTGAATTATGTAGCTCCTTTCTCAAATTCACTACATAATTCATATAGATTAATCCCTCTCTCAATGGTGATTGAATCTATGAAGAACAAGAGTTTCCTTTTAGATGAACCACTTGAATTGAGAAGGAAAAGAAAAGTTATCAACTCATTCAAATGAGCAGAGCTCCTCCCCCTAATGAAAATGGGGTTTAGTGAATCATAGCTCTAAATTCAACAACAAATGCAAAAATAAACATTAAAATTGAGTAGAGAATAGTGATGAAGAATGGAGAAGAAGTTCTTGAAAACTGAAATTCAAAGTTGCAAGAAAAACAAAATAGAAGACCGGTGAGAAAAAGTAAAGAGTAAAAAAATGCTAGTGTAATAGAAAAATATCTAAGTGTCAAAAAAAAAGTCCTCCTTTTAGTACTAAACTCTTCTCTATTTATACTACTCCTAAAATTCCTTCAGAGATCTTTAATTTGGGCTAGCAATGTGGACTTTCTCTTTGTTGAATTCCTGGCTCAATGGAAGAAGTGTTGCTAAACAGGGGAGAAGGAGCTTGTTCATAATGTTCCTGGCCCAATGACTTGGCATTTTTGCCAATAACGCTAGCCTTAATGCACGTTGGCAACGTGCAAGGTATTTTCCTGGGAGTGGGCATTGGTACTTGGGCGTTGTTAGCCCAAGTTGTTGCTAACAACTTGCTTTTCTTCTTCTTGACTCTACTTTTTATGCTTAATGTTGCCCAGAATTTGAGTTTTAATCCTCTACTTTAATATGGACTATCATACATCATTGGAAATCTCAGAGTGTCTTCTTTCTAATGCACTTGGAATCATCTTAATTGGATTTTTCTAGCTCATGTTATGCCCCATTGAAGAAGGCAAGGTCAAGTTGCCTTGGTTGTGGCGTTTTTGTCAAACACGCCAGTTCATTCCAAGTTGGCAACGTGCTAGTGCCCTTCCTTGGCCCAAATTCTCTGCCCCTTGGCGTTTTTGATGAACACACCTTCTCTCCCTTGGCTTGGTAACGTGTTCGAGCCTCTCTAGGCTCATTCATGCTTCCTTGGATGTTAACTCCTTGTTCTTGTTTTTGGGGCTTAAAGTTATTTATGGTTTGGCTTCAATTTTGTGCTCCACTATAGACTATTATATATGGTTGAAAAGCTCTGAATGTCAGCTTTCCAACGCAACTGAAAGCACTCAAATTGGATCTCTGTAGCTCAAATTATTCTTGTTTGAAGAAGACAGGGTCAGGCTGCCAAAATCGCGGGCGTTGTTAGCAAACACGCCTTTGCTCTTCCAAGTTGGCAACGTGTTCAGTTTCTGAGGCTCCAAATGAAGCCCGCTTTTGAAGCTTTAAACTAATGTCAAACCCATACCATGATATATCGTTGGAAAGCTCTAGATGTCTACTTTCAAATGCCGTTGGAATCACCTCATTTGGAGCTTTGTAGCTCAAGATATACTCCATTGAAGGAGGTAAGGTCAGGCTGTCCAGCTCACCAGCGTTTTTGGCAAATACTCCTTTGTTCTTTCAAGTTGCCAACGTGCTAACTTATGCTTCCTAGCTCCAAGCATTGCTGCGTTTTTTATGAGCACGCCAATGCATTCCCAAGTTAGCAACGTGCTCTTCATTCCCAAGGTTGCCTAGCTTGCTTGTATGATGCGTTGCCAATGAACACGCCTATGTATCCCAACGTTGGCAACTTGCTTGAGTGAGTGATCCTTGCTTGTTTGCTTCCTGGCACGTTTTCATCAAACACGCATGTGCACCCAACGTTGGCAACGTGCTTGATGTCTTGAGATTGCCCTCCAGGGTTGCCTTCTAGCTTGGCGTTGCCTTGGAACACGTCCATGCTCTCCCAAGCCAACAACGTGCTCGAGCCTTCCTTATGGCACCAAGCTTTGCTTGCTACGTTGCCTTGGAACACGCCAATGTATCTCTGGGTTGGCAACGTAGCAACCTTCATTTCCTAGCCAAACCTTGCTCAGTTTGCTTCTTGGCGTTGTTGCCAAGCACTCCAATGTAGCTCCAAGTTAGCAACGTGCATAGTGCTCACAGGAGACCACTTTCTTGCAAGGTTGTTTGTGCTCTTCCTGAAGTAAAGCTTCAATGGCGTTGCCAACTTGAATTCCAAGTTAGCAACATGCACATTGCTCTTCTTGAAGGAGTTGTTAGCCACTTGCTTGCTTCATTCTTGCTTCAATGCCTTCTTGTTTCATCACCTATCATTAACAAGGGAAATTGCTTCAAAGCCTTACCAATCCATGCAATCAATTTCATGAGATTCATTCATACTCATTCATTTATGCATTCCTTGAATCATTTGCATGAATTTGGCTACAATTAACCTGGTTCTTGGTACTTGAGTGCATGGAGATGGAACTCATTAAAATGATTGTTTATTTCAAAGAAAATGAATGAAATTAAGCTAAAACTACTTCAACTAACTAGATAATATAGCAAAGATGCAAATGCATCACTTATCTCTAGAAAAGGCCTATGCATGTGTAAAGCTCAGTGCTCAGCCCAAGCACATACCAAGTGGGTCCCGGAAGTGGATTTCAGCACTATCTGCACTTAGTTACTTATTTTCTGTAATCCTTAGTAACTAGTTTAGTATAAATAGCACTTTTTACTATTGTATTGGGATATATCTCATCGATCTTTGGACTTTTATGTTACATTTGGGAGGCTGGCCATTCGGCCATGCCTAGACCTTTTTCTCTTATGTATTTTCCAACGGTGGAGTTTCTACACCTCATAGATTAAGGTGCGAAGCTCTGCTGTTCTTCAGGAATTAATGCAAGTACTATTGTTTCTCTTTTAATTCACGCTTACTTTTTCTCCAAGACATACTCTCGTACTTAATTCAGTTAAGTCAGAATGAAGGGGTGACCTGTGACAATCACCCACTATCTTCGTTACTCGCTTAGCCAAGATCCGCGTGCCTGACAACCACAAGCGGTCTACATAATGTTCAACGTAGTCATTGGATGACAGCCGGAGTATAGTCTCTTGGGTCTCTGATCCACGAATTTGACTTGCCTCTCCTGACAACAGAGCATTCGAATCCGTGAGATTAGAACCTTCGTGGTAGAAGCTAGAACCAATTGGCAGCATTCTTGAGATCTGAAAAGTCTAAACCTTGTCTGTGGTATTCCGAGTAGGATCTGGGATGGGATGACTGTGACGAGTTTCAAACTCACGAATATTAGGCGCAGTGACAGTGTGCAAAAGGATAGAGAGATCCTATTCCGACACAAGTGGGAACCGACAAATGATTAGCCGTGCGGTAGCTATGCCTGGTATTTTTCATTCGAGACGAGAAATCCGACAGTTGATTAGCCGTGCAGAAACTGTACCTGGTATTTTTCATCCGAGAAGACGGATGGTATCCATTGACAACGGTGATCCACCAACATATAGCTTGCCATGGAAGGGAGCACGCATGATTGGATGAAGACAATAGGAAAGCAGAGGTTCAGAAGCAACAAAGCATCTCCAAATGCTTATCTGAAATTCTCACCAATGAATTACATAAGCATCTTTATTTTAATTTATATTTTATTTATCTTTTAATTATCAAAACCTCATAACCATTTGAATCCGCCTGACTAAGATTTACAGGATGACCATAGCTTACTTCAAGCCGACAATCTCTGTGGGATCGACCCTTACTCGCGTAAGGTTTTATTACTTGGACGACCCAGTGCACTTGCTGGTTAGTTGTGCGGAGTTGCAAAGGTGTGATTGCAATTCCGTGCACTAGGTAACTACCTGTGAATCACTGAAAATGGTAAGCTTTTGAGCTCCTACCTCCCTAGCCAGCTTCAAACCAGCCAGTAGGGCTTCGTATTCAGCTTGATTATTTGAAGCGAGAAACTCGAACTTTAATGAGAGCTCGATTTGGGTTCCCTGATCACTTTCTAAAATGACGCCTGCATCACTCCCGGTTTTGTTCGAGGAGCCATCCACATAAAGGTTCCACTCTGTGGGAGTGCCCGGGGTGTCAGTGTACTCTACGATGAAGTCGAGTAGGTACTGTGACTTAATAGCTGTCCGAGCTTCATATTTGAGGTTGAATTCTAATAACTCGACTGCCCATTATAGGATTCTTCCAGCTAAATTTGTTTTCTATAGAATACCTTTTATGGGCTGGTTAGTCCGTACTCTGATGGTGTGGGTTTAGAAGTATGGGCAGAGTCGTCGAGAAGTGAGTATGAGGGCGTAGGCAAACTTTTCTATCTTTTGATAGGTTAGTTCAGCCCCTTGTAGAGCCTTACTAATGAAGTAGATAGGTTGTTCCCCATTTTTGTCTTCTCTGACTAGTGCTGAAGCTATTGCCCGACTTTCTACAGTGAGGTATAGCACGAGTTCTTCGCCTTTCCAAGGTCGAGTAAGGATGGGTGGTTGCCCTAGAAATTTTTGAAGTCTTGGAAGGCTTGTTCGCATTCTGGAGTCCACTAACCTCTTTCCCTTCCTTAATGTTGCATAGAAGGGGAGAGATCTTAAGGCTGATCCAGCTACGAATCTAGACAGAGCTGCTAGTCGTCCATTAAGCTGCTGGACTTCCTTGACACAGGTCGGACTTTTCATGCGAAGTATGACCTGGCACTTATCTGAGTTTGCTTCGATTCCTCTTTGGATGAGCATGAAGCCCAAGAACTTGCCAGCTTCTACTGCAAAAGTGCATTTTGCGGGATTAAGTCTTATCCCAGGCTTTTGATGAATGGATTTTTCGTGGTTTAGAATTTCACAAATGAAATCTCGTTGCTAGTATAGTTTCTAAACCAACAAATAATCCTTTCATGCAAAAATTTGGTTGTCACAAGTAACAAATCCCTAAAAATAATAACTGAAGTATTCAAACCTCGGGTCGTCTCTCAAAGGAATTGCAGGGAAGTGGTCTTGTTATTGGTTATGAGTTGTATATTTTGGGATTTTGAATAAGGAACAAGAAAAGTAAAACTAATAGCTAAGAAGGCTCTTGGCAAGGAATAAGAACTAGAAGTCCTATTCTCATTATCTTCCTCAATCGTGACATCAATTGTCCATTGCTCCCACTTAGTCAACCTCTAACTATGAAGGTAAGTCAAATGGATAAATCAACTTGATTCCTCAAGTCCTAGTCAACTCCTAAGGAAAGACTAGAGTTAGTAGAATTCAAGTCAACTAGCAACTTTCAATTATCAATCAACGAAGGAGCTTGATAACTCAAGAGTCTCCAATTACTCAACCAAAGCTAAGAGGAGAAAAATCTACACTAGCATCCTTCCAATCAATTAATCAAACACTTAGAAGGTATAAAAGGAAAGTAAAATCAAATTGCAAGAATTATAAATCTACAACTACTCAATTGCAAGGAAATTAACAACAACAACTCAAATCAGCAATAAAGGAACATAGAACATGAATTGCATTAAAGAGAAATAGAAGAAAAAGTGCATCAACATGAATTACATTAAAGAGAAATAGAAGAAGCAAAAGTTCATCAACATAAAAATAAATAATTACAAGAATGAAATACAAAATTAGAGAGAGGAAAAGTAGAAGAGTAAGAAATTACAAAGGAAAAGCAAATCAAAGCATGAAATTAACCTAGATCTAAAAAATCCTAATCTAACCTAACCCTAATTCTAGAGAGAAGAGAGAGCTTCTCTCTCTAGAAACTAACTAAAGCATTCCCTCCCAAAATTCAATTATGACTTCCCCTCCCTAAAGCTACTTGATCTCCTCTTGATTTCTGCATATAATAGGCTAAGAATTGAGTTGGATTTGGATTTGGGAACCCTAAAATTCGCCCCCAGCATTTTGCCTTTAATGAAATCACGTGCGAGCGTCGACGCGTACGCGTGGGTCACGCGTACACTTTGCTTGGCAATTTACGTTCCATGTGTACGCGTCTTGTACGCGTACGCGTCGCCATGCGACTTCACATTCCACGCGTGTGCGTCTTCTGCGCGTGTGCGTCGTTGAATGCATCCCAAATCCTTGATTTTCCATGATTTCTCCACTTTGCATGCTTTTCTCTTCATTCCTTTGATCCATTCCTAGCCCTTTCAACCTAAAATCCCTAACACACACATCAAGACATCTAGTGGAATCAAAGGTGAATTAAAACTAACCAATTTAAGGCCTAAAAAGCATGTTTTCACTCTTAAGCACAAACCAATTTAAGGACTAAAAAGTATGTTTTCACTCTTAAGCACAAATTTGGAAGAATATACAAAACCATGCTATTTCATGGAATAAATTTGGAAAAAGGATGATAAAATCCCTTAAATTCAACATAGAATGCACCACCAAATAGCGGTGTGTCAAATCTCTCCACACTTAATCCAAGCATGTCCTCATGCTTAACTCAAGAAAGAGACTAGGCTATCATCATTTATTCAATGTATATAAACTATATGCAATCTATCTAAATGCAACTATCTAAATGCATGCAATTGCTTGGTCAAAACAAATCAATTCCCAAGAAAACCAATATAAGCATAAGGGCTAAAGGTATTAACAACCAAGCCAAACCACAATTGAATTGAGTTATTAAAGATTTTACAAACTTGCAAGAAAAGTGATGATTCTAGGTGAAAACATGTAATAGAGCAATTGAACCCTCATCGGATGTGTATACGCTCTATTCGCTCAACTCAATTCTCCCCTAATCATGCTTTCTAAGATTTGTTTTTCATCTAACAATCAACAATTACTCCATGCATGCATACATTCATCATGAGGTCTTTCCACGAGGTTGTAATGGGGATAAGGTTAAGGTAGGATGTATATGGTCAAGTGAGCTTGAGATTTGAATCTTTGATAAGCTTAAACTTTCCACCTATCCTATATAACAACCTATACAAATTCAAAGCTAACCTAACTACCCGTTCTTCACTTTTTCACATACTCATGCATTCTTTTCTTGATTACAACTCATATGAATTGATTTTATTGAGCTTCACTTTGGGGCATTTTGTCCCCTTTTTATTTCTTTCTTTTCCCCCTTTTTTTTCTTTTTCATATGTATTTTTTTCGTTCTGTTTTCTCATTTTTTTCCATTTTGCAATAACATATATACAAAAATACCAATGCATATGGTTTTACATGTAATTAACGCATGAGTATATACCCATTTCCCAATATCTTCAATAAAAATACAAAACTACCATTTTTCTCAACCAATGTCCCAAGTTTTTCCACACTTGAATGATACACACTCACTAGCCTAAGCTAATCAAAGATCCAAATTAAGGACATTTATTGTTTTTCGCTTTAAGGCTTGTAATGTGCTATTATTAAGAACAAGTGGGTTAATCGTAGGCTCAAAGTTAGCTAACAAAGGAAGATAAAAGGTAAGGCTATTTGGGCAAGTGAGCTAATGAAATGATGGCCTCAATCATTAAAATGCATGTCTACACAAAATAATGGACATAAAGAATCAAATAAATCAAAGATTATAATCATAGAAAGAGAATAATACACACAAGAAGGAAAATAAGTGGTTATAAGATGTAACCACACCATTAGGCTCAAAACTCACAAGCTTGTGTTCTTAGCTCAATACATGTTCCACAAGATATAAATCAGGCAAGTTTAAAAACAAATTTTCACTCAAATCAATTGGTATGCCTATAGATAAATTTCTTGAAAAAGTTCATTATTTTGACAAAGCTTATTATGTATATATATATATATATGCAAAAATAAGAAAATGCAACTAAAAATTCTAAAAGACCTAACAATGAAATACACAAGTATTGGGATTAGAAATTTGTCACCCAGAAGTGCCGATTCGGTCGGACGACCTTCCCACACTTAAAAGTTTGCACCGTCCTCAGTGCATTCAAAGATGAGCAAGGGGGTACCGCGACTTGCTGGATTGCCACCTTCAGCTGGTAGATCAACCGGTCGCTACGTGTTCTTCCGCTTCCGTCTTAGCTTATAATGACTCATCCTGAAAATAGAAGGCATGAGAGTGAGAAAAGTAAATGCAAAAGCAAGGAAGCATACATTATTGGAATGAAGTGAATCACTAGAATGAAGTGAGTGACCCAATGTATGACATTGATAAAATTAAATGTCCATTCTAAATTGCGCATGATTTAGAACACACATACTAACATAAAATGCTATGTCACAATTTCACAAAAAAAAAGCATATACTTCACTTATTCTAATGTGCTTGAGATGCTCCAAACTTGTGGGTTAAGACAACCAAACAAGCAATAAAGGAGTATGAAAGCATTCAAGCCAAAAATATATGGATGCATATGATCATGAAACACAATGCATTAAGATAAATGCACGACATCCATCAAGAAATTGCCTAATCAAAGAAAAGAATTCAAATCACATGGTGGCCAAATCATGCAATTCAAAAGATTTAAAAAATCTTGAAGGCAATGTCATTCACTTGGTATTCAAAAACATAAAGCATTAGAAACTCAAAACCAAGTGGCAAATTGTAACCTCAACAAAGAATCCAACGATGACAACTAACAACAATGATTATGCTACAATAGCATTCGGTTAATAATAAGCAGCAATATATAGTAAACAAGATTAATAATCCAACACTTATAATGAAAAAGAGAAAATGAATGAAAATTTAACTAACTAAACAAATAACTAATCAACTACAAGAAATGGTTATAAATGGTATTTGGTAATGTTGGATTATGGTCGAAGGGAAAGAAAAGAGAAGAAGGAAAGAGATGGGAAGAAGAGAAGAAAAGAAGTGTAGTGAAAGAAGGGCATCCACGCGTACACGTACATGAGGCGTGCGCGTGGGAATGGTGTAATGGAAGCGACGCGTACGCGTGGGTCATGCGTGCGCGTCGATGGGTTATTTAGAAAGCGACGCGTACGCGTGAGGCACGCGTACGCGTGGGTAGCCTTGCGCGAAAGGCACAGTGTTCGCGCGATACAGGCGCAACTCTCGGGAAAATGGCTTGGAGGTGAAATTTTTGCATCCACACGTACGCGTGGGTGACGCGTGCGCATGGATGGTTGAAAATGCTTGAGTCACACGTACGCGTGAGGCACGCGTACGCGTGGGTTGGTGCCCTGTTTTTCAAAAATTTTCCATGTTTGTGCACCAAACCAAGCATTCCAAACCTCCAAACAGCTACCAAAACACCTTAAAACCTTATTTAACATATTAGACTACCAACTATACTCAACAAATCAATCAAAACATGAAATTAAACTAACTTTTACCAATATTTACAAAAGAAAGAAATGAAAAGAATTTACCATGGTGGGGTATCTCCCACCTAGCACTTTTGTTTATTGTCCTTAAGTTGGACTTATGAGGAGCTCCTCATCAAGGTGGCTTGTGCTTGAAGCTATCCTTGAAAATCCACCAATGCTTGAGTCTCCAATAAGCCCCATTCTTCAAAATCAATAGCTCTAAGCTTTGATGGAGTTCCTTACAAACCATGGGCTCCCAAAATTGATTTTCCTTGTGCGATCTGGGATCCCACACTTTGTTCTGACACCCGTCTTCAAGTTGATTCTCATTAGACCATCTGGGTGGCAAGCAATATGAATTCTCAATTAAGCGACCAAACATCCCCGTAGCCCCAAGCAATCTAGCTCTACACCAACCCTTGCAATTAAGCCTTGAATATGCAACCATCATGGACTTTGATCTACAATACCAACCACTAACCATCTCCCTTTTGCTCTTAAAGCCACAAAGAGCTCTAAGTTGCCCATCCGTCTCAACCAATCCATATTCAAGTGGACTAATTAAGCTTAGAGATGAAAGATTTACCCACTTGAATGTAAGAATGGATGGTGATGCCTTGGGGAGAGGTATTTCCAATGATCTTGCAAGCTCCACTCCCTTGTGTTCTTCCTTGATTACTTCTACCTCTTTACAAACTTCTTCAAGTTCAATCCTTTGTTCCTCAATTTCATCCAACTCTCCATCACTCAAATCATAAATGGGAGGATGAGAGAAATCTACCTCTACATTGCTTTCTAATTCACCAGGAGAAGGTTCTTCAAGTTCAAAGGATTCACCACCAAGAAATTTTGATGCATGATCTTCATCACCAAGGGAACTCAATTCTTGCTTCATTCCTTCCAAGTCTTCATGCAAAAATTGTTCTGGAAGTTGTGCACTTTCCTCCTCAACATCAAATTCAATCCTCTTGGAGGGATTTTCTATAACTCTAGGTTCCCATGGAGGTTCCGCATCTCCTAAGTCTTCCACCACGTCTTCCTCTTCTTTGACAAACATAGGTTCCTCCAATTGTTCTAACACAAAGTAACATTCCTCATTTTCCACCAGAGTTTCCAATCTCTCCTTCATGCTATGCTCTTCAAATGATTCTCCACATGTGGCTATGGGAGTGCTTTGAGTGTTCAAGCATTGGGAGGCTAATCGGTTTACCATCGCGTCCAAGGCGGTCGTGAATTCTAGTACCTCTCTTTGCATCTCTCTTTGTCCTTGAAGTAGCAAGGTGATAGAATCATCATCCATTGGGGCTTGGGGTGGATAGGAGGTGGTGTATATGAAATGTGTAGTTCTTAGGAGTATTGATGTTGGAATTGTGGTGGCTCTATGGATTTCCTTACATAATGGTCACAAGGATGAGGTAAGGGTGATTGATTGTATGATGGATAAGGGTCATAGGAAGGTATTTGGTGAAATGGGGATTGTGAGTATGGTTGAGGACTATGTTGAGGATGAGGCTCATAGGCATGTGGTGGTTGTTGACAAGTACAATAAAGAGCACCACATCCATTAGATTGATATGCATGAGGAATGGAATTATACCTATGTGAAACCGGAGGAGGTTGTTGCCAAGAAGGTTGAGCATATGCTTGAGGCTCCTCCCACCTTTTATTATTCTATCATTGATGCATATTCTCAATGTAATCTTCATTTTCTACAACATAGTTGTAACTAAACTCAGAGCCAAAAGGGTGAGAATTCATGACAGCAAGACAAAAACAAAAAGCACAAAAGCAAGAAGATAAAATCTAACTACTAACTCAAACAAGCAAACAACAAAAGAGCAAACTATTCACAATATTCACATATATACAATAACCAATAACAAGCGCACATTTACAATTCCCCGGCAATGGCGCCATTTTGATGAATGGATTTTTCGTGGTTTAGAATTTCACAAATGAAATCTCGTTGCTAGTATAGTTTCTAAACCAACAAATAATCCTTTCATGCAAAAATTTAGTTGTCACAAGTAACAAATTCCTAAAAATAATAATCGAAGTATTCAAACCTTGGGTCGTCTCTCAAAGAAATTGCAGGAAAGTGTTCTTGTTATTGGTTATGAGTTGTATATTTTGGGGTTTTGAATAAGGAACAAGAAAAGTAAAACTAATAGCTAAGAAGGCTCTTGGCAAGGAATGAGAACTAGAAGTCCTATCCTCATTATCTTCCTCAATCGTGACATCAATTATCCATTGCTCCCACTTAGTCAACCTCTAACTATGAAGGTAAGTCAAATGGATAAATCAACTTGATTCCTCAAGTCCTAGTCAACTCCTAAGGAAAGACTAGAGTTAGTGGAATTTAAGTCAACTAGCAACTTTCAATTATCAATCAACAAAGGAGTTTGATAACTCAAGAGTCTCCAATTACTCAACCAAAGCCAAGAGGACAAAAATCTACACTAGCATCCTTCCAAGCATTTAATCAAACACTTAGAAGGCATAAAAGGAAAGTAAAATCAAATTGCAAGAATTATAAATCTACAACTACTCAATTGCAAGGAAATTAACAACAACTCAAATCAACAATAAAGGAACATAGAACATGAGTTGCATGAAAGAGAAATAGATGAAGCAAAAATGCATCAACATGAATTGCATTAAAGAGAAATAGAAGAAGCAAAAGTGCATCAACATAAAAGTAAAGAATTACAAGAATGAAATACAAAACTAGAGAGAGGAAAGGTAGAAGAGCAAGAAATTACAAAGGAAAAGCAAATCAAAGCATGAAATTAACCTAGATCTAAGAAATTCTAATCTAACCTAATCCTAATTCTAGAGAGAAAAGAGAGTTTCTCTCTCTAGAAACTAACTAAAGCATTCCCTCCCAAATTTTAATTATGACTTCCCCTCCCTAAAGCTACTTGATCTCCTCTTGATTTCTGCATATAATAGGCTCAGAATTGAGTTGGATTTGGGCCTGGGAAGCCTAGAATTCGCCACCAGCGTTTTGCCTTTAATGAAATCATGTGCGAGCATCGATGCGTACGCATGGGTCACGCGCACGCGTCGCTTGGCAATTTACGTTCCACGCGTACGCGTCATGTACGTGTACGCGTCATCATGCGACTTCACATTCCATGCGTGCGTGTCTGCTGTGCGTGCGCGTCGATGAATGCATCCCAAATCCTTGATTTTCCATGATTTCTCCACTTTACATGCTTTTCTCTTCATTCCTTTGATCCATTCCTAGCCTTTTCAACATGAAATCACTAACACACACATCAAGGCATCTAGTGGAATCAAAGGTGAATTAAAACTAACCAATTTAAGGCCTAAAAAGCATGTTTTCACTCTTAAACACAAATTGGAGAGAATATACAAAACCATGCTATTTCATGGAATAAATGTGGGAAAAGGATGATAAAATCCCCCTAAATTCAGCATAGAATGCACCACTAAATAGCGGTGTATCAGCTTTCTTATGGTATTGAACACTTCAATGAGGTCGGATAGCAACGTTTCCTCGCTTTGTGTCTTTACCAACATGTCATTGACATATACTTCCATTAGCTTTCCAATGTGACTAGCGAAGACTTTGTTCATCAGTCTTTGGTAGGTGGCCCCTGCGTTCTTGAGTCCGAAGGGCATGAATATATTGCAGTAGTTTGCTTTTGGGGTTAAGAAGGAGGTTTTCTCCTGGTAAGCTTGATACATCGGGATTTGGTTATCCCGAGTAAGCATCCATGAAGGAGATGTACTTGTATCCTGATGAAGCATCAACTAGTGTGTCTATATAGGGGACTGGGTAAGGATCTTTTGGGCTGGCTTTGTTGAGGTCGGTGTAATCAGTGCACATCTGCCATTTCCCATTTGACTTTTTAACCAATACTACATTGGCTAGCCACAATAGATATTTTACCTCTCTTATGAATCCTGCCTCCAGCAAAGCCTGTACCTACTCTTCTACAGCTTGCGACCTCTCTGGGCCGAGTTTCCTACGTTTCTGATGTACTGGCCGAGACCCTGGATATACGGCTAACTTATGGCACATTAGTCCGGGATCAATACCAGACATATCTGCGGCCTTCCACGCAAAGAGGTCGAAATTATCCTTCAGGAGCTTTATTAGTGGTTCCTTTAGATCTCCTTTCAAATTTGCCCCTATACTTGTTGTTTTGTCTTGAGTGTCTCCAATTTGAACTTCTTTGGTTTCACCTTCTGGCTGCGGATAGAGTTCTTTGCGAGCTCGAACTCCCCCGAGTTCTATGGTATTGGTTTCCTTTCCTCTGGGGTCACCTTTAAGGTTCAGACTTTCGTTATAATAGCATCGCACGAGTTTTTGGTCTCCTTTTATGATAGCGATCCCTTATGGAGTTGGAAACTTCATGCATAAGCGTGGAGTGGAGACCACAGCAGCGAGCTGGTGCAGTGTTATCCGACCTATTAAAGCATTGTATGCTGAGCTCACGTCGATTACAATGTAATCTATGCTTAACGTCCTAGACCGAATTCCCTTTCCAAAGGTTGTGTGTAGTGGGATGTACCCTAATGGCTAAATTGGGGCGTCTCCTAGTCCGTATAGGCTATTTGGATATGCTTTGAGTTCTTTTTCTTGCAATCTGAGCTTGTCAAAAGCAGATTGAACAGTATATCTGCAGAGCTTCCTTGGTCGACTAATGTTCGGTGGAGGTTGGCACTAGCAAGTATTATGGTAACAACCACGGGGTCATCATGCCCTAGAATGATGCCCGCGGCGTCTTCTTGAGTGAAGGTAAAAGTGGGGAGTTCGGCCGACCTGTCCTCTCCTCCAACATGGTATACCTCCTTAAGGTGTCTTTTGCGTGATGATTTAGAGATCCCTCCTCCTGCGAATCCTCCGTTTATCATGTGAACATGCCTTTCAGGGGTGTGAGGGGGACGTTCAGCTCGTCCGATCTCTTCATCCCTTCTTCTCTTCTTTGGTTCATCTGTTTTGTTGGCCAGGAACCTGTCTAGTCTTCCTTCCCGGGCTAGCTTTTCTATAACATTCATTAGGTCGTAGCACTCATTGGTAGGGTGCCCGTAGACTCGGTGGTCTTTGCAATACTCTGTCCGACTTTCTCTTTTTTTATGCTTAATCGGACGAGGGGGCGGGATCTTCTCAGTGTTGTATATCTCTCTGTAGACATCCACAAGGGATACCCTGAGGGGAGTGTAGTTATGGTATTTTCTAGGTTTTTCAGTAGGCTGGTCTTCTTTTTTTCTAGACTCTTTATCCTTGTCCCAAGATGGGTCGAGAATCCGGATTTTGAGGTTTCTCCTAATCGAGAGTTTTCCTCCATATTAATGTACTTTTCTGCCCGCTCTTGCACTTCGTTCAGAGATGTAGGGTGCTTCTTGGATATGGAGTGGCTAAAGGGTCCTTCTCGTAGGCCATTAATGAGACCCATGATGGCTGCTTCTGTTGGTAGACTTTGTATGTCCAGACATGCTTTGTTGAATCTTTCCATGTAGTTGCGGAGGCTTTTCCGATCTCCTTGCTTAATCCCTAACAGGCTTGGGGCATGCTTGGCTTTGTCTTTTTGGATAGAGAATCTAGCTAGAAACTTCTTTGCGAGGTCATTAAAGCTTGCTATTGACCTTGGTGGCAAACTGTCAAACCACTTTATTGCTGTTTTGGTCAAGGTAGTCGGGAAGGCTTTACAACGGATTGCGTCTGAGGCATCTGTAAGATACATCTGACTTCTGAAATTGCTGAGATGATGACTTGGGGCGGACGTACCATCATAGGGAGTCATGTCAAGGGCTTTGAAGTCTTTTGGGATTTTAGCTTTCATGATTTCCTTTGTGAAGGGGTCTTGGTCCTCACGGGGGCCGTCTTCATGATTGGACCGAGAAGCTTTTGTTTTGAAGTCGGCCTCGAGTTTAAGGAGTTTATTTTCCAACTCTCGATGCCTCCTGGTTTTTCTTCGTAAATCTCGCTCAGCCTCCCACTGCCGGTCGGCTTCTTGTTCTAGCTGTTTAAGGCGATTCTATTGTTCACGGATGGCCTCTAAAATTTCTGCATTTGGGGGCTGTTTGTCTCCCTTATTTTGAGGAGTACCCTTTGGTATGGTCTCCGTGTTCTTATACGGTGTTCTGTCCTCCAAGCCTGAGTTGTGATCGTTATCAAGGTTGTCCTCCATGATGATGGGATGACTTCCAGGTTCCCCAGCAACGGTGCCAATGTTTCGAGGGTTACCTGAAACCGAAGGTCGATCTCGAAGGAGATCTGCAGTTGTGGCCGGAGCTGTCGTGTCCGACTTGCTGAATCTTGAGATGTTGATGATTCTTGATCACCGGAGGGTGGTGGTACCTGCAAGAGACTCCGATGCTTAATTTAGCACGGGTTTTAAGTAGGTTTTTATGTGTAGAATTAGAGTATGAGTTATACCTGGGTGCTCCAGTGTATTTATAGTAGTGTGGGGTGACCTCCCTTAAGATAAGTTAGTTATCTTATCTTATCTTTTGCGGGTGAGTCCCCTCATCTTTGGCCAGCTGCCTTTAGGTGGGTTGTGATCCTCTGCTTTGGGCCTTCTTAGGCCCTTATAACAATTCAACCGAGCTCTTTGGGAAGAGGTCGGTGTCGACCAACCTTTAAGAGGTCGGTCATTTTTGTCTTCATCCAACTCAGCTCGTCTAGCTCGACCCATGGTATAAACACATAGGGATAGTAAAAATAGAGAATAAGCGGAGCGCCTAACACCAAACTTAAAAGGTTTTCTTGTCCCCGAGAAAAGTAAAAGAACAAATAGAAAAGAAATAGAAGAAAGTAGTGTGGTAAAGGTAAAGTAGAAAGCAAAAATAGTGTAAGAAGGGAGGGGGCTTACGGTTAAGAGGTGTCAAAGAAGAGGGAAAGAGGCTAGTGTATGAGAGGGTTGAAAGAATAAGAAGAGAAAAGGTAATTGGAGGTGTGGTGAAAGTGAAAAGGAAGTGGATATTTATAAAGGGGAGAGGAAGGGGTTCGGTTTTGGTGGGTTAGGATGGGAGGGAAATGAAATTTGAATATGGTTAATGGGAAAGAGAGATTGATGGGATTGACGAGTGGTGATTAGGTGGAGTAGGGGTGAGTTGAAAGATTAATGGGATTGGATAGGTTGGTGGGATGTGATCTTGGGGAATGGGGTGGATGAATATGGATGGAATAGTGGGTAAGGGAGAGAGAGAGAAGGAATGGGTCGAATGGTCAAAACGGGTAGGTGTTTAGGTTTTAACCGTTGGCTAAACCCCTTCCTCCATATTTGAAATTGGTGTACTGGGAGGACTGGCATTTAACGCCAGCAATAGGATCTTTTTTTTTTTTGGAAGGGATGAACCATGTGTGGCGATAAACGCCCAGCTGGCATTTAGCTCCCTGGGTGGGATGCAAAAAGATCCTTCATGGGCATTAAACGCCTCTCTGGTGTTTAATGCCAAATGCTGCCTTCCCTCTTGGGTGTTAAACGCCCTCCTGGTGTTTAATGCCATCTCCCGCTTCCTCTTTGTGGTGTTAAACGCCATCTCTCCTTGCTCCAGGGTGTTCTGCTCTTCCTTCGGAGTTCTCCTGTCCCTATTCTAAGCACTGTGCATGATCATAAATAGAATTAAACAAAAGAAAGCTATGAAAAACAATGAAAAATAAATGAACTCGAATTGAAATAACAACTAAAGGATACTCATGGTTGGGTTGCTTCCCAACAAGCGCTTCTTTACCGTCACTAGCTTGACGGTCAGCTCCTCTGAGGAGGAGCGTCATAGGGGCTCAGATCTTCACCCTTCAATGTGAACTTCTTTCTTGTGCTATCATGTATCAACTCAATATGTTTCAGAGACAAGATTCTGTTCACTGTATAAGGTAGGACTGGACTTCTAGTGAACACCACTTTCATCCCAGGTGAGAAGTCTTCAGTGGGAATTTTCTTGTTCCTCCAGCCCTTGGGTACCTTCTTCTTGGGACCTCCTTCCTCCTTGGTGGGTGGAGAATGTCCAACACCAAACTTAGATTTGATGTTAGGAGGAATTGTTTTGTTTCCACCAAAGGAGGAGGCTTAAGCAGTAAACTCTGCATGCAGGCACCTCCTTTTCCAGAGAGTGGTGAAGGTTTAAAAACCTTGAATACCAAGTAGTCTTCATGCATCCTCAGAACTAACTCATCTCTCTCGACATCTATCAGAGCTCTCCCCGTGGCTAGGAATGGTCTTCCTAGGATGAGGGAGTAATTTGCATCCTCTCCCATATGAAGTATCACAAAATCTGCAGGGAGGAAGAGCTCTCCAACCTTGACCAAGACATTTTTCACTAGCCCGTGCGCTTGTTTCTGAGATTTATCAGCCATCTCTAATGCTATCCTTATAGGTTGTGCTTCTTGTAAGACCCAGAATTTTTGAAAAGTTATTATGAACTAATTTTAAATTATTTACAGTTTTAAGTTCATAAATTATTTTATTGAAGATAATTAAAGTTAGTTTTGATTAATTGGATTTAAAATAAATTAAGGTTTTTATCCAAACTCTATAATTATGGATTATTTTCCTATTTACAATTTAAAGTTTTAGAAATTCAAAAATAATGATATTTGACTATTTAAATTAGAATTTTATCTAATTTTACAAGTGTTGAATTATTTCCTATATTTAAATTATAAAATTAGTAGTTGTAAAATAATAAGATTTTTATATAATATCTTTATAATTAAATATTTTATGTTTTGTTAATAAAGAAAATTAATTATATTGTATTATATTTTCAGTTAGAGTATTTGAGTGAGAACTAAATAGTATTTTGATACAACAAATAATATTTTAAAGTAATTTTAACGATTCAATTAGCTTTCAAATTAAACCCTAAAATCCCTAATTCCATACACAAACCCTAACCCTAATTAACACACAATTATCCCTTTACCCTAAAGAAACCCTAGCCACCTTTCTCCTTCAGCAACACATACCCAACAGCAACAGCTAGGAAAGAAAAGAAAGAAAGAAAGGGAAAAGAGGGAATGCGAGAGCAGAGGGGAAGAGAGATCGGTGAGGGAGAAGAGAAGAGGGAGGAGCTGCGCCACCACCACAGCCTTGGGGTCACCGTTCATACCCCGTCGCGTCACCGCCCAACCACGTCCAACCCACCGCCAGTTGCTGCTGTCGTCGCCAACAATGGAGGAGAGAGAAAGAGGCAAACGCGAGGAGAGAGAGGGAGGGAGCTCGCGAGCGAGCTGCCGCTGTCGAAGCTGGGTTTGTCATCGCCGTTGGAGCCCACATTACCGTCAAACTTGCCGCTATCGCCGAGAGGAAGCCCGTCGCCGCCACCTTTGTTGGCTTGCCGCCACCACTAGAAGCACGAACAGAGAAGAGTCATCGCCGTCAAGCCAGTTGCCACCACCGCCGTCCATTGAACCCAACGCCGCCATGCTCCTTGCTACCACGTCCCTTCAGTGCCGCCATTCATATCCAGTGCAGTCACCGTCAGAAGCCGCCGTTGGGATCATGAACGGAGGGAGAAGAAGCTGTTTCCAGTATAACCGCTGCCGGAGGAAAAACCAACCGCGCCTCTGTCGCTTGGAAACACCGCTGCTGTCGCTGAGATCCACCGTTCGTAAGGATTTTATAGTTGGGTTTTCATTCTCTTAAATTCCTGGGCTTTTATCATCACGGTGTGGTTGTTGTAGTCGCGGTCACCAGAGCTTTTGGTCACTGTCGTCGCTTGAAATAGTTGTCGGATCCGCTGCCGGGTCAATTCGGAGTTTCGGTTGCTTCGTTTTGTCATTATAGTAAGTATTTTTTACTCGGAACCCTCGCGTTAGTATTCAGTTATGTATTATTATTAAGGTTTTCACGGTGCTAATGTTTTAGGATTAAGTTATCGGGGATGCATGTTGCATGTAAGGGTTGTTTCTGCTGCTGCAGAAGAGAGCGGAGTAGAGGTTGCAGTTGCCGTTGATTTTGGGTTGAGAGAAAAGGAGTCAGTTAACGTGTTTGGGTTGTGGTTTCAACGTGTCAAGGTAGGGGCCTTTTTCAGAAAACTATACTTTATAAATTGGAATTACTATATATGGATATTGATGTGAGAAAATATATATTTGGTGATTGTATAAGTCTTATGTATTGTTTAATTGTCTTGGATGGCTGTGAATGCTTATTGACTGGATTATTATTCAGTTTTGTGAAACGGGCTGTTTTTGAAATGCTTCTTTAAAGTTGTTTCTTTAAAGACTTGAAATCGAGTTTAATCCGTTGGAAATTGATTTGAGTTTGAGTTGGTTTTCTTGAAATATGAAAATGGTATGCACTTTTGGATTCCGCCTGATTTTTTATGGATTTGGTTTTGAAACCTGTTAAAGAGGGTTGCAGAATGGTTTGGTTGGGACCCGGAAAGAGTGGCAGAGTTCAAATTTTAGGGGAGATGCTGTAGAAATTCCTATGAAATCCGAGTCTTTATTTGAAATGTTATTTGAAAAATTATGAATTTAAGGCCTTTACTATTTTACTTGGAGAATTGTGAACTTAAGACTTTTATTATCTTTACTTGAATCATTTATGAAAGCGATGAAATTATGCTTTGAAAAGAATTATTGAAAAGAGAATTATGACTTCGCGTTCTTTCTTAAGAAAAGTATTTTTACTTTTGGGTGCAAGACATTCAGTTGAAACTTATGTTTTAAGCTGTTTTAAAGGTGAAAGGGTTTATATCTTTGAAATTAACTTGAGGAGTTTCAGTGGTTTTGGAAGAACTTGAATCTTGATTGATAAACCTTATTTTTACGATGTTTTGGGAAAAGTTTAAAGTATCCTTTAAAGTTCTGGTTTAGAAAAACTAAAATGATTGCTAAGCCGTTGGAAACGTTTCAGATTTTTAACATGGGATTGAAATTGGTTTTAGTATAGGTAAAAGAAAAGATTTTGAAAATGTGGTAATTGATTACATGACTCAGCTTGGCTTAGATTCTATATTTATTACTCAAATCAAGAAGTTAAGGCTTTTTGTAGATTTTAAACGAATTTGAGAAAATGAGTTATGTTATTCTCCCCTAAAGTCTTGAGACTCGGCTGAGGAATTTTATTACCAAATCCTATATTAGGATGAATGATTTTGAACCCTTCAAAAGAGATTTTAATTTGGCATGGTTTTGGAAGTTTTGGAAAGATGATGCCGAGGGTGACTTTGTTTTAGAAAAGAGAAATTTACGTTTGAGGAAAAGTGGCTTATGAGCCTGAAAAGATTTGAGAAATGGAGATTTTAAAGTTAAGGCTGGATAGAATTGATTTTTGATTTCAAAGTAACGTGATTTGAGAAAAAGTGATTTATGGCTTGAATGATGATTATATGAGTTTGATGATGTTGCATGGTGGAACTGCTGTTATGTTATGAGCCAGATAGCTGTGTTGGTATTAAATTATGGCTGAGTATGAATATGGATTATTAGAGATTGATGATATGATTGTTGCACTTCCAATTATCTGAGATACGAGTTTTTCTGGGTAAAAGCAGTGGCTAGCCCCCACGTGTTCCAAGTTGAGACTTGATACTCTGCTGACCCTATGTCGTAAGTGTGGCCGGACACTATGAAAGTTCCGGATGAGCTCGCCCCCGTGGATAAACATCAGTGTGGGTGTTGTGTGATTATGATTATGATTGTAAATAACTCGAGTTAGGGATGCACGACAGAGGGATAGTCCAATGATTACCTACCAAGACTTGTCGGGTTGGCTTTATAACCGACAGATGAGACTCATCAGCCACTAGGACAGGCATGAATCATATGCATCTATGTGACATTGTTTGGGTGTACATATTATAATTGGTTTGTCTATGTAAATAATTATGTTTAATTGCTAACTGCTCTACTTGAAGTAACTGCTTGATTGTGCTTGAACCTTACTTATGTTTGTGATTGAAAATTGGGTGGATTGTGATGGATTGGTTGTGGATGGAATTTTTTGAGCCTAGGGCCATGATTGATTATGAGAGGGGCCGAAGGCCGTGTTTGGTTTGTGTTTTTGGTTCAGAAAAGTATGAAAAATTAAACTGGTTCAGAATAGACTTAATGAACATATGCTTGAAATAGCTTGGTCATTCATACTGTCTAGGAAAAACTTTTAAAAAGGCTTTTGGATTTTTGAAGAATTAACAGTTTTCTCTTTTAGAAAGGATTTCAGATTTTTGATATTAAGTCTTTGGTTTTGAAAAGATGCATAAGGCGGTTATTAATCACTGTAACGGTTTTATTTTCACGTATCCTATTATAGTAATTCTCTAACCCTATAGTGAGGACCAGCGAGGATGATGTTCTCACTCTCCTACAGGTCTTTCCTTTTTCAGGCTATGGGCGACGAAGTTCGAAAGAGCTTATGTACTCCTTTTCTATTTTAAACGATGTTTGTATTGTATTAGTTACTTTTTCCCTCACCTTTATCTTTACGAGTTTTTATAAGAGGGATAGGAAGTTGATTATGTAATGCTTGTAAAATTATTAATATGTATATATATGTATTCTTTGTAAGTATTGACATTTGTATGGATGTATGTTATCTATTAAAAACTCTTTTGAGCGGTAATACGATTTAAGTTTTAAATAGGCTCATATTTTAATATTAAATATTATAAGAGTCGTCGTAATACCCGAGTGACAAATGAATTTTTGCCGGTATAGAAATTATCAAATGATCAATCATAGTATAGTCTAAACCGACGCAAAAAATCCTTCATCAAACAAATCTACAATCTATATCCGAGAGTACTAGTCTCCCGAGTCGTTCTCCCTTGGAATTGCCAAAGTGTGCATCTTATTGATTTAGTAAGCCTTGTTGGAATTCTTTGAAGGTTTTAGCAAAGTAATGAGAAACAAACAATCAATTATCAAAAGACTTGGCTTAGGGTTGGCATTAGAAATTCTATCCTTATAGTCCATTCAATGTTGACAACAATTAGGCCTTGCTTCATTTAGTTATCCCCTAGGTATAGAGGGAGGTCAAATGAAAGCAATCAACTTGAGTCACAAGTCCTAGCTTCACCTTATGGGAATCTAGCTTTAGTGCACTCCAAGCCAACTAGCAATCCCTAATTCCAAATCAACTATTGATACAACTATTCAACTTCTTCCAAGGACCAAACCCTATGCCAAGTGTGAAAATTCTACTCCATAGCTAGTGTTGTCATTTTATCAAACATGTGATGAGCAAGAAGAAAAGTCATAGTAAAATGAGAAGAAAAGTTGAATTGAAAGTATTGCAACACAAAGATCTAACAACAAGTCTCAAAGAGTAGCAATGAAAATCGAATTCTCAAAATAGAGACGAAATCCAAAATTACAAAGTTGAATTCTAGATCTATGAGAATTGATCAATTGCATCTACTACTTGAAATTGGAGAAGAAAATCTATGACATGAACAATGTGGAGTGAGAATTATAATGGATCTCACCAAAAAGTCATTGAAAATTCAGAAATTAGATGAGGATGAACCCTAGTGAAAAGCTTGGAATCTCCCTCTTCTTCTCCCCAAAGTGTAACTAACTCTCCTCTCCCCCCAAAATATCTAGATTAAAAAAATGAACTAAAAGTGTCCTTAACCCTTGCTCCTTTGGTCTTCTTAAGCTTTTCCCGCCAAGGTGTTTCCCCAAAAGTGGGATCCTTAACTGCCTCCACGCCTAAGTCACGTGACTTCTTAAAAAATCATATTCGCAAATCGGCGCGCACGCGCAAGGTACGCGCACGCGCCGTTGAGACGTCTTGTAATGTGCGCGGAGGCGTGATGTACGCGTGCGCACCCATGAAGATCCTGGCTTAGCCACTTCTCAAGCCGGCTCTTGGCTTTGGCTTCACGTTGCCCTATCCGCGCGGGCGCGCCAAGTGCGCGCACGCGCCCATGCGGAAATTTCCAAAGCTTAATCCCCATGCTTCCTTCCTTTGTACCCGTCTTCCTTCTCTCTTTCGGTCCATTCCTACTCTATATCCTGAAACCACTTAACACACAAGTCACGGCATCGAATGGCATCAAGAGAAGATTAGAAATGTATCTATTTTAGTGCGAAATAAGCATGTTTTCATTCATGAGGCGAAACTAGGAAAGGAATGCAAAATCTTGTATTTTCATATAGAAAGTGTGTGGAATCATTGATAAAACCCCTGAAATCAGCACAAGATAAACCCTCAAATTGGGGTTTGTCAACCTCCCCACACTTAGATTCTAGCATGTCCTCATGCTTAGAGAAATGCAAAGAAACACAGAAGACCGAGAGATTGCAAAAGTATAAGACTCATGAAGTGCAACCTACTTATATGCATGCAACTATGACTAGTGCCACTATCCACTTGGTTGGGAGCAAATTAGCCTTCTTAGGACATATGCGAGCACATGGGATACGATGGTGGTCAAAGCATAGGACTTGCCACTTTCTAAGCATCAAATGCAATATGCGCAACCTTGCATGAGGAATGCTCGCGAGAGCCGGGAATCAAAGGATTGAGCATCAAACCCTCGTCGGAAGTGTTTGCACTCTAATCACTCGGTGTTTGGGGTTTATTCTCTCAATTCTCCCCTAATCATGCTTTCCAAGATTTGTTTTTCATCTAACAATCAACAATTATTCAATGCATGCATACAATTATCATGAGGTCTTTTCCTAGGTCGTAATGGGGTTAGGGTCAAGGTAGGGTCATATATGGCTAGTGGACTTAGGATTTGAATCTTTGATTAACTTAAACTTTTCCCACCTAACCTATATAATGACCTATACAATTAAGTACTAACCTAACTATCCATTCCTCACTTTTCCACATACTTATGCATTTTCTTTTCGTTTCACAATACTTATGCATTGATTCCTCTTGAGCTTCACTTTGGGGCATTTTGTCCCCTTTTTATTATTTTTCCTCCTTTTTTTTTCTTTTCTTTCTTTTTCTATTTTTTTTTCTTTTCTTTTCCATATTGTTTTCTTTTTCTTTTGTTCTTTTGTTTTTCTCATTTTTTTTTCTATATACAAGAGCGTCAATGCATAAGGTTTTACATTTGATCAATACATGAGTATGTACCCAATTCCCAATATTTTCAATAGTAATACAAAATACCCTTTTATTCACCCAATGTCCCAAGGTTCCGACACTTGAATGATACTCACACACACTAGCCTAAGCTAATCAAAGATCCAAATAAGGACTTTTATTGTTTTCCGCTTTAAGGCTTGTAATGTGCTAAATTAAGAACAAAGTGGGTTAATCGCAGGCTCAAATTTGGCTAACAAAGGAAGATAGAAGGTAAGGCCATTTGGGTGAGTGAGCTAATGAAATGATGGCCTCAATCATATAAATGCATGAATACACCAAATAATGGACATAAAGAATCAAACAAATCAAAGATCACAATCATAGAAAGAGAATAATGCACACAAGAAGGAAAAATAAGTGGTTATAAGATGTAACCACACCATTAGGCTCAAATCTCACAAGCTTGTGTTCTTAACTTCAAACCCATGTTCCAAAATATAATTCTTCATGCAACCTTGGCATCAAAGCATTTAAAATTTGCAATGCCATGGTCGCCCCAAAGTGTTGGTTTCTTAAGAGAGAATTTCATTGTTCCAACCAAGCAGACTTATCATGCGAATGGTGCCAACTAAAACCTAATCATGCAACCTATCCTAATTTATTCAGATTTATTCAGATGTTACCTACGGAGATCGGTCGGCCGACCTCCCCACACTTAAAACTTAGCACGGTCCTCCGTGCTAGAGGTTAGGCGCACTCGGCCGAGTGTGCCACATCTCCAATGCCATTGCTATCTCCGCTTGAAGTTGCGGTGGAGGTGGAGATATCGGGTTCTTCCATAGGTAGGGTGATTATGCTTAGAAGCCTCTTCACATGAGCATAGCGGCGTTGGTTACGCCTCTCATAGCGGTCTAATTTGTTGTGAAGGTCTTCAAGGCGTTGGGTGGCCGATTTTTGTGATGTAGATGAAGTGGTAGCGTGGCCAGTTGGTGTGGGCAGTTCAATGTCCTTGGTGACTTCCGGAGGCTTGAGGCATCTCTTGGTCGGAATGATATCACCATCGACCGGTATTGAGGTTCGCCTATCTTTAGTCTCCCGGTTGACGCCGGCTTTCGCAACTAATGCCGTCACTAAAGCGGGGAATGGTAGATTTCCCTTGGCATGAATGCGCCCCATGGATTGGCGGATGGCACGCGGAACGTCGACCGGTTTCTCGGTCAAGATGCACCATATCAATAAGGCAAGCTCGGCGGTGATGGATGACCCATGTGTGCTTGGGAGCATGTAGTGAGCTAGAATTTGGGCCCATGCCGTGGCTTCTTGAGTGAGGTGGCGGACATCTAAACCCTTGGGTGTTCGCTTTATGGTCCCCCGAATCCAATATGCGTCGGGCAAAGCAATGACGCGGAGGATCACGCTCCAATCGAATGCGCGGTCAACGCATGTCGCCAAGACTTCTTGGTAGGCGTCATAAGCATCCGTTGACGGTGCAATCCCAAGGACTTCTCGGATGGTTTCCACTGTGACCGACACTTGTTTTCGGCGCACAAATATTGATGTGAGATGAGGTGAGTGGAAGTTGGAGTAGAATTCCACCACCCATGAGAGATTGGCCTCCGTTGGTTACCTCAAGAGGAACCTCCAATGCCTCCGGTCAATGTGTGGCATCACAATCGGACTGAGGTGAGCCGGTAAGACTAGGAGGGGTTCCGGATGGTAATTCCTTTCAATCATTCTGGAGTAAACAAGTTCGCAGTAACGGTTGGAAAACTTGTTTGAATCCTTAGGAGGGTTGTCCTTCTCTAGAACGTCAACGGGGCCCTTGGTCTTCTTCAGGAGGGGCCTGGCCGTTAGTTCTTGGCGCACTTTATTGGAAGCTGGCTTCTTGGGGCCTTTCCCGTTGTCCTTTTTGATGACCATCCTGTGGAAGCAAGAAAGGGAAAATATCAAACTCAAAGAAGTGGAGGTACATGAGCTCTATGTAATGAAAAGTTGTGCCATAAAATATGGGTATCTTTGTTACATGACAGCTGCAACATGTAACTAGGATAATGTGTGAGGAGCAAGGCAAATTATTTTCAGGTGGTGCAAGGGTAGTTTAAGTATGCAAGGAAGAGGCATGAGAAGCACACACCCTTAGGGACCATAAATGGAAGGCAAGCTAAGAAAATGGGAAAGAATGGTTTGTGGAAAGTGGGGATGCACTCAAAAGTGATTGGTTGAGAGGCAAGGTAGCCACAATGAGTCCAAAATTCAAGTGTGCCTTTCATCGAACACTTGGTGTGCATCCTTCAAGTAGTATGTGATTATGTGAAAATGAGAGCAATGTAACTTTCCACAATCCATTATTAATGATTATAGTGCATATTGATTGCAAGAAAATTAAGCAACACCATTCATCTATTCATGTAAGTGAGTTTGAGACCTAAATGCCCATGAAGAATTGGATTGAAAGAGAGGAGAGAGCAAAGACATCCCAAGGAAGTAACTAGAGAAAGAAGGAAGAGAGAAGAAAAAAAAGAAGAAAGAAGCTACCTAAAAGATGGTGCAACTAAATGAATAAGAACTACAAGAGATTAATGGACTAAGAGGGAGCCTAGTATAATACCTTGTGAGATGGAGAAGGATATGGAAGAAGAAGAGAAGTGGAATGAGAATGAAGGGATGAGTGTGCCCCTTTTTTTTTTTTTTAAAGAAGGCATCGATCACTGGCGCGTGCGCGCGCGGTGCGCGCTCGCGCAGGGAGTGAGGTGGACATGGGGAGCGCGCGCGCACATTTCGTGTGCGCGTCCCTGCGCTTGGGCTGGCGGCACAGGAGAGGCACAGGGGTGGCATAACTCTCTGGACGAAGTACCAGAGATGGCCTCAGCGCTTTTTGGCGCGCGCGCGTGCAGTGCGCGCGCGCGTCCTCGTGGTTGTGCCCCAGGCATGAGAAGGGCCTGGAGGGGGCTCAACTCTCTGTGAAGTGGCCCAGAGAGGAGTGTAGAATAAAAGGGCGCGTGCGCGGCTGCGGCGCGTGCGCGGCTGCGGCGCGCGCGCGCATTTCGTGCTCGCCTTGTATGGACGCGTGCGCGCCAGGTGCACGCACGCGGCAAAGGTGCTGGGCCGGTGGCTTAGTGTAAGCTTGAGAGTGGCTTAACTCTCTGTAGGATGTACTAGGAGGGCAGCAAGGCAATCGGCGCGGACGCGCACAGTGCGCTTGCGCGTCGATTGGCAGATTTCGCCCATGTGCGCGGACGCGCCATGTGCGCGCATGCGCAGAGGGGTGGTTTTTTCTAAATTTGCAAGTGTTTACACCACTTTTGACATTTCAAAACCCCCCCTCCCCATACAGCCACTTAAGCACTATAGCAAGGCATTTTACTTGGTAAACAATCAATGAAGTCAACAAATGAAGGGGAGTTGTCATTAAAATCTAGCTAACAAACATGAAGTCAAGTGTCTATGTACAAATCTCAAAGGAAGATCTTACCATGGTGGGGTGTCTCCCACCTAGCACTTTTGTTTAACGTCCTTAAGTTGGACTTTCAGTAGCTTATAGTGTTTATTCAAGAGTTGCATCCCTCAAGAGGAACACTTCAACTTCCTTGGCGTTCTTTCTTTGCTCACCATGATACAATTTGAGACGGTGCCCGTTTACCTTGAAGATGTTCGGGCTCGATGGGTGGCGCAAGTGGTAGACTCCATAAGGTTCTACTTTCTCCACTTGGTAGGGCCCATCCCACCTTGATCTAAGCTTTCCGGGTAGTAATCTCAACCTTGAATTGTAGAGAAGGACTAGGTCACCGGGTCCGAATTCCCTTCTCCTGATGTTCTTGTCGTGGATGGCTTTCAATTTTTCCTTATAAAGTCTAGAGTTGTCGTAAGCTTCCAATCTCAAACATTCTAATTCTGCCAATTGAAGCTTTCTTTCTACTCCGGCCCCACCCAAGCTCATATTACACTCCTTTACGGCCCAATAAGCTTTGTGTTCAATCTCCACCGGTAAATGACATGCTTTACCATATACAAGCCGGAAGGGGCTCATGCCAATGGGTGTCTTGTAAGCCGTTCGATAGGCCCACAGTGCATCGGAAAGTTTAATGCTCCAATCTTTCCTATTCGGCTTTACAATCCTTTCTAACACATGCTTGATTTCCCGGTTAGAGACTTCGGCTTGGCCGTTTGTCTGAGGGTGGTAAGCCGTGGCGACTTTGTGGATGATGCCATATTTTCTCATGAGGCCGTCTATTCTTTTGTTGCAAAAGTGGGATCCTTGGTCACTTATGATTGCTCTTGGGGCGCCAAAGCGACAAATGATATTGTTCCTCACAAAAGAATACACAACATTAGCGTCATCCGTTCGGGTGGGGATTGCCTCCACCCATTTTGACACATAATCGACGGCTAACAAGATGTAAAGAAAGCCATTGGAATTTGGAAATGGTCCATGAAGTCGATTCCCCATACGTCAAAGATTCGCAAAAAAGCATATTTTGTTGGGGAATTTCGTCCTTCTTGGAAATATCTCCAAACCTAATACATTGGGGACAAGATTTGCAATAGAAAGAAGCATCTTTGAGGAGAGTTGGCCACCAAAATCCGCAATCAAGGATTTTTCTTGCCGTTCTTTGGGGCCCGTAGTGACCACCTCCTTCGGAAGCATGGCAAGCGTCCAAGATTGCTTGGAATTCGGTTTGAGGTATGCACCGTCGCATTATTTGGTCCGCTCCACACCTCCATAAATAGGGATCATCCCAAATATAGTATTTGGATTCTCTTTTCAGCTTATCCTTTTTGTTTTTGTCGAGATTGGGAGGGAAAGTGCGTGAAACCAAATAGTTTGCTATTGGGGCATACCAAGGAACCACTTCCGAGATTGCATGCAAGGCATCTAAAGGAAAGGAATCATTGATAGGAGTGGTGTCGCCTTTGTGTATTCGAGGCGACTTAAATGGTCCGCCACTAGGTTTTGGGAACCGCTCCTATCTTTGATTTCCAAGTCAAATTCTTGTAATAAGAGCACCCAACGAATTAATCTCGGTTTTGATTCCTTTTTTGCCAACAAGTACTTTAGTGCCGCGTGATCCGAGTACACTACTACCTTGGAACCAAGAAGATAGGCTCGGAACTTGTCCAAAGCAAAAACAATAGCTAGGAGTTCCTTTTCGGTAGTAGTGTAGTTGGATTGGGCTCCGTCTAATGTTTTGGAAGCATAAGCTATGACATAAGGAATCTTACCCTCGCGTTGTGCTAACGCGGCTCCTATCGCATAATTCGAAGCATCACACATGATTTCAAAGGGTTGAATCCAATTGGGTCCTCGTACAATAGGGGCTTGTGTCAATGCTACCTTGAGTTTGTCATATGCTTCCATACATTCCTTGCTCATCTCAAATTCGGTGTCTTTTTGTAGTAATCGAGAGAGAGGTAAGGCCACCTTGCTAAAGTCCTTGATGAATCTCCGGTAGAATCCTGCATGTCCAAGAAAAGAACGGACTTTCCTCTCGGAGGAGGGGTAAGGTAAACTAGATATGACATTTATCTTTGCCGGGTCTACGGAGATGCCTTCCTTTGATACTATGTGTCCCAAAACAATGCCTTGTTTGACCATGAAATGACATTTTTCAAAATTTAAGACAAGGTTTGTTTTGGTGCATCTTTCTAAGACTTTTTCAAGGTTACCTAAGCAATGCTCAAATGACTCACCATACACGCTAAAATCATCCATGAAAACTTCCATCGATTGCTCTAGAAAGTCCGCAAATAGGCTCATCATGCATCTTTGAAACGTTGCCGGTGCATTGCATAGGCCAAATGGCATACGCTTGTAAGCATACGTTCCAAAGGGGCAAGTAAATGTGGTTTTTTCTTAGTCTTCTAGAGCAATATGAATTTGGAAGTATCCGGAGTAGCCATCAAGAAAACAATAGTATGATTTACCGGCTAACCGATCAAGCATTTGATCGATAAATGGTAGTGGAAAGTGATCTTTTCTTGTGGCCGCATTCAATCTTCGGTAGTCTATGCATACTCTCCAAGAATTCTGCACTCTTGTTGCTATAAGTTCACCACTTTCGTTTTTGATTGTTGTCACTCCGGACTTCTTTGGCACTACTTGGACCGGGCTTACCCATTCGCTATCCGAGATAGGATAGATGATGTCCGCTTCAAGTAGCTTAGTGACTTCTTTCTTCACCACCTCAAGAATGGTTGGGTTAAGTCTCCTTTGAGGTTGTCGGACCGGTCTTGCTCCTTCTTCAAGAAATATGCGGTGCTCGCATACTTGGGGGCTTATTCCCACTAGATCTGCCAAACTCCACCCAATTGCCCTTTTGTTTTTTCTCAATACATTCAGCAATTTTTCTTCTTGTTGAGGAGTTAACTCTTGTGCAATTATCACGGGTAGCTTTTGGGCTTCATCAAGGTATGAATACCTTAAGTGAGGTGGTAGTGGCTTCAATTCCATCTTCTTGTCATTCCTTGAAGTTTGAGTTTCCGGATGGTTTGTATGATGTGTGGTATTTAGTTCGCTTGACTCTTCATTTGCTTCTTTGACCATGCACTTCTCATCTAATCTTGCAAGATGCACTTCGGCTACTATGTTATCGATTGGGTCACACCGAATAGAGAGTGGTTCTTCGATGGAT